>NC_058093.1:11185000-11831136 GCF_020171115.1 Neogale vison
TCATATGTATCAAATCATTTAATCCTACAACCTTATAAGGCAGGAACTATTATTCCCATTTTACAGGTGAGAAAAGTGAGGCTCTGAGAAGTGAAGTAATTTACCCAGGGTCACACATGGAGTGAGTGATAAAGCCAAGATTTTAACCCAAGCAGTTTGTCTCCAGAATCAATCATCTTAATTACTACATTAACCTATAACCTGTAATCTTGAACTCTGGAGAAGGCAAAGCACTAGAGAGAAACAAATTCTTCACTCAACAAGCAAGAAGAGGATAAATATTTTAGATGCAATGTCTAATGAATCCAATTTTTACTGGATATTGATCACCACAGAAGAATATGGAACATGAACATTCTGACTTAGTTCAATTTCATTGTGTATTTAAAACAGTGGCATGCACTTTGGTGTTCAAATAAAAGGGTTAGGAAAGACCATCTTGCTTTGCTATTTTTAAAGCTACTACAACCTCAATCTCTAATTCCACCCTCAACCTCTACAACACACATGCCTACAAAGATGTGCACACACACATGCACACACACACATTTTTGAGAGACAAGATTTGTCTAGGGAGTTTGATGTTCCTGGAGAGAAAAGGCAGCTGGCAGGAACAATATCCCTACTGTCTAATGTGCTGTCCATTTCGGTTTTCCTCATAAAGATAATATGCAAGCAATATAATCTTCAGTAACTCTCTGATGTTGTGCTTTTGTGAGGTCTGGGAAACAAAAAGACCCAGGTGAGAAACCAGTTTCTCCACTTACTGAGTTGCCTCAAGCCATTTGTTGAGGCTTAGTTTTAGGTCCCTCATCTAAAAGATGACAGAGATGATATCCACCTCATAAAGTTATTGTATGTAGGCCCGCCCAGGACAAGAACACACAGAGAGCCCCACATACCATATGTCTAAATATTTAAAAGTTATAATTGAAGCCAACAAACTGTTAAATAAAATATGTTCTATCCTCCTACCTTGACAAATATACCTTCATAATGACAAAAATCAAAAACAGTATGTAAAGCTATGATTTTTATGGGACTAAAAGTTGGCAAATACTAAAGACCAGGACTTCTGTTGATGGGCCAACAGTCTTAGAATCAGAAATAAAATACAAACTTAAATAATGCAAATTAGGAGCCATTTGTTCTGTAACACCTATTTTTTAACTTTATTTTAGCAAAATGATTACATTATTTAAAAAAATCAAGATTTTTATATAATCTGTTTTGTTGACCGTAATGATCTAAAGACTTTAAAATTACACATCACTGGGATGCCTGGGGGGCTCAGTTGGTTAAGTGGCTGCCGTCAGCTCAGGTCATGATCCCAGGGTCCTGGGATCGAGTCCCACCTTGGGCTCCTTGCTCAGCGGGAAGCCTGCTTCTCCCTCTGCCTGCTCTGCCTGCTGCTCCCCCTGCTTTTGCTCTTTCTCTCTGACAAATAAATAAATAAAATCTTTAAAAAAATAAAAATAAAAAATAAAATTACACATCACTAAGTTAAAATACATACAAAATTAATCAGTATGATTTAAAGTAAATATAAAGATCTAAAAATTTTCATGTTTTCAAAAGTTACTTCCAATATTTGCTTATCAGTTAAAATATTAGCAAGTACCAAACTTATTAATCAAGACTATTTAACAGAGATTAACACAGTTGTTCCGAGAATAAAATGAAACCTTAAATATTTTAGTAGACTTATTTATAAATTCTAGTGTTCTGTCCATCTGATTGTTAACATAAAGAATGAATATATTTCATATGTTACTAAACACACACAAAACTAATATAGATTGTTACACAGCAAACTGTTTTCTATGGAAGTTCTACAGAATCTGTACTAATTGATGACTGTTGCTGGAACCAAAGATCAGAACACACAAAGAGGGAAAAAATGAAGTTCAGTACTTCTGGGAAACAATGCTTGCTTTTCAAGAATCTTTGTACTCATGCTATTAGAGGAAGAATTTCATTAATTAATTAACTGATCTTTTCTCTTACCTAAATCCTTCCACTACTCCTCCCGTCTTCCAAGCCAGTGTTCATCTCTGATGTCAAAGGCAGCAGAGTCAACACGTTTACACAGCATTTGTAAGCACCACCCTTCGTTTCAGAGATAGAGCAAGAGATATAAAAAAGCACTGCTCTGGGGTCACTGCCAAGAGCCATATTGTATCCACGCAGAATGCCTGTCCTTGAGGAAGTCAATGTCCACTCTAATGTTGAAGGTGCCAAAGAATCTAACAAATGTATGACCTGTTGTTTTGGTTTTGTACTTGCAATATCAGGGCTCTCTAAAACATGGAACTCAAGTCTGGGGCTCCTCTTGCCCAGGTCTAAGGGATGTCCTGGTCATACAGATTAAATATGCAGGGAGTAGAGAATATCAGATATGTGCTAAGTGTACATCAGGTGACAGTCACTGTGATGTTAAGTTTTGCCAAGTTTAAAATATTTACTTCAAATGGAAACTATGTATGTGTAATATTTTGTGATGGAATTTAATCAGACTGCATTTTAAACACCTACTGTAGAATTAAAAGCTTCTATCTCTGTAATAATAATGACTACTTTTGAGATTGTCATTCAGTCATTCCACTAAAATTTACTAGGTACCTATTCTATGTGAGGGCACTGGGCTAGAGTTCCGGTAATACAAAGATGTGGCCCTCAATCTAAAAAAGTTCAGGGTTTAGAGCAGTAGATTTCAATCAGATGCAGTTGGGATCTCCAGGGCACATGCGGCAATGTCTACCGACATTTTGATTGCTGCAGCGTTGGCGGGGGAAGGGTTACTGAGAGATGCTACTGGCACTAGTAGAGACAGGATGTTGTCGAATACCCTGTAACACACAGGGCAGCTTCCACAACAAAGAATTACCTGGCCCAAGATAGTGCCAAGGGAGAGAGAAATGCACTATGCAGTAACATCTAATACACATATATACAACATGCGTCTAAAACAAAGGAAAGGAAGCTCCGGGGGGTATCACTAGAGAGCTACTTCGTCTTAGAGTCATTAGGTCTTCTTAGCCTGTGATCTGAAGCATGAAGTTGTTCAGATCATCATTCAGTCCATTTAAATATAGCATCAGTAGGAGAGGTACACATAATGATCTTCCAAAGGCATCCATGTCCTAAACACAATCCGTATTTAATATGGCATAAAGGAAGTAAGATTACAAATGGGATTAAGGTTGCCAATCAACTGACCTTAAAATAAGATTATCCTGGATTATCCCGGCTTCTAGAAAGCAGAAAAGCAAGAAAAAATGTTCTCCCCAGTAGCCTCCAGAAAGAAACACAGGCTCACCAACACTTTGATTTTCACCGAGACCAATTTCAGACTTTGGACCTCCAGAGTGGTAAGATAACAAATTTATATTCTGTTAAGGCATTAAGTTTATGGCAATTTGTCGGCAGCCAAGAAATCATAATAGAGTAGGATATCTATTAGTAGAGTAGGATATCTATTAGTAGGATATCTATTATCTATTTGTAGGATATCTATCAATACAATGGGAAAGGGTGGAACACCAGTTGACAATACCATCATGTAGGATGTTATTCATTCACTTATTCATTAAATTGGAATTTGCAGGCCATTCTCCTTGTTTCTGCCAACGTGGATAATTTCAAAACTCTATCGACTGGTGATATTTGATAGCAGTGTGGCTAACTGTATATTTCTAATTTATGTGAGTGAAAAAGAAAATGAGCCCATGTGTTTTTTCCATCTCCATGAACTAACGGGTTCTTTGTCAGAGTTCTCACCACACTGTTATTCATCTGTATCGGCTTGAATGAGTCCCATTACTTATCCGGCCCTGGCTTTCTCATCTATAAATTAGGAGACTAGACTGGATGGTGAGCTTCAAAGAGAAGACCCACATCCTAACCATCTCAGTGTCAATCCTAAAAGCTAGCACAAAGAAAGTATGTAGTATCTATTAAATAAATGAGTCATCTCATGGATCTCATGGCTCCAAAGTCATCATGTTATCTCTTCTCAACAAAGCTCCGTGGAGACAATGGTATTTCCAAGAGACAGTTAGTCTTAGAAATTTTAATTCCATGCTTTGTCACCATTCACCCATAAATTCCTATGGCTTCAGTGGCCCTCACTTGAGTTCAACAAAGTTGCAAGATTTTAGGAAGGGAAGTGGAATTCTGTGACCCATTTTAATGACACAGGAAATTGTAGTGTTTTGCCTAGATGTGAAAGGTAAACCCCTTATGGGGTAGGTCCAATCCCTCTCATGTTGTTAATAAAAAAGAAAAATATCATTATGGCTTAGTGAAGAAAATTCAGTGGGAAAACAAAACAGAAACAATTTTGAAACAATCCATTCCAAATATTAACTCCTATCCTGTCTTTTTTCTATTTTTTTTTTTTTTTGGTCCATCCTCTATTGAAATCCTAACTTACAATGGTCCAATTAAAACCACCTCATGAGACTTTTTTTTTGCTACTGAAACTCCAACTGAACTTCCCTCTGAGTATCCTGTTGGGATTCAAATTCTGAGTACTAAACATTTTGGCCTTTAATTATATTCTGTTTGCAAAGGGCTCCAAATGCCCTTGAAAAAAATTCCAAGTTCCTGGGCACCTGGGTGGCTCAGTGGGTTAAGCCGCTGCCTTCGGCTCAGGTCATGATCTCAGGGTCCTGGGATCGAGTCTTGCATTGGGCTCTCTGCTCAATAGGGAGCCTGCTTCCCTCTATCTCTTTCTCTCTGCCTGCCTCTCCGTCTACTTGGGATCTCTCTCTGTCAAATAAATAAATAAAAATCTTAAAAAAAAAAATTCCAAGTTCCTGATGCAGTTCTCCTGTCTTACACTTTTTACAAATGTCCTACAAAACTTTTTCACAGCCTTATGTATGTGGAAAAATACATTCTGGTTTAAATTGAATATTAGTTAAACTGAGCACGGAGGCCTCTCAATATTTTCATCAAGGAGGCTTGGAAATTTGATTCCAATTCAGGTGAAACAATAACAAATATTGACAATCAGAGAAAAATATAGTGTCTCTAAACCCATTAGTCACATTAAAGCAACCAAAGCAAGAATCAGTGCAAACAAGATGGAAAAGAAAGAAAAAGAGAAAGAAGAAAGGAAGGAAGATAGGAAGGAAAGAAGGGAAGAAGAAAGGAGGGAGGGCCAAATTTCTAGTCCATGAAAAAAAAAAAAAGCCTGCTAAAAGGCATTCCTGATGGACAAATATGTCAGATTTGATATCACTATACAGATACCACTGCCTTGGTCTACACAGATGTCACAGATGTAGGAGCTGATGGCTAACCCTTTAAACAATATAGAAAAATCATTCAAAAGCACATCCCTGACATTTAAATACAAACATAACCTAACATGCATACTAAAATGGATATGTTCTTGAAACATTTTTACAACCTATACTCACCATCTCTAACTACCTTTTCTCCCTAACATGCATCCAGATGAGCAGGGTATTATTCATAGGAATTTCAACTTGAATTCCGCAAGAATGCGAACTCTTTATATTGTTAATCCAAATAAAATCTGACTGCAGACTCATTAGGACTTCTATTCTCTGGGTCATGCTAATTAAGTTTTTCAGAAGTAAGGAATATGATCTCAATTGATTTTATCTCATTTTGGGGTGCTAAGTAGAAAATCAAATACATCAAATCTTCTTACAATTTTTATTTCTTCAAGAGATGACAAAAACTTTGAGGAATTTTCAAATCCAATTAATACATTTTAATTGGATTTGAAAATTCCTCAAAGTTTGTGTATTATGGAGGGCACATATTACATGGAGCACTGGGTGTGGTGCATAAACAATAAATTTTGGAACACTGAAAGTAAAATTAAATTAAAATATATATTTTTTAATCCAGTTTCCAAACATTGCCCTAAATCTTTAATTCCTATCTAAAATAAGGAATTAAGCATAATATTAAATTATGCATATTAATTTAAGAAATTAAACATAATGTTGCAATGCAACCAAACTCCATAAAAATAAGTGAGCCATTAAGTATCTGGTATTCACTTAGAAATGCTTGAGAGAGCTTGGAAATAGTTATTATTACCTTATATTCTTACCTGTTTTTAAAAACACTGTTAATATACTTGCAACTTACTGTCATCTAGACATAGTATAAAAGATAGAATAATCTGCTGAAATACTGCTTGCTGTCTTTGTATCTTTACTGTAATAACAGCAACTCAAAACAATTTTCCTCTTACCCTCCGTCCTGGAAGAATAATCAAACTTTTATTTCCTATATTTTTTTTTAAGTTTTCCTGGTCCCAAGGGAACTGTCTCACAAAGGTCACACACCAGAGACCCAAACTTTCTAAGAGAGTGAGAGATCCAAAATTTTGAGGTAAGAGGCAGTTAGTTGCCCAAATATAGGGAGTAGGAATGTCATTTTTTTTTTTTCATTTCAAGGGTCACAGAGCAAATTCGCACATATGACAACAAGATATTCGTTTCAACATCAATCCACACGTATAACCAACACTCTTATTCTGGGAAATAGTCTACTATTTTCTCTAAGATAGATTATTATGTGATCCTGGCTATACAGACCAAAATTGACCATACTCAAGATTGCTCTGCTCTTAGTCCTGATACAATTAATGGCTCATGTTATGTATTCTAAAGTAAGTTTATTAACTTCAGTATTATTCAGCAATAGGAAATTATTTTCTGAGAAATTGCATTATCCTTTTTGTTAGTTAACTTTCAAACAGGGTATTCAGAGGTGATGCTCTCATGACCTCCATCCACAATATCAATGCCCTGATTTTCTGACTGGGATGAATATTCAAAAACAAAGAACAGAAATAAAACACATTCAGGTTTTTAAAAATCCCTTACATGGGTAAGATTACTTACAAGGACAGTTCTTCCAGTGGGTGTATCTCCTAGATTAAGACAATGTATAAAAAAGCAAAATGATAAATGAGAACCCACAGGAAAAAAAATGAAATATCTACTTGAAAAGCCACAAATTAGCATCAACTATATACCTTCTGGGTGAGGCATTTATGGAGGAACAATTGAGAACAAACCTAGGGTGCTGAGAAACACCCTTTAACAAGAACCTACAAATCAAACGCTTCATCTGCCATCTTAATGTTTTCCCTAACTTTTCCTTATCTCCAAATAATGACCAATAATTTCCCTTGTTCGCCAGTGTTGAAACTGGACTGATTTAATAAGGCAACCGACTGAATCAATTTTTATAAACTATATCTTTATTGTCGTATTTCAAGAGCTAAGTCCAAACTTACCTTCTATTTCTTAATTATCTAAACGGCATTAGGAAAAGCTCTGCTAAATGTAATTAGACCCAAATACACAGTTAAAGAATTTTGTTAAACAAAGGCAGTTTAGGAGCACCTGGGTGGCTCAGTGGGTTAAGCCTCTGCCTTCAGCTCAGGTCATGATCTCAGGGTCCTGGGATGGAGCCCCACATCGGGCTCTCTGCTCAGCAGGGGACCTGCTTCCCCCCCCCCCCGCCGCCTGCCTCTCTGCCTACTTGTGATCTCTCTCTCTGTGTCAAATACACAAATAAAATCTTAAAAAAAAAAAAGGCAGTTTATTTTTTAGATTTAAGGCCATGTCTGGTTAAAAGCTAAGAACCATATCAGAAAAACCAAAGTAATATGGCATTACTTTCCTTCCCAAATAGATCTAATCTATAAATATAGATGACTTTCCTTATGGCTCTCAACATTTTTTAGACAAAATCTATACCACAAATTCTCTCCAAAATAAAGGACAGCACAGATGTTTTATCATACTCCCTCAGGCTACAAGTGTGTGTGTTTTTTTGTTTTTTGGGTTTTTTGTTTAATTTATTTTTTATTTATTTTCGGCATAACAGTATTCATTATTTTTTCACCACACCCAGTGCTCCATGCAATCTGTGCCCTCTATAATACCCACCACCTGGTACCCCAACCTCCCACCCCCCCCATTTCAAACCCCTCAGATTGTTTTTTAGAGTCCATAGTCTCTCATGGTTCACCTCCCCTTTCAATTTCCTCCAACTCCCTTCTCTCTAACTCCCCATGTCCTCCATGCTATTTGTTATGCTCCACAAATAAGTGAAACCATATGATAATTGACTCTCTCTGCTTGACTTATTTCACTCAGCATAATCTCTTCCAGTCCTGTCCATGTTGCTACAAAAGTTGGGTATTCGTCCTTTCTGATGGAGGCATAATACTCCATAGTGTATATGGACCACATCTTCCTTATCTATTCGTCCATTGAAGAGCATCTTGGTTCTTTCCACAGTTTGGTGACCGTGGCCCATTGCTGCTATAAACACTGGGGTACAGATGGCCCTTCTTTTCACTACATCTGTATCTTTGTAAATACCCAGGAGTGCAATTGCAGGGTCATAGGGAAGTTCTATTTTTAATTTCTTGAGGAATCTCCACACTGTTCTCCAAAGAGGCTGCACCAACTTACATTCCCACCAATAGTGTAAGAAGGTTCCCCTTTCTCCACATCCTCTCCAACACATGTTGTTTTCTGTCTTGTTAATTTTGGCCATTCTAACTGGTGTAAGGTTATATCTCAATGTGGTTTTAATTTGAATCTCCCTGATGGCTAGTGATGATGAACATTTTTTCATGTGTCTGATAGCCATTTGTATGTCATCATTGGAGAAGTCTCTGTTCATATCTTCCACCCATTTTTTGATATGATTGTCCGTTTTGTGTGTGTTGAGTTTGAGGAGTTCATTATAGATCCTGGATATCAACCTTTTGTCTGTACTGTCATTTGCAAATATCTTCTCCCATTCCGTGGGTTGCCTCTTTGTTTTTTTAACTGTTTCCTTTGCTGTGCAGAAGCTTTTGATTTTGATGAAGTCCCAAAAGTTTATTTTTGCTTTTGTTTCCTTTGCCTTTGGAGACATATCTTGAAAAAAATTGCTGTGGCTGATATCAAAGAGATTACTGCCTATGTTCTCCTCTAGGATTCTGATGGATTCCTGTCTCACGTTGAGGTCTTTTATCCATTTTGAGTTTATCTTTGTGTACAGTGTAAGAGAATGGATGAGTTTCATTCTTCTACATATAGCCGTCCAGTTTTCCCAGCACCATTTATTGAAGAGACTCTCTTTTTTCCACTGTATATTTTTTCCTGCTTTGTCGAAGATTATTTGACCATAGAGTTGAGGGTCCATATCTGGGCTCTCTACTCTGTTCCACTGGTCTATGTGTCTGTTTTGATGCCAGTACCATGCTGTCTTGGTGATCACAGCTTTGTAATAAAGCTTGAAATCAGGTAACGTGATGCCCCCAGTTTTATTTTTGTTTTTCAACATTTCCTTAGCAATTCAAGGTCTCTTCTGATTCCATACAAATTTTTGGATTATTTGCTCCAGCTCTTTGAAGAATACAAGTGTGTGTTTTACAGTTATTTGATGTTCTTATTTTGGGTAAAATAAATAAATAGATTGAGCATAGTGTCTGAACTCTAACCTTAGCAATTAACCACAAGGTAGGTGTTTTCAAATAGTCTTATTTTTTTTAGTAGGAATTTTAAAGTTAAGAATGCCAACACACAAAAGCTAAACATTCCTTCAAACCATACTTTTTCCATGTTTCCACTCCACCCCAAAAAACATCCATGGAGGACCTGTATAGAGAACTTCACAGTGCTAAGTACTCAGAGGTTTTCAAGAGTTCCAGGAATATGTGTCCCTAAACTCACTGGTTTACAGTTTTAAATTGGCACCTTATGTATTAATTTAGTGCATTAAATTTGCACAAGAAGAATCTACAGTTTAAAAGTTCCTCATTGACGTACACAAAATCACAAACAATCCTGAATAAACAAAGGGGATTTCACACATTTAATTAAATTGGTGGCTTAAAGCTTTATATATGATGAGGTTGTCCTTCTCTTTTTTATTTTAAAAAGATACTCTTCCAGCAACAAACTCCACTATTCTTTAACACCACTTTACCCTTTCCAAAAGTGAGTTCTATAAAGAAATCTGAGGGGTGCCTGGGTGGTTTAGTTGGTTAAGCAACTACCTTTGGCTCAGGCTATGCTCCTGGGATCCTAGAATCAAGTCCCACATCAGGCTCCCTGCTCAGCGGGGAGTCTGCCGCTCCCTCTGACCTCTCCCCTCTCGTGCTCTCTCTCTCTCAAATCAATAAATAAAACCTTTTTTAAAAAAAAGAGAAATCTGAAAGATCTATCTGTTGCTAAATATTACCCAGAGATACTCTATGTCATAAAAAATCTATCATAGATTCTTCTCCTACCCACTTAAGCCCCCATGTTGCATGAAACAAGACGGGATAGGGAGGGAGACAAACCATAAGTGACTCTTAATCTCACGAAACAAACTGGGGGGAGGGGGGAGGGGGGTTGGGAGAAGGGGGGTAGTGTTATGGACATTGGGGAGGGTATGTGCTTTTGGGTAAATTGGAAGGGGAGGTGAACCATGAGAGACTATGGACTCTAAAAAACAATCTGAGGGGTTTGAAGTGGCGGGGGGGTGGGAGGTTGGGGTACCAGGTGGTGGGTATTATAGAGGGCACGGCTTGCATGGAGCACTGGGTGTGGTGAAAAAATAATGAATACTGTTTTTCTGAAAATAAATAAATTGGAAAAAAAATATATCATATTTATGCTCTGTACCCATGACTGCTTATTTGAATCTTCTCTGTATTGAGAAGTGAACAGCACTTGTTATCTCTTAGGGTATATCTCTTAGATATTTAAATAGTAGCTCATCAGTCCCCAATCATGTGAGCCTTTATCTGCTCTCCTCTTCTATAATAGCTATCATCAGCAGACAGGAGAGGATGGCAGAGAAAAGGGGAATCAGACTCCACTACTATATCCTATGAATAGGAAAAGTATTAATAAGTGAAAAACAGCCGTTGAATGAAGTATATATGCAGGAAATCATTCAACATCACTGTTCTGTAGGGTGCTTGCTCCTTGTCTTCAGAAAGAGGATGAAAGACAAACGTTACTATGTGATACAACATCACAAAAAAAAAAAAAAAAAAAAAGAAAGAAAAGTTTTGCATATTCTCATTCATTCCTAAAAACACATAATTTCCAATAATCTTAATTCAATAGCCAAATTCTTCCAACACTAAAAATATAAAAAGTAGAAAATAAATTTTTAAAAATCTAACATTTAATCAATTCAGTATTTTGAAATACCAAACATCAAAATCATTCATCTTTATTTATAGAACCTAAAGTAAATAAACTTGTGAAAACATAGTATTTCATTTACTTTTTAAATCATGTATTTCACATAAAAGTATTTGGACTGATCTTTATTCAATAATTTTGATAGAAAGTAGATTCTGAGAACTGTCCTATAATATCTCTCTGTGAAGTTTAAGACCCTAAATCACAATGATCAAAATGAGAAGTGATAAAAATGGAAAATATTTTTTTCCAGAATCCATCCTGTAATACTGTTATAGCATTCATTTTGGTCATATTAATTAATACACAGGCTACAAAGGCTCCCAGACTGGATTTTGATTTATGATATTGGGCCCTTGGGGAATGGAAAAGTAAAGGTTATGTTTATATAGATTCCAGAATTTGAGGTTTCAGGAGATAGATGAACTGTCTGTAGTTCAAAGAAGACAAACAGAAAACAGAGATTAGTAACAAAACACAGTTTGTAAAAATAATTAGAAGCTGTACGGAATACAACCAAAAAGGATAATATTTGAAAAGAAATTACTGGAAGTTGGGCGCCTGGGTGGCTCAATTGGTTAAGCAACTGCTTTCAGCTCAGGTCATGATCTTGGAGTCTCAGGATCGAGTCCCACATCGGGTTCCCTGCTCACTGGGCAGTCTGCTTCTCCCTCTGATCTTTTCCCCTCTCATGCTCTCTCTCTCTCACTCTCTCTGTCAGATAAATAAATAAAATCATAAAAAAAGAAGTTACTGAACCTTAATAAGTAGCATCAATAGAATAAATAAATAGAAGGCATTATAAGGCCAACGCAATTGAACTAAAGTCAGAGGAGAGTTCTAGTTAGTAGCAGGGCCATTTTCCATGGTTCGTCTTCTCCTTTTTTTTTTTTTTTTAATTTAATTTTACTTTTTCAGTGTTCCAAGATTCATTGTTTATGCATCATGCCCAGTGTTCCATGCAATCCGTGCCCTCCTTAATACCCACCACCAGACTCATTTAACCGCCCATCCCTCTCCCGTTCAAAACCCTCAGATTGTTTCTCTGAGTCCATAGTCTCTCATAGTTCATCTCCCCCTCCTATTCGCTTCCTCCTTCCATATTGTGGCTCCCTCATTCTCGACACCTTAGACAATATCTCCATTCCACCAGCCAGAAGGGGGAAAAGAGCATGGAAGATTGTATACAGTATGGCAAAATGTTATACATTACTTTCTTTTTTTTTTTTTTTAAAAGATTTTATTTATTTATTTGACAGAGAGAGATCACAAGTAGGCAGAGAGGCAGGCAGAGAGAGAGGAGGAAGCAGGCCCCCTGCTGAACAGAGAGCCCGATGTGGGACTCGATCCCAGGACACTGAGATCATGACCTGAGCCGAAGGCAGCGGCTTAACCCACTGAGCCACCCAGGCGCCCCTACACATTACTTTCATCCACATTCCAAAAACCAGAATAGTCACAAGGTCACATCCAACTGTAAGAAAACCTGGGAAATGCTGTTCTAGTTCCATGCCCAAAAGAAGAGAATGTACTTTTGGTAAATGCAGAGCAGTTTCTTCCCTAGGGCTATATTAAGAAGCATTAAGGCTTTGACACCTCTCCCCTATTCATTACCAGTCTGACTGTTTTTATACTCTAAGATATAATCCAATAAATACTCCCTAAATACAAAACCATTTGTCAGGCTCAAATGACATAGGAGCAGATGGGGGAATCCAAGAGGTATTAATGAGGAAAAAACAAATCAGAAAACTAGCTTTGCCCATAAGAGAAATAAACTGGAAGAAATCAAACTCATGTTATCAGCAGGCAACAAGTGAGGACAGGGAGGAGCTTGGTGCCTGCTTTTCCTTCCCAATGGTACCCTAAACTTCTGCGTGCCTATTGACATAAGCTTCTCATTTATTTAACTTCAGAAAAACACTTACTGATTTGATTTATATGTACGTAATATACAGTAACAAGTAATACGATATAACACATACATACGTATGTGAGCAAGTATAGTTGATCTTTGAACAATGCAGGTGTTAGGGGCACTGACCCCCTGTGCAGTCAAAAATTTACATATAAATTCTGACTCTCCAAAAACTTAACTACCAACAGCCTACTGTTGACCAGAAACCTTACTGATAACATAAATAGCCAAAGAATACATTTTGTATGTTATATGTATTATATGCTGTATTATAAAAATAGTTAGAAAAAAGAAAATTGTAAAAGAAAGTACATTTACAGTACTATACCATAAAAAATTTGTGTATGAGTGGTCCCACATGATTCAAACATGTGTTGTTCAAGG
The DNA here is from genome assembly GCF_020171115.1 of Neogale vison. Lineage (NCBI taxonomy): Eukaryota > Metazoa > Chordata > Mammalia > Carnivora > Mustelidae > Neogale > Neogale vison. The sequence continues at coordinate 11,198,507 of NC_058093.1, forward strand.
GTCAGCAGTGCATATGACTTGGGATGGATGTCCCGTTTCTGAATACTCCAAAAAGCTCTGGAGTTGTACCTTCTTGTAAGTATAGGTGAAAGTTAAAATTTGAAAATGAAAATGTCTAAAACTCAATTTTCTAAACTCCTTATATCCATGAAGTAGTTGCAGCATGCTCCAATTCCCAGGCAGCATGGCACTGCTAAGAACAGCAGTGTCTAGCATCCCGTGGCAGAAGTGTTTTAAGTGGACACATTCTCCTGAGTGATCCTATGTCTGTCCTAAATACAATGTCTCTAAAGCCAATTCTCCTGCCCTCCTAGTGTTTATATGAGCCATTTAACTCCTCTTTAATAAATTCCATTTTAGCATACATCAGCCAGGGTAAATTTCTGTCTTATACCTAACAACATTAGTACAAAAACTATTTGCAGATACAGTTGCAATGACACTCAGATATACTCTGGGGTGGCAAAGACAATATGTGGTTGGTAGAGGGAAATCTAACAGGGTTATCTAGCCAAACTGGGATAGAAGACAGTGAAAAATAACTAGTACTAGGAGATGAAACTAAATAGCTAATACGAAGAGAAGAAACTATAACAGATGGCAGGAAGTGGTAAAATTTTTATTAAATTATCTGTGCAAATTTTTGGCAGGAACAAGACCCACTGTCATAAAATAGCATATATATACTGGACAGCATAACATACAAGGTGATAATCTTGGAGTTTTAAATTGTCAGCTTAAGACATATACTAAAACTAGGGACTCTGTGTGTTAAAGATTTACTTACCTGTTATAGCTGAAAGCTGAAATAGAGGAAAATCAAACATAAAATTTGGTCAAATAGATTGCTGAAGTAAAGTTATTTCAAATGCAAAGCCTTAACCAATCCCTTGTATGAAATTAAGGGCACTGATAAGAAAAATAGCAGGTTACAAATTAAAATGGGATATATTGGAGAGTTCAGAAGAATGAAAATAACCTTACATGTCCAATCTCACGATGCTTACTTTGCCAGATAAAGCAGCTCCTTTTCTCTTGTCTACAGAGGCTCTTTCTGCTTTATTTGAAGACCCTATATTAACTTTTCTCAGGGAGAGCTGTTTTGCAATGGAATGTCAATTCTGTTCATTGCTATGTCCACTATACCTAATGTCTCAAAATCTTTAACTGGAGTCAAATCCAAGTATACACAGTGGCCAAATACTAAGCAAGACCCAGAAGAATAAAGACTTGCACAGCAAAATAATTGCAAGATTTCGCTAAATTATATCAGTACTATAGAATTTGCTGGGGACTAAGAAGAAAATAACAATTTAGCCTGGGCTGAAATTATCAATATATTAAATATGAATAACTGTATAATACTTATATGTATATAATATATATAGAGAAAAATGTATAGCTAAATATAAAAGACTGTGATTTCAGTGTGCTAAGCTGAAGTAGCCAGGAGTGGTTGTAATTGTTTGCTTCTTTGGTTGACTAAAATACCAACTCAGTAGTGTCCCACACTAAATGAAGTTGAAATGGCAGATATCTCTCTATATAACAAAGGGAAAGCAATCCAAACATAGAGATAATAGAAATTTTCGAGTTTATTTATCACATGTTGTCCCCTTATGCATAACCCTAACCAAGTTCCCTAACAACCCATTAGGGTTTGAGAAAACCATTAGTTAAGGGAGTGCTAATATCTCTATAATCACTCTAATGAATCTAATGGATGTACGCTGGTTGCCAGTAAAAAAAAATGCAGTAACTATGGGTTCCATGATTTCAGTGATGTACCAGAACCCCAGCTTGGCAGAGATCAATTTAGTAGTACTTAATTGCCTGAAGCAAAATGGACATGATTGCTCTCCATCATTCATCAGACAACAAGGACAGTGTGGTAATCAAAACAGTCAGAAATTTTAGGATCTGAACCAGTGAGTAATGGATTGTGGAGTAATGAAGTCTATGAGAAACGGCCAATCCACTAATGACCTACCTGATGTACACAACCAAATAAACTTCACTTTTGGAGGACAGAGAGGTGACTGTAGCTACCACACATAAAATCATATATAATCTCTATCCCAATTCCCATATTTGAGTGAGTTCATAAACCCAGAGACCCTGAAATAAAGAAGAAGGCAAGAACTCTTAAGGAAATACCTCTTCACATTTCTTCGAAAAGAGCTGTAGCTGTTTACAAAGATAACTATAAAAGGTAAATATTTACTTTACTTTTACTTATAAAAGGTAAATATCTAAATATTGGGGATTATTAAGCATTAACTCTGAGACAACAATAATTCTAGAGATATAAAACACAAATAAGTCCACAGATCAAAGGGAAGCTCATAGTAAGTTTAGTTAGAAAAAAGTCCCATTTCAAAATGAGAATAGGTATGGTGCTATCCCAAACCCCTATTATGGTTATTTCTTCAGATCCTAAGTATCTAGATATAACATGTCCTCAACAACTAGAAGAATCCCCACAGTGGACCCATGACACATGCATGAGGTACTGTGATCCATGACAAAAGGGTATGACTTTAAGAATGTAGTAGAAATCCCTGGAGCTCCTTCTATCTACCAAAATGGTAAATACATACATACATACATACTCCATCCTTACGAGAATAACAAAGAAGAGTGGCATCATCAACGGCAAATTAGGTCATTCTTATCACATCCCCATTTAACTCTCCAGTTTGACAAGTGCAGAATAGAAAGGGGTTAGGGGAGCAGTGGCACATCATATGAAATATAATCAGATTAAGATTCCAATAAACTGTTCCAGGTAGGTTTCCATCAATTGTTCTAGATTTTGATTTGGCAAATGGCCTCCTTTCCTCATCAAATAGCAAACAAAACCGGAGGAAATTTGCTTTCTCTTGGTAAGATAGTAGTATACTTAACCAGCTTCCCTCAGAATTACATCTACCCTCTCCCCCTCTGTCACAATTCAAGTTATAGATACAACTTGTATATATTCTCATGATCCTATCAGCGATCAGTATCACTACATGAATAACATCATGCTACAGAACCTTAAGAATGCTGGGTAACTCTTTAATTGCCTTGGGAAGATCTATGAGAGTTGGATGGTAGTAAATCACATGCTCTGTGAATTCATGAGACATTCACTTGGACCAGTCCACTGAAAGAAAATCATTTGAGTGTGGCTTGATGGTTTTTCTGCCCAAAGCATGCTGTTGGAGCATTAATCCCTATTTGGACTGGCTCTTAAAGAACAATAAAGAAGGAAAAGCCTCAAAATGAACATAATTTTAAGCAATACATGTCTGCTTTGCCTGGAGGAAGAATTGGCCTCTGTGTAGGATCTGCGTCATTTCATGAGCAGTAGCCAATCACTGTCAAATGATTAGAGACTTGAAATCAATAATATTGGAGGACTGATAAGAAGGAGGATTGAGAAATACATGAACATTTTGGAACCAGTCCAACTCATGACATATTTTTATACATGCAAATATTCACTAGAAGGCTCTACTACAAAAAGAACTTAGTAATAATCCCATGAAAAGGATAACCAGATAGTCGGCTTTCTTCCTTAGCTACTCTTGTCACTTTCTCAATGACATTATAAATAAAGCAGCCATAGCGAACGTTTTCGAAGCCATGCACAGGCCCAACAACGTGGATATCTCCCCCACATGAAAGAAATAGTTAATACCCCAAAATCATAATGTTTTTGCAATAAATTTGCACTACTGAAATGCATTAATAATTTCCTATTGCTCCTGCAATAAATTAATACAAACTTCATGTCTTAAAACACAAATTTATTATTTTACTATTTTGAACGTAAGTCCGAATGGATTTTAGAGGGCTAATGTCGAGAAATTAGCAACCCTGTGCTCCCTCTGGAGAATCTGTTGCTTAGCTTTTTCAGCCCACATTCCTTATCTCATTGCTCCACACCCTCTTTTCTCTCCTCTGTCTTCTTCACATCTCTGTCTCTGATGGACTCTCCTTACTCTGTTCCATAGGTTCTTTGTAGATATATCGGTCCTATCCTCACAATTCAGGATGATCTCCCCATCTCAAAATCCTTAATTTAATCACATCTCCAAAGTCTTTTATGCCATGTAAATTAATATATTCACCAGTGTCCAGGGATTAGGATGTGGACATCTTTGGAGGGGGAAAGCATCATTTAGCTTACCACAATAAACAATAAAAAAACAGACTCACATAGAGAATATACACAGAACCCCTACAAATGAATATGCCATATTTCTATGCAACATTATCAATTAATTTCAAAATAATTTATAAGTTTGATAAAGCTCTTATTAAAAAAATTTAGAAACAGTAACAACACCAAAAACAAAACAAAACAGAAAGAAGCCTGAGTATAAAGTTATCTGATAGAAAAAAATAGACAATAATAGCCAAATGACCTTTGAAAAAGGACAATGAGTGACATTTGCGCTAATAATCATTAAAGCAGTGCAATACAGATGCCAAAATAGACCCAAAAAAGATAAACAAAACCAAATGGAGTCCAGAAATAAATTCATGTTGACATGAATACTAACTACATAGTAGAGAGGACACTTGAAATTACCAGAGTAACATGAGCCATATGAATATACTTTGACTAGCTAACATCTTTGAATATAATAAAATTATATTCCTACCTTACATGCAAAGGTAAATTCAGAATGACTTAAGGAGAACAATATTTTTTTAACCATACAGTATTAGATTATAATAAAAATATCTATTATTGAGCACTAGTCATTATGATAAGCACTTTATTTGGACGATCTCAGTTAATTCATGTAACAATCCTCTGAGAAAGATTATGATCTGCATTTTTGATTAGGACACTGACAGACATAGACATGTCTTGCTCAAGGTCACACAACTAGAAAAAGATAAGAGCTAGGATTTGATCCCAGACAACAGGACACCAAATTCCAACCTCTCAACCTCGCAGCCGACATTCCAAAGAAAAATGCATTCTTAGGGAATAAACAAATTCCAAAGCCATTATAGAAAGTAATGCTAAATTTGATTAAATACATGCTAATACATGTTTGCACTTCAAATGACACTATAAACAAAGTTAAATAAAAAAACAACACAACAGGAGAAAGAGGAGAAAGAGTTTGCTAACTGATAAAATACAGAATATATGCAAAGTTCTAATAATCATTAAGAAAAGAGGGAGAAAGGAGGAAAAAAACAAGTCTCTGAACAGGCAATTTAGAAAGGAAGAATCACAAATAATTCACATGATGTTACTGCTGTAACATCAGATAATCAGACAAATGCAAACTAAAACAACCTGATTTTTTTTAACTCCCACTGGATTGGAAAAAATTTAAATTAGTTAATATTCAGTGTCATACAGGTATAGAAAAACACACAAAATTTTGGCAGGAATGTAATTTGGTACTAACTTTAAGAGTGTAATTTGAAGGTTTCTATTAAAATATATACAAAGAGTGTATACACATATTCTCTGACTTTAAAGAATATATATATATACATACATATATATATACATATATATATACCCTAGATTTTAAAATTCTGTCTAGTTATCCATTTTACAGAAATACCACTAAATTCACCAAGTATACACAAAGATGTTCACTGCAACATTACAGTTAGAAACAACCTAGTATCAGGAAGAAATAAAAGACCATGAAATACCAGTACTACAGAATCCTCTGCAAAAGGTAAAAATGAAATAATCTATAGGTAATGATATAAAAATACATCTTAAGATTCATATTATTCTTATAAAGGATGTTGCAGAATCATACATTGTAAGCCTATACATTACTTTATGAGCCTCTTCAAAACAAACAAACAAAATACTGTATGATGTCCATGTGGTACATAGAACATATACATAAATGTTTTAGAAAAGGGCTAAAAAGGATATACAGCAAACTGTTAAAAATGTTTACGGGCTAAAAAGGATATACAGCAAACTGTTAAAAATGTTTATCTGAGAAGGGAAGTTGATTGGGAAAAGATGGTAACTGAAGGGGAACTCTTTACATCTAATGTTAACATCAATAACAAAATATTAACATCAATAACAAAAATGCATTCAGGTATTGCATAAATTTTTTAAAAATACATTAAGTGAATCCTGTGATTGAGAAGGATTTTTTTTAATTTTTTTTTTTTTTTTTTTTTTTTTTTTAGAGAGAGAGAGATCACAAGAAGGCAGAGAGGCAGGCAGAAAGAGGGAGGAAAGCAGGCTCCCCGCTGAGCAGAGAGCCCGATGTGGGGTTCAATCCCAGGACCCTGAGATCATGACCTGAGCCGAAGGCAGAAACTTTAACCTACTGAGCCACCCAGGTGCCCCTTGAGAAGGAGTTTTAATGAGTGGCACCAGTTGCCCCAACAAAACCCAGGGCACTGGCAATCTCTTATTTTGTTGTTTGATTCGATTTCAGCTTTAACATATTGTGTAAGTTAAAATTTGATTTGATTCATTTATATAATGCAAAATGATTACCACCATAATGTTAGCTAACACCTTCATCATATAACATAATTACCATTTCTTTTTTTGTGGTGAGAATATTTAAGACCTACTCTCATCAACTTTAAAGTATATAATACAGTACTGTTAACTATGAGCACTATGTTAAACATTAGATCCTCAGAACTTATAGCTCTAAGTTCATACTCTTTCACAATTATTTCCCTTTTACCCCAATCACCCAACCCCTTGTAACCACCATTCTATTGTTTTTAGCATTTTTAGATCCCATATATAAGTGATATCATACACTATTTATCCTTCTCTTTCTGACATACTTCAATTGGCATAATGTTTCCAGACCCAACCATGCTGTTGCAAACAGTAGGATGTCCTTTCTCATGGCTGAAAAATATTATAATACACACACACTATATATATAGGCAGATATATACAGGTATGTACAGATATATTATCTATATACATATATATGATTTCTCTCCTCTCTCTCTTTCTCTATATGTATACATAAAAATCTTTCTAATCCACTTCTCAATTGACACTTAGATTATTTTTGTATCTTAGCTATTGTGAATAATGGTGCAATGAACATGGGAATGCAAGGTGCAGATATCAGTTCAAGATTCTATTTTCATTTCCTTTGGACACACCAAAAACAGGATTGCTGGGCCATATGCTAGTTCTATTATTATTATTATTATTATTTTACTATTATTACTGAAGTATAGTTGACATACAATGAATTCTTATTTTCAACTTAAGGAAACTCCTCACTGTTTTCCATAATGGCTGCACCAATTTATATTCCCACAAACAATGGGTTCTCTTTTCTACATACTCTCACCAGCACTTTTTATTTCCTGTCTTTTTGTTAGTAGCCATTCTAACAAGTACGAGATATCTCATTGTGGTTGCAATTTGCATTTCCCTGATCATTACTGATGTTGGCCATCTTTTCATGTATCTGTTGGCTATCTGTATGTCTTCTTTGGAAAAATGTCTATTGAAATTCTCTGCCCCTTTATTAATCAGATTGTTGGGGTTTTTGCTATTGAGTCGTATGACTTCTTTATATATTTTGGATATTAACTACTTATCTGATAACAGGATTTGCAAATATTTCCCACCATTCAACAGGTTATCTTTTCATTTTGTTATTTCCACTACCATGCAAAGCTTCTTGGTAGATATAGTCCCAGCTTTTTTTTTTTCTTTCAGTGTCATATCCAAAAAAAGATTTCCAAGACTGATGTCATGGAGCTTACCCCTTAGGTTTTCTTCTGGAAGTTTTATGATTTTAGGTCTTGTGTTAAAGTCTTTCATCCATACTGAGCTGATTTCTGAGTGTGGTGTAAGGGTATGCACCCTTCATCCTTTTGCAAGTGGCTGTCCAATTTCCCCAACACCCTCTATTGAATGGATTACCTTTTCCTATTGCATATTCTTGACTCCATTTTTGTAAACTGATTAAACATATATGCATGCATGCTTATTTCTAGCTTCTTTATTCAGCTCCACTGGTCTATATTTGTATTAATGCCAATACCAGTTCCTCTAGATTTTTTTTTTTTCTCAAGATTTCTTTGGCTATGTGGATTCTTTTGCGGTACCATAAAAATTTTAGGATTTTTTGTGTAGTGTGTGAAAAATGTCATTGGAACTTTGACAGGGATTGCACTGAATCCATAGACTGCTTATGTAATATGGACATTTTAACAACATTCATTATTGTAATCCATTAGCGTAGGACATCTTTCATGTCTTTGTATCTTCTTTAATTCCTTTGATCAGTATTACAGTTTTTAGAATACAGAACTTTTACCACCTTGGCTAAATTTATTCCTAAGTATATAATTTTCCAAATGCTATTATAAATGGGATTTTCTTAATTTGTCTGATAATACATTGTCACACAGAAATGCAACTTTTTTGTATTTTGATTTCTGCAATCTTACTATATTTCTAAAGTTTTTTGGCACAATCTAGGATTTTTTAAAGATATAACATCATGGCATTAATAAATAAAGATAACTTTACTTCTTTCCTTCTGATTTGGCTATCTTTTGTTTCTTTTTCTTACCTAATTGCTCTGGCTAGGACTTTCAGTACTCTCTCAAAAAAAAAAAAAAAATCAGCAAGAGTGATCAGGAAACAAACTGAGGGTTACTAGAGGGAATAGAGGTGGGAGGGCTGGGGTAGCTGTGTGATGGACATTGGGGAAGGTATGTGCTATGGTGAGTGCTTGGAATTGTGTAAGACTGATGAATCACAGACCTGTACCCCTGAAATAAATAATACATTATATGTTAATTAAAAAAAAAAAAAGGCAGCAAGTCTGAGCATCCTTGTCCTGTTCTTGAGTTTAGAGGGAAAGTTTTCAGCATTTCACTCCTGAGTATATTAGCTGTGGGCTTATCATATATGGCTTTTATTATGGTGGGGTGTTCCCTCTATACCCAGGTTGTTGAGAGTTTTTATCATGAAAGGATGTTGAACCTTGTCAAATGCTTTTTCTGCATCCATTGAGACGATCATGTGATTTTCATCCTTCATTTATTAATGTGGTATATCACACTGACTGATTTGCAGATAATGAATCAATCTTGTATTCCTGGAATAAATCCCATTTGATCATGATATAAGATCTTTTTAATGTATGTCTGAAATTTGCTGATATTTTGCTGATGATTTTAGCATCTACGTTCATTGGGGACATTGGCCTGTAATTTTCTTTTCTTATGATGTCCTTGTCTGCTTTTGGTATTAGGATAATGCTGGCCTTGTAAAATGAATTTGGAAGCATGTCCGCCTCTTCCATTTCATTGGAAGAGTTTCAGAAGCATTGATACTAATTCTTCTTTAAATGTTTGTTAGAATTCAACCCTGAAATCATCTGTCCAGAACTTTTGTTGGGGGGTTTTTAGTTACTGATTTAGTCTCTTTACTAATAACCAGTCTGTTCAGACTTTCTATTTCTTTATGACTCAGTCTTGGTAGGTTGTTTCTAAAAATGTATCCATTTCTTCTAGAATGTCCAATTTGTTGGTACATAAATAACTGTCCATAGCAGTCTCTTAAGATCCTTTGTATTTCTGTAGTATCAGTTGTAACATATCTTTCATTTCTGATTTTGAGTCCTCTAATTTAGACTTGGTGAGTCCAAATTAGTCCAAGTCACCAAGTTTGGTGAGTCAAACTAAAGATCTGTTTCATTTCTTTCAAAAAAACAGCTGTTTCATTGATATTTTCTATGTCTTTTTTTATTTTTTTTTTATTTTTTTTTTTTTTAGATTTTTTATTTTATTTATTTGAGAGAGAGAGACAGTGAGAGAGAATGAGCGAGGAGAAGGTCAGAGAGCGAAGCAGACTCCCCATGGAGCTGGGAGCCTGATGTGGGACTCGATCCCGGGACTCCAGGATCACGCCCTGAGCCGGAGGCAGTCGTTTAACCAACTGCGCCACCCAGGCGTCCCTTCTATGTCTTTTTTTAAATTAATTTATTTATTTTCAGAAAAACAGTATTCATTATTCTTTCACCACACCCAGTGCTCCATGCAATCCATGCCCTCTATAATACCCACCACCTGGTACCCCAACCTCCCACCCCCCCGCCACTTCAAACCCCTCAGATTGTTTTTCAGAGTCCGTAGTCTCTCATGATTCACCTCCCCTTCCAATCTACCCCAACTTCCTTCTCCTCTCTAACACCCCTTGTCCTCAATGATATTTGTTATGCTCCACAAATAAGTGAAACCATATGATAACTGACTCTCTCTGCTTGACTTATTTCACTCAGCATAATCTCTTCCAGTCCCGTCCATGTTGCTACAAAAGTTGGGTATTCATCCTTTCTGATGGAGGCATAATACTTCATAGTGTATATGGACCACATCTTCCTTTTCCATTTTCTATGTCTTTTAAGACCCCTTTTTTATGCCTTAATCTGTTCTATCCTTCCTTCCACTAACTTTAGGCTTAATTTGTTCTTTAGTCTTCCTACTTCCTTGAAATATAAAATAAAGTTATTTGAATTTTTCTTGCTTCTGAAGGTAGGCATTTATCACTACAAACTTCCTCTTAGAATTGTTTTGCTGCATCACAAAAGCTTTGATATGTTGTACTGCCATTTTCATTTGTCTCAAGGTATTTAATTTTTCTTTTAATTTCTGCTTTGACCCAGTGGCTATTCACTAAAATGACTTTTAATCTCCACATATTTATTAATTTTCCAGGTTTTTTTTTCTTGTAATAGATTTTTAGTTTCATACCATTGTGTTTGGAAAAGATGCTTGGTATTATTTCCATTTTCTTAAATTTATTAAGATTGTTTTGCGTTCCAAAATATGATCTACCATGGAGAATATTCCATGTGTGCTTGAGAATACTGTGTTCTGCTGTTGTGGGATAAAAAGCTCTATAAATATCTGTTAAGTCAATCTGGTCTAATGTGTAATTTACGTCCAATGGTTTCTTATTAATATTCTGTCTGGATGATATACCCATTGTTGAAAGTAGGGTACTGAATTCCCCTAATATTGTACTACTGTCTATTTCTCCCTTGAGTTCTATTAATTTTGCTTTATAGATTTAGATGCCCCTATGTTGAATGCCTTAATATTTACAAATGTTATATGCCTTTGACCCTTTGATTACTGCATACTTATCTTCATTGTCTCTTGTTCAGTCTTTGTCATAAAGTCTATTTTGTCTAATCTAAGTATAACTTAATTTTGGCTTTCTTTGGGTTTCTATTTGCATAGAAACTCCTTTTCCATTCCTTCATTTTGAGTCCTCCTGTGTCCTTATTCCTGAAATGAACCTCTCATAGGCAGCATATATTTGGGGCTTGATTATTTTTTTTAATCTACTTGGCCATTCTATGTCTTCTGATTAGAGAACAGTCCATTTCTATTTAAAATAATTATCGATAGGTATGGACTTATTGCCATTTTCTTAACTGTTTTCTGGTTGTTTTATAATGTCTTTGTTCCTTTCTTCCTCTCTTGTTCTCTTTGGGATTTCATGATCTTCTGGAGTGGTATGTTTAATTTCTTTATCTTTTGTATATTTACTATAGATTTTTCCTTTGTGGTTATCATGCGTCTTGTCTATTTTAAGCTGATACCAGCTTCCAACAAACACAAAAGCTCTAAATTTATACAGCATCCTCCTCTCCCATTTATGTGTTTGGTGTCACAATTTACTTTTTACACTATGTATACACTAACAAATTACTGTAGTTATTTTTATTAATTTTATCTTTATAAGTAGTATGTATATAAGTTATAGATAAGTAAGTTACTCAACACCATTAAAACACTAGAGTATTCTAACTATATATTTACCTTTATCAGTGAGTTTTATACTTGGATGTTTTCCTGTTATTAATTAGTACCTTATTCTTTTAGCTCAAAGAATTCCATTTAACATTTTCTGTAAAGCTAGGCTAGTGGTCATAACTCCTTAAGATTTTGCTTATCTGGAAAACTATTTCTCTTTCCTTCAATTCTGGAAAAATGACTTTGCCAGGTAAAGTATTGTTGGTTGGCAGGTTTTTCCTTTCAGCATTTGAACATATAATACCACTAACTTATGGCCTGCAAAGTTGCTGGGAAAAAAAAAAAAAAAGCAAAACAAAACAAAACAAACAAACAAAAACCCGCCCACTGTCTTTTCAGGGGTTGCCTTATAAGAAACACTTTTTTTCTCCTGTTTCTTCTAAGACTCTCTTTCTGTCTTTAATGTTTGATACTTTGACTATAATATAACTTATTGTGAATCTCTTTAAATTCCTCTTGTTTGGTGTTCTCTGGGTTTCTTGCATCTGGATATCTATTTCTTTCCTCATATTCAAGAAATTTTCACATACTATTATTTCATATAAGCTTTCTGTTCCTTTATCTTGCTATCTCCTCCTTCTGGGATACCTATAATGTGTATACTAATTGGCTTGCTGGTGTCCCATGAATCACTTAAGCTATCCTGGCTCTTTTTCTTTTTGCTCCTCTGATTGAATTCCACTGCCCTGTCTTAAGTTTCTTGATCCTTTCTTCTACTTCAGTCAGTCTACTGCTGAACCTGTCTATTGAATTTTTCAGTTCAGTTATTGTACTCTTCAGCTCTGTGATTTTTGTTTGGTACTTCATATATTTTCTATTGCTTTGTTGAAATCTTCAAAGTGTTCAAACATTGCCCTCCTGATCTTGGTGAGCACCTTTATGACCATTATTTTCATCTATCAGATAAATCACCTATCTCCATCTCATTAATATGTGAATGTTTTTTATCATGTTCTTTTATTTGGAAAATATTTCTGTTTCTTCATTTTCTGTAACTCTCTGTGTGGTTTTCCATGCACTGGATGAAACAGCCACCTCTCAAGTCTTGAGAGGTCTTGTGTAGAAGACAAAATGTATTAATCAGCCAACACAAGCTCTAGTTGTCTCTCAAACTTCTGTAATTATCTAAGTGCCTTCTTTGGTCTAGTGCCCCCAGTAGTTGAAGGTGTGCAAAGACCCATCAGTGTTCCATAATGGAAGATCACAGTTGGCACATGTATGCAGTTACATGGAAGCTGGACCCTCACATTGCAGCTGGCCTTTTCTAGCAAGAAATTAAGAGATGGGTATTTTTGCCTGTTCCTCTGTACTTGGTCTAGGTGTATAGTTCTTGGAGGGGAGGCGGTTTATACCTGTGACCATTAAGATCTGCTACAGTCTTGTGGAATTCATGAATGCAAGCCCTGTTGGCTATCAGTACCATGCAATCCTGGGACCAGTGCCTTGGTTAGTAGCCACAAAAGCTGGTACACCAGGTATGTATACAAACATCTTCCAGGTGACTTGGACAAGGGTCAAAGAAAGCAGGGAAAAAGTCCACAGGCTTCCCTGGTCTCAGGGGAGAATCTTAGTCAGCCTCTAGATACACGCTAAAGTAGACACCTGACCCTCAGGTAGCAACTTTTAAAGTATGCAAATAGTCAGTGGAAGACTGGTAAATGGGTATTTTTTGGCCAGCTCACTCTGTACTGAGCCCTGGAAGGATGACTGGCTAAGAACTGTTTCATTGTTTGCTATAGTCCTATGGGATGTGCGAATGGAAGCCTCATTGGATATCAGAGCCAGGTGATCTGGGGACCTGTCCCTTAGGCAGCAGCCACTAAAGCTGGGGTACAGACATGTGTGCAAGCTTTCAGCATTGATTTGGGTGGATTAGAGGGAGAAGGCATTCAAGGCATCTTTTGGCTTCCCCAGCCTCCAGGGAGGATAGCAGTCAGCCACTAGATGTGTACTAAATTAGAAGTCTGAGCCCCAGGCAACACCTTCTAATGTAAATATATCCTTTTCAAGGAAAGACTGGAAGATGAGCATGTTTTGCCTGTTTCCTGTGCACTGAGCTCTAGGGAGATAGCCGTTGTGAGCTCTCTAAAGCTCATCAAAAACTATTTCATTATTTTCTATAGTCTTGTGGGTCTTAGGGATATAAACTGTTGGCTTTCAGAGCAAGGTATCTGGAAAGTCCACCCTTTAAGTGGAAGTACTAAAAGTGAGGCAGTAAATGAAGGGTCCAAACCTTTCACTCCTCAAGAAGAAGCTGGAAATTAGGAGTTCCCTCCTGATTGTATGTCACTATGCTTTGGGTAGGGAATAGAAAGAGTGTGTCTAAGACTTTCCAACCCATTTTGATGTGGGAATTTTCTTGTTTGACCAATGTGTAGGAGTTGCTCAGCTGGTTTCTGGATTTCTCTCAGAGAGAATTGCCGTGGCTATTTCTTATATTGGATTTCAGCTAGTGAAAACAGGTCCACACCCTCTGAAAATAATGAAGATTCTTCCATGTATCCCAAACCATTCCCGATTTAAAATTATAATATTATGATACAACACTCTTATTTGGAACTCAAGTGATTCTTCTTTAAACTGTCCTTATGCATATAAAATAAAAGCACAAAAATGTACTTTGGAGAGACTACTTTTAATGCAGTTTTTCCAAGAGAAGCACATTGATTGACTTTAGCTTTCTCTTGCCCTCTCAGGAAAGCCTGCTTTTGGGAAAGTATATCCTCTTTTCTAGGAAAAAATGAATTTAAACAGTGCTTTCAATCTTAATCATTAATATGTCATTCAGTTCAGCTAATTCTGATTCAGAATTAATAATGAGCACTTGGATGGGTTCTAGATTAAAGAACTTGAATAACACCTAGAAAATGGAGCTATGGAGGAAATATCTTGTCTAAATTCTGCTTTAAATCATGCTGTTGATTGTATTAGAGGAAGAGGAAAGGGATGAGCTCTCAAGTGCATAACTGCCCTTTTAGACAATAAAAGGCTTTCCTAATATTAGTTCCATATGTTGAAAATGGCTTCTTTCTTCTTTTTTATAACAAGGAATCAGTAGTTATACAAGCATTGGAATCCACATACATTTCTAGAAACCACATTGTCATGGCTATTTTTTAAAGATAGAAACAAACAAAAGTATGCAGCTTACACAATGTTAACCAGCAGGTACCAACTTCCACTATCCTCATATATTCAGAAGATCATTTTGTCCATTTAGAAAAACAATGCTCACATTTTCTGGTGCAAAGGGCTCATCCTGACAATATTAATGTTCTCATGATTTCTCCAGATTTAAAATAACTCCTTTACCATAGATAAACTTCATTAACTCATATACTGATAATTCAGAATTTTAAGTAACTCAGATATTTAATACACTCCTCTGTTAGATAGTAAGTTACATTCAAATGAATTAAGAGCCAATGAGAATAGGCAAAGAAAAGTATCTAAGCTTTATGTCTTAGAAATTCTTTTACCATTGAGAAAAATCTCATTTCCTAGACTGTAAAGGGAAATACAATGCTTCCATATCAGCAATTAAAATGCTAAATAAAATGTAACTCTTACTCCCTATTAAACACTAGCAGGGAAAGGGACATGGGGAGATGGGGGCACTATGGAGACTCTCATTGAATCAAGGAATATAATTATCTTTCTCTGAGCCTATAAGTGATAAATCTGTAGCCCAGAAGCCCCCAAATTCCTCCTTTTCTTACCTCTATAATTTCAGAGACCTCTATAATTTCAGAGACAGTTAAGATCAGAACCTGGAATGGGATGCAATATCAGAGCATTAAAGTCTTGCTTCTTTCTTGGACCACTACTCAGCCTAAGAATTAAGTACCTAATCTGCCAAAGAGAAATAATAATTGCTTTCCTTTAAGGACTAAAATAGTACATGTAGCCTAAACATAGCACCTGGGATATAAATTCTCTGAGTTTTTCCACTCTTGCTTCCTTCCCTCACTCAAGTTTTCCTCTCCCCATGTTACCATCACTTGTTTCATTGTTATCACTTTTCTTGGTGGCAACTACCATTCAAGAGGCTTCTTTAGAATCCACATAGTAGTAGGGTCTTAGCTGCTGCTACTATTTTGCTACTAAGTGGATAGGGAATGTAAAGCCAATGAAAGAAGATTTAGTAGAAAAGTCCAAATATAGGTTTCCTGGAAGTTACAGAAAACTTGCATCTCATTGGTGCCAGTTTGGGTCAATGCCTATATTTCTAATCAACTGCTGCGGCCAGGGTAAATTATTGATTGGCTCAGGTCCAAATCACACATTCCACTTAAACAAATTGGAGATGCTCTACCAAACCATATGGACAAAGTAAGGGAAGGAGTAGATCCCCAAGTGACGGTTGCCAGAAGTAGGATGAATGGATGCAGATAAAATATATCCTCTTACACATCTCCTTATACTCACTTCTCTTTAATGGCTATAGAATGCTTTTGCCTGAAGTCTTCCCCAAATTCTGTAATGTAAGTATTTACATATATGATTCAAAGTGTCTATTGCCTGGATATTCTGAAGTCTTTTAGTCTTTGGGGAACTCACTGCCTTCATAATTAAATTAAAAGGCTTAGTCCTCATCTTGTGTCCTGGAGGAAGTCCAAAACTCTCCCAGAATATTTCATATATTTTCATGGTTAGATGGAGACTCCTCATCACCTCTCACATTTTCTGCAACTACCTTATCTTCTGTCTCCTCTCTTACTCCTCAAAATAGGATATAAATTAGGATTACAAAATAGGACATGTAAATTTTATTAAAATTTTAGGTAAAAGAGAAAAGGACCCCAGAAAAGGGTGGATCATGAAATAATTTTAAAGTACATTTGAGAATTACTATTAGAATTTGCTTAACCACATGCCGAAGTTTAATTTTAGTGATTACCTTCTCTTAAATCCCAAATCTTACTCTTATGCCAGGCTGCCACCTCTTCTCTCTTTTCCTTCACATTTTAGGACTCACAAAATCCTACCTCCCCAATCCATCAGGGAAAATTTAAGTATTTTCTTCCATTCTACTGAGAACAATTCAGCTCCATATTCTCACTCAATGGAGTGTGTCTTTCATTAATTTGATGCTACAAATCTGTGTAGAGTAACAGCAAAATTTTCAATATTTGATTCCCTTAGGCCAAATTTGATTCCTCAAGTTTAACACTGAAAGAAAAACAAGAAATGAAGATATACTAAAACACATCTGACTTTTTTGCAATTTCAAATTTTAAAATTAAAAGAATGATATAAAATACCTGGTAGGCAGTCCCATAATTCTGCAGCCCCACAAGTTGTTAGTCGCTTCCTTCTATTGTTTCTATGCATTAATTGTGTTCGACAGTAAGGACTAACTCACCATCTCAAAGCTCTCTCACCTGAGGTGTTAGTGTCCATCCTTTAGCAATTCTGTCCTCATTAATCTCATAGCCATTGTCCCATTCCTGCTCTTCTGAGTCACTAAATATTATCATCATGTACATGAAAGTTAACATGTTCTCTGAGAGGACATGTAGTCCAGTGTTCTGCTTCTATACAGGAAAGCTATTAAGTATAACACAGGATCACCCTTTATGTATATAGGAACTAAGATTCAGACACACAGTTGGTTTATAGCAAGTGGCCAGAGAAAGACAAGAACTTTATCTCCTGATTTCTTGGATCATGCTTTGACTTAAACTTAGTAGATCCCAGCAAGGATGCCAACAGATGCAAGCTACATCTTGATGTCACTACCTCCCTCCCAGGTTTCAATAATCCTCCATGTTTTGTGGATGTGTTTCTACTAGTACTTTCTCCTGCATTGTACTTTCTGAAAATCATAGACTCTTTTGTTTCTACACCCTTAGGTTATGCTAAGGCTGGCATCATGAACTCTAAAATAAATGTCAAGCTACTTTCCTGATGTCTTTTTTAAAAGCAAGAAGCCAGTAAGAAAAGCTAGCTGATGCCTGGCCCAGAGTAATCATGAGTGGCAATTTACCAAAAGATCCATATGGTGCTAACCAATATATTGCTTCATATTTAAGTTCTTTCAACAATCCAGCAAATGCATTTTTTTCACTTTGGGTCTTTACAATGATATTGGGTTTGTGGGTCATAGTTCTTGTAGTAAACTAAATTTATCCTTCTTATACATTTTTATTAATATATAATGTATTATTTGTTTCAGGGGTATAGGTCTGTATCCTTCTTATACTTTTAAGTAAAAAAAAAAAAAATTTAAATAAACAAACAACAACAAAAACAGAAACCCCAGAGGTTCCTCAGTGAGTAGTACATCCTGAGTAGGATGTACTCAGTGCTAAGCAATGAAGTACCTAGTAAGGAAGCCAGATGCATAATTAGTGGCCCTTTCTATGAGCAGTACAGAAGCTAAGCCAACTGAAATTCTAATGAAGCTGCCTAAGTTCAAATAGAAGCTATACTACCTACTAACTACACTACCCAGGGAACTCAATTATCTCATCTTTTAAGTTTGGAATACAGGTACTACCTCAAATGAGTGTTAAAAGAATTAAATAAGTTCATATATCAGAAGAATTTAGGAAAGTGCCTTGGATATAATAAGCCACTGCTAAAATAATGCTTGCTTATCACCATTAATTCTTATTAACTGGGTTGAAACAACCACATAGATTCAATACAAGGGAAATTGGAAGAGGAGGTGAACCATGAGAGACTATGGACTCTGAAAAACAATTTGAGGGTTTTGAAGGGGTGGGGGGTGGGAGGTTGGTGGTACCAGGTGGTGGGTAGAGAGGGCATGGATTGCATGGAGCACTGGGTGTGGTGCAAAAACAATGAATACTGTTACGCTGAAAAGAAATTTTAAAAAAAAGTCTGAAAGTATTTACATTATAAAACACAAAATTCTGCCTATTTGCTAGGGGGAAAAAGTATATTCCCCTTCTACTTTTTTTTCAACCTTAATTCATTTCACAAATATAATACTGAGCACCTAATTGCTCATGCACTAGAAGAGGTACCTGGGATACGGCGCTGAACAAGAGAAAAGTTCTTTCTAGAGGAAAAGAGATTATAAACACATTAAAAAAAATAAAATGACAAAAATAATGTCAAAAGGTAATAGAACTATGCAGAATATGAAGTGGGATGGTTTAATAGGTGGGTATAGAGGCTGGGTCATGGTAGGAAAGTGACACTCTAGAAACAAGATGAAAGCTGAGATCTGAGTATGAAGTGTCCTGCAAAGACTGGGTTGCACACATTCCAGGAGCAGAAGGAAGGCCAATGTGGCTGGAGAGGTTCAAATCAAAGAATGGGAGATAATATTAGAGACACGGTCAAGAAGAAGATTATATAGACCCTGGTGGAATTTTAGTCTTCCTCTAACCTAAGTCTTCCTCTAACCTTTGGAAGGTTAGAGGAAGGATGTGATCTGATCTATAATGCTAAACAGTCACCCTGGCAACCAAACCAGACAGAAAATGGACCATCGAGGTGAAAGAGAAGCAGTGGTAAGAGGTGACTGCAGTCGATGAGAGGCAGTGGTGACAGCAGGGATGGGCAGATTCTGCATGTATTTGAGAGGTAAAACTGGCATACTTGGAAGGAACATGAGGGTGGGGAGGAGAGAGAGGGGGCGCCAGAAGGACTCCTGGGTTTCTGGCTTGAGATACCATCTTGCTGCTGATTTACTGAATTCAGAAAACTTGGGAATAAATTTGGAGGAAAAAAAACAAGAGTTATGTTTACAATACTTTTATTTTGACCAAATGCACTCAGTAAGAAATATTTGTATTTTTACAACCTGGAAACACACTTAAAAACTCCTATTTTAGTCTTCTGAAATTGTAGCATTGGTGAAGCTAATCCTAACTGACCAAAGAGACAAATTCATCTTCCCTTTATTATTTGAGTTGTGTGTTCCATTTGCATATACATAACTAAAATTCAAAGAATGTTTGCAATCAGTCTTTCCCTATAACTTTCTGCTGAAAGTTTTAGAAACAGTTACTTAAGAGAAACTAAGAACCATACCTGCTCCACTTACATTATATATATCAAGCCCACAGCACAACTTAAAGCAACATGGAATAAATGAATTTAATTGTGCTGTTGATGGTAGCAGCCAAAACACACACTACAAAGAGAAGCTAACACAGCCTAGGACAGCTTATGTGTGATGTTTTATACCATGCCCTAAACATTAAATAGCTCTCATTCCAAATGAGTCATTTTTCTTCTATTTCAGGTCTTCACAAAGAATATAATCAGATCTGCTATTGTTTGGAAAACAGGAATCTGTTCGGATGCATTTGACATGGTAGGGACAACTGAGGACAATGCATATTTAAGGTTTCCTCATGTACCATTTTATGTGAACAACACTAAGGAAGAAAACTGCATTCAACTGATCCATTTGCACAGGAATACACAAGACACACACCATCCTCAAACACTTGCCAGCTACCTTAGTTCACTGGCACAGATTGTGAGTCATACCCATCCACTTCTGTATTAGAACCTCCCATATAATTTTAGATAATCCTCCTCTCACCATTTCACAATAACTCACAAGCTACAACACTTTTTTTAACATTTTTAATTTAAATTCAATTAAGGAACATATAATATAGTACTGGTTTCAGAGGTACAGACCTGTAATTCATCAGTCGTATATGATATCCCATGCTCATCACATCACATACCTCCTTAATGTCCATCACCCAGTTACCCCATCCCTCTACCCACATCCCCTCCAGCAACCCTCAGTTGGTTTTATATGATTAAGAGTCTCTTATAGTTTGCCTCTCTCTCTCTCTCTCTGGTTTTGTTTTATTTTTTCTTCTTTTCCCCTATAATCCTCTCTTTTCTTCCTTAAATTCCACACATCAGTAAAGCCATATGATAATTGTCTTTCTCTGATTGACTTATTTCATTTAGCATAATACCCTCTAGTCCCATCCACGTCATGGTAAATGGCAAGATTTTGATTTTTGATGGCTGCATAGTATTCCATTGTATATGTATGTAAGTTTGTATATATATGTATACATATATATACACATATACCACATCTTCTTTATAATTCATCTGTTGATGGACATCTGGGCTCTTTCCATAGTTTAGCTATTGTGGACATTGCTGCTATAAGCATTCAGGTGCACATGCCCCTTCAGATCACTACAGTTGTATCTTTGGGGTAAATACACAGTAGTGCGATTGCTGGATCACACTATTTTCAACTTTTTTTTTTTTTTTAAAGATTTTATTTATTTATTTGACAGAAAGAGATCACAAGTAGGCAGAGAGGCAGAGAGAGAGAGAGGAGGAAGCAGGCTCCCTGCTGAGCAGGGAGCCCGATGCGGGACTCGATCCCAGGACCCTGAGATCATGACCTGAGCCGAAGGCAGCGGCTTAACCCACTGAGCCACCCAGGTGCCCCTATTTTCAACTTTTTGAGGAACTCTATACTGTTTTCCAGAATGGCTATACAAGCTTGCATTCACACCAATAGTGTAGGAGGGTTCTCCTTTCTCCGCATCCTTGCCAACGCCTGTCATTTTCTGACTTATTCATTTTAGCCATTCTGACGGGTGTGAGGTGGTATCACATTGTGGTTTTCATTTGTATTTCCCTGATGCTGAGTGATATGGAGCATTTTTTCATGTGTGTTGGCCATTTGACTATCTTCTTTGGGGAAATGTCTATCCATGTCTTCTGCTCATTTCTTGATTATATTTTCTTTGGGTGTTGAGTTCATTAAGTTCTTTATAGATTTTGGATATGAGCCCTTTATCTCATATGTCATTTGCAAATCTTTTCTCATTTTGTCAGTTGTGTTCTGATTTTGTCAACTGTTTCCTTTGCTGTGCAAAAGCTTTTTATCTGTAACCCTTCTAACACCCACATGAAAACTTAAGTTTGTTTCAAGGTAAAGTACCATATTTATTGTAGTATTTACATATTTTCTAACCATTTAATATATGTAAAAAAGTGCTACCATTTTTTAAACTAGGTTTTCATCTCTTTTTTTTAATGTGTCACTTACGAAGTTTGAGTATTGTGCACGTAACTGCTTTATTCCATAAACCCTGGATTACAAATAGTAGAACCGATATCTAAAATGTAAATTCAGTCTTTTGGGGTTAAGTTTCGAAAACTAAACAAACATCATCAAAGTGATTAGGTAAGTTTAATTATTGTTTCTCTGAATCATGAAATGTGATTTAACACAATGCTTAGAATGAGAAGGATATTGCAAGCTTAAGAAAAATCATATTCTGATTGGATATTATGTATCAGATACTATTTCATTCACAAGTATGGTCCTATCTTATTTGAGAGCTTAATTTTTGCACTTATCATTTTGTAACGTCTCATAAAAGAGAAAAGGAGTTGGCGCACCTGGGTGGCTCAGTTGGTTAGATGTCTGCCTTTGGTTCAGGTCATGATCCCAGGGTCCTGAGATTGAGCCCCGCATCAGGCTCCCTGCTTGGTGGGAAGCTTGTTTCTCCCTCTCCCATTCCCCCTGCTTGTGTCCCCTCTCTTTCTGTATCTCTCTCTGTCAAATAAATAATAAAATCTTTAAAAAAGAGAGAGAGAGAGAGTGAGAAAGGGACAAGGAGTAAAGAAAAGTTATTTTCAGTTTTAAAAGAAACAGTCAATTTTGTGAAATGCCTATGGGGGAGGGGGTGTATGTACTACAGATTAAGTTTTAAGTGTAACCTAAATCTATCCTGAAAGAAAAGTTTTAATTTAAATGTTGAATACTTATAGTAAAAGGAAAAGAGAAAGGGAGGGAAGTGGGCGGTTGATGAGAAATTTTACTCTTTTGTCTCTTGAAGAAGCTAGAAAAAAATCACTGCCTGGGAAAAATGCTTAAAAGTGGAGTAGAAAAGTCTTAATATTCACTCAAATACTATAAAGTTCTTATAAGCCAGGCATACAATGATGACATATTTTGTGAAAATGAAAGAAGAGAAAATATTAATATCTAGAGTCTTGCACGCTATTTCATTCTGAAGTCCTTGAGATTTAGCAGGTATCCCTTTAAGCTATACTAACTAGCTGAGTGTGTGGGTGTGTACCAGAGACTCCTGTCCACTAGGGGCTAGACTTTCACCAATAAACTGTTTTTAACTATAGCACTTTTAATATTTAGCAAGCATACAGATAAAGAGATTTTTTTTTGTTAATCCTGAAATGTATTTCTGATCATAAGAGATTATTTTTTAAATAAGTATCTTAGAATCAGTTTAATAGTTCCAAACAAACTGACTCAAAAATGCATATTCTCAAATAAAATGCTACTTCAGGAAGTTTACAGTGATAGTAAGTTTCATCACTGAAACTTTTGCGGTTTTCCCTCTTTTTCACCTCCCAGCTTTATGAGAGCTAAAGACTTTATCATGAATCAATCAGGTGTAATTAACATTAAGCAATCAAGTCTTCCTGGTATGTCACTGTTAAATAATAGTATTAGAAGCAAAACAAGATAATAGGGTTTTTAAAAAATGCTTGGAATCCCCCATTTATCAAACATTTGTTTAGTTATTTCTGGATGATGGGTTTTGGAAACAACTTATACTTTGTTTCCTTATTTGTCTACTTATCCAGGCTTCTATAGCAAGAAGTTAAACTTTTATAATCACAAAGAAAGAATAATTTGTAAATTGAAGATTAATTTATTAAACTCCCAAGGGTCCTGTTCTAGCCATACAAAGATGAGGAAAACAAGAATTCTATCTCAAGCTAGTCAGACTCATTAGAGAGATTGGTAAACAAACAAGGCCCTCCCAAACCTTGCCTCTGCTATTAAAAAAAAAAAAAAGTGTATAAAAGTATACAGTACAGTATAATGCAACGTATGTACCAGTTAAGATCCATGGGTTTGGATTGAGAGGGACTATGGTCTAAATATTGTCTCTGTTGTGTGATTCTCATTACATTTTTTAGCTACCCTGTCTTAACCCGTTTCTCTTTACTAGTGCCTGGCACATACTAAGTGTTCAAAAAGCACTGTTTTTAAAATAGAGCACTAAGAAAGGATAGAGTAGGGCATTAAGAATGAACACACCTACTGACCAACACGACAGACAAAAGAGGGTATTTCCTCAGTATACCAAGAGTATATCTACTTTGGATGTCTACTGCCCTAGAATTTTAGGGTTGCATGGACATAGATGATTAGATAGATAAATAGATCTGTAAGAAATATTAGTGCTTAATAGCCTAGAGTCTAAAACCAGTAAGGTCACAGAATTCTCTCAGGAGGAATGAGTTGGCCAAGTTATGCCCAAGGAAGTTCTCACAAGAAGGCATTATGAAATGTCCTGCTCCTCAGAACTTAACTGTAAAATGTTCCCACCAGAGTCCAATAGGAGGTTTATGGGAGTAAAGGATAGAATTAGGTCTTGTAATATTTTTAAAGGGTCATTCAAAAAGGCAAAGCCTAAATTTTTTACAGATGGCAGAAGAAGGACTGATGCAGTTGGCCAAAACTGACCTTTTATATTTTCCAAAAGCAAATGTTTACTGAAAGAACACTTTACTATACTACCAATGGGTGGTGGGGTGGGGGGAACATCCTGGATGCTTACATTGGAAAACTCAGTACACATTCACTGCCAAACATTTATAAAAATCAATAATAATATTTTCCATGGTACCTGTTTTCAATCTTCCCACAAAATTTTGCCCTGTATTTGCTTTTTCTCAAATACAAACATGTTTCTGAGGAAAAACAACATTTCACATGAGAATAGGCTTGTGAAAGCACATGGATTTTAGGAACCTTACTTGCTAGCTCCACAGTCTCTACTTAAAGAATGACACCCAGGCCAAGGTCAAGATAGTTGATTTTGCCGGGTCTTCTAGATAATGAATATAGAACTGATTTTAAGTTCTTTCAGAATGAAACTTCTTTTAAACTTCATTTAAAGCACACTTCCTCTCTCAAAGAGGGAAAGAGACTTCAGAAATGTCTATGCTCTTTTGGATGTTAACTCCTAAAAAAAACAAAATTTTTATGAATTCAGTAGAAAAAGTTAGAAATATTTAAATTCATGAAACGTGATGAAAAAAATTAAATGTGGTTTGTCAAATATATATTGGCTTTCATGAGTTCAGAAAGTTTGGGGGGCAGGGTGCTCCCATCAGCAGCACATATACTAAAACTGGGACGAATAAAGGAGATTATCCTGGTCCCTGAACAAGGATGACATGCAAACTGGAGCAGCATTCCAGATTTTAAGAATTTTTAAAAACACATGTAATAAAAACGGATTTAAGAATGTCACAGACACCCTACTTGAGAAGATTCTTGTTGGTTTTGTTTTGTTTTCTTTTTCCTGGAAATGAATGGAATAGCCATTCTGTAATGCAATTATGGAAGTGTCTAGAAACACATGTAATAAAAATGGTTATGCAATGCTATATGGGAAAAAAAAAAGAGTTTAGAGGGATAGTGTGAACTGTGAACTCAAATTATGCGTAGGCTTAATCATCCCCACATTAGCCATAGTTCGGAACTTTCTTCTTACTTATTAAGTGGGTTTTAAGTACTTTTTAATATGTAGATTTTTAAGAATATTTTGTTCCATATCTGGTCCCCAGAAAAATCAGAAACACTCCATTTTTCTTTTTCAGAATAAAATAAACTCAGTTGATAGTCAGACAATACTTAAAAAATACCTTGTATATATAGAATGATTTTGATACCTAATCTAAATTCCCCAAATGGCCACTTTCTGTTAGGAAATACAGAAGTCTATACCATTCTTTAATTATTTTTATTAACATACAATGTATTTTTTGCTCCAGGGGAAGTCGATACCATTTTAAAACAATAAAAATAAATGGGTAGCTTGCAGTGTAAAAGAGACCCCCACTTTTGAGAAACGTTTGGCAGATTCTTATAAAGTTAAATACACCTCTGTCCTTCGACTTAGCAATTCCATCCCTCAATATTCACCAAAAAATTAAAAAGAACATATATCCACAAAAATATTTGCACAAGAATGTTTATAGAAGCTTTATTCCTTAGTGGAAAAAAACTGGAAATTCAAATTCTATCAGGAGGGAAACGGACAAATTTTAGCATATTCATACAGCAGAACACTATGCACCAATAAAAAAATATTGGTAGGCACAACAACATGAATAAGTCTAACAGACAATATGCGAGCAAAAGAAACTGAATACAAGAGTAAACAATTCATTTATATGAAAGTTAATATTAGGCAAAACAAAATCAACAGTTTAAAAATCAAAAAAGTGGTTGCCTCTGAATGAGGGAGAGGAATAACCAGGAAAAAGACATGAAGGCACTTGCTGGTATAGTGGCAACGTAGGTTCCATGGCTGGCTATATGCATTTGTCAAAGGTCACCAGATTGTACATGTAAAAATGTATACATGTCACTCTACACTAATTCTATCTCCAAAATAATATATATATACTTTTGAAGATTGCTAATGTATTTGGTGTAAATAAAAGGTGGGGCCTCATTTATGTGTCTTCCTGTATCGTGGTTTATGAACTTAAGTGGTTCTAACAACTCAATGAACATATTTAATTCTCCAACTGTGCATCATTTTTCTAACTGGTCTATTTTCCAGAAGGCAAGAGCTTGTCTTTTTTTTTTTATTTAAATTGTTTGTAATACAGCACATAAATTGCCATTAAACATGGCAATGCAATGAGAACCTCTAGAAGGAACAGGTGGGATAACTTCCCTTTTTTTTCTTATGACTTTGAGAATAAATCTCCCCCAAATGACACCTTTCTCCTTCAAACACTTCAGTTGTATATTTTATAACTTTTACATATGTCATTTTTACATGACAGTCACAGCTCCCACCTGGAGTTTTGCAACACTGTCCGCATGTTACCTTTTTTTTTTTTTAGACTATGCATGTTTTATTCTGAATAATTTTGCATAATAAAAATGAAAGTACAAAATAATTAACACAAAATATTTTAACAAGCTGAAATAAATCATGAAAGAAAAAAAGCAAAAATGTAATCTTTGCAGAGTCTCCAAAAGTCTCAACAGCCTTCCAGTTTCACTAATGGGAAAGACTTAAAGGTCAAACTCTTAGAGTCCAAACCAATAGTCTAAAATTATCTAGTATACACTACCTGGGAAATTAATATTGATGTTGAGTAGCCAGATTCAACAAGTAAAAAAAAAAAAAAAAAAAAAGGCTTAATAGTTACAGGGATTACAACAAGCTAAGAAAAACTTCAAGAATCCTGAGATCTCTGTTAGACATTTCAAAAAAGACTAAACTCTTCATTGCCTTGTATATTCATTCATTCATTCATTCATTCACCCACTTATTTGTTCATTCTATCAATAAATATTTATTGGGCATCCATTATGTACTAGAATGTTTAAGAACCTGGAACATGTAAAAACAAAAAGCTAAAAAATACTCAACTTTTCAATGAGGTGGAATGTTTGATAGTGTCAGAGGGGGGAAAGTAAGGCAGGGAAAAGGGGTAAGAAAGTAAGGTAAGGGGGATGCCTGGGTGGCTCAGTTGGTTGGACGACTGCCTTCGGCTCAGGGCGTGATCCTGGAGTCCCGGGATCGAGTCCCGCATCAGGCTCCCAGCTCCATGGGGAATCTGCTTCACTCTCTGACCTTCTCCTCGCTCGTGCTCTCTCTCACTGTCTCTCTCTCTCTCAAATAAATAAATAAAATCTTTAAAAAAAAAAAAAGAAAGAAAGAAAGTAAGGTAAGGGGGCTGAAATGTTGAGTAAGGTAGCCAGGAAAAGCCTTACTAAAAAGGCAGTCAAGAGTAAGGACATAACAGATAGCATGGAGGACAAGGGGCATTAGAGAGGAGAAGGGAATTTGGGTAAATTGGAAGGGGAGGTGAACCATGAGATACTATGGACTCTGAAAAACAATCTGAGGGGTTTGAAGTGGCGGGGGGGGGTGGGAGGTTGGGGTACCAGGTGGTGGGTATTATAGAGGGCACGGCTTGCATGGAGCACTGGGTGTGGTGAAAAAATAATGAATAATGATTTTCTGAAAATAAATAAATTGGAAAAAAAAAAGAGTAAGGACATAAAAGAGAAAAGAGAATTAGATGTGCCAATATGTGGGAAAGCATCCTACACGGCAGGAACAGCAGTGCAAAGGCCCTGAAACGGGACAGCTCCTAGCAAGTTTAAGAAGTTAAAAGGCAACTTTCAAGGCTGGAACAAAAAGAACTAGAAAAAGGGGAGAAAGTAAGATCAAAGAAGCATTGTAAGCTAGATCACACCTTTTAGACTATTATAAAGAATGGCTTTTACCACATGTGATGGGGCCCCTGTAGGTTAAAAAGCAGAGGGGTGACGTGATCCGACTTTCATTTTAACAAGATTGTTCTGGCTGATCTTTCAGGAATAGAATGGGAAGGTCAAGGATGAAAACAGGAAAGCCATGTAGGAAGCTACTACAATAATCCAGATGAGAATGAGAGTCAATAGTAACTTGGAACGGGACTGAAGCAGTGCCAAGTAGACAGAAAAGACTGAGTTTTATATCTATTTTGAAGGTAGAGCTAAGAAGATTTACTGGCAGATCAAACATGGGATGTGGAACGAGGAGTCAAAGCTGCCTGTAAGGCTTTCGGAATAAGCAACTAAAAGAACGCTGATCTCCCAATTTGTGAAAAGTCCTTGTCATATTAATGGAATTGTACCCAACTGCAAAGAGGCAGTAGGGAAAAACCTGATGGCAAAAATAAAATAAAACTTCTATCCCAATAGGGTAGGTAACCTCTGAAATTCTTTCACAGAAGCAGTATTGCTCTAGCTTGAATCTTCGAATCTAATTAAATGCAAACTCCACATTTTCTTACTAATCTTGGCAGATAGGTGATTTTGATAGTACAGAAGAATGATACCACTGTATATAGGAGGAGATGTTATAAAAAAAATAGTATTTAATTGAAAGGCGAGGATTTTAAAAGGTCCACTTCAGAGGTAGGTCTAAGCATAGGTAATGATCTGAAATATAGAGTAATCACCACACAAATTTTGTTAAACATATCATTAATTTGCAGTGTTCATTATTCAGTGAAGTTGATACAGGGGTCAAGTGTAAGCTCTGAGTCAGAAAGAACAGGTTGAAATTCAAAGTCCACTGTCTTGGGTTATAAGACTTGGACACATTATTTTATTTCTCTAAATCTATTTCTTCACATCAAAACCAGATATACAATACTCATATCTGGCACATTTTAGGTACCTAATAACAATAACTGATTATTATTATCCACTGAATCAAATTTTCTAATTTGATTTTGTAAATTTTGAATTATTTAAAACTGAGATTTTTTTAAAAGATTTTATTTATTTATTTATTTGAGAGAGAGGGAGATAGAGAGAGAGACAACATAGAGAGTGGGGGGGTGGGCGGTAAAGGGAGAGTCAGAAGCAGACTCCTTGCTGAACAGGGAGCTAGATCCCCAGGTCCCGGCGATCATGACCTGAGTCAAAACCAGATGCTTAACTGACTGAGCTGCCCAGGAGCCCCTGAGACATAAATTTTTAAAGGACGAATAATACATACTTATTGTTGGAAAAAAGTTATTTCGATTATTTATTTACATGAGTGATATTCAGAAGATTTGAATTTCGTTTCAAGAACATTTTCTCTTTAGCATCTAACTTTTGCTTACTACCCGTGATGAAAATCAACCTGTGGCAACAGGTTCACTAAATATCACCTTAGTCATGTCTTCTCTTGCCTCCTCTGTCATAAAGGTTTCTGTTGCAACTAAAAGTAAAATGTGATACATTTCTAACCAATAAAATGTGGGGAAGCCTCCTAAATAACACTTCCAGATGGGTTTGGGTTTTTTTCCCCCCTAATAAAAAGAGACGGTCTCAGCTGATACATTTCTCTCTCTTGTCCTCTATACCACTCTTTCCCTTTATCCCTTCCTGAAATGTGGATACACTACCTTAAAGTCTAACAGTCATCTTGGTTTAATTAGGCAGTAACTAGGAGAACAAAATGCAACACCTGAGCACTGCAGAACACAGAGATGGTTATAATATGTATCCCCAGAAAGATCATTGAAACCCTGTACCAATTGTGATCTGTCAACCTCCAGACATCATCTCAATTTGTGAGAAAAATTAAAACATTTAAGCCATAGTAGTCATAAACTGCTTCTGCTCACAGCCAAATATAGACCCGATATACCACTTTTCTCTCTACTAGGTAAGATATATGTATCCACTTTGTACCTTACATTTTATCTTGTCATTTTTTTTCTAATGTGGTATACTTTTTTCACTATCCCATTTTCCTCATTTAAGCCAGGTAAGCTATTCAGAAAAAAAAAAATTGGTAATGTACCCGTGTGTTTCTCACAGATTTTTAATAATCTTTATGAAGTACATACATCCAATTACTACACTTCTATAAGGAACAGGATTTTTTTAACCAAATTAACATCATAATATAGGCACTTATAAAATTGTCATGCTTTTTAAAAAGTTAATATTGTCTCTCAGAGAATTGATAGTCCCTAATGATTGAAAACAGTTTTTCTCCATTCAAAAAGGGGGGTTTTTAAATCTGTTTATCATAGAAGGAAATAAATGGAAAATACATTTTCAACCCAGACTTGTTATTTATTTTCTAAAGGTATAAATATGATGTTCATGGTAACACTTCAAATCAAGCTTATGTTCCAAACAGCCACACCTATTGTTGGTTCTCTCTTTTCATACCTGTTTCCTTTCTCCCTTCCAATCTTTTCTTTTCACCTGAAATACAACAACTGCAAAACAGAGTAAGAGAGAAGATGAGAAATGACCTTAATTTGCCAATTATCACATAAGGTCAGCAACCTCTAATGTCTCATTTGCAGTAATTTCTTTAAAGATAAAGACTACATAGGAAACACATTTTATAAGGATAATATTAATGATGCAGGAGTATTATAGGCTAAGAGTTACTGTTATCAAAAGAGAATGGTTCAGATAAAAATCTTTAGATACTAAATGATTTACATACCTCTACTTTATAGATGGCCAACAATGGTAGAAATAGTTTATACAGCAAGGAACTTCTAGAAAAGAACATTTCTAACAGAAACATCCGGAGATAGCTATAATGTTCATGATATTTATTTGTTCTCTTGACTTGCTATCATTCTCTCAGGTCGAACATTCAACAAGTAAGATCACTGAAGTTCATTATAAGAACTTAAAAGACTGGGATATGATTACATACCATAGCAAATATGTAACTTTCTGACAAAGAAAACAGTACTTATTTGGCAGGTTTTCCATGTAGTCGAAATGAATGGGAGTGTGTGTGTGTGTGTGTGTGTGCATGTGTGTGTGTTGAGAGAGATAAAATAAAAACCTAATGTAAATAAAATGCCTAAAGAACTCATCTAAAAAAATGAGGAAGAGGGGACACTTCCAAACTCATTTTATGAGACTAGTATTACCCTGATACCAAAACTACAGGCAAATATTCCTGATAAGAATATCAAAAATCCGCAACAAAATACTAGCACCAAGTCTATTATAAAAGGATCAGACACAATGACTAAGTGGGATCTATCCTAGGGATGCAAGGATGGTTCAGCATACAAAAGTCAATTAATGTGATACACCACATTAACAAAAGACATACAGCACATGATCATCCCAATAAATGCAGAGAAAGCATTTGACAAAATTCAACACCTTTTCATTAAAAAAAAACCTAAAACAAAAACCTCTCAACAAACTAGGTATGGAAGGAATGTACCTCTATATACTAAAGACCATTAGGACAAACCCATGGCTAACATCAGTCTCAATGGTGGAAAAATCGGAAGCTTATCCTCAAAGATCAGGAACAAGGCAAAGATACCCACTCTCACCACTTCTAACAGTACTGGATGTCCAAACCGCTTAGTCAAGAACAGAAATAATAGGCATACTAATGATAAAGGAAAAAGTAAAATGTTCTGTTTTCAGATGATATGATCTCTTATAGAAAACTCAAAAGGCTCCATTAAAAAACTGTTAGAGCTAATCAACAAATTCAGTAAAACTGTAGAATTAAAAAAAAAAATCAACACACAATAACTAGTTGCATTTCTACACACCAGGACAAACTCTCTGAAAAGGAAATTAGAAAACCAATCCCATTTATAAGAACACCAAAAGAAAAAAAAAAAAAAAACTAGACATAAACCTAATCAACTAGATAAAAGATTTATACACAAAAACTATGAAACACTGATGGAAAAAATTAAAGCAGAGATGGATAAATGGAAAGACATCTCATATGCATGGATTAGAAAACTTAATATTGTTAAAATGTCCTTATACCCAAGTGATAATCAAATCCAATTGACTCCCTAACAAAATCCTAATGGCGTTTTTTACAGAAATATAAAAACACTTCTAAAATTCATATGGAATCACAAAATACCACAAATACTAAATCAGTCCTCACAAAGAAGTACAAAGCTGAAGTATCACATTTCCTGATTTCAAAATATATTACAAAACTAGAGTAACTGAAACAGTATAGTATTGTTAAAGAAAGACATATAGACCAACAAAACAGAATTGAGAAACCAGAAATAAATCCACACACATATGGTCATCTGGTCTTCAACAAGAGTACCAAGTAACACAACGGGAAAGGATATCCTTTCCTGGTGGTGGGAAAACTGAATATATACCACATGCAAAAGAATGAAATTGGACCCTAATCTCTTGCACCATACATGAAACCCAACTCAAAATGGAGTAAAGACTTCAGCATGGGACCTAAAACTATAAAACTCCTAGAAGAAAATAAGCGGGTAGTTTCATGACATTAACCTTGGCAATGATTTCTTGGATATACCAAAAGCACAGGCAACAAAACCAAAATAAACAAGTCTAACTACACCAAACTAAACAGTTTCTACCCAAGGAAAATAGTCAACAGAGTGAAAAGACTAGAATGGGAGAAAATATTTACAGACCATGTATATGATAAAGAGTCTCCAGAATATACAAGGAACTCATATGACTCAACAATAAACAACAACAACAACTAATAATAATCTCATTTAAAAATAAACTAAAAATTGGGGTACCAGGATGGCTCAGTCAGTTAAGCATCTATGATCCCACGGTCCTGGGGTAGGTCTGCTTCACTGTCTCCTTCTGCCCTTCCCCTTGCTCATGCCCTCTCTCTCAAATGAATAAGTAAAATCTTTTTAAAAAATTAAAATAAATTACTATTTTATAAAAATTCAGTGACTGTTCCAAAGAACATTTGTCAAATCACCACATATGTTAAAATTTGATAATGAAAATTTAAAAAAAAAATCTATTGTGGAAAGAGCATTTAAAAGGGGATGTACTTTTGTAACAGTTGTTTAAGTATACACTATATTATTATAAGTAGTCAATAATGTTGTAAACAGATTTCTAGGCCTATCCATCTTTTTGACTGAACCTGTATCTTCCCCATTTCCCCTTCCTCCTAGATCCTAGCAACTACCATTTCATTCTTTGATTCTATGAATTTGACATTTTTAGATACTTACATAAGTGGAATCATGCAGTATTTGTCTTTCTGAATTCTCTTATTTCACTTCGCATATTGTCCTCAAGGTTCATCCAGGTATGGCATATTATAGAATTTCCTTTTTTTTTTTTAATTTAAAGTTGAATAGCATTCCATTGTATGTATATGCATGTTTCTTTATTCCTCTGTCTGTGAGTATATAGATTATTTCAACATCTCGGCTATTGTGCATAGTGCAGCAATGAACAGAACAGAGGGTTGCCAATATCTCTTCAAGATCCTGGCTATAGTTCTTTTGGATAAATATCCAGAAGTGGGATTGCTGGATCTTGCAGCAGTTCTATTTTTAAATTTTTGAGGAAATCTGTACAATTTTCCATAGTGGTGGCACCATTTTGCATTTCCACCAGTGGTGTGAAATGGTCCCAATCTTTCCACACCTTAGCTAACACCTGCTGTCTTTTCTGCCTTTTTGAGAAGGGCCATCCTGACAGGTATGAGGTTATGCCTCATTGTGGTTTCCCAGATGCATTTCACAGATGGTTAGTGATGTTAAAAATTTTTCATATACCTGTTGGCCATTTGTGTGTCTTTTTTAGAGAAATGTCTATTCAAGTTTTTAGTCTATTTTTTTTCAAGATTTTATTTATTTATTTATTTATTTATTTATTTACTTGAGAGGGAGAACAGAGACAGAGAAGCACACAAGCAGTGGGGAGGGACAGAGGAAGAGGGAGAAGCAGACTCCACACTGAAAAGGGAGCTCTATCCCAGGACCCCGAGATCACAACCTGAGCCAAAGGCAGGTACTTAACCAACTGAGCCACCCAAATGTCCCTAAAATATTAATTTAATACTTAGAGGCTAAGGTAAGAAATATATTACTGCTAATAAGACAGGAGTAATTCTTCCCACTATGAATTTCTGTTAGAATTTATCGCAAAATGGAAAGCACACAATCCTAGTAGGTGAAAGTTTCATAAAGCATAGGAAGGCAATCTATGGAGCCCTACAGACAATATCGTCTAATGTCAGCCAGAAAGTAAAAAAAGTCATGACAAGTTTACAAAAACCAAATGCACTAACTATTCAGTATATCAGTTAGAAAGTACATTCTGATGTTAGTAACAGAGATCTAGGCTTCTCTCTCTCTCAAACAAAAGATGTCCAGAGTTGATAGGCCAAAGCAGGTATGACAGCTACACCGTTACCATGAATCTAGGATCCTTCAGTCTTTCTGCTCTACTATCTTCAAGTTTGCTTCAGGATCCAAGAGAACGGCTGGAGCTCTAGTCATCACGTCCACATTGCAGAAAATAGGAGAGAGGCACAAGACTAGAGTCCGAAGACTATTTCCAGAATTCCAACCTAACAACCTCCACTAATATGTTATTATCCACCCCTATCAACAAGGAAGGCAGAGTGATGGAGCTTTTCAAATGTTCCAGATTAGTAAGGAAAAGAGAACGAATACTGGACAGTCCTTTTCATTAAATCAGTGTTGGAAGCCAAGATTAATTATACCCTTTTTCTAACAGAATGTGCAACTACAGCTGTAGTTGTTTCTGCTCTTCCATGATAATAGCAAACTGAGTGTTTAGCACATCAGGCAGTATTCTAATGTCTTACTTGCATTAATTACTTACTTGTATTAACTTATATACTCTTTATAAAAACCTTTAAAATAGGGATATTTTATCCCCATTTATAGTCGGGAAACTAAAGCACAGAGTTTACAAAACTTGCCCAAATTAATAGAGCTGTATGTATCAGAGACAGGATTGGAAATTAAGTAGGCTGCTTAATTCTAGAAAACAAAAAGCTAGAAGAGAAACAGTATTTTCAAATAAAAAGAAAAGAAAAAAAGTGATTCAGAAAGGTAAAACTGCCCTAAAGATTACAGGATTTCATTATTACTGGCCATATTTTTTTCTAAATGGCAAGAATTTGTTATTTCCTTTTTTGAAACTTTCTAAATCTCTGAAGTCCCCAAAATGGAGAAGTACTGCTTTTGTAAGAAAGGAAAATATTCCATAAAGTAACAATATCACCAGAACAAAAGCAAGAAAACATATTTAATTACTAAGCTTGATAAGTACATAAAACGTGAGATTGAGGGGACACAGCATTTTAATCTTCATAACAGCGGACAACACCCAACCATCGATGCCTGTAGAGCTATGTCAGTTAATGCACTTGAAATGTAAAAACACTGTTGACCAACAAGCTTTTGGTAAATAGTCATCAGCCTAAATGCTGAATGTCTAAACAATGCACATTATATTAACCTCAACCAGGCACACTTTCTAATAACAAGTTTATTGGAAATACCACATTGTGGTTCAACCACCCTAAAGGATACTTCAATTAAACCAAGAGAGAATGACTGAAAAAAAGCCAAAAGGTGTGGGGGGAGGAGGGGAGACTTCTATAGTCAAAAAGACCAAATTTTGCTCAACTGCTAACACTGTACCACTTTCAATGTGATAATGTGGTAAAGACAAAATCTTTATTGTAATGGAAAAGAAAAGAAAAAAAGCTTCTGGTAACTACTAAAAGGGCAGCTGACTAAGCATTGTACAAGAATACACTTTGTTTTATAGATCTTTTATGCAGAGCCATTACAATATAATCTGTGACAACTGAATATTATTGCACCTAAATTTGGGGTTTTGGTCTTTAACATCAACAGCAAAACAAGAGCAATAAAACAATAAGAAAAAAAAAAGAAAAAAACCTTTCCAAGAATTGATCCTATTGCGAGACCTATTCAATTACAGGACTGGGAATGTTTTTAGAAAAAACAAAGTATTCTACCTCACTCCCAAATTATAGACCTTGTGAAAAGAGAATTACCAACAACTGGGGAAATGAATAGAAAACATTTCAACACTAGTGGAGCATTCAAAACATGAGTTACAGGGTTCTGTTAGGTCAGATAAATGAAATTAGATGGAGAATAGGACTTGGATCAGAGGGTGGGAAGTCAACCAGGACAGGAAAAAGCTAATCTTTGCCAAAGGCATGCAGATAGTGAGGAGACACAAAAAATTAGAAACGGGTCAATCTCAGAAAGTTGAGAGTTTGGGCTCATATGTTGAAGAAATGAAGCAAAAGTTTAGGTGCTTATCTGAATATATAGCACTTGGGGGGCGCCTGGGTGGCTCAGTGGGTTAAAGCCTCTGCCTTCAGTTCAGGTCATGATCCCAGGGTCCTGGGATCGAGCCCCGCATCGGGCTCTCTGCTCGGTGGGGAGCCTGCTTCCTCCTCTCTCTCTCTGCCTGCCTCTCTGTTGCTTGTGATCTCTGTCTGCCAAAAAAAGAATAAAATCTTGAATATATAGCACTTGGGTTTACAAAACCGAGCATGATCATTTGCCAAAAATACTAGCTTTCTTAAGAGATGGCTAGTTTGTGTGCCTCCCATCGAGGCAGAACTACTCAAATTTGAAGTTGCTTGGCGGCTTCTGTGGGCTGCTCCCATCAGAAACTAGAAATCAAAGAAACTCATTTCAGCTGTAAGAGATACTTGCACAATACTTTGTTTTCTTAAATTGGAAGGTTTTTTTTTAATTTACTGGATTTCACCCATGCTTCTGAAGAAAGAGGAAACAATATTTATTTTGTCTGTTATTTTTTTTTAAAGATTTTATTTATTTTTTTGACAGACAGAGATCACAAATAGGCAGAAAGGCAGTCAGAGAGAGAGGAAGGGAAGCAGGCTCCCTGCTGAGCAGAGAGCCCAATGTGGGGCTCGATCCCAGGACCCCAGGATCATGACCTGAGCCAAAGGCAGAGGCTTTAACCCACTGAGCCACCTAGGCACCCCTGTCAGTTATTTTTAATGAATGTCAAAGAACTATACTTTTGGAAAAGTACTCAGTTGGCCCCTAAAATTAATTTCATAAAATATTCTAAATTGATTATGATACGTGGCTTCTATATTCTTTCCATTTTCTTTCTTTAAAAGGGGATATAATGGAAACAAAGAAATAAAATTTACTTTGTTTTCTTCAAAACAAATTCTTTGATATACATAACTAAACTTCACATGTCCTAGAGACTTCTGTGCAGTAATCCTTCTATTTCTTAAGTACATTGGCAGCTAAATAAAAAATTAGATAGGAGCCAGAAGGAAGTGTTTGTCAGTTGCAAAACTGAGATAAGTCCATGAATTTAGGCATCCCTTGTAAAATCATCCTGTTTTCTAATTTTCATGTACTGTTCCATTTTCCTCACTTTTTTTGAGGAAGTAATCTTATCCGTTATGTATGTACGCCTTAAAAACATCATGGGTGACTTTGGAAGTTCATCATCTTGCCCCTTATAGTGGGGATATACAGTAAACGTTATCAGAAGCTGGTAGTTGTCCCCCAATATCTTTTTCCACTTATTCCATAATAATTGAAGTCTTAGCTATACAAATGGCTTCCCAGAAGAAAAACTGTTTTCAAGTCTCCTTTGTAGTGAAGTGAAGGTTACTAAGTTTTGGCTCATGGCAGATAAGCCGACATTTGCTTGGGCAGCCTGTGAACTCTCCCTAAGGTCCAGCTACTAAGCACACTTTTTCCCCCTCCAATTCTTCCACTAAGCATGGGCTGTCGAACATAGATCTCGCAGTCTGAGAAAAATGAACTGGAAGAAGGCTGGATCCCTGAGAATGTATGAAGCATATCTACCTAGTAAAATTTCCAGACTTTGCTGTGAATATCAAAACACCCCCCTCCATGCTGTTTCTTCAACTTTCTAAGCCTTCTTCTACCTCAGAACGAGAATACCTGCACTTCCCATGCCTACATCTCCTTCCCTCACTATATCCTAGTGACTTGGTTCTTTCTTCACACATCCTTACTCAAACATTCCTTCTCAGGACAGTTCCCCAACCACTCCCATTTAAATCACAAACCAATGTCTGTTTTTCCTCTCCTCTTTCCCTGCTTTATTTCCTTTTTAGAACTTACTAATATGCCATATGTTTTCCTATTTATCTTCTTTACTGTCTCCCGTACTAAAATACATGACTCAGTGAGGACCAAAAATTTTATCTGTTTTGTCTATTCATATCCCCAACACCTAAATCAATGACTCACATATTCCATTAAATGTCTGCTGAAATGAATGAAACCAAAAGAGTGCAGAGATATCAAATGAAAGCGATCATGTTATGAATCACATGAACTTTTCTGATTCACATTACTTGAATGGTTTTTGAGCACTTAATCTGTGCCAAGCATTAACATGTTAGCTTCCCGTGGAACATCTCATATAACCCCAACAAGAGCCTGCCTCAGTAAATATTAGTATCCCATTTTTTCAGATGAAGAACTCAAAATGTAAAAGAACACTCTGAGCAAGTTACTGAAGCAAGTCAAGAAAAATATGTTCAGAGAGGACAGTGACCAGATTGGGTCCTCCTTGCTTCATGAAAAGAGAGGAGGTAGGGAAAGGGACATCTTCACTACTGTCTAAATACAAAATAAAGAGTAAGACCTAAATAATAAAGCAATTGCCCCCACTATCTTTTGGGGGTCCTTCTTTTTTCTATACTCAGGCAAAATAGGAAATCTGACTAAAGAAAATTCTACAAG
This sequence comes from Neogale vison, assembly GCF_020171115.1. Taxonomy (NCBI): domain Eukaryota; kingdom Metazoa; phylum Chordata; class Mammalia; order Carnivora; family Mustelidae; genus Neogale; species Neogale vison. The sequence continues at coordinate 11,237,438 of NC_058093.1, forward strand.
GAAAATATGCAGATGATCCTAAGAAAACAGAAGTCATTAATAAAATGCATAAAGATATGACCTTAGTTAATAAGGTCATGTCTAGACTAGCTCTTGAAAACTGTACTCATAATGGCAGTTGTGACTTCCATATCTGCACTGATTAGCAATCTGCGTTAAATAAGCATCTTCTAAGTGAAAATCAGTCAAAGAAAAAAAATCTTTCATGTTACTTGGTATTTCAATTAAAGAGAACTAAATCACTTATTTTTATCCAATATAAGTGGTATATTATAAATACAAGCATTTGTCTGCACTCTTCAGGTGTGTCTACAAGTACATATGAATAGACCTATGCATACAAAAAGGAGAAAATGCTGGTGGCTTAAGCCTTTTCCAAATGAAGCAGTATTTGTATGCTCATGTTATTATTAACATAATTTTAAAAAATCCTTCCCCAGTTTATCTGGATAGGAGCAGAAAGCATGAAAAGGGGACATGTACTTCATGTCAGAAGCGGTCCCTAATGTTTGTGATATAATCAGGAGTAAATTGCTGTGTATCTCTAATCAGCAATAGGAAAAAAAAATATTGACCTTGCAAGAATTGTTATGAGGAACAGAAAGAACATATGTAAAGTGTGTACATGTGCCTGGCTCAGAGAGGGTGTTCAACAAATAATAATCATCATTATCATAGTTTTGAAAAATCAGCTCATGAAACATCACTCCCCTTTCCTAAGTCAATTGTACTTTTTTTTTTCCTCTGAATTCTTAAGAAAACAGCCTGTATTAGAGTCTCCTGATTCAGACAACAGGTCATCTCTTAGAACTAATTCTTCATAATGCTGTGTTTGGTATAATATTCAAACCCAACCTCCAAAAAGATTAGCCATTTTTTTTTTGATCAAAGAATCTAACCAACAAATCTTATTTCTATCAAAAGTTCTATGGAGTTTGAAACCTCTGAAAGAACCTGATCACAGATGATGTGAATGTCTCTTCCATAAACATATTTATTCCCCTTCATACTGAATAATGTTCCAGATGTTTTTGGCGAACACTCCTCCAGTGCAGCTGGTGTCTACAGCAGCGTACCTGGGATGTTCTGACACTTCAGTCATTCTAAGAGATGTGCTAAATAAAATTGCACGCAAGATGTTCATCTGGGCTATCAGCAGTTAGCTGATTAAAATGAAATGATCACTGGTGAAACTGAGAAATAGCCACCTGAATTCATAGTGTATAAAAGAATAGTACTAGGTCATAGAGAAACTTTCTAAGTTTCCTTCCAAAGGTATCATTTGTTTCGAAAGTACCGTCATAACAAAGAAATAGACCCCAAGGAAATTCATTGGATTACATTTGTAATTTGGTCTTTTAATGATGTAATCATACTAGACTGCCCCAATTTTTCAATTAATGAGTTCAAGGTCAAGTGGCCCAAGATTTAGTTCCAAAGAAGTAATAGCTGAATTCAGGATGAAAATATTTCATACAGGGGTGCCTGGGTGGCTCAGTCATTTAAGTATCTACCTTTGTTTCAGGTCATGATCCCAGGGTCCTGGGATGGAGCCACACAGCAGGCTCCCTGCTCAGTGGGGAGCCTGCTTTTCCCTCTCCCCCTGTTGGTGCTCTCTCTCTCTCTCTCTCAAATAAATAAACAAAATCTTTAAAAAAATAAAATATTTCATAAAATCTAAGTAGAAAAGTTGTAATAATGAACACTACAGTGTTTATAAAATATTGACCTGAAAGAGGCAGTTTCTAACCACTAATTCCTCCACCTGTATACAAAGTCTTTTCCTTTCCTGTCTAAATACAATGATCCACTCCATCTCCTATACATTGTCAATTTTACTGTATCTACTGGGCTTTCCTGTCAGCATTCCAACTGGTTCAAGTCACTACCAGCTCATTAAAAACAAAAATTGTCCTCAAGCTTGTGACCCCACTTTGCAGCCCTCCCCTCTAGTTCTCTTTTCCCATCTAAAACCAAGGTTTTTAAAAGAAAGGACTATACTCCCTGTCCCCACTTCTTCAGAACTCTACAGAAAATATTTTGTAACCAAGGTCACCAGAAAACTTTTTTGTTGTCACAAGCCAATGGACAACTTCTACTTGACCCTTATTTTCCACTATTGTTTATTCACTGGTCCTCAGAAACCCACTCTTCACTTGAGTTTCCATGACAACACACTCTCCTGATTTCCATGCTACCTCCCTGGATCCTCCTTTTCAGTCTCATTTTCAAGTTTTTCATCCTCTATTCAGAATTTGGTCCTCAGTCCTCTTCTCTACAAGCCTTCTTGACAAATCATCCATCATTCCCAAGGCAACCGTCGGTCATTCCCAGTCATCGTTAGCTACCGCCCAACACCTTCCCTTCTCCCTGTCCACTGAGTTGCTCAAGTTGGGAACATCGGTTGCTTTGATTCCTTCCTCTCTGTTATCCCCCCATATCCAATAGATGGCCAGATTTTGTTGTTCCTCCCTCTTAAATGCCTCTTGAAACTATCAACTTCTTTTTTATCTCTTTGTTCATAATACTACCCTCTCCTCCCTGAATGACTGCAGTAGACTAGTCTGTTTTTATTTGGTTTCACCTCTATTCATTCTTCAGGCTGCCATCAGAAAAATCTTTCTGAAACATACTATCCTGTTGAAAATGTCTCCGTGAAGTTCTCTTGCCCTCCTAACCCTAAATGACTCAGCATGTTATATGAGACCCTCAGTGATCTAACCCAGATTTACCTCTCTCCAATCTCACCTCCCCCTCTGACACCACAGTCCAGCCAGGCTGTGCTGAACAAGTTGCACCTCATCGATATGACACGGTGCAACACACACTAGTTGTCCTGTTGGAAAGTCAGCTCTTGTACTTCCATCTCACCAGCATCTGTTCTTCCTCTAAGTACTACCTGCTCACTTTTCTGACCACCTTCTTCACTGGCCCATTAAAGCCAGCATTAAGCTGCCAGGGATAGCAGATACTCCAGGGTCAAGTGCCAACGGCAGGACCCACTAATTCTGTGTATTCACATTTGTCTATGATTTCTGACCTCTAAGGATTTTTTGTTGCCAAGTTGGCTATTACTGTAAACTACTGTCTTTTTATGTATTTTAGAATTTTTGTTTTGCTAAATCTGATGGGGTTTCTCTGAATGTCTAACTCACAATAATGCAAAAATGAGCATTTTTGTTATGGGTATGGATTTCTGCTGATCATTGACACTTCTTACCTGTAACACCTTTGCGACATGACTGACCAGACAGTAAAAGGAAAATCTGTGACTCTGGAACAGAACTGTTTCCTACAAGAAGTCAATTTACCCATACATTCTTAGGATAAAGCCTGGTATATAATGAAGCCTTATATCATTCTGAGCCTCTACAATGTTGTTTCAATCAGTTCAATTAACAACTATGTGCTTTAAATTATGAATCAAAAATATTTCACATCATAACAAATTATTAATTAAATGCAGGACACATTATCAAGACCCTAAAACATATCGTTTATTTAGAATTTTAGCAATTAGAGTATTTGCCATAATGAGCACGAATTTTTTGTGGCTGATTAGAACTGCTCTCATAACCACAATGAAAGAAAAAGGAGAGTCTCTGCGTTGCTAGGGCAGGTGAAGCAGAACACAGAAGGTAAACATCTTGGGGACTATTTTCAGAAGGTGATACATTCTTGCAGTGACACCAAGACTGTGGTAGAGTTTACAACAACTGACTCCTTGGCACAATGTTTCAGATTTTCAATGCATTCTAATTTTTGCTGCAAGCATATTAAGGAGATATATGACAAATTTTTAATTGCATGTTGAACTTTTCATGATGGCTCAGTTCAATAATTTTTTTAAATTTTATTTTTGTTTTATTTCATTTTAGTTGAAATTCGCTTCTCTGAAAATAAATTTGTTTTAGTGAAAGAACTTGAAGAGTAAAGATTGGGATCACATATGCTACATTCAAAGAGTAGTGTTTTTTAACTGCTCTCCATATAAATTTTCTTCAGTATATGCAGTCTTCGATCAAGCCAATGTTAAACTCAAGTCACCAAAGTTTTTATTATTATTATCATTACTATTATTATTATTATTCAATAGTTTAACTCAAATGAAATGCTCTTTTACAATCTCTTAGAAGCGGGGCGCCTGGGTGGCTTAGTCAGCTAAGTGTCCAACTCTCAATTTCAACTCAGGTCAAGATCTCAGGGTTGTGAAATTGAGCTCTGAGCCGGGCATAGGGCTCCCTCCTCAGCCTCTCTCTCCCTCCCTCCCTCTCCCTTCCCTTCTCCATCTCCCTTCCTCCCTCTCACTCACTCTCTCTCACAAATAAATTTTTTTTAAAAAATCTCTTAGAAGCTATACTTTAATATATTTGCATAAGTTCTTCTTCTGATTTTAGAAATTTTGGGGGGAAAAACATTTGAACAATAACAATAATATAGATCTAATGTGAAAAACATACAAAGAAGTGAAAAAAATACAATAAAAAGCATTTAGATTTCTACCACCCAGAGGTGACATCTTTGACATATGCTTCATTTTCGCATGGATTTATGTTCATATATTTTGGAGTTGTTTTATAAAATTGAGGTTACATTATATGTTGTTTGTGTCTAGTTATTTATATATCAAATTCTTAGTATTATTCTCTCATTACTACTTTTTCCCATGAAAATTCAATTTGACACAGATGTGTTTAATTTTTCATTTATTCTTTATTATTTAGGTTTTCCATCTTTTAGTATTATAAATTATGCCATGATGAAATCCTTAAGCTTAAATCTTTGTCTTCACTCATTGTTGTGTCCTAAGGTAAATTCCTTGAAATTTAGTTATTGGATCAAAAATATTATTTCCATTATATGTTATTTAAATATTTTAATTTATATACATATATGTGAATATAAATTTTAATACTGTGTGCAAGGATCATTTATTCCCTGATGCCTCATAATGTTAGAAGGAATCATGGTGAAATATTTCTTCTTCATGTTAAATATTAATAAGCTCCCTAAGACTTTTATCACCTTATTTTCCTTCTCTTTTTGTACACATAGTTCATACACAAATTAAAATACCAACAGAGATTTCCCTGTGGGGAAACTGAAATGGTATTTCTTTTATTCACTAGTCTAGAAACCAAAGCACTTTTCGTGATCACTTTTCATCATTCTATGGCAGGAGATATGCAATGTAGGCTATTACCCAATAACCAGTCAATATTAATATACAAAAAGCTTGGCTGGCCAGCTCAAACCCAACAATAATACTTGAACTACAAATAATGTATATATAAAATGCAAACACAAGATATGAACACCAATGATAGTGTGACCCCAAATAAATATATATCATAGCCCTTTCTCCTGGAACTTCCTAAATTAATGAGAAAACTGGTATTAATTTTCCTCAATGCAAATTTCACAATGCCTTCATTTACAATACCATTAAAGCCTTTTTTTATAGGGATTATAGAGTGTGCATACTAACCACGCACACATACTGCAGGTGCAAATTATCAGTAAATTAGCATTTCTCATATACAGAACTCATTTATCCCATTTATAGCAGTGAACCAGAAAATAAGAAAAAAAGTGATACACACAATCAAAATAGATTTTACCTAATCTCATGTAGTCAAATGCACATATTTCATGCAACGATCTCAAATCTTCACTCGGGGCTCATTTATGATTTTTTTTTTTTTTTTAGTTACAATACTAACTCGGGTAGTAAACTTATTTTCCACTGTGTCACAGATTAGATGGAGGCAAATGAGAGCATCTCAGCTTGCCTAGAAGTAAATGAGGTCATTTAATGCATTAAGAGTTGGACTAAACAGCCTCCCGTGTTGACCTCAACACAGACCCAATGAGTCAGTACAACAGAGCTCCCACACTGACTCAGAGTCATCAAGTGATATTCAGTATTCTCTGCCTTCAGACCCATGGAAATATGTAATCTGTCTCAAAAAATTTCATCAAAACTTTGAAATAATTTTAGGCATGTAAAGACTTACATCAATTTTATCATTAATTCACTCTTTGTATGTTTTAATTTCTGACCCAAAATAATGATGCCCATATTTAAACCCTCAATAAAATCACAAATATTCATTAACATTAGAGATTCTGGTCAGCTGCCTAGTCTTCATCTTAACTGTCTGGCATAGATCAAAGGTATTAGTGGCTGTAGTTCTACTGTCAAAAATAACCAAATAACCCAAGAAGCTAATTCCATTCACCCAAACAGAAAGTAGGCCCAATTTTTCAGTTCACAAGTATTTTCTTAGAGTAGCCTTACTGGGTTATACCAATTAACTTCATTTCATGGGATAAGGTATATTCAATGTTACTTACTATATATTTGTTTAATATATACTCAATAGATTTGACTATAACCATATAGTAATATTTTAGATTGTATAGGGAAATTTCAACTCAGATTATATACTGTTGTATATAGATGCTTAAGAATAAATTTTTTAATGACATGAACTTGTGGGCATATGACATTGAGTACAGTTGAGGATAAAGTCATACTTTTTCAACAACATGTCTTTTTTCTAAAGTTACTACAGTGACACGGTTATTAGAAATTTATGCTATCAAGTTTCATCTGGGCCCTTACTTCTTCTCAGCTAGTGTCTAATTCATTTCTTGTTGATTCTCCAGGTTGGATTCCTAAAGACAAATTTCATTTTCCTCAGCTTCACAGAGCTCCACCCTGTCTTCTTTCTTCCTCAACCCCCTAATAATTTACCTCCTGCCTCTTTAAAAAAAAGATTATAACCTGAGGCCTTCTGAGTTCCAACAGATTTAGCTCAGATACCTGATTTATCACTCAAAACTCCCTCTGAAAATTCTATTCACTGTTGATTGCTATTCACAATTCTTATAAAAAATAAGACTAAACTATGGTAAAATATAGGAGAAAAAAGTTATCCTTTCATTAGTGAGGCTGAACTGGAAAAAAAAGAGAGAGAGCAATTCTTATTCCTAACTCTTTCAATGTATGTTTTAATTTCCTACCTATAGTAAGGATATCTATTTTTTTAAAGGTTTTATTTATTTATTTGTCAGAGAGAGAGGGAGAGAGAGAGCGAGCACAGGCAGACAGAGGCAGAGGGAGAAGCAGGCTCCCTGCCGAGCAAGGAGCCCGATGTGGGACTCGATCCCAGGACACTGGGATCATGACCTGAGCCGAAGGCAGCTGCTTAACCAACTGAGCCACCCAGGCATCCCAGGATATTTATTTTTAAATCCTCAACAAAATGGTAAGTATTCATGAACGTATTCATGAACAGTCCACAATGCTGGCTATCAACCTAGTCTTCACCTTAACTGTCTTTCATAGTTCAAAGCTATTACCACTTCTAATTAGTAGTTCCAGTATCTGTATTAGAAATTAGAAACTCCATGCTCCATTATGTGGACATTGCTTTCCTAGGCATTCAGGATCATCTTCTTGGACTAATTACCTCCACCACCATACCCATCACATTCATAAATTCTTTTTCTGTAAGTCTGCAATAACATATTACTCAGTAACAACCTTCAAGAAGGAAGCAGATACATCTTCACTTCTCTCTAGGTTGCAAAGAGAGCAGAGAAGACTGTGTGAGGGAATGTAATGAGAATCCTTCCTGAACAATACAGTTGTTTATGTAATGCATTTGAGTCAGAGCAGAAGTACAAGGGATGCTGAGAGAAGAAGCCCACTCTAAGGTAATAGCTTTTCACATACTAAGATTCAGAAAACACTTCGGGGGGGGAAAAAGAAAAAAACTCATTTCAGTTCAGTAGACCACACTTAGTGAAAGCCTGTTAGACACTGGGAACTGGGGCTATGATCCCCCATTTCTCATCACCAACATTTTTCAAAAATACAGCTTATGTTAAATAGCTCTACTTTTTTCTTTAGTCCCATAAGATTTGTTTTTAATCCATACTGTCCTCTTCGAACCAATATCCCAAAAACCCAACAATGACTTTCTAACAAACCCAAAGGCATTTGTTCTTAGGTCTTTATTTTCTTTGACTTCTCAGCAACGCATCATTGTTGAAGACTCCTCCCTTAACAGTCTTCAACTCTGATTGTCAGTCTCCCCACTGGCATTTTCTAAACTGTTTTCTTCGAAACCAGTAGCCAAAAAAGATGAGATTCAGAAGAATATTTATGGGCAATTAATTTGCCAACCATTGCTCCCTTGGAAGATTCATAGTCCTTACTAACTTATGAAAGGTTCTATGAAGTGTGACAGTACAGGCAATTTCCATACTGTGGTAAATCCAAAGTTTCCAAACTTTTTGGACCACAGAACTCATTTCAATGTTTATCACATGTTAACATCTTCGATTGTAGGCTGCATCTAACAACCAGTGGCATCTTAAATCCCTGCTGGCTGGCAGTAGTCACGGGTAGTAGGTAATGATTTTTTTCTTGTTCACAGACAAACACAGTCACTAGCTGTTCATGTTTTCATCATAGCACTTGAATGGTGTACTTTGTTAGTGCTACACATGCCAATTTTAATTACCATTTAAAATGCCTTCAAAAAGAATACACTGTAATTCATCACTGAAACAAAAAATGTGCTTTTTAAAGCAGAAAGACATGAAAATAGAGCAGTGGGGTATAAACTGATTTTTAAAGAAGCAAGAAGTTTTTCATTAGAAATAACTACAACTGAGGGGTGCCTGGATAGTTCAGCTGGTTGGGCATCTGAGTCTTGACTTTGGCTCAGATCATGATCTCAGGGTCGTGAGACTGAGCCACGCATCAGGCTCTGCGCTCAGCAGGGAGTCTTCTTGAGATTCTCTCTCCCTCTCCTCCTCCCCCTGCTTATATGCACACTCACTCACTATCTGTTTAAAATAAATAAATATATAAAATCTTGAAAAAAAAAAGGAAAGAAAGAACCTCAATTGTTTAGTTTTCTTAGAAAATATCAACCATTCGCTTCATGGGACCATAGGAAGGAAACACACATACATGAATTATGTTTCATTACTGAAAAAAAGATAAATGTTGCCTAAGTCATACCAAGCTATTTAATTGAAAACTAGAGAAATTGCTAAATATCTCAAAACAGATCAAAGAAGCTTTAAGAAATGGGGGTCTAGTCTCACAGGACTAGTGTTAGTGTTACAGCATTGCATCAGAGTTTAATTGCCAGCAATTTTCTTTTCTTTTTTTTTTTTTAACTTAGAAGAACATAAAGTAATGGTGGATCTTAAAATTAAGATCTTCAGTTCGCTAAAACATTCTGTGAAACTAGTGTTCTTTATCTATGAAAAGCGGCTCTCTTCTTCATATTCCAGTCCACCGCCTAGTTTAGACCTTCCTACCACTTCCCTAGATATCTGTAGCCTCTCCCTAGGCTGGTGCACTTATCACCTTGCTTTACTTTTCATATAAACAAAATGACTAGATCCCATCTGCCTTTCCAAGTTGAGAGTATAGGACTAACATTCTCATAGACATCCAAATGTAAGGTGTCATGATCATGGAAGTAAAAGATACAAAAAGCCAAACTCAATAATTTCAATGATAACACCACAAATTTATAGATAATCCAGACCCTCTACATGGGCTTCACATCCTGCTTCAGAGGAGAACACCACTAACCAAGAACAAAACTGAAAATTCCCCAGTGAATAAACTTATTCTTCTAGGACCAGAACTTTCTCTAATGGATCAAGGGTTCTTAAGTACTGAGATGTATCTTCTTATGGGTGAAACAATGCAAATAATAAAAATGTAGATCTCTAAAGTTGCAGAGAGAGCAGAGAAGAATTTGTGAGGGAAATGTAATCAAACCCACTTCTTCTCTTGCCAGCATCCATGACATATCTTGAGTTTGACCACCTGGCAGAACATAACCAAAGGAATTAAAGGAAACAAAATGATAATAATAACTAATTTTATAGCAAGTTCTCATATATCTCAACTTACCTATATGGTACATATACTTTGACTGTTACTAATAATCTCATTTAGTGATGGAAAACATCTTCCAGAAACTTAAGTCATTTTCAGAGAAACACAGAACTATAAAATCATTCAGTGAGCACTCTAATCTTGGTAGTCTTGGGATTAACACATCTGATTTCCTTTATAGAAATCACTGTAGGGGGATATCCAATCTGTGCCTAAACACCTCCTGTGATCGAAGAAAAAAATTTTCCAAGAACGTCCAAGTTTAGACAGGTCATAACTTACTGGGAATTAGAACTTCAGGAGCCCTGGGAATTCAGTGAGCAAGGGAAATAAGCTAAGGGAGGAAAGAGAAGGGGAATGTGGAAAACTGACTCAACTATAATTTTTATCTCTGAGTTGGTGGTCAGCTGTCCAACTTGCCATACTTAAAGGTGGGCACACTTTTTCATGCATTGGCCTATCAGTGATATTCAAAAAGTCTAATTCAGAGGCATTTGGGTGGCTCAGTTATTAAGCAACTGTTTTTGGCTCAGGTAATCCCAGGGTCTTGGATCAAGCCCCAGATGGGGCTCCCTGTGCAATGGGGATCCTGCTTCTCCCTCTCCAGTTCCCCTGTGCTTGTGTTCCCTCTCTTGCTATCTCTCTCTGTCATAAATAAGTAAAATCTTTAAAAAAAAAAAAAAAGTCTATACAAATTTTAGGATTATTTGCTCCAGCTCTTTGAAGAATGCTGGTGGAATTTTGATCGGAATGGCATTAAAAGTATAGATTGCTCTAGGCAGTATAGACATTTTAACAATGTTTATTCTTCCGATCCAAGAGCATGGAATGGTCTTCCATCTATTTGTGTCTTCTTCAATTTCTTTCATGAGTGTTCTGTAGTTCCTCAAGTACAGATCCTTTACTTCTTTAGTTAGGTTTATTCCCAGGTATCTTATGGTTCTTGGTGCTATAGTAAATGGAATCGATTCTCTAATTTCCCTTTCTGTATTTTCATTGTTAGTGTATAAGAAAGCCACTGATTTCTGCACATTGACTTTGTATCCTGCCACATTGCTGAATTGCTGTATGAGTTCTAGTAGTTTGGGGGTGGAGTCTTTTGGGTTTTCCATATAAAGAATCATGTCATCTGCAAAGAGAGAGAGTTTGACTTCTTCATTACCAATTTGGATACCTTTTATTTCTCTCTGTTGTCTGATTGCTGTTGCTAGGACTTCTAATACTATGTTGAACAAGAGGGGTGAAAGTGGGCATCCTTGTCTTGTTCCTGATCTCAATGGGAAGGCTGCAAGCTTATTCCCATTAGGATGATATTTGCTGTGGGTCTTTCATAGATAGATTTGATGAGGTTCAAGAATGTTCCCTCTATCCCTATACTTTGAAGCGTTTTAATCAGGAACGGATGCTGGATTTTGTCAAATGCTTTTTCTGCATCAATTGAGAGGACCATGTGGTTCTTCTCTCTTCTCATATTAATTTGTTGTATCACATTGATTGATTTGCGAATGTTGAACCATCCTTGTAGCCCAGGGATGAATCCCACCTGATCATGGTGGATAATCTTTTTAATGTGCTGTTGGATCCTGTTGGCTAGGATCTTGTTGAGAATCTTAGCATCCATATTCATCAGTGATATTGGTCTAAAATTCTCCTTTTTGGTAGGGTCCTTGCCTGGTTTGGGGATCAGGGTAATGCTGGCTTCATAGAAAGAGTCTGGAAGTTTTCCTTCTGCTTCAATTTTTTGAAACAGCTTCAGGAGAATAGGTGTTATTTCTTCTTTGAAGGTTTGGTAGAATTCCTCAGGGAATCCATCAGGTCCTGGGCTCTTGTTTTTTGGGAGGTTTTTGATCACTGCTTCAATCTCGTTATTAGATATCGGTCTATTCAGGTTGTCGATTTCTTCCTGGTTCAATTTTGGTAGTTTATATTTTTCCAGGAATGCATCCATTTCATCTAGGTTGCTAAGCTTACTAAGGAAATGTTGAAAAACAAAAATAAAGCTGGTGGCATCACCTTACCTGATTTCAAGCTTTATTACAAAGCTGTGATCACCAAGACAGCATGGTACTGGCATAAAAACAGACACATAGACCAGTGGAACAGAGTAGAGAGCCCAGATATGGACCCTCAACTCTATGGTCAATTAATCTTTGACAAAACAGGAAAAAATATACAGTGGAAAAAAGACAGTCTCTTCAATAAATGGTGCTGGGAAAACTGGACAGCTATATGTAGAAGAATGAAACTTGACCATTCTCTTACACCGTACACAAAGATCAACTCAAAATGGATAAAAGACCTCAACGTGAGACAGGAATCCATCAAAATCTTAGAGGAGAACATAGGCAGAAATCTCTTTGATATCAGCCACAGCAACTTCTTTCAAGATACTTCTCCAAAGGCAAAGGAAACAAAAGCGAAAATAAACTTCTGGGACTTCATCAAAATCAAAAGCTTCTGCACAGCAAAGGAAACAGTCAAAAAAACAAAGAGGCAACCCACGGAATGGGAGAAGATATTTGCAAATGACAGTACAGACAAAAGGTTGATATCCAGGATCTATAATGAACTCCTCAAACTCAACCCACACGAAACAGACAAACACATCAAAAAATGGGCAGAAGATATGAACAGACACTTCTCCAATCAAGACATACAAATGGCTATCAGACACATGAAAAAATGCTCATCATCATTAGCCCTCAGAGAGATTCAAATTAAAACCACATTGAGATATCACCTTACACCAGTTAGAATGGCCAAAATTAACAAAACAGGAAACAACATGTGTTGGAGAGGATGTGGAGAAAGGGGAACCCTCTTACACTGTTGGTGGGAATGCAAGTTGGTGCAGCCTCTTTGGAGAACAGTGAGGAGATTCCTCAAGAAATTAAAAATAGAGCTTCCCTACGACCCTGCAATTGCACTCCTGGGTATTTACCCCAAAGACACAGATATCGTGAAAAGAAGGGCCATCTGTACCCCAATGTTTATAGCAGCAATGGCCACAGTCGCCAAACTATGGAAAGAACCAAGGTGCCCTTCAACGGATGAATGGATAAGGAAGATGTGGTCCATATACACTATGGAGTATTATGCCTCCATCAGAAAGGATGAATACCCAACTTTTGTATCAACATGGTCGGGACTGGAAGAGATTATGCTGAGTGAAATAAGTCAAGCAGAGAGAGTCAATTATCATATGGTTTCACTTATCTGTGGAGCATAACAAATAGCATGGAGGACAAGGGGTGTTAGAGAGGAGTAGGGAATTTGGGTAAATTGGAAGGGGAGGTGAACCATGAGAGACTATGGACTCTGAAAAACAATCTGAGGGGTTTGAAGTGGCGGGGGGGTGGGAGGTTGGGGTACCAGGTGGTGGGTATTATAGAGGACACGGATTGCATGGAGCACTGGGTGTGGTGAAAAAATAATGAATAATGTTTTTCTGAAAATAAATAAATTGAAAAAAATTTAAAAAAAAAAAAGTCTAATTCAGAGGGTAGGTGTACAGAAGCTGAAATAGGAACAACAGGCTTTATTTGATATCCAGCAAGGCATCCTTGTCATGATCAAGGCCTGATTCTACCCTTAATAGGACAGAGATGCAAGGTTGCTCCTTGAGAAATACTAGAAGGGCTGAAAGCAGAAAGAAGAAAGAGACAGGGTATTGAGAACCTAATAAATGGATGGAGTTCAAGATAGTATGAATCAGTTAACCATGGCAGTAACTTAGATTAGAAATATGGTCTGGACCAACTCTGCAGGGACTGAAGGAAATTTTACCATGGAAGACACTTTAGACTTGTGGTTGGACAAGACCTGAGCAACAGGTACTTCCAAGCCTCATCATCTGAGGCCAGAACTGCCTCACCAAGAGGCTCAGGAACTGACTAGAACGGAGTCTACGCAGAGATAGCATCACCAATGACTCAGGAAGTCTGAATAAGACGACGAGTGCACTAGAACCCCAGAACTCAGCACAAGGTCTAGCACCCAGTAAAGACTCAATAAATAGTTTTTGTATAACGAATGGATATTAAAAGTATAGCTCATGTTCATGTAAAGACATGTAGAAGAATGAAATACTACACAGCAGTGGATATGCGCGAACTACAGAAAAAGGCTAAATCTCATTGACATAATGTTGAGCAAAAGAGTTGGAGACAAGTCTTACATATGGCACAATTCCATTTATACAGAATTCAAGAAAAAAGCAGAGTTATTCTACCCTGATAGAAGTCAGAATAGTGGCCACCTTTGGGTAAGGGTATCGATTAGGAAGGGACACAAGGGAATCTTCAAGAGTGTTGGAAATGTATTTCTCTGTCTGGGTGGTAGTTTCACAGATGCAAAAATATGTAAGAATTTTTTTCTTGAATATAAGAAATCTGTTAAGCTATACAATTAAGATTTGGGAGTTGTAGCACCAAAAAAAATATTTCTCTCAAGTACAGTTAATTTCAGTTTGAAACTTTTCTTTACATTGAATACAATGTTTCTCCATAGTTTCTACCTGTTATTCACAATTGTACCCATGAGGGCCCTAGAGAACAAACATATTTAAAACCACTTCATGTAATAAAAGTCCCCACCTCATTTGTCCCCCAAAATGTTCCCCTCTAGGTTGATTATCCCAGTTCCTTCAACCAAGATATCAAGTAAGTCCCTTTACTTGGGGAAGTGGTCTTAATTGTAGGGAATCCTAAATGTGTTTTGACAAAGAAATGATGTCCTAACCTCCTGGATAAAAAGACCTACACATAATAGTCGTGTCTCTAGGGTAACCTTTCTAGAACATCAGCCGCCCCCACAGTTTCACAGCTCTCTCCCTTAGCCACTAAAGCAGCAGTGTTCTAACTCACAGTGGCCATCGCAAGACACAGCTTTTAAAAACACAATCTAGGCCTGGGAAGGTGGCTCTTTTCCCACAAAGGGACACAATTAGAAAAACAGTAGCATAGAAACAATACACCATTTGTGGCCTATTCTGAGAATTGTGAAAAGAAATATGGATCTAAGAACTGAATGTAACTCATTTCTAAAACTCAACTCTTCTACTTCAGTAAAACTGCATGTCAGTTCTACTAGTTATAGAACTAGACTAATTCAGTCTGAAGTCTAGAAATGAAACTTGAGTACATTGCTTTCCTAGTACTATAGACATTTAGGTGGCATAATGCTTTGTTGTGGAGCCTGGACTTGTGCAGTGATGGACAGCATCCCTGGACTCTACCCACTAGATGTCAGCAGCACCCCCCCCCCATTTGTGACAACCAAAACTGTCTCCAGACATTGCCAAGTGTCCCACTGCCCACACTGAGAATCACTATTTCAGGTCATTCATAAAAACATTTAAATTTTGCAGTATATATTTTCTACCAAGCTCACTTTAAAAAAGTATGGCATATTGCTTACCATTCATACAAATTGAGAATTTCCTAAATAATACTATTATTTTACCATCCCATGTATAGAAGTGCTAACAATGAGTAGTTTTAAATATATATTAGGTGATCCCACTGCCCTCTTTTTGCTGAGATCCTGTGATAGTAAAATAAAGAAGTTTGGCTTTAATTATTATTAATTATGAAATTCTACCAGGCTGTTCTGTCAATACTGATACCAGCACTTTTAAAAATCTCAACCAAGAAATGGTTCACCCATCCAAGCAGCTCATTTGAGGTGCAGCAAGATAGGAGGAATATAGATCTAGTTACCTCAGTGGGAACTGAAGTTATACAGGGGTTATCAGGGAAGGTGAAGAAGAAAATCAGGAATGACTTAGAGAAGGAATAGTATGTGAAGACTGGGCAGTGAGTAAAAATTTTTCCTTGGCTCTCAAACTAAAATACATTTGTTTTCTACCTGAAACTGTTCAAATCAGTACTTATCTTTCAAAGGAAACTGTTGGCCTGTGGTCCTGTTATTTTCTGGCTTAACTAGGGTACATAGATATGTATACGGCTTGCATAGAAATCTGAACCAACACTTCCCACATTGTTTAAATGAAGAAGAGAATCCCATGTATTAAGCAACTTATTTGCAAAAGGACTCACAGAAGAGAATTTGCCCCTAAATTTAGGGCCTTGCGTGAATAGGAAAACATGGAGGGCTGTCACTCTTCTTTCCCTCTCCCCTCCCCCTCTGTCATCACACCCCATTTTCAGGTTCTGTTGCTCAGGGAAACCACAGCAGTACCTGCAAAGTCAACATCATATAGAGTCTGACTTTGTGATCCTTTAGGGAAAACAAGAACTCTTCACACCTTTTAGCATCTGCCTTGCAGACAACATACTATCCCATGTTTTCAACATCATTTTTCACAGAAAATGAGGCTCCAGAGCTTTTCCTAAGCGAAATCATTAACATCTTCATAGAACTGGCTTCCAATTAAAATGATGTACTTTGTACACGGTCACACTCAATGTCTGGAAAACAGAAGGGAAAGAAGGAAGTGCCATTTGCATCCCTTCCCAACAAACCTCTCCTAACCTTGGCTTTGCTATCTGTAAAAAGGGAATATTTGTACTTACTGAAAGGACTCAAACAAACCTCACAGTAAGTAACACATGGCAGAAATCAAATTAATTTTATTCTTTCCTCCCTCTTATTCCTTCACCCACGAGATAGCTTGAGTTTTTATTTTTCTGGAAAGAGAGTACCAGAAAGACAGGAGTTGGAGAGAAAATTAGAAAACAGAGAGAGAAGTAGAGAAATAGAAAGCAGACAACAAACAGAGTGCTTCCATCTGAGAAAAAAAAATAACTAATTCACTCTCTGGCAATTTAAACTTCTCTCTGAGAAAAACAGTAACAAATAGTTAATTATGACTAAAAATTTGAGAGTTTTTCCTTCTGTCATAAACCTTGAGAATTTTTTTTCATTTTATTTTATTTTTTTTTTCTTTTCAGGGTTCCAGAATTTATTGTTTATGCACCACACCCAGTGCTCCATGCAATACATGCCCTTCATAATAATTTCTTTTTAATGTTGACTTTTTTTAATGTTCATTTATCAGAAAATGAACCCTCTTATGTACTGCAACTGAAAATGTGTCTTGAAAACTTAACTTTACAACTGATTCTTCCTCCAGCCCCTTCTGATCATGGTATTACAAAGACACTGCCACCTAAACACTGGAATCAGAACTCAACAAACGGTGCCATCATCGCGAGTCCAGTGATAAGATTTCACACCCTCCTTACTTTCTGCCAACCTTGCACCGTGGTAGAGTGGTGAACTTTCAAAATATAAACTATAGTAAACTCAAATAATATTGGGCATGACTCACTCACCAGAAAAAGTAGAATTCAATCATTATTAATTAGTGTGCTTTTGATTATCAACTTATAATAGACGTTATCCAAAGGCTAATCTCAAATATACAGTTAAAATATTAACCAAGAATGCTGATAACATAAAGGATTTACTCACTTGTAATCTTCACCTAGATTTCTGAGCTCATAAAGCTGGTAATATAAATTTATTTTCATCTCCATCTCTGTAAAAAATTAAAAAAAAAATTTATCCAAATCTTTAAAAACATGGCTTATATTACCTGAAAGACCAAAATTTGTTTTCCTTATGAATTGCATCATTAGCTGTCTTACAAAGGTATTTTTGAATAGGTTGAATTTAAGTAAAGACTATTTTTTCAAGGACAACCTAATATATAGGCATTAAAATTGCCTGAGTTGATATCTTTAATAAGCTATAACCAGATAATCAAGGGCAATAAAGGATTAATTTTTCTCTTACATTATCAAAGAACAGCTGTAAAAGTACAAAATCCACTGTTAAACCTGTGTTTACAGTTCTAATGGCAGATTTATAAAGTAATGTGTATAGCAACGGTTTCTCTATCATTTTTTTTCTTTTCTTTTGACAAAATTGAATACCCTCTTTCTTTTTCAAGCCTAATGTTGAAGATTCCATGGTAACTGACTTTTTATTTGGTTTCCTTTCTTAGCCTTTGTTGTTCTTTGCTCTGCATTTAAGTTGGAAAAATATTTTACTTAAAAATACAAGGAAATCAACAATCTAGTCTTCAACATATTTAGTAACTCCTAAGACTTTCATTTTAAGAAAAGATAAAAGTTCTCTTAAAGCCTTGCACTAGGGCATAATATTGAAAAGAATTAAACTGGAATTGTAGGATTGAAATACAATGTAGTGGCTGAAATACCAGATTGGATAATTCAGTGTTCCATTTCCCAATCACTGTTCTACACTTCTTATTTTCTCCATGTCTGTAAGCTAGCATTTGTTTATAAAAACTAATTGCAGAGAAGGCATTACAAGTTGTGAGTATTACTGATTCCTCTTGAATTGTAACAATAGCCCATTTACTTAAATTTTATGGACATAAATCATTTTATACATAAAATGGAACTAAGAATGCTCTCTACATCTTCTCATTTCAATAAATGAAGTGATTGTTAATAAGTCTGGCTCTGTAAGGCAGCTGAATCTGTTCTCCTCAGTATAAACTAGTATAAAGAACCCATAGCTAAAATGAGTGTTTTTTTCTATTCATATTTTCTGAATCCATTTTATATTTTAATGAATTTATTGATGGCTTTGAGCTAAAAAATTCAGCTGGGAAGCCTTCAACAACACTTTACTTTTTTTAAACTGCCAAAAGATACAAAAGAGTTACAAAAGTAGAAGGATTCTTTTCTTCCTTCAAGTTAAATGATTTACAGGTGATTTTCAATGTTTAATGTAAATGTTTTCTATGCATTTTTAATTGCAGAAATTTTAAAGTCTATTTCTATTAATGAGATATCCTAACTCTATAGGGAAAAAAGTCAGAATTATATACTTACTTTAAAAATTAGTAATAGCACTTGGTTACCAGTAATTTTTTTTAAAGATTTTATTTATTTATTTGTCAGAGAGCAAGAGAACACAAGAAGGGAGAGTAACAGGCAGAGGAAGAAGCAGGACTCTCTGCTGAGCAGAGAGCCTGATGCAAGACTCTATCCCAGGACCCTGGGATCATGACCTGAGCTGAAGGCAGAGGCTTAACCAACTGAGCCACCCATGCATCCCAAAGTTACCAGCAATGGATACCAGAAAATCAGCAAGAATACAGAACAACAAAACCAATCAACCAACGGGATTTGACATACACAGAATTCTCCACCTAGCAACACCAGAATACACATTATCTTCAAGTGCCCTTTCACCAGAATAGATCCTATCCTGGATCAAAACCAAAGGTTAACAAATTTAAGAAACTGAAATCATACAGACTACGTTCTCTGACTATAATGGGTTCAAACTAGAATAGCAGAAAAATCTTCAAATACTTGCTAACTAGAAATACATGTTTAAGTATTCCATTGGTCAAAGAGGAAATATTCATAAAAATACACCGAATTAAGTGAAAGTGAAAATGCAACACGCAAATTGTAGAATACACTTAAAACAGTACTAAAAGCGAAGTTTACAGCACCTGATTGCTTACACTGGAGACAAGGAAATGTACCAAGTCAATAATTAAAATTTCTAGCTTAAGAAATTAAAAGAGAGAGAGAGAGAGGAAAATAAATTCCAAGAAAGAAGAAAACAAAAATCCTAAGAACAGAAATCACTGAAATTGAAAATAGCAAAGCAATAGAGAAAATTAATCATACAAAACCTGAATCTTAAAAAAAAAATCAATGAAACTGAAAATCCTCTAGTAAGACTGATAAAGACTGAAAAGAGTGAGAGGAAGGAGACACTAATCACCCATCTCAAATAAAATGAGAGGTATCACAACAGTTCCTGCAGCCACTAAAGATGATAAGAGAACACTACAACTTTACCCTCGTAAATTCAACAGATTAGGAGAAATGGACAAATTCCTCAAAAACCACAAACTATCATAGCTCAGCCAAGATGAAAAGAATACCTGAACAGCTCCATTATTATTAAATAAATTAAGTTTGTAATTAATAAGTTCACCTACACGAAAAGGTATGTTCAGGTTCAGGTGGTTTCACTAGAGATTTTTACCACATAATCAAGAAGAACTAACACAGATTTCACAGTCTTTTTCAGAAGATTAGAAATAGAAAGAAATACTCCCAAACTCATTTTATGTGGCCAGTATTACCTGCATACAAAACCAGACAAAGACAACACGGGAGAGAAGAGAAGAGAAGGGAGAAAATAAAAGAGTAATCTCTTACTAATTTATATGCAAAAATCTTCAACAAAGTATTAGCAAACCAAATCCAAAAATGTATAAAAAGAATTATGCACTATAACCAAGTAAAGTTCACTCCAATTATTAAAGTTCACTATTTGGTTCAATATTGGGAAATCAATCAATAATACATCATATTAACAGACTAAAGGAATAAAAATCATACTATCAAATCAATTGATTCAGATTAAGTATTTGACAAAATTCAACACCCATTCATGATAAAAACAAAACTGTCAGTACCCAGGAATAAAGGAACATTTCTTGAACTCCATAAAAAGCATATACAAGAAAAGCATATACAAGAAAACCTATAACTCACAGCATACTTAAAGGTGAGTGAATCTTCTCCCTCTAATATTGCGAGCAAGAAAAGGATGTTTACACTCACCATTCTTATTTGAGAAAATATTGGAAGTTCTAGCCACTGCAATAAAATTTCCTAAAAAAATAAATAAAATTTCCTGTATGAAATAGAAAAGAAGAAATAATAAAACTATCTACCTCTGCAGATGCCATGATTGTCTACATAAAAATAGCAAGGAATCTATAAAAAGAAAAAAAAAAACTTCTAGAACTAGTAACTGAGCTCAGAAACTAATATTAAAAAATGTAATTATCATTTATAATTTCTCAAAGAAAATTAAAAACTGAGGTATAAACCTAACAAAACATGTATGGTTTTGTATTTCATCTGTATGATGAATACTGAAATGTTAATGAAATTTAAAAATACTCAGAAATATTGTGTTCATAGATGAAGACTCAACATAATAAAAATATCAATCTTCCCTAAACTGATCTATAGGTTTAATGAAATTCCTATCTAAATCTTAGCAAGATCTTTATAAACATAGAATATCTCATCCTAAAATATTTATGAAATTGAAAGTTCCCAGAAAAGTCAAAACAATTCTGAAAAGAATTATGTGGGAGGAATTTCTCTTCCCAATGTTAAGACATACTATCTAGCTACAGTAATCAAGACAAGTGGTAATGGTGGAGTGATAAACACATAGATCAATGGAACAGAATGGAAAACACAGAAATAGATCCACACAAATATGTCCAATTAATTTTCGGCCAAGGTACAAAAGACAATGAAGGAAGAATAATCTTTTTCAATGAATTGTGTTGGAGCAATTGAATATAACAGACAAAAATATGAATCTTAAGCTAAACTTCATACCTTATACAAAAATCAACTCAATGTAAGACATAAAACCATAAAATGTTTTTTTTAAAAAAGGAGAAAATACTCGGTACATAGAAATAAGCGAAGAGTTCTTCCACATGACACCAAAGGCATAATCAAAAGATGAAAGCTTGGTGAATCAGACTTCATCAAAATTAAAACCTTTCATTCTGTGAAAGACCCTGTTAAGAGGATGAAAAATAAGTTACAGATTAAGAGAAAATATTTGCCAACACCCAATAAAAAGATTTGTATCTGAAATAAGGGATTCTCAAAATTCAACATTAAAAAAAAAAGAAACCATCCCATTAGAAAGTAGATAAAAGACATGCAAGACATTTTACCAAAGAGGCTATATCAATGGCAAGTAAGCACATGAGAAGATACTCAACATTATTAGTTATTAGAGAAATGCTATTTAAAACTACAAGGCATCACTTTATACCTATCAGAATGACTAAAAAATAAAAAATAGTAATAAAACCATATACTGGCTAGTGTGTAGAGAAACTACATCACTCATACATTGCTGAAGGGAATGGAAATGATAGTTACTCTGGCAAACAGTTTTGCAGTTCCTTTCTAAATTAACAATGAACTTAGCATACCACATAGCAATTACACTCTTGGGTATATGAACCAGATAAATGAACATTTATTTTCATGCAGGAACCTGTACATAAATGTTCACAGCAGCTTTAACGAAAATAGCAGAAAACTGGAAACTACCCAAATGTCCCTCAGTGCTGAATGGTCAAACTGTAGTATAGTCTATCATGGTTACCAATCAGCAATATTAAGAAACTACTGAGGGGCACCTGGGTGGCTCAGTTGGTTAAACGGCTGCCTTCAGCTCAGGTCATGATTCCAGGGTCCTGAGATCGAGCCCTACATCCGGGCTCCCTGTTCAGCAGAGAGCTTGCTTCTCTCTCCCCGCCGCCTACCGCTCTGCTTACTTGTGGTCTCTCTCTGTCAAATAAATAAAATCTTTAAAAAAAAAAATAAAAGAAATTATTGAGAAATGATACAATCTCTAGACATCTAGAAGAAATCATATGGAAGCCAGTGTCATCAATAGGCATACTGCCTAACTCCATTTAAAAAACCTTCACAAAATAAGACAAATGCAGATATGAAGAATATAGTAGTAGTTACTGTGGGTGAAAGAAAAGAGATAAGAGAATGAGTATAGCTGTGAAAGGATAGCATGAAAGAAACTTCTAGTGATGGTTAAGTACTGTGATTGCATTAGGCAAAGCACAGGTGTACAACTGCACAGAGCTATACACACACAAACACACACACACACCACTGCATGTCCTGCTAGCAAAATCTGAATGGGCTCTGAATTAACTGGGTTTGATATTGTATTACAGTTATGCAAGATATCAACCCTGGGGGAGGCTGGGGGAGGGCTGCACTGGACTTCCCTATAATTTGTTTTTGTACAATACAAAATTTTTTGTACAATAATATATAATTATCACAAAGTAAAAAGTTTTATAAAAACTTAGTAAATAAAACAAGTCGATTGGGTATAAGATGCATGCAAAGTCAAGGCCAAATATAGATCCTCTAGAATACTATTTACAATAAGGAATAATATATTTAAGGTCAGCTAGTATATACTTTCTCATTAATAATAAAACAAATTAGTTACAAGCTTCCCTAAATCAAAAGTCAATTTGTCTTTAACCATTTCTCTCTTTATACATTGTAAAAATGATTATTACAGTTGATTTACATATGTTATAAATGTCTTCATTTCTTCAGAATATTCTGTAATCTTGGCCATCAGAATATTTTAAGATTAAACGATTTCAGGAGAATTATGAAAATTAAGTTATTTGGGAGTGGCATGAAAGATTCATATGCTTTTAAAAGCATTTTGTAGTGAATCCATTGATAGTTTCAAAACAACTCACTTCAACATGATAAACAATGTCTTTTAAGCTTTAAGGAGTAATTTTTAAAAAGATTTCGTCATTTTTATATGCACATCTTGTTTTAAACCCCAAAATATCTAACTTGAAAAGGAACGGCTTTTTCAAACTGTATTCCGTATTCTTGAAAAATGACTGAAATATTTTAGGACATTAGCAAAGTGAAATTTTTGAATCGGAAGTTGTACTTGTTTCCTGTAGTTGATATAATAAACTACCACGAACCTGGTGTCTTAACACAACAGAAATTTATTCTCTCACAGCTCTGGAGAACAGACGCCCTGACTCTTGTATCACTGGACCATAGTCAAGGTGTCAGGGGGCTGTTTCCTCCAGCAGCTGTAGGTGCGATCCATCCCAGTTCCTGGCAGCTGGTATCTCCTGACTTGTCCGCACCACGCCAATCTCTCCCTCCATGAGCTCACTGTCTCCCTCCCTGTGCAGATGAGATCGCTCTGCCTTCTTCATATAAGGAAGGGCACTGGGGAATGGATTTAGGACCCATGCAGATAATACAGAATACTCTCTCCATGTCAAGGTCCTTAATTCAATGCAATCAGCAAAGACCATTTTCCTTATAATTTAATATTTTCAGGTTCCAGGAATGAGGACCTGCAATCTTTGCCATTATTCAGCATACTATGGGGACTCAGTAACCACGGTCTGGGTTCTTCTCAACTTCTGCTTAGTGTAAATATACGGTAAATAGCTAAATGTATTTGTATGTTGTAATTGTGCATTTTAGAGTAATTTGGGAGACTTTTTGTTTCCATTTTCAAAGGTCGTTTTCAATCGGCGCTTTAACAAAAAAATACGGACATAACCAATATTGTTTACAAACTAAAGCCCATACAATAGCTCCGCTCTACTACTACTAAGGATTCCAAATCTAATTTTCTATTAAAATCCATGTGCATATAAGGAATAAGAAAGGAAAGGAAAACCAATAGTCTTAGAAAATGTTCAGCCTCACTACTAAATTAAAGAAATGCACATAAAATTCATATCCCATCTTTTAATATTGAGCAAGGCAATAAGTACTCATCTAGATTTAACCAATCTAAACATGTTATCATATTAGTTGTAAATATTTTTTAAAAGTCATATAGGTGTAATGAAAGCCCCTTGACTGTTACCTCACTGATTCCTTTCCCTCGTCTTTCTCAAAAGTAGTAACTGTCCTGAGTTTAGCATATTACCATCTACACATTTTTCATACCCTTACCGCCTATATGTATGCTCTTTATGTATTTACTACTTATCTGTATTCAGAAGCAATCAGTATTGTTCACGTTGCTATTTTTCCGTGTTGATACACATACATCTAATTCATTCATTTAAACTGCTGAAGTCTCCTTATATGGCTATACACATATTTACTAATCCATTTTTCTTTGGATGGAAAAATTTTCCAATGTTTTGTTATTATACAAAATCTTCAATGGAGATAATATTTTTCATGTCTCAACATGACAAAAGATTTAAAATTAAAATACTCCATGCTGATGAGAATTACTGATAGGAATGAATTTGATACAGTTTTTCTGAAAAAAAAATTGGCAATATGTACCAAGACCTTTAAAGATATGTATACTCATTAACCCTATTACCTTATACTAAAAGTATACTGTTATCACTATTTCTCAAAGTGTGATCCCCAGACCAATAATAACAGCACATGCAAAGTCTCCCCACTTCCAACCTACTTGATCATAAACTTTGGAGATGGGAATATGCAATTTTTGGTTTACGAAGCCCAACCACTGATTTTAAGGCATGCTAAATTACAACTGCTCAGGTAACCGATCAAAAATTCTCAAACATGTTTACTACAGAATAACTTTTAATTAAAAGGTAGGACTTATCCTTGATGTCCTACTAAAGAAAGTGGTAGTATAAATGAAAATATATGGGAAAATGGCTTTGATATTATGCAATAAGAAAATGGAATGATCTAAAGTTCTATATGTAACAAAAATAACTTTTAGAAGTTATAAATTAAAAAGTTATATATAAACACATCTATACCCCATCCTATACAAAGGTATTAAATGAAATAAGAACACTCTCATATACGTACAGTTTGAATTACTATATTTACGTTTAGGTAACATATCAGTCATGTATGCTATCATGTGACCTCACTAGTTACCACTACGGAAAAATGATAAATAATGCTTATGTTTTCATAAACATAAATAATTGCTATTGAATTTTTTAACTCCAAATACTATGATGCTTTGATGCACAAACAGGTTCCCAACAAGATAAATTGGTTTTCTGGTTAAAAGTATTATTTTATGCAACAATTTGCCTAAAATTGTTAGACATTATATAGATACAACCTTTAACACATACTCACCTACACCCTAACAGTCTATTAATAGAAATATAGGGAAAGTTAAAACTGGATGGTATGATATCCAGTGAAACAGATATAAATTCTACAACAATAGACCTTGTAAATTTAATAGAATGAGCTTTAAATTGTTTGGCACTTGAAATCTATCTAAAGTTCTTAGTATTCTCTATGGCAATTACATGGGTCATTATAACCTCAACATTCATTTACATGATTCAAATGTTATTTAACCTATTATATGTAACTCTATTTTAAAATATATATATATATGGTTATATATATATATATATATATATATATATATAGTTATATATATATAGTTTTGGTCACATCTGATGTGGTAAAATTGGTAAAAATTTAATTCCAATTTTCCTGAACTAGAAAATAGGTTTTTGTCTGAGCTCTGTAGCACTTACATTCAATTTTAACTTGTGATTCTCAATATGTTCCTATTACATTCAGAGAATAATAGGGAGCATGCCTGCAGCTAGTTTAATACCTTTAAATTCCTATGGATCACAATGAAATACCATGTAGCCCAGCATGCTTCATATCTCAAAGGCTGTGGGCTGTTAACACTACTTTTATTAAAATTCCTATTAATTCTTTCCTGTCAATCTGAATATAAAATTACTTTATCAATTTTCTATAGAAAAAAAAGGTGAAGAAAATAATACTTTATTTCCAACTACTTATCTAGCCAAAAATGAAAAAAGAAATTTAGAAAAAGCCAATTAAATCATAGCCCAAGAATAGCCAATTTTAAAATATTTTAATATTGAAATGGCACAATTATATATCTATTCATGTAGTGATTTGTTCAGTAGACCAACAATTAAGTCTCTGCCCTCAAGAAGTGTTCATTCTAGGGCACCTGGATGGCTAAGTTGGTTAAGCAACTGCCTTCGGCTCAGGTCATGATCCTGGAGTCCTGGGATCGAGTCCCGCATCAGACTCCCAGCTCCATGGGGAGTCTACTTCTCCCTCTACCTTCTCCCCTCTCACGCTCTCTCTCTCTCTCCCTCTCTCCCCTTCAAATAAATAAAATCTTAAAAAAAAAAAAAAAAAAAAGGGCGCCTGGGTGGCTCAGTGGGTTAAGCCGCTGCCTTCGGCTCAGGTCATGATCTCGGGGTCCTGGGATCGAGTCCCGCATCGGGCTCTCTGCTCATCAGGGAGCCTGCTTCCTCCTCTCTCTCTCTCTCTGCCTGCCTCTCCATCTACTTGTGGTTTCTCTCTGTTAAATAAATAAATAAAATCTTAAAAAAAAAAAGAAGTGTTCATTCTAGTAGGAGTGACAGAAAACAGATACCTAACAATTCAAGAATTAGTACCAAGAAAAAGAGAAGCTTCCAGACATCTAAATAAAGGCATCAGAATTAAACACAAAAGGTGATTAAAGGCAAGTCAAGAACAGAGCAAAGCCTGTACAAAGACCCTACAGTGGGAAACTGCTGGTGAGAAGTGCTCTAAGGGTAAAGGGGAGGATAGAGTGGCCAGAGAATTATGAGCAAAAAGAACAAGGTCCAAGATGAGGCTGGGTAAAGGTAAGCTCAGATTGAACAGCCTCCATAAATCATGACAGGATACTGAGCTTAGCCCAGCAGCACCAGGGGAGGAACTTGAGGTTGAGGAGATATCACTTCAGATGGAGACATACAAGACATATTCACAATCTGGGAATCTATGTCGGAAAAAGAACTTGTTCCTAAATAGAATGGAGATAGAAGTGGGCTGTGGGTGTGAAGGTACAAAGTTAGCTCTTAGTTGACTTATCTGAAAGGAATGGAGTTGTCATTTACCAAAGTTGAAGCACTGGAGGAGGACAGATTTACTGTATGTGGAGGGGGACCACGTTACGTCTGGGATGTCTGTAAGATATACAAATGAAGGTATCAAAACCAGATATAAATTAATCTGGCACTCAACAAGGGTCTAGGCTAGAAAAATCTAAATTTTTAATCTTACCTTTAACTTCTAATTAAATACAATGCATGACCATGAGGGGTGTATTAAAAAGTACCACAGAGTACTTTTTCTATATGTACAAACATACACCTTCACACACAATTTTTTTTATAAAAAATTATATTGCTTTTAATCTGATGTTTAATCAAATGTATTTTTAAGCATTTTTTTCCTTCAGGGAAATATATTTCTTCTGAGTACTTACCTTTACTAAGTACATAATGTTGTTTTCTACAGCTATACTGAAAATTATTAAACCAATTTGTGTTTTTATAAAGGTACATATTTCTAATATTTTGCTATAATAAGTAGCACTACGATGAACACTCTTGCCTGTCTTTGTGTGGGGAAATTTATAGCTTGCAAGGAATACTACACAATATGTGTGCTTAATGTATGCAAACTGGATTAAATTAATATATCACTTCTAAGAAAGAAGTGGGAAATAGTTATTTTCTTTTTGTTTTTTTGCAAATGACTACAAAGAAAGTTTTAGATTTAACTTGCAATTATTACATGTTTTAAAACTGTAAGTATACAGATAATCAATATCAATATTAGAAATGAAAAGTTCTCAGAAGGACCTGGCCTCTAAGGAAAGAAAAAGAAAAATAAAATGTGTTCCACTAGACTACCTACCCTACCGCTCTGTTAGTCCCCACTAATGGCACTGTTGAGAATGTCAGGGTGGTGTCTACTTTGGCAGCACGTCCCCTCTGTGCAAGGAACACAAATGCATGAAGTTTCCATTTTTTGAGTTGTGAAGAGAGTAGATTTTAAAAGGTCTCACCAAAAGGAAATTCTTTGTTTTCTTTGAATTGTATCTTTATGGGATGATGGGTGTTAACTAAATCTATCATGGTAATCATTTCAAAACACATACAAATCTAACCATCATGCTGTACATCTTAAATGTATACAATGATAAATGTCCATTATTTCTCATGAAAACTGGGGGGAAAGCCTATCAGGGTATCTCAGTGCTCCTAGTGAGATAGGGGGTTCTGGAGACCTGGCTCATGGGTGTCTCCATCCACAGACCTGTCTCTATCTCTGATCTCAGTTTACTTGGCTATATCATCATTTGTATATTGGAGCACTTTTTTTCCCCCCAAATCAAGAACAAAAGAGAAGCATGTGTCCAAGATCAGATTTCTGAAAGCAGCGTCCAGGCCAGTATCCCAGGAAATACAGAAGTATCTGTTGGGGTGTGTGTTGGATCCACTCCTTCAGAGGAGGACGCACCCCCTTCTTCAATGTTTCTCTCCAAACTACTTCTGTAACAACAAAAAGAAACATGGGCAATCTGTTTCCTTTGAAAGTGCACTCACTGCTGAGCTTGGGTGGGGGTACTTGCTGTTCTTAGTAACAGATCCCATCTAGACATTTTTAACTCCCTAGGCTGCCCCCAGTCCCACCTGCAAACTGTAAATTGAAGAAAGAGGTGTCTCAAAAACATGAAATCTTTGTCTGCCTGGTGGGATGTCTTTATTCCTGAGTAATTTCTCCAAATAACACCCTTGAGTTTCTGAAAATGTAAAAATTGCCCGTAGAGTCAAGGCAAATGAGGGCTAAATCCATTCATTATTTCCCTCTAGACTCTCATTCACCTCTAGCTGTAGGAAGCATCACAAACACAGGATTGATGAAAAGTGTATAAACACGTTATCCAGGCACTCAGGTTGTCACAGGAAGCATTTTGTGTTCTTGATGTTAATGTAAGCAAAGCTGAGCAGTGGAAATGTACAGGTGAAAATAGAGATTTTTCTTGCTGCAAGACAGCATTTCTCATCTGAATGATTTTATTCTTTTCCTTTGAATTCCATGGCAAATTCTGAAACCAGCTCATATCTGACATATCTTGAATCCTTACCTGTACCTTTATTATCCAGCAAAAAGCGAACATAATTGACCAGCAATCGACGGTCCTGATTTTTGCTTTGTTACGAATTGTCTTTGCATCTCTCAAGATATTCTAGGATGTGTTTTGGTAACGAAGGTCTTCAAACTCTCAGTTGCCAAATAGAACTCAAGAGTCAACCCTCAAGGACCCTGATGGGTAGATCCGCCATCATCTCAAATGTTGTAGTCAACACGCCAAAAGAGAAACGAGTGCTGAAGGGTTTCACAGGGTCATTCAACTCTGGCCCAGAAATGGCATCGTCCAGCCACTTCTATTTGCAACTCATCAGCTAGAGCTAAACATATGGTTCCGCCAAAGAGAGGCCAGGAAGTACAATCCTAACATGTTTCTGAAGGCGAAGAGCCAGAAATAGTTGAGGAATAGCAATATGGACCATTCCATTCCTCTGAAAGAACTATTTTTTTTTCTTTCAAAAATATTGTAGGGAAAGTTGAGAAAAGCTAACCAGATAAGAAGGTATAGAAAAACTCATATTTTTCATTGTTAAGACTCTGCAAAAAGTAATGTTCCATCAGCTACATGCACCATTTTGTAGCAAATAACAACAACATGAGAGCTATTACCCTCTTATCTCCAAATGTACACAGTTTGGGACTTTGTCATCTATATCTCACCTTTTCCAAAAAGGTTTTGGGGCAAATTACAAAGATACATAAAGCAAAACAGAATAAGGAACAGTGAGTCAAGAGAAAGGGAAAAGAAGGAGTTAAAAGACAAAGCTAACAATGAATTAGAAGCCAGTATCTGTGACAGAGGATCTGGAATGCATTTATAGAAGTCAGTGACAATTTTGGCTCTGAACAAAACAGGAACTATGCAAAAAAAGGAAATATCATCAATGGTAAGAGACATAGCATCAACACAAGAAAAGCAAAATATGTCATTACAAGAAGGATAGCCATACCCGGCCCCAGGGTCCTCATGGATAAGGAAGGTATAACGTGATATGGAAAGGAACACAAATCATAATCATAATCCTATAATAACAATAATCATAATACTTTAAGGCTGGGTCCTATCTTTTACTATGGTATCACAGTCACACATCACAAACATTTTTATTATTCTTCGCAGGTTTATTGATAATTATTAAAATGACTGTGTTTGTCAACATCTCATACCTTTAAGGTCAACTAGGTTAATATAAATGAAGCAAATAAGATTTCTCTCCCAAATATAACATTCATTAAACCACAGCACCTAAATGGGCATAAAGACTGCTGAATGTGGCCTTTATTTTTTACTTCACACAGTACTGTTCTTGAATTTGAATCTGAATGTTTTTAGGTCTAGAATTCATCTCTCCACTTTTGCTACTTAGGCCATAACTTCTCACCCCTTTCTACTATGATCCAATTTATGTCTTCCATGAAGCCCCTGAAGGAATTCAAGTTTGAGACCCCTGGTACAATTACAGTGACTCAGTAAAACAGAATGTTTCATAAATTCAGTGTCTATTCCCTCTGTACCAGTTGCTTTAGGAAATATAAAACAGTAACTCTACTGATGTTCCTCAAACAGCGAAGTCTGTTGGGGGAGATAACAGCAAAACATTTGAGAACATATACTACTAAAATAACATTAACTATTCTGTATATTTTATGGCTCTTTATATTTTAGCAAGCTATTTCACATTCATCACTGCAGTGGGTTCTTTCAGGAGCCCCATGAAACCATCAAAAGAAGGATTATAGTTCCCATTTTCCAGATAAAAACACTGAGATCCAAATAGGTAATAAGTTGCCTTACCTCAAGTCACAAGGCTAATCACACACACAGCATGAGCTCCATGCGGGGGGGGGGGGGCACTCTCCCTTCTACAGTTCTATACCCTATACCACACCACATACAATAGGCATTTCATAAATATTCTCTAACAAGCCAAAAGAACCTCGGGGTCAACACATACCAATTCCTAAACAGGGACAGTAGAGGAAAGCTTGTAGATAAGAATGATCAGAATTCACATGTCATACTATATCATATCCCATATTTGTGAAATTTATAGGAACTAGACACTATTATGATGCCAAGACATTTGTAACATAGAGGAAAATGAAAAATGCAAGATACTTAAAAATTATCCATAAATATAATAATCCCAAATATTCATGAAAGATATCAGTAATATCTGTAATAGCAAAATATTAGAAGCTACCCTAATGCTCACTGATAGAAGCTAGTTGATCAAAATATGATGTATCAGCACAATGGATAGCTTTATTTATTTATTTTTAAGATTTTATTTATGTATTTGAGAGAGAGAGAGCACAAGCGGGGGGTGGGGGTAGGGAGAAAGGCACAGGGAGTGTGAGAAGCAGACTCCCCACTGAGCAGGTAGAGGCCAACTCGGGACTCAATCCTAGGACCCCAAGATCGTGACGTGAGCTGAAGGCAAATCCTTAACCAACTGAGCCATATTGGTGCCCCCACAGTGGATATTTTTAGATCGAAGTTTAAAATTTGACTAAATACATTACTTCATAATGTTCAAAAGAGCAAGAGAAGAATACACAATAAATGGATATTCTATGGGAGAATGAGATGGGCTGGTACATCTTTTTTCCTTGTCTCTTCTAGTGGTTTGCATGTGTGAGAGGGAGAGTTCAAGGAATAGGGGAAACCCACCAAATTCAGCTATTTAAGGAAAAGTAATGCAGATGGGATTTTAAAAAAAAAAAAAAAAAAAAAGTCCTTCATTTCCTAATACAGCCAGGAATACACAGTCAATATATTGATGTAAAAGGTAAGGGAAAAGGGAGACAGGACTGGCGGAGATTATGCTGAGTGAAATAAGTCAAGCAGAGAGAGTCAACTATCATATGGTTTCACTTACATGTGGAGCATAAGGAATAACCTGGAGGACATGGGGAGACAGAGAGGAGAAATAAGTTGGGGGAAATCAGAGGGGGAAACAAACCATGAAAGACTGTGGACTCTGAGAAACAAACTGAGGGTTTTGGAGGGGACGGGGGTGAAGTGTTGGGTGAGCCTGGTGGTGGGTATTAAGGGGGGCACGGATTGCCTGGAGCACTGGGTGTGGTACAATAACAATGAATGTTAGAACACTGAAAAAAAAATTAAATGAAATTAAAAAAAAAAAGATACGGCACATATATACCAAAAAAAAAAAAAAAGGTCCTGTCAAGAAACTGAGTTGGTCCCAGAAAAGAAATACTGCCAATAGTTCAATTTCTATTTTTATTATGGCCTTATTAGTGTAGACATGCTATATCAAATAGCAATAGGAATTTTCACATGCTTTTTAATTTATACCAAGTCTTATCCCTTACTCCCTCTAAAGAGAGATGTTCTTTTTTTCATCTTTTATTTTTGAACAGTCTTTTTAAAAAAATACTTAGCTTTTTTTTTAAAATAAATCACAAGATTACTCATAGGCAAATATTAAGAAGTTGCATTTCAATTCAGATAAATCTCAAAGTGGTACAGGGTTTCTAGGGCTGCTGTCTATCCTAAAAATATCAAATCGAGGATTACATCTGA
This sequence comes from Neogale vison, assembly GCF_020171115.1. NCBI lineage: Eukaryota > Metazoa > Chordata > Mammalia > Carnivora > Mustelidae > Neogale > Neogale vison. The sequence continues at coordinate 11,270,472 of NC_058093.1, forward strand.
ACATGTTATGTCATTTTCTGTACAGTAAATTCTTCTCATTCTTGTGACAGAATCGAAAGGTAGCATGTCCGTACACCCTGATTTAAGTTTCCCTTAGAAAGCGTGAACTTAGAGAAATCAATGTTAATCAAAACCTACTGAGTTTTGTTGGAATTCTGGAGACACAGCCAATCTAAATCCCAGTTATTCTGACCTTCTTTAATAGTCCTTGACTGAATTTCCTCACATTTTCACCTCTCTTCCTGTATAATCTCTACCCAAGGATTCTACATGACACCAAATGGCTAATGAATGAAATGGTCTTCCTGCCAGTGTATCTAAATGCCAGCTATAAAATAACTATAAAACTAATCCTTTTTAATGTACCATTCAAGTCACAAAAAGAGTTTAATAGCTACAGCAGAGGTAAGTCCAAAAAGGCATTACAAAATTTACTTGATGAAGTATCTTAAAGTTACACAAGGAAAGAGGCAAAATAAAATAAATTCCCCTAATGTACCGCAAATATCAACCACCACACACACTACCTACAAGCCATATGTTTTTTCCATCTGTTCTGTTATCGTCAACTAAATTTATAGTATTTGGGCTATCAGAAGGATTGTCAAACACGAGCTGGGCAGGATTTTAAAACCTAGGTGTTACTGTTAGTTGTTTTTTCTTTTCTGTTTTTTTTTTTTTTAAAGAAGTTACCCATCTCTATGCTCATCCCACAAGTGATGATATTTACTGGGTTCACAGTAAGAGTCCTCCAATATTTCTGAGGAATATAAGTTAGTCCTCAGAAAGCTTAAATTATTCCTAGAGCCACTGACACTTACTGCTTTGAATGCCTCAAATGATGATTACCAGACCGAGAAGCTGGAATTTCTGAAGATAATTATGATTCTTCTGAGTATGGAAGTGCTGGATCTGCGGACTTTATTGGCGAATTACGGTGTGTGAGAAGCAGAATTTTAAGAAGATCCCCCAATGACTGGGGCACCTGGGTGGCTCAGTCGTTAAATGTCTGCCTTCAGCTCAGGTCATGATCCCAGGGTCCTGGGATTGAGCCCCATATCGAGCTCCCCGCTCAGCAAGAAGCCTGCTTTCCCCTCTCTCTCTCCCCCTGCTTGTGTTCCCTTTCTTCCTGTCTTTCCCTCTGTCAAATAAATACATAAAATCTTAAAAAAAAAAAAAAAAAGAAGAAGAAGAAGAAGAGCCCCCAATGACCCAAACCTCTGTAGAAGTCTCTCCCCTTGAGTGTTAGAGACACCTGCTGATTTCTTCTAACCAAGAGATTATGACAAAGGTGACCGAATGGTCCCTCCCTTAGTTAGATTACATCATAGGGCAAAAGTGATGGAGAGTCACACACCTGTGATTACACCACATTTATATAATAGTCCAGGTTAGCAGACTAAAGCAAGAGATTCTTGTGCTAGCTTGGAAGAAATTGCCATGTTGTGAGGGGGCCTGTGAGTAGTCTGCTGCAAAGAATTTCAATGGCCTCTAGGAGCTGAGAGGATTCTCTAGTCATCAAGACAACAGAGACCTCAGTCCTACAGCCATCAGGAACTGAATTTTGCCAACACTACATGAGTTCAGAAGAGAACCCCAAGTCTTTGAAGGGATCACAGTCTAGCTAATATAGCCTGATTGCAGCCTGGGAGACCCTGAACAGAGGCCCTGGTTACATTGTGCCTGGAGTCCTGACCCATGGAAACAGAGAGAAAATCAATGTGTGCTATTTTAAATGGCTAAACTGGTGGTAATTTTTACACAGCAATAGAAAGTGAATACACTGCATGTAAGAAGTGCTTCTTCAAATTAAAAATAGAGCTTTTATGACCCTGCAATTGCACTCCTGGGTATTTACCCCAAAGATACAGATGTAGTGAAAAGAAAGGCCAGCTGTACCCCAATGTTCATAGCAGCAATGGTCACAGTCACCAAACTGTGGAAAGAACCAAGATGCCCTTCAACGGACAAATGGATAAGGAAGATGTGGTCCATATACACTATGGAGTATTATGCCTCCATCAGAAAGGATGAATACCCAACTTTTGTATCAACATGGTCGGGACTGGAAGAGGTTATGCTGAGTGAAATAAGTCAAGCAGAGAGAGTCAATTATCATATGGTTTCACTTATTTGTGGAGCATAACAAATAACATGGAGGACATGGGGAGATGGAGAGGAGAAGGGAGTTGAGGGAAATTGGAAGGGGAGGTGAACCATGAAAAACTATGGACTCTGAAATACAATCTGAGGGTTTTGAAGGAGTGGGGTGTAGGAGGTTGGGGGAGCCTGGTGGTGGGAATTATGGAGGGCACATATTACATGGAGCACTGGGTGTGGTACATAAACAATGAATTCTGTTACACTGAAAAGAAATTAAATTAATTTTTTTTTAAAAAAGGAAGTACTTCTTCAAGCCTCTACCATAAGACTTGCCCCAGATATCAAGTGCTCCTGCGTTCCCCAAATTAGATACATGGAGTGCGGACACTCCAGTTTTCTTGCTGACCCAAGCCTAAAGCAGAGACACTTCGGCTGCTGCAGGAGAGTATAAATACCTACTGTTGTATACCACTGACATCTTGGTATGTCAATGGTGATTACTTCTTACACACATTACTATCACTTTGGATTCAGAAAATACCTTCTGATGCAACTTTCTTAACCAATTCTGTTTAAGTTAGATAATGTACCAAATACCCCAAAATATCATGTACTATAAGATCAAAGACTAAAAAATCAGGTCTATCTAACACTGCTCTCTAAAGGAAAATAGAGGATGACTATCAAATCACTCAGAGGTGGTCAGGTAGTAACAGGTCATTAACAAACTAGGTCAAAGAATTCAAAATAATGAAAATACCATTTGACAATACATTCCTAAATTGTCATTTCAGGAAGTTAAAATTCTTATGGAAGACATTTTTTAAACTATCTCTAATCTCAAACTTAAGAATTGACAGCATGAACAATAGAGATGTTCACTCAAAATTTTAAATTTCATAGGAAACCTACTTCATGCACCATAGGAAGTAGTTGTTGAAATTATGGCACAGGTACAAAATAAAATATATTTCAGGTAAAATTCTCTAGGGAAGATATAACTTTAATGTACCCTGAATTCAGATTCATGGATATACTCTTTTCTCACATACACATATAATATTCAAAGTACTCTTAATTGGGAAAAGGAATAAAAAAGCTCATACAAGGCACGCTGCTAAACTAAGATGGCTTTCAACTCGGGTATAAAAATGTACCTCAGAATACTTCTAGGACCAATGTCATCTCATAATTACATGCAGTGGATTACATAAAAGACACTAATTACATCAGGACAATATAACATACTGAGAATAGATGGTCTTACATTATAGACAAATGGCAACTGCGGGAGCTGAATTAAATTATCCTTTAAGATTACTAAAAAAAAAAGTGTGTATATGTAAGTGATAAATATATCTACACGTATCATATAGCCATATACACACATATGCATATATACACATGTGCAAATATGTGCCCACATACATGTGCATACCTATCTCCCATGGGCCTGTGAAGCATGCCTAAAATAATCTCATGTAAGAAATGCATTAAATGCTGCCTTTCATTACACTGGACAAGAAGAAGGTGAGGTAGAGAAGCTAAGATCTGATAAGCAATAAGGAGAGGCAAACCAAATTCCACAGAGTAAATAAAGGTCTTCCTAACCTTTTAGTTTTAACCAACTGCTTTCAAAAATGTGACTTTCAAATGAAGTAAACATATTTTAAATGCTAAACTATAAACATTGAAATAATCAGGAATTTTACTTTCTCATTCTGTGATAAACCATGATTTAATCAAAAAACTACTTAGAGGGTGCCTGGGTGGCTCAGTGGGTTAAGCCGCTGCCTTCGGCTCAGGTCATGATCTCAGGGTCCTGGGATCGAGTCCCGCATTGGGCTTTCTGCTCAGCGGGGAGACGGCTTCCCTCTCTCTCTCTCTCTGCCTGTCTCTCTGCCTACTTGTGATCGCTCTCCGTCAAATAAATAAATAAAATCTTAAAAACAAAAAAACAAAAAACAAAAAAAAACTACTTAGAGAATGACTTTGTAAGAGTAGACGTTAGAGCCCAAGAGTCCCTCTTAGGAATAACTTAAGGTAACTTAACTAGAGTCTTTCCTTGCACCTCTAAGCCACTCCTACTAAAAACATCCGCAAAGTTAAATATATTGAATATTTTTAAAGAGGTGGCCTGGGACTCCAGCTATGAGGATGTTATATCTGGAACTACTAGTTCTATTTCCACATTTGTTTACAACACATGAATAAAGCTCCATGATACATTAATCTCCAGACTTTTTTTTGAAACTGTGGCTTCAGAACAAAGTTAAATACAAACACAACACTGGGGGAGTTTAGCAAATGTGATAGTGTCGGCAAAAATTATGTGGGCACAGTCAGCTTGTGTGTCCTATGCACCTTAAAAAAAAAAAATAAGTGATTGTATACCTTCAATTGTTCTTGGTTCTTAAACTGTTAAATTTCTTTCATTACAATTCTCTCCAAAGGGAACATTTCTTTGTCAAGGAATATGATAACTTAGCACCCAAGAGTTAATTCTGTTTTAAACTTATAACTGCATTTATTTTACACTGCATTTCTTCAAAAGAATACCCCATTTACTTTCTCTTCTGAACATACAGGAGGTGGTATGTGTGTGTGGATACCTGTGTATATACGTGTGTGTGTGTGTGTAATTCTAGTTTGTGTGTGTGTGTGTGTGTGTGTGTGTGTCTTGAAAAGAATTCTTAAATCTCCCTCATTGGTATAAACCACTGATACGCATGGTTTGGTTAAATTACCCCTGTCAGGTTTATTATCTACTCTTTTTCCCTGCTGTTAGCATGTGTAATTGTATGGTTTTAAGAACTTGAATGACTCACCATAAAGCAAGCTGAAAAAATAAGGGACAGATGTGTTTCTATGTATTTTCTGAGGGTTGCTAGGACAGGAGCCCTTTCAGCTTATTTCGGAATCTCATCTCAGAGGGAGCTTTTGCCTCCTTCCCTTACCTCTCCTCCCCAGTCCTCGAACACCTCAACCACCAGAAGGATGGAATGCTCACTCTATAAATGCCACCCACCAACTTGAATGCGGGCGCAAACAATAATACAAGGGCTACCCGTGGGCAAGAGAAAGGGTTAATGCCCTCGCCTCCAGCAAGGTTAAATGAAGGGGAACCTCCCTGTGCACAAAAGATAAAGCAAAGTGACTTCCTCCTCTTTGAGAGATGATTAATAGGAGGCAACCTCACAGATCCTTTGTGGTAAAAGATCATAAACAGGACTATGACTGTTGATCAGATTTCAAAACTTTGGTCTTGATCCTTTAACCCCATGGTTAACCTAACCAGAAGCAGGCAGCAGCCAGAAGCTTTAACGAGAGGTCAAACTGACATCCAGAGAGTTGAACTTTTACAGTTTCAGGGTCAGACAACCTGTCAACAGAGCCAAATTCCCTCTGTAACAGCAGCCGTGTAAACTCAACATTGAGTAGATATCTCAGAGTGCCTGCTGGCAAAACAGCATTTTATCTTTAAATGAAAGACATCTTCGTAATGACCTGCTAACTGGGTTAAGCCATGTTATTACACTTCCAGAGGGAAGAGGCTCCCAGTTTGAGGGTATAAGGAGGATTCCTTATCTACCCCTGTCAACTTGGGGGCCCTCTTGATTTTCCTCTTACTTTCATTACTAGCCAATTGAAAAGAACACCGTATCTTTCATGAGTTGCAAGTAGTTGCTAATTTAGAAGTGATACTAACCCAGATAGGAAACTGCTCTAAAGTTCATTTTGACCTGAGGATTACATCACCCACTACTGGGGAGACAACAAAAGAAACTCTGGATCCAACCTCTGCCTTCAATATCACATAATTTCTTCTTAGGTATATACAAACGGGCACTTAAAGAAAAAATTCTTTTTTCTTTCTGGAGCGGAGAGGGGCAGAAAAGGAGAAAGAGAATCTTAAGCAGGCTCCCCGCTGAGCGTGGGGCTCCACACACGGTTCGAGCTCACAACCTGAGACCATGACTGGAGCTGAAATCAAGAGTCAGAGGCTTAACCAACTGAGCCACCCAAGCTCCCCAAAGAAAATTTAATAATGTGCAACATCTAAATGCAGCACAAGCCATTCAAGGTAGACTTGAGTAATGGCAGCGGTTGAATGCCACCTGCTGAAGGAGTAGTAGGAGTTTACTACCATTCTATAGGCTTTCAAAAGCACGTGGTTTTGATCAGCAGATTCCAAGTTGGCAGAGAGGACTGAAGAATCATTCCAGCAATGTAGAGGTGTGAGCAAGCAATGTGAAGTCACAAACAGTTTAATAATGGAGTCAGCCTGGAAAAATATGAGCCAACGATTTCTACAACTGGGTATGGTCACTCACCCGCAGAATCCTCGGCAATCTAGGATCTCACAGGCTGTTTATTAAATGAGATTAGGTGTACTAAAAAGTGCCTATTCGGCTGCAAAAACCCTATGCTGATATAAACTGCTGAATTCCCATGAATAAAATAAATATACCTCATGAAAAAGAAAAAAAATGCAGAAATATTTAAATGCATGGTGATAGTCCCTTGTGCTTCTCTCCCACCAGTCCCTGGGTGGGTGTGAGCGGGAACTGTTTACAACTTGATCTCTATATGTCCTGGGCTTTTTCCTATGCTTATACAACTATACATATTATTTTACAGAAATGGAAATTTTGCTCTCAACTTGTTTTCACTTAATATGTCATAATTATTTCTTTTAATTATTATTTCTTTTAATGTCATAATTATTTCTTTCATCATCTCTGAATAATATTTGTATATAAATTTACTGTAATCTGTTTTACTTTACCCTATTGATGAACTATATAGATAGATAGATGGATATATATATACATATTCATTATATCACTAAGGACATATATAAGCATTTATGAGGGACTTTAAGATAAAGTCTTAAAAGTCGAGTTGCTGGCTAAAATTTATACAATTTTAAAATTTTAATAATTATCATATGTTGCTTTAAAATGTTGAATCAATCTGTTATCCAAAAAGAAAACACTGTATGAGGTCAATTTTTTTATAACATTTTAATAGTTTCTTAAACTTTTTATTCTAACATAATAGATAACATGTCCTTATAAACACAATAGAGAGCTGCCTGGGTGACTCAGTCAGTTAACCATCTGACTCTTGATTTTGGCTCAGGTCACCTCAGGATCATGAGTTGGACACCATGCTGCTTAAGATTCTCCCACTCTCTCTGCCCCTCTCCTCCTTTTTCTTTCTCTCTCAAAAAACAAACAAAACCAACAGGGGCGCCTGGGTGGCTCAGTTGGTTATTATCCAGCTCTTGGTTTTGGCTCAGTAATGATTCTGCAGTCCTGAGATCAAGTCCATCATCAGGCTCTGCGCTCACTGGAGTGTCTGCTTCAGATTCTCTCTCCTTCTCCCTTCTGCTCACATTCCCATGCTCTCTCGCTCTCTCTCTCAAATAAACTCTTAGAAAAAAAAAAAATAGAGGTACCCTATACTCTTTACCTAGTATCCCCCAAAGGTAACATATTATAAAACCATAACACAAGAGGTGACTGGGTGGCTCAGTTCTTAAGTATCTGCCTTCTGCTCAGGTCATGATCTCAGGGTCCAGGGATCGAGGCCCATATCAGGCTTCCTGCTCAGCAGAAGCCTTCTTCTCCCTCTCCCACTACCTGTGCTTGTGTTCCCTCTCTCGCTCTTTGTCAAATAAATTAATGAAATCTTAAAAAAAAAAAAAAACTACAATACAATATTACAACCAGGATATGACATTGATACTCCAAATACAGGCCATTTCTACCACCACTGAGATTCATATGTTGCTCTTTTATAGCCACATCCAACTCCCTCCTATCCCCAACTTTAATCTCTAGAAACCACTAGTCTGTTTTCCTTCTCTATAATTTTATGGCTTCAAAAATGTTATATAAGTGGAATTATACAGTATGCAACATTTTGAGAATGGTTTTCCAGTCAGCATTAATAGCCTTGAGATCCATCCAAGTTGTTACACTAATAGGTATTTTTTTTCCTTTCTTTATTGCTGAATAGTATTCCATGGTATGAAAGTACCATCATTTACCCACTGCCCTATGTTAGTTGTTTCCAGTTTTGAACTATTATGAATAAAAATTTCTAGAACTATGTTAAATAAAAGTGGTTGAGAGCAGACATCCTTGTTTTTATTCTCAATCTCATAGAGAAAGCATTCAGTCCTTCACAATTAAGTAGAACGTTAGCTATAGATTTTTTGTAATGTAGGAATGTTCTTTATCAAATTGAGGCAATTCCTCTTTATTACCAATTTACTAAGTTTCTATCATGATTAGATGTATGATCTTGTTAAATGCTTTCTTTTTCTTCAGCTGATAAAATCATAGGTTTGGGATACCTGAGTGGCTCAGTCAATTAAGCATCTGCCTTCAGCTCAGGTCATGATCCCAGGATCCCTGCCAGGGTCCTGGCATTGCGTTCCGCATCAGGCAACTTATCCGGTGGGGAAAATACTTCTTCCTCTGCCCCCCCCCCTACATCTTGTGCTCATGTGCTTTAATAAATAAATAAAATCTTAAAAAAAAAAATCAGGGCCGCCTGGGTGCCTCAATTTTAAGCATCTGCCTTCTGCTCAGGTCATGATCCAAGGGTCCTGGGATCGAGCCCCACATCCAGCTCTCTGCTCAGCAGGAAGCCTGCTTCTCCCTGTGTTTCCTCTCTCACCGTGTCTCTCTCCATCAAATAAATAAAATCTTTAAAAAAAATAACAAACAAAATTAAATTTTAAAAAAATCAAAGGATTTATCTTTGTTAGTCTGTTAACAAGGTAGATTACATTGACTGATTTTCAAATACTGACCCAACCTTATATAAATAGAATAAATCCTACTTAGTCATGTTGTATAATCATTTTTACTTTGTTGATTCAGTTTGCTGATATTTTAAGAATCTTTGTTTCTAAGTTCATGAGGGAGATTTTTTTTTTGCATTGTCTTGTTCTGTTATTGATATCGAGTAATCCTAGCCTTAAAAAACAAGATGGTAGTAGTCCCTTCTCTTTCTTGTTCTGGAGATAGTGTAAAATTGATGTTAAATCTTTTGAAAATGTTTGGTAGAATTCTTCAGTGAAACCATCTAGGCCTGAAGATTTCCTTTTGGGGAGTTTTTAAACTACAAATTTAATTTTCCTTATAAATACAGAACTATTCAAATTATTCATAATTTATTGAGTAAGTTGTAATAGTTTTGTGTTTTTCAAGGAAATTGGTCTATTTCTTCTAAGTTGTCAAGTTTATGTACAGAGAGCCGTGTATTATCCTTTTCAGTGTTATTAATTTTCCCATTTCTGATAACTAATGATCCATTTTATCTTTCTTTTTAATCTTTCTAGAAGTTGGTCAGTTTTATTATCATTCTGGAGAACCAGTTCTTTGTCTTACTGATTTTCTCTATCATTTTTCTGATTTCCATGCTTACTTTAGCATCGCATATATCTTCTGATTTCAATTTCATTGATTTTTGGCTTCTTTTTAATTACTTTGGGTTTATTTTGCTTTTGGGGGGGTCTTGAGGTAGGAATTGAGATTATTGCTTTGAGACTTTTCCTCTTTTCTAATGTATGCATTATTGCTACAAATTTTGCTCTTAGTAGTGCTTTAGTTAGTATGAATTTTGATATATTGTTTTTTCACATTAATTCTATGGGGTTTTTTTTAGATCTTATTTACTTATTTGACAGAGAGAGATCACAAGTAGGCAGAGAGGCAAGCAGAGAGAGGAGGAAGCAGGCTCCCTGCTGAGCAGAGAGCCCGATGCGGGACCCTGGGATCATGACCTGAGCTGAAGGCAGAGGCTTAACCCACTGAGCCACCCAGGTGCCCCTCTCTGTACTTTTAATTTCCCTGGTAACTTGCTCTTTTGACTTATGAATTATTCAGCAATGTTTTGTCCAATCTGTTTAGAAATTTTTCTGTTATCTATTATTGATTTGTTTTTCTTAAGATTTTTTATTTATTTACTTGAGAGAGTAGAGACATAGAGGCAGAGGGAGACGCTGACTTCCCACTGAGCCAAGAGCCCAATGTGAGGTTGGCTCCTAGGAGCCCAGGATCATGACCTGAGCCAAAGTCAGACACTAAAGGAGTGAGCTACCCAGGTACCCCCTATTATTGATTTCTAATCTGAGTACATTTTGGTAACAGAAAACAAAATTTTAATGCTGTTAAATTTGTTAATATTTGTTTGCTGACCCAGAATATAGTCTATCTTGGTATATGTCTCAGATAGCACTGTTTTTAATCTTTGCAAAATATATAGGTAAAAATGAAACTCAAATTTAAGCTGCTATTTTTAAATTAGTAAATACAAATTTTTTCCTACATTTATTAGCCTTTTATAATTCTATTACATGCCTATGTCCTTTATCCATTTTTAATTTGGCTGACTTTTTATTAATGTGCAGGGGCTTTATATATTAAGAATATCAGGAGTCAAATATTTTCCCCCATTTGCAGGTTAGTCTTTCAGTATCTTTTACTGTGGTTTTTACATGTACAAATTTAAAGTCTTTTCCTTTGCAGCTTTGTTTTTACTGCATGCATAAAAAGAAAGTATATACTTTCATAAAATTACGTACTTTTATAATTCCTATCACTGCATTTTAACACTTAAAATTTGATTTACCAAGAGTGTTTTTAACAATGATAATTCTATCATATACTTCCATAGATAATACAATACTCATATAACACTTGATTGGGGAATCATTCATATCTGTATTTGAATAGAATAGTGATTATTAATCCATTAAATGCAGGAAAGAACTATCACTTAATGCATACTTTAAATGTACCAGAAATTTTGCTAGGTAGTTTATATTCTTTGATTTATGTCTTAAAACAACTCTGTGAGTTAAAGCTTTCCCATTTTATGAAGAAAACGGAAGCCTAAAGCATTCAATAATTTGCTAGAGCTGGGACAAAGTTAGGATTCAAATCCAGGCACATCTAATGCCCAAACCTGTGATCTTTCTCTTGCACTCCTTGGCTCCCACACTTGATATGTAAAAGGCACTGTGAGCAGTACAATTTTAGTATATGTGCTGCCGAAGCGAGCACGGCACTGTGAGCAGTACAGAGGACAACAAAACTTAGTCACTGTCTTCATGGAGCAATTAATGTGACATTTTAACAGGGATTTATAATTTTCAAAGCACACTGGCATTCAACCATTTGTTTACCATTTTCTACCTCCCAGATGCTAGGATTATTGATAACACATGAAATGTATTAAGTTCTTGTCTTTCTGTGAGCTACAGTATGTATGTTTTCATCCCGTTTTTCGAACAGGGCTCCAAAACAGAGCTCACCAGTATGCAGTTCACTTTCTTACATCAGCATAACTTAAACTGCCCGTGACACTTCCAACCCAGATCCTCTTGCTTCCACTACAAATGACCACCTTCACTGGTGGACTTCAGCTCACTCCCAATGCAAACGTAGGAGCTACAACAAGACACCTGGGGAAAAAAATGTGAAACTACAACAGGGCAGCAGAAGCCTTCTCACGCTAGGGGAAATGGAAGCTACACCCTGGCTGTTCTCCCATTGCCTGAGTCCCTAAGGGGCTGGGATGATCTAGGATTTTGTCAGTGAGCTCTTCTGGTTGTATAACTCAGCCTTCGTCAGAGGCAAGTATTTTCACTCGCTAGTATTTTTAACAGCAATTAGTATTAACTGCTGATTAAAGCTGATACCTCCAACAGCTTTACAGAGATATCATTCACATACAATTCACCCATATAAAATGCACATTTCAGTTCCGTGGCATTTGGTATATTCAGTTATAGAACCATCATCACAGTCCGTTTTAGACCAGTTCCATCATCCTAAGAAAGAAACTATATATCCCTTAGCTTATAACCCTTATAACTCCCCCAGCCCAAAGCAAACACTATTGTGTTTTCTGTCTCTACAATTTTACCTATTTTGGACTTTCCACATAAATGAAATAAAATATGTGGAACAGTTTTACAAACAGAAAAAGCCATCTCACCAGGAACCTGATTTTAAAAACTGGTAAAGCAATGTCTAAGGTGGATAAATATAAGAAAGGTTGTTATAAATTCTATGATCTATTAAATAACAGAGGATCAAGAAGAAAGCTTATTGCAAACATTGTTTACTTGCAGTTGAATACCACTGCCTCTGATTCTTCTGATTCTTCTGTACCTCTTCTCTGATCCTTCTCCATATATGAACATTACAATTTGTTTCATTTCTAAGCAAAACTGTTTATGTCAATATTCCAATAGTTTATTTTTTCCCTTTTAATACTTGTTCCAATTTCTCTTCTGCTACCGCTCCCTCTACCACCCACTCCCACAGGACCTTAATTTAGGAGAATTTGAGACTGGCTTTCCCACATAATTTCCCTCCTTTAGATCTTGATTGTCAGTAGCAGAAGATGCCTTGAAGACAGAGAAGAAGAGCTGAAGGTTATAAACAATCCTGTTTATTGAAAGAGTGCTCAAGCCCTCTTAATATACACCCTCAACTTCTCTTCCCAAGACATCAAATGATCCTTAAGAAGCAAGTCATTATCCAGACATAGTTATGTAGTTTTAGAATGCATTGATTTCACTCTCTCAGTAAAGGTAATCCCTGCCCATTAAAAAATAATAATAGTAAGACAAATGTACAAATGTAAAATTCAATGAGATCTGAAGGAAATATAAAACCCATTGACAACACAATCAAGTTATAGACCATTTCCTTTACCTAGTTCTACTGGGTTCACATTCAACCACCCCATCCCTCTAGTTACTGAACTGATATCTACTATTCAGATTAGCTTTGCCAGTTCTTGAGTTTCAGACACATTGCCTCATATTATATGTACTCTTGTTTCTGGGTTCTCTGTCAACATAATGTTTTTGAGAGTCATCCATATTATTTCATAAAACAGTAACTCAATCCTTTTTTATTGCTAATTAGTATTTCATTGTATGAAATATATAGAAAGTATCCTATGTATTTGGTTGACCAAATACATAGGTACTTGTATAAAAACTGTATACTTATACTTGTATAAAAATTTTTTATACTTGTATAAAAATTTACATATACTATGTATAAAAACTGATTAACAGTTTTTCTCTTTGTGGGTTATTATGAACATAGCTGCTATGGATAGTCTTTCTGAGGACATATGTATTCATTTCTCCTGGGCAAATTCTTAAAATGGCTGGTCTGTGGCTTAACTTAGTTAAAGACTACCAGTTTTGCAAAGTGGTTATACCATTTTATAGTCCCATTAGCAATGCCAATTGTTCCATACCCTAAATAACATCTTGAAAATTTAATCTTAATTTTCGTTATTCTAGATGTGAAATGGTCTCTCATTGCAGTTCTAATTTGCATTTCTTTGATGACTCATGATGAGCACCTTACAGATCATTCACACATCTTTCACAAAGTATATATTCTAGCCTTTTGCTCTTTTTGTGTTTTTTTTTATTAAATTCAATTAGCCAATGTATAGTACATCATTAGTTTCAGATGAAGAGTTTAGTAATTCTTCAACTGCATATAACACTCTGCTCATCACATGACATGCCCTCCTTAATACCCATCACCCAGTTATCCATTCTCTCTGTATTCTGTTGCATTAAAGTCTTTGAACATTCTTACACCAGTGCCATACTCTTCTGACTACTGCAGATTTATAGTAAGTCTTCAAGTACTATAAGTGCCCATACTCGGTTCTTCTTTTTCAAAACTGGTCAGCTACATCGGATCCTTTACTTTTTTCATATTTTATAATCTAATTACCATTTTCTAATAGGAATAGTTTGTTGGACTTTTACTGGAATTGCACTGAATCTAAAAAATCAGTTTAAGGAGAGGCAGTATCTTAAAACTCCTAAGTTTTCAAATCCATGAATATGGTATACCTGTCTTTATTTAGGTCTCCTTTAATTTCTTTCAGCAATGATTTTCACTTTTAAATGTAGAGGTCTTATATATCTCCTGTTAACTTATCCTAAGTATTTTTATATTTATGTTGGCATTGTAAACAGCATCAGCTTTTGTAAATTAGATTATCAATTGTTTGGTACTAGTATAAAAATACATTTTTGTATTTGACCTTGTATCCTCAAAGTTTCCCAACTTCATATATTTAATAGTAATTTGTAAACTATGTACATAATCATGCCACCTAGAATGTTGGATGAAAGTGAGGAAGAGGCATCCTTGCCTTGTCTTTAATCTTAATGGAAAATTATTCTTTATTTCACCATCAAATAAGATTTTTATCTGATTGAGGTAGTTCCCATCTATTTCTAGTTCACTGAGAGTTACACCAATAAATGGATGTTGCATTTTGATAAATATTTTCTCTGCATCTCCTGTGATGATCACATACATTTTTTATACTTCCATTTATTTTACTGGTTTTTTAATTAAAATAACATTTGCACTCCAGGAATAAATTCATTAGTTCACCTTCTTTGTTACTAGACTCAGGTTCCTAATATTTTCATAAGGATTTCATAAACAACCTTTTCCCATAACTTTGTTTTCCAATAATGTCTTGAAAAATTTGTGTATCTATGTTATACTGATCAAAAAAGTATGGCTCTCTTTGAAAAGTAAATCTATGTATTTATAACAAGTTAATCCAGTGGATGAAATTATAAGATTCAGAATTTAGAAGATGCATCAAAACACAATAAATTTCAAGTAGCTACAAACACAACTTCCTTCAAAATATATCAATGAGAATGAAGAACAACTTCAGAATGCACTAAGATCCTTTAGATGAACATTCTCATCTTAAGGAAAGCACAAAACTTCTCTGGAAAAGAAGAGCAAACAAACTTATCAAGAAGAAAAAAAAATATATTAGGAAAGTCTGAAGTGACACTGAGAAAAATCAAAGTGGTAAAGAATATCAGATGAAGCTTTGGAATAATAATTATTCTGGGATGAAAGATTGGGCTGCTGTTCTTGGAGAAGCCTGCTGTTCTTAGATAGTGAGAAGATGACATTGCATACAATGGATAAATGAAAAAATGAGGACCATTTATAAGACCAACGCAAATGAGTTTGAAGAACTGATACAGTGGAGTTAAATTTTTATTTAAGAACTATGGAAGGGGACAGCTGGGTGGCTGAGTCAGTTAAGCATCTGCCTTCAGCTCAAGTCATGATTCCAGGGTCCTGGGACTGAGTCCCTAATTGGGCTTCTCACTCAGCTAGAGCCTGCTTCTCCCTTTGCCTACCACTCTCCCAGCTTGTGTTTGCATGCACGCTCTTGCTCTCTCTCTCTGACAAATTAATAAATAAAATATTTAAAACACTCACACACAACCTTGGAAGAAAAAGGAAGCTAAATATACTAAAATCGAACAAAATAAAATAATCGATGCAGTTACTGATCCTCGAAGTCAAACCAAGAAAGACTACCCACAGTCAGAGAGCAGAAATTCCAGTTCCTTCCTGAATAGCACTAAGGAAATGAATTTTCACCAAATACCCAATTTAGAAAGAATTTACCATAGAAAACTAGAAAGGAATCTTCAAAATGAAAAGATCAGTCATGCACATAAAGAGCTGGTCACCTATAAAATTCAAAATTCTTTCAGAAAAAATCAAAAGAATCACTCACTATTATCAAACCCAGCTTTGTTGCCTGAAAGAAACTGTGTTAACTTCAGAAAATGCATGCATGAGACAAAAAATTACTGGAAAAGAATGTAAATGCTTCAAAAAGTATCCTTAATGTTCCTGATATTCTAAATGGGGCATTTGGCTGGTTAAGACTACCAGGGATTCGTGTGGCCAACTGGATCCCTGAGGAAGAAAGAATATCAGGCTGTGATGGGATCTAAGTCCCATCTCAGGTTTGAACCAGGTATCACCTTCTCGGGGTCAGGAAAATGGGAACAGGATCACTCCATTTGACCAACTTGGCCCTGATGCCTCAATTTCTCCTAAACACAGAGCTTGTCCTAGTCCTCCTCACACTGGCGGATACTAGAGAATGTCTTTAGATTCAACCCTTTCTGCCACTCTCCACATACATGCAACTGCTGGCCTTAAGTCCTCTACCTCACCTCGCACCAGACGAATCTGAGAATGTTTCTGAGAAGAAAAAACTGAGGCAGAAGCAAGGGGGAATCACCTCCACCAAGGTACTTCTCTATCTAGCACATTCTTCAATAATTTCTAACAAAGGTTTCCACAGCAGCTACTAGATTTGGTCTTCTGCCACACAGTCTCAAAACATATTATAGATTAATTACCCTTTGAATTGATCCCACCTTCCAGTGAGTCTACTTCTGAAAATCTAGAGCCACAGGAAGGTTTTCTCTTTCAACTAATTTTTAATTTTTTTCTCTTCTAGTTCCGTTGCTAATAGCAATTAAGTAATACAATGACTCAAATGAAAGGCATTATGATTTAACATAATATTTTATAACTGAAAGTTATTTAAAAATGAGTCTTAAAAGTTAACTGCTTCCATTTTTCCTATTTGTAGGTATATAATTAATGCATGTCTTGCTATTGACGTTTACTGAAATGCTTCAGAAACACAAGATTTTTTTGTCTTCTAAAATAACTTACAATTTTTTCTCTCCTTTTATTACTCTTATTTTAGTGATTACAAAGTATGTCAAATGGGAACTTGAAAGAATTTCTGAGACAGTGTTTTAAAATGGTATATTAAATGTAAATATTGTTAGCAAATTATTTCTCTTATTTGATTTATAGATATTGTAAGCACTGCAATATTTGTTATTACAATTTGATAAACTTTCTTTATTAATCTAAAAATCACACAAAAATTTTGCCTCTTTTAAAGTATTTAATTTTCTTAGTTTTACTACTGTAAGTAAATGATTACACACACAAATATATATATAAACTATTTATAATAATATAATATTTATATATATATATATTTGTGTGTGTGTGTGTGTGTGTGTGTGTAAAAATTAAGTGTACATGGGCACCTGGGTGGCTCAGTCCATTAAGCACCTGCATTCAGCTCAGGTCATAATCACAGGGTCCTGGGATCTAGCCCTGAGGCAGGCTCCTGCTCAGCAGAGAGTCTGCTTCTCCCCCTCCCTCTATGTGTGCACTCTCCCTCATCTCTAATAAATAAAATCTAAAAAAAAAGAAAAAAGGAAAATTAAGTCTCCAACCGATAAATTATCCAATAGAGAAATTTATTACAAAATCAACTGTTAAATAACAGTATAAATAGAACAAATGCAGAAATTCAAAACAGAAGACAATTTTAAAACTTTATCAACCTGACTTTAGAATGCTTAATTTTTTTATAAGAAATATAAGCTCATTAAATTTTCTGTAGTCTACATGGGCACCTAGGTGGCTCAGTCAGTTAAACATCTGTCTTTGGCTCAGGTCATGATCTCGGGGTTCTAGGATTGAGCCCCACATCAGGTTCCCTGCTCAGTGGTGAGTCTCTTTCTCCCTCTCCTTCTGCCCTTTCTCTCCTACCCCATTCATGCTTATTTGCTCTCTCTCATGCTCTTTCTCTCAAATAAATAAATAAAAGATCTCATCACAGCAGAACACAATTACCACAATTTATTACCATGTTGATTTCTAAGGATCAACAACTTCAAGTCTAATGTGGTCTATCCCGAAAATTAAGCCTAATTTTTTTTCTTCTCCTCTTGAACAGGTCATCAACTCTTCCCACATGGATTTCTTTCTGTAATAACCACATAGTAAGGCCTATATCTTCCTAACACCTTTTCCCTTTCAACTTTTTCCTCTCCTACCTTGACCTCACTTAAGAGTGTGTTATAATTCATATTTCTTTATTTCTTTCCCTGGGCTTTGTTTTCTGAATCCATTTCCTAAGTGACAAATCAGAGACTTTTGTCTTTACTTCTTTCACTCACTAAACCGTCCTTCATCCTCTCCTCTTAACTGTGAAGAATCTTCTTTTAGACCCCCAGACCAGGAGTCCCTACCCATTTCTCAGGCTCCTTCTTCCATGTCACAAGCTAAAATTCCTTTTAAAGTGCATCAATAGAGAGTAGACCATTCAAATGACAATTAAATTGTATTTAAGTTTAAGTGGACCACTTCTATTTCAAAAAAATCCAACAAGGAAGTCTCTCATCTCAATATATCCCCAAGAAAGGTTGTTCTCTGACAAAAGTGGGCAAACAAAAATGTGCTGGGTGGCAGAAGGCATGCTGGGTGGCAGAAGGCAAGCTTTTATGTAATGACTAACTCACTCTCAAGTATTTGGGAATTTACCCTATTTAGCATTATTTTTATTAAGACAGCATGTTCTCCCACATTAGCATTTTAATACCATTGACCAAAATTCAATTGTGCTCTTTCTGTAAAGCTACTATCCAAGATCATGAAACTGAAGCTGCAAAAACGACTCAGTTGAGTGATGCTGGTTATGTTGCTCAACGTCCATAAGTCCCAGCTTCCTTACCGCTAAACTAGAGATCATAATGACCACCCACCTCCCAGGATGGTCCTAAGCCTCCGAAGTAACACCCCTGTCACACACTCCGATCAGCCACATCAACTCACCTGTCGTTCCCAGGCAAGTTATCAAAATTCCTGGTTTGGGGGAATACTCTTCTGCCTGACTGCTCTTTCTGTCTCCTCCTTCCTGGCCAAGCACAATATCCTCATCACTTGCAAAGGCTCAGTTCAAATGTAATATTCTCTGGCAAACTCTCCGGCAGCAAAAGCAGCTGCTTCACTGAGCTCTTTTGTGTTGTGTGCAAATCTCAAGTAAAGCCTGCATCAAAATATGACTGCTTTCATGTCTGGATTCCTCACTGGGATTGTTAATTCCATGAGAATAAGCAAGTGTCTTAGTTGCCTTTGTATCTACCACCTCTCACATTCCCAGGGCCTACCACAGTGCTTGACACATATTTGACATTCAATAAATATCTGTTGACTATTAAAATTGTGTCTTAATTCCTAGTACCAACAGACATCTAAATCAACCTGTTCACCCCTAAACGCATAGCCCATTGTATAGAAATTAGAGGAACATGGGTACTACTTCCACCATTACAGCTTCCACTTGTTGTAGCTATCAGAAAATAAAGACACTATTTCAGCAAAATATGGGACTATTTCTAAATCAAGAATTTTTGACAGACCCCTTGGTTATCTGTTGGATTGTGTTAACTTGCTGTTGACCCATTTTCATTTCAGCAACTAGATCCTCCCTTACTAATAATTCAGCTGCATTAATTTTTCCATATTCAGTGTAGTGAGTATTCTCTCTCTAACCTCACTATTCAGGGTTTGTGAAATAGGATATTCATATTAAAACCAACAAGAATTTGTGGTTACATGGCTTTGAGTATACCAGAAATGGAGTTCACATTTTTAATGTGCCTCAGTCCATGTTGTTTGTATACCTCTACTGGATCATGTCTGAAATAAATTTTCTAAGATCTAGGTATTCATCACAGACCATAAAGTAAGATAAATTGAATTATAATTTTATTTCTGGGTAATAAGTAAGCTGAGGATGATGTGTTCCATCTTTTGATGGAATGCAAATTTACCATTAAAAGACAAATTCTTCACTTCCAAAGTTTGAATAGGGTGGTGCTTTAAAAAGCATTCCATCTGGTTAAATTTAGGGTGCTGAAAAAAGCCCACTATAAGAATATTCTCTGGCTCCAGACCCATAACATTTTTTACTTGATTATGAACTGGATTCATTTTCATTTACTTGAAGCACTTCCACATCGCTGATTTTTTTTTTTTTCTTCAGCGACAAGGCAAGTTGTCACCATACGTGTTGACTTTGGTAATATTGTCTTCTCCAAATAATGCACTTCAGATGCATTATTGCCAGTAAAATAAAAGCTTATCTGTACTGGCTGACATTTTTAGTGGATGTCTCTAAAGGATTTACTTTTTTTTTTCTTTTACTCATCTACCAGCCCTTTTCTTCTCAGTCTCATTCCCTTTTCTTTCCTACCCTACTCTCATACGCCACCACTTGCTCCCTGAATCCTGTCCTATCAATGTTCAATCATCAGCCTTTCTTATCTCAACCATTATAATGGTCTTCGTGACCTTCAGCTCAGGATTCCTACTTGCCATACAGATAAAATTAATGAGTAAAAGAATGAATGAACCAACAGCCCAAACCCTTCCACCTGCTGATTGGTGGGTCACTAGCTCATTTGTTTGCCTATCTCCTTTACACAAGAGTTCAAAGGGTCTATGGGCAGAAACCACATATATTCTAGAGGAAAAGAATGAGGCCAAAGATAAAATGAATGAAAACATCTACCTTGCTTATTAACAGTCCTGCCAGGAAGTTCAGTAAATTTCTGAAGGCCAACTCATTAGATAGTATAAATTTGGGGGCTCTCCAACAGGAAAAAAGAAAGTGAAGAGTTTCATAGAGAAAGTCAAATGTAATTGACAAGTCTGTGAAAATATATAGAAGTAAACTGGGACCTCTTTGAGAGCTATACAGGAGGTCAGGTCATGCCATGGGTTGGAAGCCTATCCTGATTCAAGCATCAATGTCCTTCATTATCAAAGCATAACTTTAACGATTTAATTAGGTTTTCAAATAGCATGGATAGATATTAATGTCCAGCATTTCCAAGCTACAAAAGACCATCATGCCTTCTTTATTGTGTCATATGGAAAGACTACGTATGAGTAAAATAAAGTGATATTTGTACTGAAGTAGTTGATCTTATCTTTATCTATTGATACAACAAATGTTTGCTGTGCACTTACCATATGCAGGCACTGTACTCTCTGGTGAAGCTATGGTAAGGTTACATTGGTGAGGTCAGTAGACACAGTCCCATCGCTTCTTGGCATTTGGGCTAAGATCAAGTGCAGAAGACATGGCTCCTGTTCTCACTTAGATAATCATGTTAAAGAGTGCTTACAATATGTCAGGCACTGTTCCAAGTACTTTGCATATGTATTAACCTATTAAATCCTCACAACACTATGAGAAATAGATACTATTATATTCCCCATCTTACACTTAAGGAAACAAACATGGAAAGTAACTTGCTCAATGTCACACAGCTAAGTAAGTGCTAGAGCTTCATCATCCATGCTCTTCACCACTCCTTTCTGCCTTACAGATAGTCATCAATCCAATAGTCATGCAAATCAGTGTATAATCACAAACTGGACATAAATGCTAATAAAGAAAGGAAATAGGGTTCCAGAGAATATAGAATAAAGAAGCCCAATGGGGGAGGGGAGGACATGACAGGACACAACTATCAGGGAATTGACACTTGAGCGCTGAAGGTTGCATTTAGTAAAACCGGCATCAGGAAGAGTTCCCCAGTCAAGGATCAGTGTGTGAAATCTCTTTGGTAGGAGGGAGCTTGGTCAGTATGGGGAGTAACATGGGACCAAAGTGGCTGGAACGCAGAGAGTGGTGCAAGGTGAGGCTGGAGGGAAGGAGGCTAGTGTTAGTGGAGCATCCAAACATTAAAGTCACATTAGCCTTCATTCTAAGTGCAGTAAAATGCCATAGAAAATTTTAAGCTGGTGCATGATAAAAAGTTTGATTTTTGAAAAAAATCACTCAGGCTGCCATTTGGAAAAAGATCTGAGTGGATGTAGGCTACCAGTTACACAGTCCTTGCCATGGTTTAAGTTAAGTATTGATAGTAATTTTCTCGTGAAGCCCCAAATTACCAAATCCAAATTACCTTTGGCTCTGTTGACCAAAAATCGTAAGTTTTATTCTATATATCCTCTCTTCTAACTTAAGTAGCTTGTTTTTCACAGCCTCAAATTTAGCTACGAGTAACTGATACACTACTTACATTTCATTTTTGCCTACTAAATTCCCATTCAGTTTGATTCATTTATAGATATGGGTCAGAAGACACAAGCTAAAGACTTCAATTTCTACCAGAGATTCTCTAAGCCTGGATGACACTTACTAGAATTTTAAGGCAAGCCTAGGATAACCAAAAACCATGTCCCAACACAGAGAGACATTATGGTATTATGGAAGAAGGCAGGACTTTGGAACCACACAGACCTAACCACTTCCTGTTTATGACCTTAGGCAAGCTACTCAAGGCTCTTTGTCTTATTTCTCAATAATAAAATGGAGATCTTAAAACTCACCTTACCAAGTGGCTATAAATATTATGAATGATACGCAATACCTGGAATATGTTAGATGCTCAGTGAATGTAACCTATTTTGGCACTCAATTACTTGTTTTTGAATGGCTTTCTAGATTCATGCATTTACCATTTATTAACAATTTCTGGAGGTTCTACCATGTACCAAGCATTATGCTAGATTCTCACAGATGGCTAGTTAATATGATACAGGTTCTGCCGGCAAGGAATGTGGCAGACGCTAATCATAACTATTTTCTACTTATTCTTTTTGAACAAAACCCCTATTTTGTTGTGGGAGACAATTTGCCTAACCCCAATATGAACTAAAACCATGTAAGTCAACCATGAGAATCCCATTCCCCTTTGCCAGTGACTGGTGAGATAAACATGTGATCTTATCCTGGTCAATGAGATTTAAGTCAAAACAGTCTTGGGGGACTCCTGGAAATACTTTTCCTTCATGATGCGAGAGATGGAAGAGAAAGGCTTCTCCCAACCCTGTTCCCTGCTTGAAAATGACACTTGGAACTACAACACTTCATCTTGAGACTATGAAGGGAGATACTTGTGACTTATTTAGTATGACAAAGCAGAAAGATTATAGGAGCCTAGATCCTTGATGTTATTATTGAACTACAAAGTCAACTTGGAGCTGCCTGCTTAAGACTTGTCTTCATGGGGACGCCTGGGTGGCGCAGTTGGTTAAACGACTGCCTCCGGCTCAGGGCGTGATCCTGGAGTCCCGGGATCGAGTCCCACATCAGGCTCCCAGCTCCATGGGGAGTCTGCTTCGCTCTCTGACCTTCTCCTCGCTCATTCTCTCTCTCACTGTCTCTCTCTCTCAAATAAATAAAATAAAATCTTAAAAAAAAAAAAAAAGACTTGTCTTCATGAACAACAAGTTATGAGTATTGCAACAGAAGCCCAAAGATAGTGGGCACATTAAGAAGCCACTCATTCATCATCAAGTCTTATTAAATATTTATCCAGTCAATCTCCACAGTCTTCAAGAGAATCCACCTTCCTTCTACGGAGAAGAGGTGTGAACCAAAGGGTTTATGAGCAAGCCATGTAGTTGCATTGTCTGATCAAGTTATATTATCATTCTACTCATGCCTGCCACTCTGCTCCTTCAACGGGCAAAGAAGTAAAAACTTTTTGCTAGAATTAACACCTTCCAGGGTTTCCAGAGAAAAATTAAATTGTTGTCTGCAGCTAAGAGCTACATTTCAAGAAAGAAATAGGTTGTATAGTGGCAGTATTTTTCCAGCAAAAATTTCTTAACACCAAGAGAGGCCTATGTCCTCAAACCATTATAGAATTCTCAAGGTTTGGTCACCATGATAAACTTATTATTTCTCCATTCTGTTTCAGGATGTTGCTGAGACAAAACCATTTGGTGGTTTAACTTGTTTGTTTGATCCTTAAATAAAGTGTAAGTGCACATCCAATAGAATTTGACAGTTTCCTTCCATGAGTAGGCTGTAAAAATTGCAGCATTTCCATAGGAATGTGATTAATGTCAAGCATTGGAGCCAATGGTATTGCTCTCCTGCTGCCTCTCCACCTGTCCACTGCCAGGTGAGCATATCCAGCCACCGTTCCTTCTCTGACTGCCAGATGATGCTTTCCTGCTGACCTGTCCACGTGCTTGGTGGTGTCTTTATAAGATCTCACCGCCTGTTAAGAACTGGCTCCTCACTTTCTTTCAAGTGTATTCTTTACTTTGGACATGATTTTTAATAAAGGTTCCACAGAAGTACCATTTCTTCAAGGAGTCCAATGCAGAATTCACTTGCCACTAAGAATAGCAATCAGTATTAGAGAGTATCAAAAGTGAATATAGGGGGTTTCCTTTTACAGCAAATTATAATTGCTTGCTTTACCACTTCACTCTCAAATTCCTCATTTAATCTATGTGATAAGCCAAGTAGCCCTTATTATCCTCATTTTTTGATGAATCTAAGACTCTGAAGACTTAATCAACATGCTCAAGCCTCACAGCTGGCTAAAACAAGAACCTAGGCTTTTAGTTTGGGGGGGTTTTGGTTTTGAGGGGCTTTTTGTTTTGTTTTCTTTAATCTTCCAACCTCATCCTTCATCACTTCCCACTAAACAAAACAATACAAAAACCTTTGGACTTTCTTTAGTTTGCAGGAAAGAAAATCGCCACAAGAGAAATCCAGTATGGTCACAGTGAGGGAACACAAAAGATTATTTTTTATACAGAAAAAGAACAGGTATAAAATATGATGGATGCACTGGGTATAAGTTCTAAGATCCATAGTCTTGCCTGAAAACAAGAGTGACTTAAATGCTGCCCCTTCCCACCATGAGAATTGCCATCCTATGCAAATTCGCATCTTGACAGCCAGCTGAGATGGGGCAGAAACAATTGGTCTGCAGTCAGCCAGAAAGAAAAACAGCAGCCAAAGTGCATAGTGTTACTTTTCCCACACTGAATGAGGCATTAACTTCCAAGTCTCTGACCCTTTAAATCTGTGTGACAATAATTAATAGGAAAAAGATAACTAATATTTAGGTTTGCACTCATAGCTCTAACTAATAAGAACACGGGTTACATAAGGAGACACAGAGTCTCACCATTTCTTGCATTTGTTTTCCAGCAGGTGAGGCATTAATTTCTTTTTCACTATGCTTGAGCTCCTACCTATTCCAGCAATGCTGTCACGTGCTGTTTGCTATGGCTGGTAGATATAAGTGAGGAGAAGAAAAAGTTCAGTTCTAAAGATTTACTCATTATCTGCTAGAGCTCCAGCCTTTGATCGGGTACGGAATCTCTTCAATTGTCCTTATAAATACACACTTCCAGGCTGTGCATTTTCCTAACCCTTGTCTTGAAGCATTGCCAACTCTTCAATAGACAGATAGTATACTCTTAAAAGAAACCACTTCCCTTCTCTTGGTTCAAAATTCGTCCTTTGTAACAATAGCTAGATGGAACCAGGTCAGTGGTTACCAAGATCAAAGTCACCTGCATTAAAAAGTTTTCAAAATGCAAACCCCCTGCATCTTTTACCATCAATTCCCCAGGTTATCGAATAAAGGAGTCTGAAGAGGACTCTGTATTTTCAAGAAGTTTCTCTAGTAAATAGGATTATCACCTTGGATTGAGGCAAGATCATTTAATCAATATTATTACTTAATCTAAAAATTAGACAACCTCTAGGGTTCCAATGATCTCTTCATTCAACAGAAATACTGCTTGAAATCAAAAGCAAAAATGATCATGTATCACTCCCCATTCAGCCCTCCAGATAAACACCATAGGAGACATGAGTCTGGTTTGGTAAGGGAAAAAGTTATGGGGATGATGCATGACCAAATTATTTGGAAGAATATTTTAGGTCCATAAGAAACCAAATGCTCAACACATTTAAACTACATTTACTGCAACAAAGATCGTATTATTCTTTGCCACTAAAACTGGTTCCTCTCTCTTATTCCATTACCTCCCATCCTTTGAATGCATGAAAACTTCTTTTAGGGCTCCATTTAGTCATCTCTTTTTTTTTTTTTTAATAAAGATTATTTATTTATTTATTTATTTGACAGAGAGAGATCACAAGTAGGCAGAGAGGCAGGCAGAGAGAGAGAGGAGGAAGCAGCCTCCCCGCTGAGCAGAGAGCCCGATGTGGGGCTCGATCCCAGGACCCTGAGATCATAACCTGAGCTGAAGGCAGAGGCTTTAACCCACTGAGCCACTCAGGCACCCTAGTCATCTCTTTTGAGAGAGAAGTAAAAGAGGTAGTCTTTAAAATCAGTTGTTTTTTTTCCCTCAATTTTTTTTAACATAAAGCAAACTAACTGCTAACCCTAACTCAGCTGATCTCCAATTCTGAAGATTATCAGCCCCAAAAGACTTTCCACTTTTAGTTCCCTTGCTAGTCAAATTCACTCTATACCAACTGAAAGACCACAGAATTTAAAGGTGAGGATAACTTTTCATTTGTTTGTGTTTCACCTTTAAGGATATTGCATTACATGTGGATTGACTCCTTTTCCCCACCTTCAAAACAGGAAAACTCAGAATTTAATCTCAATTTTTTTCCCGGTAATTTCTAATGAAGGAAGCTTTAAAAACCCACTGGTAGAAAGGATTACAATTTGTTTTAAGCTTCAAAAAGTGGTATACTCTTACTCAAAAGAATTACCTCATTCAACAAGAACTTCTGGAGCTCATACTATGCGCCTGATGCCATGCTAAGTGCTACGGATACAACAGTGAACAAGAAAGAAGGTCCAATATTTTGGCATTGCTAAAAGGACGGATTCTTTTGGACAGGGTAGTTAGAGTTTACAAAACATCAAAAAAAGAAAATCTTATTATGTAGTGCTTTATGCATGTCACCATTTGATACTTTTAATAGCCTCTAAGTCAGGCAAGGCAAGTATTATTTTCATTTCATATTTACTAATGGTAGTGGTTAATATGCAGTGAACACTTAAATAATAATAGAAATAATTTAATGCTTTATAAAGCATTGAGCTAAGCATTCTAAACAAATTCATTTTATGTTAACACGATTTTTATCTCCATTTTATATTTAGAAAACCAAAGTTTAAGAGAGGTCACATAGCGAGTGATGGGGCAAAGCCAGGACTCAAACCCAGGTCTGTTTTTAGAGTCCATATGCTTAACCAGTTTGCTGAATTCAAAGAGGTTAAATGATTCCAAAATAATCTGGCTACTAAGCACTTCATTTTGACCCATAATTTCTTTTTTATATTATATTATAGATATCTCAATATGTAAGTATCCATCAAAGATACTCTATATGGAACAACACAGCCTCTGTAGAGAGTAAAGATTTCATTGTTTTTATTTTCAAATAACTCAGAATGGACTTTAAAAAGAATGCTGCCTGTTAGGGAATGAGTCCAAAGTCCTGCCGTGTCTGTTAATGACTATATTAATTATTTGCAAACTTGTAAAATGTAAATGATACTTTTTGATTTTCAAAGAATTTGGAGCCCCTTGAGTTTCCAGGAAGTGTTCACAGAATCAAGCTATGCACAAAAGAACAAAACATGAGGGAAGCTAACAGAATCTGCATGCTGAAAAAAAGAAGTAAATGAAAACGATGCTGTGCACTAGACTTCGACATCCACTGCCATCATTAAAAAAGAGACAGAAGGCAGCCAAAAACTGAAGGAAAGTGCTACCAAGATTTGCTACCAAGAACCCACTGACTACAAGGTGATGTGGTCTTGAAACAGATCTGGGAAATTACAGCATCTTCTCTAAGATTTACAGAGAAAGACCAGGGTCTTATTTAGTACTTATATTCATCAAATATGCTACAATTACCATCTTTGATAAAATATGTCACAGCCAAAAACTTTAGGAAAGAGAGAAAAAGTGAAGAAGAGAAGCTTAGCAATTATTCTCCACGGGAAAAATGACTATAAAATAAGTGCACCTCATAAATTATTTGTAGACATGTCTATATTAGAATGAAATAAGATCTTTCAGAGGATAACACACCTGTGCCATGGATAATTGCCCTCATTCACAAATAATAAGTGGTCTACCAGATGTTTAGTCCCACACAGGCATATTTAAGGCGAAGCAGTAGGAGAGGGTGTCTTAGCTCAGACCAGAGATGATCTTTTTTATCCTTTACAAGCTCTCATGCTGTGTCAGCAGCTTATTTAGTAAGGTAACCAAAATCATAGTGGATTCCAACTGTTAAGTACTAACATTTCATTTCAGTTATTAAACTTACAGGTAGAGAAATGCACAGGGTCATTAGAAACCTGAAGTCTGATTTAGATGCTTGTATTACCTTTGTTTCCTTTTTAATTTTGATACATGCAAACATAAGCAAGATTTTCTTAAATTTCAAGGGTCTCATCAGGGTGAAAGGATACTGCAGAGCAAAACAATATGTGACTAGAAACAACTTCCTTTATCAAATGAAGGTGATTCCATTTTGTAGAATAAACATTTGATTTGTTCTATAATAACTATTATTGTTCTTTGTAATATTCAATGTACCAAAAGACCATCTAAAATAAAGGCTGATCTAGTTATGAAAATATTACCAGGGAGTATTAATGGCAGGCTATTTGGTGCTCAGCTGCAGCGTAGGTGTAATCAGTGGTGAATACAGATGATTTCATAAGTTACTTCTTACAGAAGAAGTTTATGTTCAAAACAGGTGAGAACTTGAGATTTAACTCTGTGAATACTGTGAATATAATCTGTTCAGTGTTTCCATCCAGAACATATTAACTATATTTCCAAGCTCACTCATATAGAGCCCTTGCTCTAAATAGAGTTATAGTCACATAACAAATGTCTTCTTAAGCATGCCAGTGAACCATCAAGATCAATCTAACATTTCTCATGAATATCAAAGAAGATGTTATGGAAAGATAGTTTACCTTCCATGATGACAAATTCCAAAGAGCACAACAAATCCATCCCCAAACACCTAAAGATTTTGTTCATCATCATCATCATCATCACATCAATACATCTATGGTTATGACATCTAGCATTCTTCCCTCTCTTCTCCTTAGAACAGCTTCCATCCATACTCCACCATACACATCCAGAGACACACACTAGCACACAACTACAGTAGGAACTTCCATACTTCTATATGACCACACTGCCAGGACAAAGTTATACAGTCCAGCAAGTGGTACCTGAACTTAGCTAGACCAATCAAAGTCCTTGGAAAAAGTCTGCCTCCCATCTTCCTCAGAAAGGAAGAGCCTTTCTGAAGGCCTTTGGAGGACCAAAGATGTGAAAGAACAAAGTCTGCAGTGACACTGTGAAACTAGAGGCTTAGAGAAGCAGTGAGGAGATGGACGGAGTCCCAAGGCACACCTCGTCTTTGGTTCCAACTGTTCCTAAGACTCGGATGAATCCCTGTCCTCCCACAGTTCAGTTGTAAAAACTGTACTTGGATTCCACGAGATCATAATTTACTTTTCTGGCCTAAGCTAATTGGATTTCTGTAGCTTACAAAGAGACCTCTTAAGCCATATTAAGCATATGCAGCAAATTAGAGAATTCTGAAAGAAAATGCTTAAGCGTTCAGGTTGCCTCACATGCAACTTAAAATCCTACCACAATATAAGCTCGGGTAAAACCGATCATGATGTATCTAGAAAAAGGAAAACAAGGAGTATCATCAGACTGAACAGACTTTGCAAGGGAGATGATGCAGGTAATTCTGTAAAAGTAAAATAGATATAAAGCAGGAGTAACACCAGACAGAGAACTGCAAGGGGCAGTAAGTATGTAATACACACCTCTGCATGGGAGTTAACACGGTGAACTCAACACTTTAGAAAGATTACAGGTCAGTGATTGGAAAAAACAATGGAATAGGAGACAAATGTAGGCATCTTCACATACAACTCATGGATATGGGACTGAGGAGAAAACCAAGAGTTCATAAACATAATTGACAAGAAAGAGGTGGGGATGTGGAGTCATACTTATGGAGCACCCATTATGTGTGAGTCATGGTTTTAAATAACTATTTCTCCATATGTATAGCTCTACATATAGTCAGGCACATACTTAATCTTCCCAACCTTATGTGGTAATTATATGATCCATTTTAATTGAGAAAACTGAGGCCTAAAAATATTACACTGAAATTCCCAAGTTTATACACACAAACATACATAATACATACTGTATCTCTCTATAGAGAAGGGGGGTAGCAAAACTAAGATTCAAATCTAAGTTCATCTGACCTATTTCATGATTCCTCTCAAGCCTAATTAGATTCAGAAAACAGAGGAAGCCACCCATATAAAAATGGAAACAGCCTGAAGGCAGTTGGAAATATGATCTAAATAATCTTCCCTAAAATAGCATATGATTTCAGACCAATATAAAATTAGCTTTGAAAATCTGTGCACATCAGAGATAAATGTGAAAACAATAGGTAACGTTACAAAGTGGTTAGAGCAACTGGACTAGTGGACTAGTGGAAAACAACAACAACAAAAAAGCATCTGCCTAATCCGGTAGTGGAGGGCATGGAAATATATAGCTTTATTTAAACTTAATGAGACCAGAAATTATGTCGATTTGGCTCAGCCCTGTAACAGCAGGATTTATAAAAGTGCCTGTCACATAAGGTTTTAATTAATATTTTTACATTTTGAATTCTTTATTGGACAATACTTTGAAAACCTTATGTAAATCCAAGAGGTCTTAAAATAACAGAAGCACAACTTGATAAATTCAGGATGGTCATTTTGGAGATATCAACTGGACAGGAAAGATATGGAAGAAGGGAAGAAATCCAAGCAGGGCATGAGTCCTAGAGAGGTCCCCTTGTTACTTTAACTTTGAAGACTTCTGTGTATTAAAGAACAAACAAGGTCCTCATGCAAAGCTATAAGAAGCAAACACGAAAACCATGGATTTTTCAAGCTCCTTTCATGTTCATTTCTTTCTATTTTATTTAAACTTGGTAATTTCAGGTGCTGCCCTGTTCCTAGGAAAGTTCTTCTCAGATGCCAACTTCAGGCAAGCAGCAACTGGACAGGACTTTTATTTATTTTTGGTTGTTTTATGTTTTGTTTTGTTTTGTTTTGTTTTGTTTTGGTGAGCCATCTTTCCATTCAGATACAACTGGCCACAGATAAGCTGATAGCTCCTCAATAAACTGTATAATGTCTTATTAACTCTACTTTCTAGTTGTGGGAGTTTGGAGAAGTCCGTCACTCCTCAGAGGCTCTTTTGCATGAGATAAAGCAGAGATTTTTGTCTGTTTGTTTTGTTTTAAAGGTTAACAGACAATCTTGAGTATTTTTTCTTATCTAAGTATGTTAACAGTAGGTCCTAGGTTGCTCTGCATGTTCTCTTCACTAAACCTACAGAAATCAACAGCAAGAATGTGGGATAATTCTGCTAGACCTAATTCATAAGGTTGTAGACAATGTTCAATACAATTCATTGTTTGTAGAAAAATTTTATCAGTGCTAACTTTTTCCAATCGAAAATTTTTCCAGTTTTACACAAGCTTGCCTCCCTCCGACTAAATAATAATAAAAATCAACTGCATAGATCAATGTGGGATTGAGAAGATGGAAACATCATGAATTGCTTGGTATGCATGCATCTTCAGAGGCTCCAGGGCTCCTCTGGAATCTGTTGGGCTCCTGGAACCTTAAGTTCCAAGCAAAAATAAGTAAAATGAAGAGTTCTTTATCAACTGACGGTATCAAGCCAAAACAGAGAGCTCACCTGAATTTTTACCCAGGTTCTTTATCGTATTTAAAACAGTGATTCTCAAACATGGTGTGCAATGTAATCAGGAGTGTCCTTAAATGTGGAAGAGGGTGGCAGGAGGGTCAGGGTTACATAAGATTTGAGATGTGAGAGATCTATCACTACTCTAAGTTGTAGAACTCCTGGGTGTATTGAAAATAAGATGGCATTTCTTGTTGACACAAGCCAAAAAATTTTTCTTTCAAGGACTTAAACTCTGGGAAGCAATTGTTCAGATCACATACTCCAGATCAATTAAAGATCCATCACTACAGTCTCTCCAGAATTCTCAGGACCACTGAAAAATTTTCCTAAGCTGAAAAAGCAATTCCAACCATCTTGAAAACACTAACTTGAAAAACAACAAGGCAAACTCCTAGATGTAGCTTAATGACTAATAATCTGTTCTAAAATAAAAAGTATTCCCCAAAATAATGTCGTTTTCCCAAATGAAATTTAAGAAACATAATCGATGAGGGGGATTTGGAGGCCTTTGAGATCTAAAATACATAAAATATTTTTAAGTAATAATTTTAAATAGAGTCAATTTCATTCAAGATAATAATTATGAAAAACCAAGTTTCAGGCTGAAGATTAAAATTCAAAGACATCTTCTGTGAAAGAAAGTTGAGGCAACTTTTTAATTTTCCTTGCTTAGTCCATTTCACATCTTCAGTAGTCACTTTCCAAAACTTTACCGCCTATTTAAAAACTTCTCTGTAAATACTGGGCAGAAACCCACACATGGGAATGGCATGCAGAACTCTTTGAAAACATGCCCAAAAATTCATCCCCTGCTACTCAAACAAGTTGGAGAGGGTTCAGAGAAAATCTGGAAAATTAACTTTAGGAGGGAAACTTAAAGAAGCTTGAGTTTTTCATCTAGGAGGAGATACAAAAAAAGAATCTTAAAATGGTTTTAGTGCAGAGGTTTGGAACTCTGGTATATAATCGACTCACCTCAGGCACTTGTTAACAGGCTTATTACTAGGCCCCAAGCCCACAGAGTCTGACTTAGTGGTTCTGAGTTGGGCCCCAAAATGGGTATTTCTATTAAGCACCCTGATGATGCTATTGCATGTGGTTCTTGGACCACACTTGTTGAAAAACAAGTTGAGAAACGCTTACTAAATAAGTATAAGAGGAGCCCACACAGCTGTTCTGAATCTTTGCCATAAAACAAGTGAAATCTATTTAAACTGCATAAAACTTGATTCCGGAATGAAAAAAGAACTCCCTGACAGTAAGTCAGTTGTTAAAATGACACAACAAAGTAGTTGTGTGACAATAACTGAGCAAGGATAACTAACTGATTGAGGAAATAGAAAACAATGTTTGTTCTTGAAAAGTTTTACAATCTTAAGATGGTGGTTCTCACCGTGTGACGATATCTGGGAACTTGTTAAAAGTGCAAATTAATGGGCCCCACTCCAGACCTACTGAATCAGAAACTCTAGGGTTGGGGTCTAAAATCTGTTTTAACAAGCCTTCCAAGTAATTCTGATGAATAAAATATGAGAGTCATGGGTCGGAGGGAAGGAAACAACCAATACTAAAGACGTTACACAAATAAGACACGTGATGTGAGTGTTCTAAGACCTTCCCTTCCTTGCACAACAGCGGTGGGGGCCTACTGCCGAGCTCCAGTTTCTTCATCTGGGTGGTTCCAACAGCTTCGCTTACCTCAGTAATGGAGATTGAGGGTGGAAATGTGAAAGCATTTTACAACGTGAAACCTCCAAATAAATTTAAGTTATCATTAGTATGGCTACATACACAATCTCAGAGAGTGGCTGGATTGGATAGAATCATTCATTCATTGCACGTTTGTAGAACACTTGGCATTTACCAATCATATTTTTCCATGCTGGAGTTGAAGGAAAATGACTTCTGCCACCCAGCAGTCCATGGCTTTGAGTGGATCATGAAAGACCTCAAGCGGAAGAAGACAGGCAGAATTTTCAAAGAGAGCAACCCTTCTTTGGGGAAGGGCAGTAAGCTCTCAACTCCACTCAAAATTAACCTCCCAAAGGCAGAAAAGCCCGGTCTTTTCCAAAACCGTATCTCCCATGGTCCAGAGCAGTACCTACCAGGTAAACTTTTCGAAATGCGAGAGGAAGTGAGGGCGTAAAGCCTGGCAGCACCAAGAGGACCATACAGGGGAAGCGGCATCAGGGGAAGCAGGGCGAGCAGAAGGGGAAGCAGAAGCTGAGCCCAGAGGGGCGTGGCGGAAGCAGGGGTGCTGGAAAAGGCCAGGGGAAGCTAGATGCATTCAGAGTGGCTTGAAAGTTGAGTGTATAAGTGAATTAACGTGTTTGACTGAAGTAATGACTCCACACGAGAGTAATGAAAAATTAAGGTAGCAGAGAAGTGAAGGGGTTGGAAACCCCTCATGGGGAATTTGTTATAGATAAAACATCAACAAGAAAGAGTTAGTGTAAGTTTTTAAGCAGGTATTATTTTTAAATTACGTCTTCCGGAGATCCTTAACCATGGAAATAGTGAAGCATGGGCCTGTCTTAAGCACAGGTTACTTCTTGGGGATCCTTACGAAATTTTAGTGTTGAAATTATCTCTCCAGTCCTTACTTCATTAATACCATATTTATTGGATGAATAAGTTACTTAGTTGATTAACTAACTGATTTCAATTCGAAATCTGGGTGTGTTTGGTTTTCGATTTTCCTCACCCCTGGGATGAAAACACAGCAATGGATTTTTCAGGGCCCTTTGGTCCAGCAAAGTAATGATGCATCACCATCAGCACAAAGCTGTGAATAGCCCTTAAATCCAAAACCAACAAAACAAACAAACAAACAAGCCCTGCTTTCAATTGCTAATCAAAGCTAGTAGGCCCGCACGGAAAGCCTCAAGGACAAGTTTTGTGGGCCAGCTTGTCTGCAAATGTGGAGGATTGAGAATGGCTAGAGGAGGGTCACTTGTAAAATTTCTCTTTTTTTCATAATGAAGTGTGTCTGTCTCTTGAACTGATGGCTGCAAACATTCCATCCACCAGAGAGTGATTAGACACACATGTAATCAGTGGTCCACATTCCAAAAAGAAGATGAAACTTATTAATAAACCATTAGGCATTGTGAATTTTTATTTTTTTCCACTTCCTCCTACCACCCACTTACTGGTGGCAACGTGTTCTCTAGCTATTATTTTTAACACACGGACTACATGCTTAGGAGATTCTGCATCGCTTTAATTAAGCAGGCATTAAGACCTCACAACTAAGGAATTATTAATAATGTTCATCATGAGGAATTACTTCCCTACCCTACCCCACCCCCCACCAAAGTGGGAGTTTTTAAACATTTTGCTAATTTTTCAAATAATTTTTAGCAGAGTCAGTTTTTCTTAAGCTGGCTTAGAGACTCATGTTTTATACGTTAAAAGCAAGCAGTTCTAAATTAGAGGTAGAGCCTTAGAATTGAAACGTTCGTCTCAACATCACATGCACTTGGGGAGAGCTGGTTATTGACACCTAGCAAATGGCTTTCAGCCTTTATTCAAATCCTAAATCAGGCTTCCAGCTGACTGGAAAGCAGAAAGCCAGAGAGCCAAGAGGAGCCGACCTCTAATTGAGCTGCACATTTTTGACCTGTTACTAGTTCTTCTCCACCTCCTTTCAGTCTACCTGTCTGCAACGCGCTGTCTGTCATCCGTCTCACAGTGTACAGACGTTCCCCCCACCCCCATACTGTGACATGGGTACCTCTCAAGTGCCATTTGATAGCAGATGTTCCTCCATGCCTCTTTCCCTCCCCTCACTCTCCCTAACTCCATTTAATAGAGAATATGTACTATGGGCCTTTGTATTAAAAGTAAAAACCCCCAACTGTGATGGATTTCCCTTCTTGACTACTTACAAGAAACCCCAAAATAACTTCCTCAATCCTCTTACTCCTACTTTCTAAGACAATGGAATTTTTCTCTCATTCTTTTAATTTTACCCAACTATAGTTTGGTTTTAGAACTACATATAGCTCACTACATTGTGTGGGACTTAGTCACAAACCTTTGTATCAGAAGAATTGTAACGACTATTTAACTCTTAATAAATATGAGTGGTACATAGCATTGGGATTCAGAAGGAAAGGAAGGTAAGAACATGGAGGTACCTCTGCTATAAGGGTTACTGCCCATTTTAAAAAAATATTTCCAAAAATGGGGGCACCTGGGTGGCTCAGTGGGTTAAAGCCTCTGCCTTCGGCTCAGGTCATGGTCCCGGGGTCCTGGGATCGAGCCCCACATCGGGCTCTCTGCTCTGCGGGGAGCCTGCTTCCTCCTCTCTCTCTCTGCCTGCCTCTCTGCCTACTTGTGGTCTCTGTCTCTGTCAAATAAATAAATAAAATATTAAAAAAACATATATTTTTTTTTCCAAAAATGTATTTGGAAATATATATATTTCCAAAAATGTATTTGTCCCTTTGTTGAAACATTGAGGTAGAAATATACAGAACAACTTGAGTGACTTTACCATGAGATCCAGTGTACCAGCCAACATTTACCTTGGGACATATGGAGGAATGCTATAGTACATTGCTGGAACGTGCTTGAAAACATTTCGATTCATTTCATACCACTTTGCCTTCAATTCTATAGCATCATGTCTATAATTGCCCTCTATCAACATCACTGAAGTTCAGCAGAGATCTAAAAAATGCTATCCTCCTCCCAATACTCCTCCCAATCTTTTTTTTTTTTTTTTTTAAGTGGGGAGCATGAAAATGTTGTGTTTGATCTTTTTTTTTTTTCTTGTGTTGCTGAAACTTGTCCACATCCTTAAACTTATTAAACAAGTTAATATACAGGAAGCACACAGAATAGGGTCAGACAAACAGAAAGCACTGTGTACATTAGCTCTTACTGCCTAGCTTTTCTTACTTGCCTTAGAGTATAGTACTGAGCCATGAAGTCTGTGATACCAAAGCAAGGATCATAGAAGATGTCTGTAATAAATTATGGAAAGAATATAATATGATGATTTTTTCCACAATGGTCAAAGCCCCTTTTGAAAACAAAAAAGGATTTTCTGTGAAGGATGGGAAAATGAACCTAAGAATTTAACCAAGCATGAAGTTATCACCCTCAACTTATTTACTTTCTTTCTTTCTTTCTCTCTCCCTGTCTTTTAACATTTTTTTTAAAAAACAGGGACAATATTTTTGAAACGTTCACTGATTAATTATAAAGTTTTGTTTTTAAAAATTATACAAATTCGGGCGCCTGGGTGGCTCAGTGGGTTAAGCCGCTGCCTTCGGCTCAGGTCATGATCTCAGGGTCCTGGGATCGAGGCCCGCATCGGGCTCTCTGCTCAGCAGGGAGCCTGCTTCCTCCTCTCTCTCTGCCTGCCTCTCTGCCTGCTTGTGATCTCTCTCTGTCAAATAAATAAATAAAATCTTTAAAAAAAAATAAAATAAAATAAAAAAAATAAAAATAATAAAAATTATACAAATTCAAGTAATAAAACTTTTTTCACTTTTTCTCTGGCTAGCTACTGGGAAAACAAGAAAATAAATGCTCTATAGAGACTATCACATGCAAAGTAATTGAATGAATGTCTTCCTCCAAGAGAGCTCTCACAAACCAGCAAAATAAATAAACACATATATGTATATAAAGTAGTCAAAAGTGGTGTTGTACAGGAGATCTGCTATCAGCTCTGATATTTAGATTGGCTTCCAAATGACTTTTTAATACAAATGTATTATTAAAATTACTGAACTGATAGTTAATTCTATACACATTCACCAGGAAGAGGATTTGAAGAGGTGTTAAAGAAAATCCATCTGGGGCACCTGGGTGGGTCAATGGGTTAAAAAAATCCTCTGCCTTAGGCCGACAGACTCTGTCTGTCAAATAAATAAATAAAATCTTAAAAAAAAAAAAAAAAAAAGAAAGAAAGAAAATCCATCTTTCCTGAGGAAGGACCATTCTTTAATCATCCCAAACTCCCAGTAGTAGAGTGCCTGCCTCTTTGAGTAACTTCTTTTAATGTTCAGCACCCTTTATTGTCATAAAATTCTTCCAGATAGTGCATACTCTTTAAAAAAAAAAAAAATTGTCAATTTATTTATTTATTTGTTTGTTTGTTTCTTTAGAGAGGGGAAGAGGAAGAGAGACAATCCTAATCAGTCTCCATGTGGAGCCTGGTGTAGGGCTCAATCTCGTGATCCTGAGATCATGACTTGAGCCAGAATTAAGTCTGACCCCTCACCGACTCAGCCACCCAGATGCCCCAGTATTGCATACTCCTTAAGTTATTGTGGAAAGGCACTTGTCATTCTGCTGTGTATGGAAGAAGAAGACTCTGCCAAGAGCCCTTTAATTCTTTGATCGTCTTCTTACTCATTTTTCTTTCTCTTCCACATCCATTGTTTTTTCCCAGAAGTCCTCACCTGTCCTCACAGATCTAACTGATCAACTGCTAACTGATATCCCTTAGATGCTCTTTTAAGTTTTCTCAATCTTTGCTTCTCCAAGTATGCTCCTTGAGTTTCCATGTCAGTGTCATCTGGGAACTTGTTAGAAATGCAGACTCTCAGGCCAGCTGAATTAGAGCCTGCGTTTGCACAAGATCCTCTGATGATTCATATGCCTACTAAAGTTGGGAAACACTAGTCTGGAACGAAGGACTATAACTATAAATCACTTTGAGTAAAACAGAAACCATGAAACTTTCATTCTTGTTTCTACTATTATTGTTTTGGGGAAATTTTTATGGTGTCATGGGATAAACATGAAATCTAAGACTGCTGAGGCAAGATCCACTTCATTCTCTATGCATCCTTACCTTTTTGTTTGGTTGGTTGGTTTTAGTTTTATTAGCTAGTTTTCAGTAGTTTGTAATTCACCCACATTTTCAGGATCATGCTATCCCAATTATCATCTATTAAATGAATTTCCTAGGATTTTTTTCTTTTTGGCTACAATAAAAATTAAGAAAAGGAAATTATTCATCTTTTTTAGCAGGAGTATAGAGTCCATATTTTTCCTCTTTGAAACAGGAAAGGTATAATGTGAAGAATCTCGAAGTCTCTTTAACTCTGAATATATTGCCTTAGATATCAAGTTAAGAATCCTTTCCCTGCTCACCCACTCCATGGGCGATGAAGTACACTTCATTTAAAGTTTTTCCTTCCTTGAGGCTGAGCCCCTCCTTACTTCTTTTAATTTTTTTTAATTATTTATTTATTTGACAGAGATCACAAGTAGGCAGAGAGGCAGGCAGAGAGAGAGGAGGAAGCAGGCTCCCTGCTGAGCAGAGAGCCCAACGCGGGACTCGATCCCAGGACCCCGGGATCATGACCTGAGCTGAAGGCAGAGGCTTTAACCCACTGAGCCACTCAGGTGCCCCCCTCTCCTTACTTCTTACTCATTTCTTTCATCCTGAAATTCTACCCTTGAATATCTTCCCCACTTGCCTCCACAGATAATTAAATTCATAGTGTCATTCTTTGGAAGAATGTAAAGGTTGTCCTGATGGCTGATAAGAAAATTAACACGATTTTACATAAATCGTTTTATTTTGTTTCATTTCTTTTCTTTTCTTATAATGCCTTTGTTTATACCAGAATTTTGCAACCAAGCCATTTGTCAACAGAGCCATATTTACCTTTCATCTGTTTGGGGTCATGAATTCACAGATGCAAAACAGTTAATCATTTTGTCAGTATGGACAAATCGTGCATAATAATCCACCAAAATGGTGTGTTTGGGACCCCAGGGTGTGTGCTCACTCATTTGCCTACACAAACATTGGGTGTGTTTCCTTTAAGCTTCACTTAACAGTAATCATTTTCTTTCTTCTTTCAGCAGTACATGTTGCTGATTTCTCCTGATGTGTGAAAATTTCCACAGCTGTATGCAAGACACATTCATCTAACTGAAGAGGTCTTTTAGTCCCTAAAGGACTAAAATCAAAATAAAGGAAGAAAGAAAGTCAGTTTTTCCTGCTCTGTTATAACAAAACTGAGAAATCTGTACTCTTGCTAGGTGTAGCTAGAAAGACTTGGTAAGTTAGATGTCTTTGATTGTTCCTGCCAAGGCCAGTAATTAAAGACGGAAAAAATATAAATGCAGTGAGAAAACACACAATTTGTAACTCTGATTTTAGAAGTATTAACCCATAAGTAATAGTTGAAATAGATGGAATAATGTTAAGCTGATTTCTCTAGTAGACTAATTTAATGTACAAAATAATAGTGAGTGTGCTCTGAGAACTTCAGAAGAAATGGTACATGAAACAGTGCATTTTTCAGAATTTGATAATCATTTTTCAGTAGTGCCACTTTATAAAAGGTATAACCTGCTGAGCTTTTTCCTAGCAAATGTTCTAGTTAATTAGGCACTTAATTTCTCATAAAATACTATCTAAACCTTCCAAAAATATAATTGCTCTCATGCCATAATTCAAGAATCAATAAGAGCTAGTAATAATTTCTACATCCGAACAAAAATATAACACAAATAAACATTTAATGTGCTCATTTGGAATAGTTTCTCATGACTGTTGCTTAGTTTTATGTTCATGACTTTCTATCCCCTTCAAGGTTGAATCCTGTTATGAGTGCTAGGCTTGCCATTGGTATTTCTGGATACCATGGAACTACTTTGTGCTTTACTAAATGTGTTCATCCTAACATAATTAAAGCAAAAAAAAAATTTTTTTTTTACCACCAGGATTAGGATGTACCACTTTTTAATATCCCAATAAGTGATAACTTTAATCTGTTTTGTTTTACTTTTGCAGATATTAAGTAGGGGTGACCAGATAAGAATCTAACTACTGAAAATGTCATTGGACAGTGAGAAGAACTTGGCCTAAGTAAAGGTGATGGGAAGGAAGCTCTTTTGATAGAGTACACTTGGCTGACATGGTGAAAAGAAGAGAGAGGCAGAAAAAAGTTGGCACTGGTATTAAGACATCAAAATAATTTCTTGGTATAAACATGATTATAATCAATGATCTGTGAGGAATTTTAGAGAAGAAAAAGTGACAACACACTTGAATTAAAATAATTAACATTCTACTTATTGTTAGACCAAGGCTGAGAAAGGATTCTAAAAACAGGGAACAGTAAGCATGAGACTTACCCAGGAAAAAAAAGAATAAACTTCTAGAATAAGCTATTGAAGACAGTTCATGAAGCAGTTAGGAGGATCCAGAGTATTTTGAGTTATGATAACTCAATGCACACTAATGTCATTTTCATTGCTCAGCATGGATTCTACACAAGAATGATAGAGAAATGGCAGACATATCCAATCTTTATTTTACAAAAGTATTTGGCCTCCAAATTTAATATTTTAAAGTCTCTTATTATATCCTTGAGTTTAAGATAAAAGGGATTAGTGATATCTGAATCTAAGGCTGGTTACCATTTCACACACACACACAAAAAAATTGATGTCCTAGTAATTGTCAATATTAATCAAAGTCTCTATGAGTCCTAAAGAGTTTACAATGGATACTGTGGTGCACCATTAAGACACCACACTTCTGAACCAAGGGTCTCATTCCCTCAGCTACCTGGAATGGTACCTGCCTATGGCTCATAGCTAGGGTGCTCCACATAAATTGCCCTAGGATGAAGAAATGTGACTTACCTAAGATAATGATCCTGGTAATGTTCCAGGTCTAATCCCACTCTAGGGATAGCTTTCATCAAATTGCTGGTGACAATTAGGAAGAGCTACCCGGCTTTAAACTCCCCTATAATTAACTGAGCCCGCTGTTATAACTGCATCTTAGTTCAACTTCTCCTCTGCCCTATCCTACTTTCCTCCTTCTCTCACAAGTGCAGTTCTCAAGAACATTCTCCAGTTACCCACCCATGTGCTAAACTATACCTGTTTTCTCAGGAATACAACTGTTGGCTCCAGGAACAGTGCCGAAAAAGTAGATTCTAAAATGGGAGTTTGGAGCTGAATCACTTGATGGTCACTGGTGGTGGATGAAATACTGAAAAGGTATGCTAGAGCTTGGCTGTTGGCTAAAACTTTGACCAGCAGTCAACTGGAAATGGATACCAGAGGAAGAAAACACACTTTTGGTGGAATGCATCAGGATTTGAGAGTTTGGCAGAAGAAATTATAAGCACTATGGAATTTGATGGCTATTGCTGAGAGCTATGGAGATACTGAGAAAAATGGTGAAAGACTGAAGAGGATTTACGACTCAGGTAGAGTGTGAAAACCAAAGTCCTCCTTGGAAGCACACAAGGAGACTCCAATCTCCTGCAGCAGAAGGACAGGAAAAGCTGAGGATCAGAATCAGCACTGGAAAATCAGCTCTTCCAAGAGAGAGCCTTAGTTAGGAAGGAGTGGGATCCTGACAATTGGTAAGGACATCAGAGTTGATATCCTTGAATCTTGAGTTACCAGATTCCTTAAGCACTCTGGATTACAGAGTAACTCACCCGTCCATGTTAAAGGCTAGTGCTCCCTTCTTGACAAAAGACACACAGAGGCCTCTGCATTAAACTCCTCGTGATTTGTCCCCTCACACACTCCTAGCCCAGTCCAACAACTTGGGGTAAGTCACAGGAGAACCAGGTTAGAAATATGTTGGTCCTGTTAAAAGAGCAAAAAACTCTACTCCAAAGGAGCTGCCAACATAGCAATACACAGAAGGTTATAGGGCTTGATCCTGAAGATGTGGATTAACAAATGTGAAGATGAAACAGGGTAAGAGAGAGTTTATCAACTTCTATTTATCTTCTATTTATCTAAACAATCTTCTATTATATAGAACTTAACATCCTAGAAAACACCCTGGTAGACAATACAAAGATCATTTTAGGATGGATCATGAAAAGTTTGGAAGAATCGATGGCCATAGTAAGGGAAGGGATTGAAAGATGTAGTGAGGTGGGAATCCTGGAGAGGAAATACCAGTGAAGGCCAGAACACAGAAGCTCACTAAGTTCCATGGAAAAGCCCAAAGAATATTCTATTTATCAGAACAATAAGGAATAAACTGATCAGAGCATCCACAGCATCACTGACAAGCTCAGAGATGGTGTTCTCTGCAGTCTAGCACTAGAAATGGAGAAGTTCTTACAGAACTAGCCTTACTGGGGTGCCTGGGCAGCTCAGGCATTAAGCATCTGCCTTTGGCTCAGGTCATGATCCCAGCGTCTTGGGATTGAGTTCCGCATGGAGCTCCCTGCTAGATGGGAAGCCTGCTTCTCCCTCTCCCACTCCCCCTGCTGTGTCTCTCTCTGCCAAATAAATAACTAAAATCTTTAACAAAACAACAACAACAAAAAAAAAAAACTGGCCTTACTGATAGCAAGGAAAATAAGGCGATCTTGAAACAACAGAGGAAAAGGGTGGCACATATCAGAAGCAAAGTAAGCCAAATTATCACGAGAAGCAAGGTTTGAGTACCTGCCACAGGGTCCTGAGAAAAAAGAGGTGGGAGAGGGAGCTATGAACTTGGTTAATAGAAGAGCAGGAAAAAAAAAAAATACATGAGCAGTAAACAAGGACTTGATCAATCTGTACATTCAAAAGAAATTGTGGTCCATAAATATTTGGAAATTAAATAAAGTATTTCTAAATTCCTGCGTTAAAGAGGAAATCAAAAGGAAAACCAGTGTCTGGACTGAATTAAAAATTTTTTAAAAACATGTAATTAGTGGGATGCAACTAGAGAAGTATTTAGAGTGAAATATAGCACTAGATATTCATTTTAGGAAAGCTAAGTCGCAAATCAGTCACCTCAGCTTCTACCTTAAGAAACTAGCAAACTGAAGTCAAAGTAAACAAAACTGGAAACAACTGAAAATAGCCGTCAACAGGT
Source organism: Neogale vison (assembly GCF_020171115.1). Lineage (NCBI taxonomy): Eukaryota > Metazoa > Chordata > Mammalia > Carnivora > Mustelidae > Neogale > Neogale vison. Next base: position 11,313,804 of record NC_058093.1, read on the forward strand.
GAATTGATAATGGTAGTATAGCTATACAGAGTTCTATTCAGCAATAAAAAGAATGAACTTTTGATATGAGAACACAGATGAACCTCAAAATACTTGCTCTGTGTATAAGAAGCAAGACAAAAAATAATACATACTGTGTAGTTCCATTTATACACGATTCTAGGTAATATAAACAAATCTACAGTGACATCAGATGAGTGACTGGGGGGCAAGGAGGAATGGGAGGAAAAAGACAACAAAATGGCATGAAAAAACTTTTGAGTGTGATTATCTTGCTTATTATCTTGATTTATGAATATCTTGATTGTGTGACATTTTCATGACTATATACATATGCCTAAATTTATCAAATTATATTTTTTAAGTATGCAATCTCTTATATGTCAATTATATCTCTTAAGAAGGAAGGAGGGAAGGAAGGAAGGAACCAAAGAAAGGAGGTAGGGAGGAAGGAAGGGAGGAAATAAGGGAGGGAAGGAGGGAGGGAAGGAGGAAAGGAGGAAGGAAGGAAGGAAAGAAAGAAAGAAAGAAAGAAAGAAAGAAAGAGAAAGATTGTTGCATAGCTGTAATAGGTGGCAGCTTCCTGAAAATGTGGTAGTTAGTAGAAATAGTGGATCCCATGATTATGTGCCCAACATTGCACTTCCTTTATTGTAAAGTGGCTTCTTTGGTCTAATGGAATATTGTGTACGATCCTGTGGGGTTTTTTTGTTAAGATACTCTGAAAACCATTAGATAATGGTACTGGCTGAGGCAGACAGGAAAGGCAAATTCATATTCGAAATATGTGTCAGTTTGATGAAGGTAAATCACTCTCATTCTTGGATTAGGAGTGCCCAGTATAATCAAATATCCAAGTATCAAATGGACTCAAATAACCAAGTATCTTATTGATCATTTAGAGAACTGGTTGTATGTCAGACTTAGCGCTGGTCTCTGGCTATCAGATTAGTCATTTGGCATCAAGAGTAGGTAGGTCAGCCTTGATAGGTGGCAGTCCATGCTGCTCAGCCCATACATAGCTTCTACCTCTGCCTCCAAATTCCATTCATATAATCATTCTGCTGGCACTTGGGTGGCCAATGACAGAAGCCAGCTGGAGCCAATCAATTGAGTTCTTTTGTCTGTTTCATTATTTAGAGAACTTTCATACTTCATCTCCAGTCTCTTAAGCCCATTCATAGGCCTCTTACTTTATCCTCTAGTCTCTGATCTCTCTACTATTTCTTCTTCCTGGCCTTTGATAAACCAGCCAGGTCATTTGCCTCTACTCATAAGTACTCTTGAGGTATTTTTCTTCTATACAAAGTGGATGGCCAGATGTACTATCTGAAATTCTGCTAACCAGGGAGATTTTTCCCCTAATTATGTTCTTTAAGACCTCTTTTGAGTGGGGATATAGTGCAGAAGCACTCCGTATCGAGCATGTACCAAAATACTGAGTGAATCTTTTTCATCCTCCATCAACTGCTTAAAATGGATATTTGTACTTGGTCTTTGGTTTGAACCAAAGAAGAGTCATGGGAGCAACAATGTTGGATGACCTGTAACTATGATCCACCTGGTCATGCAACTTACTTGAAAATCTTGACCCTACATGTACCTAAACTTAGCATTACATTTTATGGGCATATGAGTACGTTTGGGTTTGAGTTTATCATTTCGCTTTTTTTATTTGTCCCAATATGTTCTTAGTTCCTTTTTCCTTTTTGTCTGTCTTCTTTTGGATTAGTATCTTTTATGGTTATATTTTGTTGGCTTATTAGGTATAGCACTTTTTTATTATAATGGTTACATCAGGGTTGACCATATACATTTTTGACTTATCAGTCTACCTTCAAGTAATATTGTGCTACTTCATATATATCATAAGAGACTTATAATAGTATACATCTATGTCTCACTTTCTGGCCCTTATGCTATAGTTGTCATGCATTTTTCTTTCTACATATGTTATAAACCTATAATCAGTGATTTTTAAGTATGAATCAAACTTAAAAGTCATGCATTTACCATGTAGTTAGCATTTCTGGTGTTCTTCATTCCTTTGTGTAGATCTGGATTTCCATCTGGTATAACTTTCCTTTGGGCTGAAAGACTTTGCTTAACATTTCTTACAGTATAGGTCTACTAGTGATAAATTCTCTTAGCTTTTACATGCCTGTAAGCATGTTATTTTTGCCCTTTTTTATTTTGGACAGTGTTTTTGCCAGGTATAGACTTCTAAATTGAGAGTTTTTATTTTCTTTCGGTAATTTAAACATGTTGCCTCATTATCTTCTTGTTTGCATTGTTTCCAGTAAGAAATTTCCAGTAAGAAATCTGATGTCATCCTTATCGCTATATATAACATGTCTTTTTTCTTTACCTACCTTTTAAGATTTTCTTATCACTAGTTTTGAGGAATCTGATTATGATGTGCCTTGGTATTACTTTCTTCATGTTTCTGGAACTTACTGAGTTTCTTGGATCTGTGGGTTTATGGTTCTGATTCACTTTGGACAGTCTATGGCCATTTCTTCTTCAAAATTTTTTCTACCCTACCCCTTTATTTAGGAACTCTAATTACTCATATATTGGGTCACTTAAAGTTGTTCCACAGCTCACTGATGTTCTCTTTATTTAATAAAGCTTTTTTTTTTTTTTTCTGTTTCATTTTGGATAGTTTCTACTGCTCTGCCCTCAAGTTCACTAATCTTTTTTTTTTTTTTTTTTTCAAAGCATAATTTTCTGTAGTTCTCATTCAGGTTATTTTTCTTCTCAAACATTGTAGTTTTCCTCTCTAGGAGTTTATGGATTTTAAAAATGTATTACATATCTGTATGGACTACAGTTATAGTGATTGCTTTAACATTCTCCTCTGAAGTCTCAAATTTATGTCTGTTCTGGGTTTGTTTTGATTGACTGATTTTTCTTGTTATGGGTTGTGTCTTCTTGCTTCTTGTATGCCTGGTAATCTTTGGATGTCAGACATTATTAATTTACCCAAGTGAGTACTGGATTGTTTTGAATTCCTGAAAGTTGTCTTGAGCTTTATTCTGGACTACAGTTAAGTTACTTGGAAATAGCTTGGGCCTTCCTAGTTTGGCTTTTATGCTTCATTGGCAAGGTCCAGAACTGTGCTCAGTCTAAGACTAATTATTCTCCTCTACCAAGGCAGTACCTTCTTAAGTACTCTGCTTAATTCCCATGTAATTATAGGTTTTACCAGTCAAGCTGAGGTGAGCATGCACTATTCTCGACCCCACGTGAGCACCAAACATTATTCTCTTTAAAAATAATAAACTCATTAATAATAATAAACAAAATAAAAACTTTGGGGTGGTTCCTCTCCCAGTATTTTCATATACTGCTTAATACTCTGCTAAATACTCAAAGGGATCATCTGAAGATCTTTACAGTACTCTCTCTGTGCAGTTCTCTCCTCTCAGGACTTTTGTCCTATAAATTCTAGCTGCCTTTTTTTTCTGAACTCTTAGACCCATTGCTTCAACTCAGAGAATTTGCAGAACTATCTTCCAGTTCCCCCTCCCCATACTGGAGACTCTCTCTTTGCAGTTAAATTAAGGGAGTCATAATGCTTACCATGTCTGTTTCCTGTCTCTCATAGATCACTTTTCTTTGTTGCTTAGCATCAGTCTCTTAAAAGCTGTACCATCCTTCTGGAGGCATACATCCTAAATCAATAGTCATCATATCTATGACCCAGTACATTGACAGAATAAATGGATTTGGGAACAGATAGAAGTACAAATAGTTTTTCTTGACATTACTCCTGCCCATTTGGGGAACTTGCTATCCCATCCCCACAACTTTGGGTCCCAGAGGTATGGAAATATAGACTATTTTTGCCAGGGTATATGGCAAAAATCTAAAAAATTAAGTTATGGCTCCCATTCTGTCACTTTGGGTTCCTTGTGTGAAGCAGCCAGTATTTAAGGGAAGTTAACACAATCCTGGAAGTGGTAATTGACTATGATTATCAAGACAAGGCAAGGCTGTTCTATAAACAATGTAGACAGGGAAGAATTGACTGGACAAACACATAATTCCCTAGAGCCACTCTTGGTATTCCTCTTCCCAAGTTTCATAGTAAATTAACAAAACAGTAGCCATGATATGAGAAGAGTTAGGTAAGTAGGAGCTCTAGGTCCCTCAGAGATGAGGATATGGATCCATAGGATTCAGTGATAAATTGGATGTGAAGTATGAAAAAGGATCACTTAAGGATAACTGCAAAATTTCTAGCTTAAATATCTAGAAGAATGGAGTTGTTACTTCCTGGGCTAGGAAGGGCATTGAGGCCAATACGTTTCACAGAGGATCAGAAGTTGAGTTTGGAACGTGTTATTTTGAGATACCTAGTAGATATGGAAATAGATCTTTCAAGAAGGCAATTGGAATGAAGACTTGTATTCAGGAGTTTGGGAGTTGCTTAAAATATCATTCCAGAAAGAGAGAGACTTCCAAAGTGCTGCTTGGGTTCACAAAGGGTGTGTTTCTCTCAAACAGCACAGGGCATGCCATATTTGGGAAGCCAGAACTCATCTTCATGTGGCATCTGCCCCTTATTTGCTACATTTGCACTGATATTTTCCTGCTTACAACCTCTCCCTTTCTCCTTGCCTCTTACCACCCTTGACTTTTCAAGGGAACTATTACAAATATTCTTTCCAGAGAGTATTCTTTGCCCATTTTGGGTGTCTAAGAAGGCCTGTGGTGATGGCTCTGAGCCGAGGCATTTTTCTAAGAAATAGAACGTGGGTTTCCTTGAGCATGGTGTCATTCAGCACAGAGAAAGTTTTTCAGAAACAAAACAGAGCAAAACAAAATCCCAAAATCCTTTCTCTTCCTAGATCATCTTTTCTTTCCCTTTTTCTTCATTACCTACCACTTTACAGATCTAATGTGATCTCTTGGAAAATCTTTTGAAATCTACTTCTATAGCAAGACATGGCCATCAAATCTTTGCACACCACTCCATTGATGGAAAGAATGAGACCTGAACGGGATTTCACATCCCTGAGCTTCAGTCTTTCAGCATCTGTTAAATAGAAGGTTTGGACTAGATCATCTCCAAGAACCTTTCCAACTCCACAATTCTATTAACTATAAAATAATTTAAATGGGTCAAGAAATTTTAATGTTAATTTGAACCAAATGCAAAACTAGGCATAGTTTATATCAAGCCCTAATTATAATTATCTAAGAACTGGATTAGCAACCAGAAGATTCTTGGCACTCCTGGCATCAGCAACAATGACCTTTTAGCTTTGGCAAGAAACCTGAAATGTAGTCTCTAAAGAAATAAGCAAGAAAACATTTATCCATCTCAGGGGAGTCTTTTGAAGATTTTATTTGTTAATTCTTTTTAAGTGCTTTGACTCAGCAAAGTATAATAGATCACCAATACTCAGGGTTATTATTTAGGTTTATGAGACTGGGTTTCCATTTGATGTGCAGAATAATTTCTGTGTTCTTATTGTGAAGGGTAGACAAAGATGCCAAAAACTGCCTGACTCCACACAGAGTTGCCTTTTAAAAAAAAAATTAACATTCTATAAATATCAATCATTGAATCAACTTTTAAAAATAAACTAATTTATTCCAGCAGTGAGTGGAAATTATTTTTATTAATATTAAAATCATTCCTCTCCCATGATAATAACTGTTAATATACTAAGAATAACCTCATGTTTACTTGGTACATGGGAATTTCTGAGAACTTTCAGAAAAAGCCACTGGGAAAGGCTAGAAAAACCCAAGAATAGAGTGAGAAAGAAATTATTTTGAAAGGGTTAGTTTTCTCATGTAGAGTAAAACTAGAGATTTAAATAATACCATTAAAACTAGAAAACTTGGGGAAAGAAAACAAAAGTTCAAATTAAATGTCTTGGTAATTTATAGAAATGATCGAAATCCAGTCATCTAATATAGAAATAATCTAAGGGAATGTTTTAGTTAAATATGTATTTCATACATTAAAATACCTTTTCAAATTACCAGTTAGATAAAACCACAGTTTCAAATAGGTATCTTATAGGAAAAATTATGTAATTACTAACAAAATTATTTTTCCAGTAATATGTTTACTGCCTACAAAACACTGGCAAAACTTTTAGTCTGATAGGAAAAGCCATGTTTTCCAACAATAAAATTTCCATGTGTGTTTTTTTTTCTCCTACTGTTCACTGGTGTGAGTACATCTTTGTAGAGTTCTTAAATACCTGAACAGGAAGTAAAAGAGAGTGAATAGCATGAGATAACTACTTTTTTAAAAAGTAATCATTAATACCTTCCATTTTATGCTTCTGGATTAGCAAAAAAAAAAAAATCAATTTCATTACATTTCTTTATAAATAAATTAAAAAACTAAGTTCTAGATAAGAAAAAGAGCTTTATACCAAATGAAAAACCCTCTTTTGATCTTGTGGCTGGCCATTTATCTGCCACCTTCTGAATTTCCATTAAATAAATAGAGTGTCATTCTATTAAGAATACATGCATAGATTACATTTATGTGGCAAGGTGTACGTTCGACTGTGAAAATCAAAACAGAAGTAGCAGATGGTTTTGCTTTGACCCAAGAGACCACTCACTGAGCCAGCTCAGAATGAAAACCTCCTTTATTCAGCATGAAGATATGATATTTGGAATTCCTACCCCAATGCTTATTTAAATATCAAAATAGAAGAGAATGAGAAAAGAGGATTGGTACAAGCTGACATCCAATCATCAACATCCTGGTGATTGCCTGTTTATTTCTACTTGCTCCAGGCCGGGAGTAATATGATGGTCAGTTACATATAATCCAGAGAAACAGCAGTGCACGGTATAAACACACTTCTCATCAGTTTTAACGACTCGCTTTTTACCCAAAGTCTCAAACTAATAGACCAAAATCTCTTCCTTTCACACTTTCAGAAGAATATTGGTGTATCTCTCTTTTAAGGAAACATGCTATTTAAAACTTTCAGATTATAAGAGATAATGTTTTCATATCACAAACATGGTCCTCACATAACAAAAGGGATCATTTGACTACAGTATTTATAACAACAATTTCATCATCCCAAATAGAAATGTCACACCTTAACTGACACGTTCTTTACCAAAGACCAACCTGTCTAGAGGAGAGAAGAGACGGACTTAAATATGTGTGCCTGACCCTTCTCTCCTAGCTTCCTTGGAGAATTATTTTTTATTCAGCAATTCACTGGGGAAGAGATAAGGGTCATTTCTGTTCTTAATCAGTCCACTGTGACTTCATACAGAACTGTAATTTCATGTAGACTACTCATTGAAACAAAATTTGACTGCTAAGAAAAAAACTCACACACATTTAAGTTTATTGTAAAGGTAGTCAACACTAAAAATAATACAAATCGGATGGGGTGTGTAGAATACATGAGGAACTGACAAATGCCCCATAGGAATGCTACCCTAGTTCTATGTGAACCTTCTAATAAATGCTTATAAAAAATGAAGGTGGCAGATGTTGTCAGTGTTCTTCCCATATCCCCTCTGATCTCTTTCAAATGCTTATGCCCAGCAGCTCCCAATGTGCTTTTACTGCCCACAGTCAGAACCTGAATCCCTTTTTGGGAGAGCTGCCCTGGCTGTCAGAACTCTTTGTCTGCTTACACAGAGAGCCAGAAGGGCCAGGATTCATGTCACCTCAGGTGCAGCTCCCAAACATTGACCGATTATGGCAGGATAATACTCCACTCCCTTGCCACTCATCACAACCCTCTGATGTGTGACCTGTACTGTTTTTTGTGGTCTCTCAGGGGCTGAGCCGGTACCTTCTTTACAATTTTGTTTGATAACACACACCCTCTTCTGGCTTCCCTCCCTTCCCAGTCGCATGTCCCTAGTTCTTACCAGTTTTTCCTAAAAATGTTCCCAGTTAAATCACTTCAGCATGGGGCGCCTGGGTGGCTCAGTGGGTTAAGCCGCTGCCTTCGGCTCAGGTCATGATCTCGGGGTCCCTGGATCGAGTCCCGCATTGGGCTCTCTGCTCAGCAGGGAGCCTGCTTCCTCCTCCTCTCTCTACCTGCCTCTCTGCCTACTTGTAATCTCTCTCTGTCAAATAAATAAATAAAATCTTAAAAAAAAAAATCACTTCAGCATGGCTTTGCCTCTGATTCCACTTCTGGAGGATCCAATCTATGTCACCTGATACTGGCTTTGCTCCTAGGAAGTAAATTCTCAGGATAGGATCCTGGAGTTGTATTATTTGCTGACCAGATACAGACAGGAATCCCCCTGTTTGAGGGAAAGCTGGTAATGATAACCACTAGCATGCTATAATATAACAATCAGTGAGATCTTCATCTGTGAAATGAAACTGTATAAAAAACTGAAAAACTTAAAAAACTGGTTTTTTTCAAAAATCCATTCCCACCTTCTGTTGGCTACTAAACCCATGACTAGGATCTAGTAGCTTGCATTGGAAGTCTGGAAAAATGCAGGCCTTCCTTAAGGAGAGAATGAATTAGTTACCAAAAGTACTCCAGAACCTAGGTAATAATATGTTGGTAGGAACCAAGAGAACATAGCTTGAGGAAGATCTTGAGGGCGCTGGACTGAATAGGTGATGGTGGGTAGAATGTATGTCCCTATAAGGTAGAGTTTGTTGATATGAAGGTGCTCTTCCATAATTCAGGATTCAACATCCTCAGAGAGTCACATAGAGCCAACCCTAATACACTGCTAAAATAGTTCTTGGGAGATTGAAAAAAAAATGATGTCCTGCCTGAAATAAAATGATAATGTAAGAAATAGACAGTATACTTAGCAGTTTGAAAAACTTTTACATCGGTTCATTGACCTGCGGATTAATGACCATCATGTGAGAAAAGGCCAAGTGAAATATCCCAATACTACTCTCCACCCCAGTCCAGCCAAGATTGAAAATAAGAAGCAGTATCATATTCAGATGGAATGGCAGAGATTAATACCACCCTTAAAGTGTTAGCAAATCCCAGCAAGGTATTTCCCAATATAATCCCTTAACTCACAGATCTGGTCCCTTAATTCACAGGTCAGGTCCCTCAATTCACAAAAATCAGAAAGATCATGGTGGATGACTGGGAACCACATTTAACAAAGCTTCAATGACTGATACAGTCACTAAAACAAATTAACACTATTTCTGATACTTTGCATGTAGTTATATACAGATCTAACTAATGAATTATTTCTAACAGCCATATTTAAGAAATGTTAGAAACAGTTCTCATTCACTTGAAATAGACAACAGTACACATAATCACATCCATGGTTTCATCTCAGGACTATGTTGACTTTCTTACCACTTTAATGTGTGGCCCTGGAAGATCTTAGTATAGGGGAAAACATTCCACTGGACAGAACTCTGAACAGTATGCATAATCATCCACTTTGTGGGGAGAAAGAAGTAACCTAAAGTGAAAAGAGACATGAGCCCCTGGGAAATGACAAATGGGTTAACCAGAAACTAGAATGAATGAAATTAGAAGATGGAAGGAAAGAATTCTGGGAAAAGTCTTGCGGATGTACCCCTATAACTGTGGAAGTGGACACCAAGTATGTGGATCCTCATTCCACATATCAATGTCCACTAGAGATATTACCTATAGGATAGGGACTACAATAAGGAAATAAACAGAAAGATTCATCTGGAAGATGGTAGCCTGCTCTTCCCTGAGCCATTGTAGTGTTTCAACAGCGAACCCAGGAGTGCACTAGCCATTCACAGAGTAGTCATAGAGATGGAGGCTCTGCATGGACCCAATAGCATAGACTGCTACCCCCAAGGATGATCTTAGCTACAAATGCTGCTGACTGTTTACCCTGTCAATAGTAAAGGCAAAAGATGAGCCCCTGAAATGGTACCATCCTTGAGAAGACCAGTCAGCCTCTCAGTGACAAATTCTGTACATTTGAACTCTTCTACTACAGAAAAAAATAATAATACAACAATTTTTTCTGGAATAGGAGAGACACACATTCTAGATATGGATTTTCATTTCCTAACAGAAGAATCTCAGCGAGCACCACTATCTCAGAATATCTGATTTGCACATCTGAGATCCTAGATGACATTGCTTAGGCCAAAGGACCCATTTTATAGCAAAGAAGATTTAAGAGTAGACATTTGATTACAGGATCCAAAGGGTCCGATCATATAACATACCGTGTCAAAGCTGCTTATCTTATAGAACGTTAAGATGACTTCTTAAAGATACAATTAAGGCACAGCTTTGAAATGATACCCTGTGCCATTGGGGCTCCATTCTTTAGGTTGAAATGTACACCTTGAACCAATAACCATTATGCAGTGTTATGCTCTGCACCCACAATAAGTAGAACACATAGGTCCAGGAACCAAGTGACAAAGTAGTAGTGGACTCCTCTCCCATCATGTCCGGGGCCCTCTTGGGGAATTTGTGCTTCCATCATTGCAGTGTTAGGTTAACGTGTCTAGAGACCATAGTTTCTTGGTTGGGGATCAGAAGAGAATATTTCCATCAGGGGACACTAAACTTAAAGCTATAACTTTCCAGTTATTTTGGACCCCTAGTGCCAGTAGATAGATAGAACAAGGATTTCTATACTTCCTGGGGTAATGATCCTGATTAAAATGAGAAGGCAGAGTTGCTGCTACATAACAGGGCAGGAAAAGGGCCATCTGGAACTCAGAGTACCCTCTTGGGCATCTCTTGGTGGTCTTTTGCCCATTTTCAACTACAAATAAAAATTATAGCAAATGCATAGTAATCAGACCCCAGTGCCCACAGAGATGCATATCTGGATCACCCATTAGGCAAGCCACCAGCTTTGCAGAAATCCTGGCCAAGGCTGAGGATAATCTAAAATGAGGGGGATAGGAAAAAGATGAACTCAAAATGGATGAAAGACCTATATGTAAAATAGAAAGTCACAAAAATCCTAAAGGAAATCACAGACAGTAACCTCTTTGACCTCCACCACAGTAACTTCTTACTAGAAATGTCTCCAAGGGCAAGGGAAAGAAAAGCAAAAATGAATATTGAGACTTCATCAAGATAAAAAAACTTCTGCACAACAAAAGAAATAGTCAACAAAACTAAAAGGCAACCTACAGAATGGGAGAAGATATTTGCAAATGACATATCAGATAAAGGACTCATATCCAAGTTCTACAAAGAATTTATCAAACTCAACAACCAAGAAACAAATAATCCAGTCAAGAAATGGGGAGAAGACAGACAGACATTTCTCCGAAGAAGATACACAAATGGCCACCAAACACATGAAAAAATGTTCCACATCACTCGGCATCAGGGGAATACAAATCAAAATCACAGTGAGATAGCACCTCACATTAGTCAGAACGGCTCAAATTAACAAGTCAGGAAATGACAGGTGTTGGCAAGGATGCGGAGAAAGTGCCCCCTCCTACACTGCTGGTGGGAATGCAAGCTGGTAAAGCCACTCTGAAAAGCAGTATGGATGTTCCTCAAGAAGTAAAAAATAGAGCTACCCTATGACCCAGCAATTGCTCTACTGGGTATTTACCCCAAAGATACAGATTTAGTGATCCAAAAGGGCACCTGCACCCCAGTGTTCATAGCAGCAATGTCCACGATAACCAAACTGTGGAAATAGCCAAGACGTCCATCAACATGTGAATGGATAAAAAATATGTGGGAGATATATATATATATCTATATATATATATATATAGATATATATATATACACAATGGAATACTATGCAGCCATCAGAAAAGATGAATACTCACCATTTACATCAACATGGATGGAACTGGAGGTTGTTATGCTGAGTGAAATAAGTCAATCAGAGAAAGACAATTATCATATGGTTTCACTAATGTAGAATATAAGAAACAATACAGAGGATCATAGGGGAAGGGAAGGAATACTGCATGGAAAGTCATCAGAGAGGGAGAAAAACCATGAGAGACTCTTAACTACAGGAAACAAACTGAGGGTTGCTTCAGGTGAGGTGGTGGGGGGATGGGCTAATTAGGTGATGAACATTAAGGAGGGCATGAGATGTGATGAGCATTGGCTGTTATAGGCAACTGACAAATTATTGAACACTACACCTGAAATTAATGATACATGTTGACTAAGTGAATTTAAATTAAAAAAATAACCCAAAAAATGGGTGGGATAGGAAGTAGATCATTAATATCCACCTACCGGAGAGGCTGTAGCTCTTCCCCGTAAACTTTCTCTTGAAGATCTTTTTTATTTTCTAAAAATTATGACCAAACTTATCCTGAAGAATCTCTGGAGTTCAGTGAATATGAAGCATGAATGAGTCTCTGTGGCAGAAGGACAGAGCTGGAGCAGATGCCATCAGTGTTCCAACCATCCCTTTGGATCCCTTCACCATATTCATGTATGATGCGCTCCAGTAGGCTTTCACCCCAACAGCCAGCATCCATACTTCTTTGCCAGACCACTGCCTTCAGGCTATGAGAACCCATTTGGTCTGCTGTCAAAAGGAGCCTAGGAAGGGCCTAGGAATCTGTGTCTCCCCTGGGTAGCAGCCTTTAACCAATGACTGATGAAAATGGAGTCTAAAACACATCAGTTCCTCTCCCTCCCGATCAAGACACCCCAGCAGACTTTCTCAGCCAGGGCTCCTCATCCAAACCACAGAACACAAAATATTATTTGGGTGACTATTTTCTCAGTTCTTCTAAGGATGATTCATAATGGATACCATTCTAGATGTAGAGGAGAGAAATTTAATTCTGTACATACAACTGAAGTCTTAGGAAATTAGGATTTAATTCTTTCTCAAAGCTGTTGAAAAATGTTGTCTGAAATGTGACCTACATGGCCTCCTGAGTTCCCCTAAGTAACTAAGCAAAAGTTACTCTCAGTGGGACTTTTCAGGATGTTACACCCTCCCTCATCCTCCTCTCCCTCCTGGCCCCACTTCTTCATTCACCTATCAGGTTTTCCTGGAAACACCACCTAATAAGTAATTTTTACACAAGCCCTAATCTCAAGGTCTGCTTATGGGGAATCCAACTGAAGATACTGAATTTCTCAGCCTCGATTTAGTTGATGAAACAAAACAAAAACAAAAACAAAAACAAAAATGCCTACCTGGAGCCCAGGAAGTAGAATCTATGCTTAGAGACTGAAGAGAACCAAAGGGCGTTGTCACAGCGGGCAGGAGGTGAGGGTAGTTCTCTGTACAAGTGCAAGAATTGAGGTGCATTAAGAGGGAGACTGAATAAATATTTCTTAGTGTTATAGGCTCTAAGTCCAACCTAAGTCAGTTTTTCAGAACAATCCTACAACAAAGAAATAGTCAGAAGTAACTTGAAAAAAGTAAAGGTGGCTAGTACAGTATCAGTTTTCATTACAATCCAGTTAATGATTCCAATGAAAACACTTCCACTAGCAGTTTAAGCACTCAGTTTTCAACTTTCTTGTTTCTTTCAACTTTCTTGTTTAATACACTGGATTGTTAATTTTGCAAGTTAACACTTACTACAAATAGATTAATAAATAACAGTGAAGTGGTACAAGGAAGGAAACTTTGCTTTCTTTTAACAAGTTCTATTAACTTCTGGTTTTCTCCCAGAAGGCTCAAAAATGCCAAAGGTTTACCTTTAAAGAGTCTAAACAAGGTAATGATGTTCTGTTCATACTAAAGATTATCCTTGCTTTTTAGTGCCTGAGTTAAAATCTGATTCTCAAAATGGTGTTACACCTAAGATTGTGTTCTCACATCCATCTTGTGCCAGAGTCTGGTATCCAGAGGTCCCTCATGAACTGTTGTTCAAGAAATAAATAGATTATCTAAAGAGAACAAAGAGGAAAAAAAATCTATTGCTGCTATGAATATCAATCTATAAATTTAGCTATGTAAAAATGTAACTGTTCTTATCTATCTATACATCTTAATCTCTTTTTCAAGCCGCCCTTTCCACTGGCTTTTTGGAAACTAAATGTCACTTTAACTTGAAGTGCTCTCCATTTTCTGAGGTGATACTAAATTCTGGAAGCCTAAAATAGTTCCAATGCACTAGTGATGGGAGAGGAGAGAGAGGGGGCAAAGCTCAATGCCATCTGTCTATAGAACATTTGTTGACATATTCCTCATACTACATGGTCCTTGTGTTCAACCCTTATTTATATCTGCTCCAGAGATGTTCTCATTCCCATCCCATACTCCTCTCTTCCAGTGGGGTTCTCCACCACTCCAAGTACTTTCTTGGAAGTGAAGAAATGACAGTGCTCTTCCCAGGCTACATGAAGTGAAGACACACCCTTGACAAAACTGTGTTAGTTCCCATCTGCCATATGCCAGACAAATGTTTTCCCCTGAGCCTTTTACCATCAAGTATCTGGAACCAAGAAAAAAAGATGATTCCTCTGATCTTAGATCCTGAAGAACTATTTGGCCTTCCCAGGGCTTGGACTAGAAGCACCAGGGCACATGTCTCATGTCTCCCCACCCCACCCTATGACTCTCCCCATACTCTCTTTTTCCTCACTACTCCTCTCCCATCACCTGCCTCACAGGAAGCCCATAGAATTTGTGGCAAGTATGTTCCGGGTGACAGAGAGTTGTCAGGAGTAAGGAGAGGAGGTAATCTTGGAAACCTGTCATTTTCTGGAGTTTTGGATTGTAAGAGACAAGATTGTGAAAATCAGATACCAGGACCACAGAATACCCTAGATTAAAGGTGGAGTGAAGATCTGGGCTAAGAATTATCAGGAAGAAATATCAATTAATATCATACAAGTACAACTTCTCATCCTTTAAAGACAGAGATAACACCATCTCTGAAGCCTCCTCCCTTTTTCCCTTCCAGTCAAAATTATCCCTACCTCTTTATTTTGTATTTTGTCCCTTTTGTAGCACTTACCCATCATGCCTCCTGCTATTTTTTGTTGTTGTTGTTGTTGTTCCTTTATCCTCTATAGACTGGGAACTCCTGGAAGGCAGAGCCAAATCTTACTCATCTTTCAATCCCCAGAGTCCAACACAATTTCTGAGACAAATGGGACAATACGTGTTGGTTGGATGAGGAACATAACCTGGATCCCAGTTTAGCAGAAGTATATTGCTTGTGAAAGCACAGTGATTAGGTGGTAAAAGCGTGTGGCGGTTTTACTGGTACTGGGCTGAAATGTTGGTTCTTCTTCCTGACTTTGCCCCTTAATGTGTAATCTTGGCCTTAACCTCATTCTGTCTCACGTTCCTCGTCTATAAAAGCCGAGACTTTGGAGCCAGTCTGCTAAATTTGAATATCGTTTCTCCCTCTTAGGAGCTATGTGATCTTGGTACATGATGTAGCCTCTCTGCACCTCTGATTTCCCATCTGTACAATGGACATGATAAATGTCCACCCATAAATTTGTCATTCAGATTACATAAGTTTACATTTGCAAACTGTTTAGAATAGTACCTGGTACATAGAAATTGCCATTTAAAGTTACTGAGACAGGGGTGCCTGAGTGGCCCAGTTGGTTGTAAGCATCTGACTCTTGATCTCAGCTCAGGTCTTGATCTCAAGGTCATTAGTTCAAGCCCTGTGTTGGGCTCTACATCAGGCATGCAGTCTACTTTAAAAGCAAAATAAAATAAAGTTACTAATACTTAAGTAAAATAAATAGCTTTTGTTAATATTATTTCAGCCAATTTGTGAGGGTAGGAGAAGCCAAGGGTGTTCTTTGAAGTCTACTGAGGAAAAAGGAAAATATTTTCATGTATATTCCAAAGGCTGAAGAATATGTGTACTTACAAGTTAATTCATGGAAATAAATTATCTTAGTATACTCAGCAGTACAGTTTCACATCATCAATTGTCTACCAATTATATTGATATTCTAAGAAATATGACTCAAGTACTATGTGTTTCACATTACTCTTTTTTAAAGATTTACTTAATTAATTAATTAAGATTTGATTTAATTAATCAATATTTAATAAGATTTAATTTAATTAACTTAATTAATTTGTTAAGATTTAATTAATACACAGAGAGAAAGACAGTGAGAGAGGGAACACAGCAGGGGAAGTGGGAGAGGGAGAAGCAGACTCCCTGCTGAGCAGGGTGCCTGATTCAGGGCTTCATCCTAGGACCCTGGGATCATGACCTTAGCTGAAGGCAGACACTTAATGACTGAGTCACCCAGGCGCCCCTCACAGTACTCTTAAATAGCGCATTTGCCACAGTCTTGCACTTTGTCTCTGACCTTTGACTACTCAGCATCGATGGTAGACCATTTCCTAACTTAAAGTACTAGAGACTCTCAGGATGGAAGCCCGGACTAACTGCAAAACTGTGTATGCTCTATCATGCTGGGGCAGCCAAAACTGGAAAAAAAAAAGGGGGGGGGACAGCTTGGTTTTATTGGGGACAGAGAATATAACTCAGTTGTTCCCAAGGAACAAACCAATACAGAAATGAGTACACCGGCATGTTTCCAGCAAAACTTAAACAAACAATAGAAAGATAATTAGGTCTGACCAGGTGGTGGCCATTGGTGCAATGGATATTTCCATGAAATGAATAGATTACCTCTGTAAGGAGGTATCTAAACCATCCTGCCTCTTCTTTTGGGCTCTCTTGTGTTTGAGGCCCAAAAGCATTGACCTCTCATCTAATCTAACCCCATCTCTGTCTCTTCAGGAGTCTGTGTGTTTAGCATTTGCCTGATAGATTTCTCTTTATGAAATAACATGAAATTTGGGTGTTGCTTCTCACTATAGAAGACTCAGTCAAGCTCTACGGGAAAGCCACTTGCTGAGACGGGAAGAGCTTAGTCCAGGAATCAGGAAATTTGGGTTCCAGTCCCAGTTCTGCTATCCACAAACTGTATGACGTTGAAAAATCACTTTACATCTCTGAGCCTCAGATTTTTACTTCACATGATCTTTTTTTCACTCTTCTACCTTAAAGGAGCTATATTTTCTTTTTTTTTTTTTTTAAAGATTTTATTTATTTATTTGACAGAGAGAAATCACAAGTAGGTGGAGAGGCAGGCAGAGAGAGAGAGAGAGAGGGAAGCAGGCCCCCTGCTGAGCAGAGAGCCCGATGCAGGACTCGATCCCAGGACCCTGAGATCATGACCTGAGCCGAAGGCAGCGGCTTAACCCACTGAGCCACCCAGGTGCCCCAAGGAGCTATATTTTCATTCCAAGGTTATTGCGAGCATAGTGATAGTAGAGGTGGTAGGAATAGCTGTGGAAATAATAATACTATTACTATCCACCATTTTTTTCTGTGTTTACCAAGTGAGAGACACTCAGCATCTACTGACTAATTTAATATCTCCAAAATGCAGAGACTCCTTGAGGCCCAGTTTCTTTGCAATGACCTGTCCCAGGTCACCCTGCTATTAAGTAGATGACACTGGAAGGATTCAAACCAGTATAAGGTGATAAAGGAGCAATGTTCTCTGGGGAGGATAGTGATGTCAACAAGAGAGAAAGTCTAGTTTCAAGAATTATTTTTCTTTCCACGGGGCTAACAAATTCTAACCTGAAGCCACCAAAGAATAATATGTGAATCATCAATCAATCAATTAATACATCAGTAATGGTAATAGAGTGATTTGGACCATGTGACGGTCAAGTCATGGCCAAGGTCAGAAAGTGTGAGAGGCCACAGAAGAAGAGCCTGTGCTCCTAACGTGCTCAGCCCCATTTTCAAATCATGGAGACATGGGTTACGTGGTCCCATCCCTCCAGGTTGCTTGTAGACTAGGTAGCTACTGAAGACATAAAGACAAAAAAGTGTAAGCAGGTCCCCATGCCAACCAAGAAGACTCAGATTAAAGGACAGAAATTCAGGTTCATGAAATGAAATGTTTGGAGGGGGGAGCCTTAATACTACTAGGAGGGAACAGATCCTTAAACACAAAGTATTATAGTCCTTCAGCTTTTGATGACATCCCGGCCCCATGAGCTAAATGTATCAAGTAGTAATGGGAACTAGAAGAAGTTACCAAGCAAGATCGTTTGTCCCTTTTTTCATTATCCTTTAACGTAAAAAAATGCACGGGTAAACATGTAAATGTGAGGATTTGTTTTTTAGTCGCTGGGTTTGTAATTCTTTCCTGCATCTCTTCCCAGAATTAGCATGGATTGGGTAATAGTTTCATTAACAATGTCCTTATTAGATTTTTGGGGTGCCCCACCCACAATGTGTAACTGGAGTCTGTGTATTTAAACCAATCTACACAAAGAAGTCAGAAAATTATGAATTTTTTAATCTAATTAATCAGTATTTGAAAATGGCAAGGCATTCATTAGGGAACAATTAAGCTATGATGCAAGAAGATAATTAGTAAATTGGGGACAACATGGGTTCATCCATTACTTTAAAACTTAAATAATGCTGTTTATCTGTTTTCCTATAACAGTGGCATTTTTAAAATTAATATTGGGATTTAAATAATCACATATTCTCTTTCTGTGTGTGTTCATATGTAGCTCTCAGTTTTCCTAGGAATAAATATGATTGTTTTCATCTCTGCAACCATCAACTTTCCCTCCTACATCTTTTCTTCATGTCAGGGTGTTTTTCTCAGTAAATAGCAGTGTCTTATACAGATTAGGTACATATGCAATGGTAGTTTCTATCATTTATTAGTAACATTGTTGTTTTTGATTCACGTGAGATCATCAGTTAGACTTTGTCTCAGAAGACAATACCTCAGCCAGGTTGCTTGTCTCTTTACTGTCCTTTGACACATTTTGCTTAGCTATAAAGTACATGCCCTATGCCATAGAAGACTAAGATTTTTGAAATTCAAAAGCCCAGACCCTGTAATTAAAAAGAGACGGTATCACAGAACAGTGGACAAAAGACTTGAACAGAAACTTCAAAAAGGACATTATTCAAATGGTCAATAAATAATGGGAAAAGGTGATCAACAACACAAGTCATCAGGGAAAGGCAACAATAACCCCAGCATGGCTCTCTGAGAAAAAGTAGATAGTACCAAGTGTTAGCAAAGACCCACAGAAACTCAAACTCCTGTATTCTGTTAGTAGTAGTACAAATTGGTACAGCCACTTGGAAATAACGTTATCTACTAAGCTGAACATATATTACCCTATGACCCAGAATTCCAGGTATATCCCCCTACAATAACAGGTGTATCTTTAAAAACAAAAACAAAAACACAAAAACAAAAAACACATACAGGAGCGTTAACAGCAGCCCTATATGTAATAGCTCCAAACTGGAAACTACCCAAACACCCATTCTCGGTAGAATAGATTCTGTAGCACACTTTAACATGGCATTCAATACAGCCATAAAAATGAACAAACTGAAACCAAACACAATGTGGATCATTCTAACCAGTGTAATACTAAGCTGGTTACAAAGGGTACACTCTACATTTCCACGCTCATAAACTAATCGGCAAAACTAACCTATAGTGTTAGATAGAAGTCATTATAATGGTTACCCTTGGGAAGGTGGGGAATAAAGGTGGCTTCTGAGGGGCTGGTGATGTTCTGCTCCCTGTGACGTGCTACTTGCAATGGTGTTTTTCTTCATGAGTATTTATTTGGCTATAAACTTAGGATTTGTACACTTCCCTACACATATAACTTACTAAAATTATATGTAAAAGAAGTCCAGGATTCTGCAAATAAAAAAAACCCTAGCTTTTGAAATTCCAAAGCCTCTTTCTTTGCTATTCTGCTGTTTGCATTTCCCAGAGGCTGTGATGCTAAAGCTGCTAGCAAGGAGACCACATTCCAAAAGCCACTGTTTTCAAGTTTATCTATGCCAGCTCTCACCACCTTCTCATTTCTCTGAACCCATACATACCACTAACGGGCTCAATAGACCATGAAACTGTCCTCTCCCATGTATCCAGGAAGCCATTTCTTTCTCTCTTTTTTTTTTCAGAGTTATATCTAAGCATTAATATTTTTATTTTTTATTACTATGTTCGGTTAGCCACTGTGTAGTACAACATTTGTTTTTGATGTTGCATATGATACCCATTGCACATCACAACACATGCCCTCCTTAATACCCATCACCCTATTACTCCCACCCCCACCCCTTTTCCCTTTGAAACCTTCAGGTGTCCCCCCTCCTGCCACCCAGGGCCCATAGTCTTTCATGGGAACCAGTTTCAATAAACCTTTCCAATTTTGCCCTATTAACCTCTCTGTGGTATTTGACCATATTGAAACATCTTTGAAACTTCTCCTCTGGTTCCTGTGTCTAGTCTTTCCTAGTTTTGCTCCTGCTTTCCTGAATTCTTACTTGTTGGTTTTTCCTCACCTCCCACTAATTGTTGGTATTGCCCAGTGCTTTGTTCCATACTACAATTCCCTTCTTCCTGGGGACCTCATCCTCTTCCTTGGTATTTATTACCACCTGTACTCCAATGACTCTCCAACCTGAACCTTCAGACCACACTCTCCTCTGAGTTCCAGCTCCATTTCCACAATCTCTTCTGGACATTTCTTTTTGGATTATCCATCCAAAATGCCTCATCTCAAACTTCTCATCTTCTTCCACAAACTCTCTTCAGCCTACATCCTTTCCTCACTGCTATCCAGCCAGTCACTCAGATCAGATTTTTCGCACATTATCCTAGACTCTTCAGTCTGCCTCACCCTCAAACCAGCATGTTTCACAATTCTATTCCTTGCCTTTCCATCCCACTGCCATAATTTGGTCTCTGCTCTTACCTTGTCTAGACCATGGCAGTAGCCTTCTCCATCAGCTCACTCTCATGGTCTACCCATCTACAGTTCTTTTACACTGCAGCTACCCCACGGTTATGAAACCTAAATATGATCATTTTAATCCTTTGCTTGAAATACAATGGGTCCTCCTTCTCTATAGAGTAAAATCCAAATCTAGCATCTGACTTCAGCCAACAATTGCATCCCATTTTCAGAAATCTAGAAGTGCCTCAAACATCCAATTTTATATTGGAAAGAAAGGGAGAGAGATCTTGTTAAAAAATAAATTGTCAGAAGATCTAGGATGGGGCCCCAAATTCTGCATTCTCACCAGTTCTTAGGTGATACTGAGGCTATTGTTGAGCTAGTGCACCTCACGCTTGGGATAAATAAGGCCCTGCATGACCTCTTCACTCCAGCTACAAGAATAGATTTATACTTTTTCAATATGATATATGGTTTCACAATCTCTATGCTTTAAACCCACAGTCCTCTGTGTTTGCAATGTTCTTCCTCTCTTTTCTAGCTATCTAATGTCACATTATCCTTCAATACACAACTAAAAACTCCTTCAGGAAAGCTGCCTGGTCTTCTTTTCCCCAGGCTAACTGGATGCCAACATCTTTGCTATTGTATCAATTGGCATCACCTTTAGATGCAGACAAAGAGGTTCATATCTCAGGGCCTGTGCCTCCATGGACCTTGAACTTTGTAGTACTTTCCATGAAATTTTCCAAATGGCCTTCCAGCATGTGGAATGAGCAGTACTATCTAGGTGTGATTCCCTGAGACCGGACCTGGATGTATATGGGTGGGCCTGATCTTCCAATTTTCCCCTTCAGGGCGCTCTCTAACCCACTATCCCAGAGGTGGGTTGGTCACATGCCCTAAGGAATTCTGAAGGTCCCATGGCTGGGCTCTGGTTGCAGAAAGGTGGCCTAGTAAGCAAAATGCTCCTGTTGACCAATGCAATATTTCTTTCACTAGATAGCATGTGATTTAGCAGCCAGACATGCTACTGACACGCTGATTTGGGATGACTGTCACTCACATGGGACCAGGACAAGTTCAGGGTTCTGGAATTCTAAAGTCTTGTGTTTTAGCCCTCTGTATGGGTTTTTTTTTCTCTTTTCACTCATCTATGTTCTAACCATGGCACTGTCTCTGGTCTGTAGCACCCGAGAGTAGTGGAGGCAGCAGCAGGCAAACTTTATTCTAGGTGCTCCCCAACGCTTTTACTGAAGGAGGTCATTCCACCTTCAAAACTTTCCACCATGTGTCAGTCCTCCCAGAGTGTTGGACTTATCTCTTCTGAGGGCTTTCCTTGCTTTGCAATATAAACAGGTCCTTCTCATCAACGTTCTCTTTAGCCCCTGATCAGTAGGCTGACTTCATAATGTTTTGCGTCAACTTAAGGGTACTGAATGAGGAACATGAGGAACAGACATTCCTTCCACTAATAGGATAACTCCTTTGCTTAACCATGGGCCCCTTGCTTGTCATATTTCACTGGTGGAGATATAGACAAGTCATGAGTAGCATCAACATTGATAGAAATCATACTCTAGAAATGTGGTGGTGGTGGCCCAAAGAGAAGATATGCTTGTTTATACTATGAAATCCTGATGATAAATTTAACACAATCAGAAAATGAATTATCATTCACATTTTCCTGCAAACTCTAGATAAGACTTGAATTTCTTGTCATCATCAGCAAATCACAGTAATAGCTTTTGGGAAGTTGGTATTCACGAGTGGCCTGGTAATTGTCAGGGCATCATGATTGCTACTATAATCAGCATTAGATAATTGGTGTTAGGGAACTACAGAAGCCAAAAG
Organism: Neogale vison; assembly: GCF_020171115.1. Taxonomy (NCBI): domain Eukaryota; kingdom Metazoa; phylum Chordata; class Mammalia; order Carnivora; family Mustelidae; genus Neogale; species Neogale vison. The sequence continues at coordinate 11,336,337 of NC_058093.1, forward strand.
ACCTATACTGTTTTAACGTCAACAGTCCCTAACAGCCACACCATTGTGAGTGATAACAACAGAGCTATCTGTCTTTTCCTCAAGATGGGAATATCAAATTAGTCAAAAATTAGGCACGTTTGACAATAAAGAACATGGGGAAATGGTGCCTGGACAGTACAAAGAATCCTCCAGTGCACTGACTGGACACAAAACAGATACGTAGGTACTTCTTCTGTTCCTACTCTTCTGGGTGTTCACAATAAGTCAAAAATGCCTCATGTGGGCTCATATGTATGTGCATATGATTTTGCACTGCATTATTTAATCAAACTCTTTCAACTGAGTCCCCAAACATACATATGCTTGGGGCCCCACATGTCCTGGAGTAGTCCTAACCTTTGGTATCCTATCCCTAAGCTCTCATAATACACAGCACACTGCACTATAATTGTTCATCTACCTTCCCCTCTCTGCCGGCGGCCAATTATGAGTCTGGTCAGAGGTTGTGCTGTAATGCCAAAACCTAGGAAGGGGACTAGAGCATAGGAAGTTCTCAAAATAAAGAACTTTGTTGAAAAGTAAGTGTGTTAGTATCTTTTTAACAGAGTGGTGGTGATCCATAGCCACTCAAATTAAATTAACATTCTCATCTCAACTGGTTCATTTGTTAAGGACGAGTCTGCAAGCTCTGATTCTGTCTGAACCCTTTTTCTATTTGGGCTACCACAAAGTATCGCTAAGAAGCCTGGAGGAGAAATAGCTTTTCTTTTTTTGTTGTTGATTTTTACAAGTGCATTCATTCACCTATTCCCGGCATTCCATACAACGAAATGTCAGACATCATAAAGGTAAAAAGAGAGGCAGTGGCAAAGTCAGAAAGGAAGGATGAAAAGGATATTTTACAATTCGTCAACATGTGAATATTGGAATTCCCTTTTTAACAGAACAAAGTACTGCCAAGGACTCTTGTCAAAAGTAAAATGTGCTGGCTCCAGCAAGATACACAAAAAAGACACAAGAAGCCCATTGATTAGTTTTGTTGCAAAATACACTTTTGATTTCCCTATACCTTTTAAAAAGAGAAGGTTTTTAACACGTTTTTTCCATTCATTCCATTCCATTCATTTCCAACATTCACTCTGATCCCTCTGAGGCAACCACTGAAAATGAGAGATGATTCCAATACAAACTTCACAGTCATGCTTAAAGCAAGAAGAATTAGTCACTTAGCACAAACTCAAGAAGAGAAAATAAATAGGAGTGTGCTGGCCTTTTGTCCTTGGTGACTGTCCACATGTTTAATTTTTCTGAGTTGATGTTCATGGCAAATTTGATTTAGTGATTTTATGTACTCTTACCCGCTAAAGTAATACATATTTTAAATCAACTGTCAGTAGCCTTCACAGAGTGAAGAGCATAAATGAAAAGGATTTAATGAAATGCTACAGTATGTATATCACTGCCCCAAAACAACATCATTTCACAAGGTATTTGCTTTGTTTTGAATGCAGAATAGGATACTACTCTCAATAATCATTTTATGAATTTGCCCCTTAAGTGCTTCTGACCAAGGAAGGATAAAACAAGAATTGGCAAGAGGGAAAGTGTCTTCATTATTGACTTTTAAATAAACATTTTATGATGAAAAAGCCAAGATAGAAATATGTCTCAACAGGGTGACTGCCCGCACTTTGATTAATGCAGAGAAAGCTTCCTGAACCCACTCACTATTGGGTCCCAAGATATGGATCACACAACCCCCACCTCTCCTCCCCACTCTCCCCAGAATAATTGCCTGGAGCAGACGTGTTTCCACTGAATTCCATGGAGCCTGCAGATTCTTCTGCACTGTCTTGGGATCCACGGGAAAGACCTTGGTGTTTAACTGTGGACTCTGCATCACACTCTGCTCTAATCTTTCTGTGTGTTCACCCATCCCCTCCAGTGACCTCCCTCCAAACAGCAACTAGAACACCCTGCTTTTTCTTGTTGATGCATCTGGATTCCAAGACTTCCTTCATGATGATATTTTTGCTTCTATACACTAAATTTTAAAACTGCTCCAGTTCAGCTGGAAAAGTATTTATTTATTTGCAATCAAATGTTCTACCCCTGAGCTATATCCCAAATATTTATTTATTATTTATTCATTTATTTATTTATTCATTCAATAAATATATTTTAAACATCTACTATGTGCAAAGAGCTAGGATCTACATTAGGAAGACAGTTGGGGGTGGGAGTGGGGAACATTGTAGTCCTGGGAGACAGTATGTAGTCAGATCCTGCAGCAGAAGGGGAACCGTGTTCAAGGGATGCAAAGACAGCCACGCATGAAAAGCTGAATAATAATATGAGATATTAAAGAAGCAAATGACAAATTGACAGTATTAACAATAAGAACATGGTAATTCCTTATTCAGTTGAACACAGTCATTTACTGAATACACAAACTGATGTTCAGCATGTGATAAAAGGTGTTAAATTCCATGGCAATGAATTTATTCTTTCTTGTGTAGAAAACAGGAGCTCTCCAAGGTTTTCAAACAGGATGATTGAGTGTGGGCCTAGACTAGGAAATAGCTGCCCCAGATGACGGAAGGCCTTCAAGGCCATGATTACTTCTGTAGGTTACAGGAAGCAGTCTGGGTTTTGGAATAGAATTTCAAACATAATCAAATATAGATCTTATTTAGAAAAATAGCACTAGTGGCAGTATGGAGAATATATTGGACAGATTGGAGCCAAAGACATCAGTTAAGAAGTCCCTGCTAAGAAAAAAGAAATGTTTTAACATTTCTGTTAATGATAATGCCAAAATTCTGATGAGGGAGCAGGGATCTAGAAGACCCAATCACTGTTGATGGCAACACAAATTATAACAACTCTTTTGAAGAGCACATTGTAATTTGTATCAAAAGCTGTACTACCTCTTAACCTAATAATGAGCTTCCTAAGGATTTATTCTAAGAAAATAACCCAAAAGTTACAAAAGGCTATAATTGTGTTGTTTTCTTGTAATTTCTAAAATTGTTTAAGTCAGAATTGAACGCATGGTAAATCATTTTCATGTAATATCATTCAGCTGTTAAAAGTGCCTATTATGAAGAATAATGCCAGAGCCTAAAAAGTGCGTAAGCAGGCTGAAGATTGAAGACCAGTAGGTCTGGCACTGTAGAAACTGGTGGCCTTTCCTCTGAGACAGTAGTCTCAGCAGGGTGCTAGAAATAGTATAAACAAGAGATAATGATTAATTTGGGGAATGAGGCAGTGACTCTATGAGCAGATTCAAGGGAAATTTAAGGGATACACTAATAAGGGGTATGAGTAAGAGATGATAATGATAATGAAGATTCTAATGGTAACCAGGGTGATAGTTCAAGCATAGACTTGGGGAGAAAATGATCAAATATTAGACTTAAAGTCAGTTCAATTCCAAGTGGAGAGATCCAGCATCTTTCTGGAAATATAGGCTCAGAACCCAAGAAACAAATAGCAAAACTCAAAGTAGATAGTTCGTATTGACATTGAAGTTCATGAAATTATCTGAAAACCAAGGAGACACTCAATAATGAGAAACATTTGTAATTAAAGATAGAAATATACCCATAAGTATCTACTAAAGAAATACTATTAAGTTCTTTTACTAACTAATAGAAGTTCCTTCCTTCTTTTTTTTTTAGTTTTGTTTTTTTTTTTTTCAGTAATCTCTGCACCCAACACGGGGTTCAAACTCATGACCCTAAGATCAAGAGTCACATGCTCTTCCAGTTGAGCCAGCCAAGTGCCCCAAGTCCCCTTCTTTATATGTGAGAGTCTAAATGTGAGGAAAAAATTTAAAAACAGGAGAAAGAGTATGAAAGGAAATTGGAGAAGAATGATGACAAAGACAGAGACAAGAAACAACAGAAGACTCAGATATGACCCCCTTTTGGAGTAATTAACAAGGAATTTAAAACAACTATTATTAAGTTAAAGGCTCTTGTAGAACATGGATATATGCACAGAGTTTCAACAGAGACGGAAACTAAGAAAGACACAAATGGAAATGCTACAAATAAAAACCATGGAAGAGATCAAGAATGCCTCTAATCAGCTCTTCAGTAGACTCAACACTACTAAGGCTAGGGGAAAAAAGAGTGAACTTAAAAATGTGTCATAGAAATTACCCAGTCTGAAACTTTAAAAGGAAAAAAATAATGAAAAACACAGAGCAAAGAACCTAAGTCTTGCAGAACAATATTAAGAGGTCTAATATATGTGTAATGGGAATCCTGATGTAAGCAAGAAAGAGTGGGGCATGAGAAATATTTTCATAAATAATGGCCAAGAATTTTCCAAAAATAATGAACAACATCAAACCATAGATACAGCAAGTCCAGAGAACACTACACATGATAGCCACCACCAGCGGCACTCACAAAAAAAGCCATCACACACCTTGGACACAGCCTATCCCAATAGCTAAAAAACAAAAATAAAGAGAAAATCTTGAAGAGAGTCAGAAAAAAATGACACTACATGCAGAAGAATAAAGATAATAATTTTAACACATTTTTTTTGTCAGAAACTATGCAAGCCTCATAAAATAAGTTGGAAAGTATTCCTACCTCTTGTATTTATGGAAAAGTTTGTGTAGGAGTGGTACTACCTCTTCTTTAAATGTTTGGCAGAAATCACCAGTGAAGCCATCTGGGCCAGGAGTATTCTTTGTTGAAAGGTTTTTAACTATGAACTCAACTTTTGAAATAGATTACAAGACTATTCATGTTACCCTTTTATTCTTTTTTTAAGATCTATTTATTTGAGAGAGACAGAGAGCACACATGGGAGTGGGAGGGGGAGGGACAGAGGGAGAGACATAGTCTTAAGCAGACTCCCTGCTGAGCCCTGGAGACTGAGGTAGGGCTCTGTCCCACAACCCATGAGATCACAACCTGAGCTGAAACCAAGAGTTGGAGACTCCACAGAAAGAGCCATCCAGGCACCCCAACCCATTTATTCTTGAGTGAGCTTTGGGAATTTGTGTCTGTGGAGAAATTTGTCCATTGCATTTAATTTGCACAATTTGTGACCATAGAGTAGCTTATAAATTTCCTTTATTATACTTTCAATGCCTCAGGGTGCCTCGCAATGTTCTTTCTCTCGTTTCTGGTATTGATAATTTGAGTGTTTTCTCTTTTTTCCTCATCAGCCTGGTTAGAGACTTATCAACTTTATTCATCATCTCAAAAACAAGCTTTTGGGTTAATTGAACCAGGTTGTTTAGGAGAGAGAGCTGGAAAAGGAAAGTTACCCTGAAGAATAACCATGAAACTGGAACTTGAAAGAGATAGTACAAGTATCCAAAAGTCAATCAAAGATGGGGTATGTTCTAGCAAGAGCAATTTTTTCTTTTTTTTAAGACCAATGTGGTGGCAGGTGGGAGAGAGGAGACTATTGCAATATGGGGGCTGAGAAAAAAGCCAAGCCTATATAATATGAAGCCATACAGTCATGGTAAGGATTTGAGTGTGAATTTAGGCCAGAAGCAAATGGAAGTCTCTGTAGAGTATTATGGAGCAGAGTGACGTGCTCACTGTGTTTAAAAAACTCAGTCTGGCTGTATTGTGGGGAAAGAATTGGGGAGAGGGAGTAGAAAGGCAAGAATTAGGTGGTTACTACAGAGATGGAAATGGGAACTCAGACTGGGCGAGGGCAGAGAAAAGGAAGGACAGAAATGATGATGTGTAGAGACTAATTGATCAGTTGATTAATTAATTTTTTTATTGGTGGTAATAAAATATTTATTTAGCAGTTACTAGGTGCCAGCCACTAGTTTAAGCATTTTTGTGCCTTATGACAAGATCATGTGGCTAGTCAGAGAAAGAGCAGGTTTTAAAAGCCGCCAGAGCCTATGCACCAGGTCCTTGCTGTTCCTGCCTCTTGCACAATAGGATTAAAGAAAAGAGAGGATACAAGGAGGAATTTGGGGGTTTTGGGTCAACAACTGGGAGCTAGTCACTAAAATAAGAAACATTACAGGAAAACCATGTTTTGCAGAAAAATGATGAGTTCAGCTTTCTACCAAACAAAGGTAGACATAGTTATTATGTAGCCTTAGAAAGAAACCCGAATCCAAGGAAGTCCTTTTTTATGGTATAATAGTTAAAGGGCTTATGCACATACCCTGAAAATTATTAAAGCACATTTCGTTTTATAAACACACAAGCACATGCCTGCACACACACGCATGCATACTTTTTATTTATTTATTTTTTTAATTTCCAAAGGACTAAGGACACAAACAAAATGCTTCTTTTGGAGTTCCAGTTCTGACAACTCGTGTATAGGAATAACCTACAGTCCTGCAGATAACGGTTCTGGCCTCTGGACAAGATACTAAAAATTCTTTGACGATAATGAGAGTGGCCAAGAGAAGACATACATTGGGGAGGGTTTGACCCTTAACCAGAAAAATGGAACCACACTGTGAAATACATACGCATCAGGCTCATTATCTGAAGGTACTCCCCAGTCTATACTACATACTCTAGAAATAAAGCAGAAAACGCAGTCTTTTAGAGATGAAGAGTCGGAAGAAGGTGAACGATACTTTCAGAGCAGCTGTAACGAGGGAGGAGATGCTATAAAGAAGGAAAAACAGAAGTGGGAACTAAAAATCTGCAGATCAATTCTCCTGAGCTCTTGGCTGACCCCTCAGCTGAGAGAGCAGAGTTGGGACTTTCAGGGAATTCAAAGGCAAACAGTATCTGGAAGACTGACCTGTATGAGCAGAACCTTCAGGGGGCGCCCAGTGCAGGGGAGACAGGATTTGAACTCACGTCCTTCTAAGATGGAGGGACTTGGTAAACATCTCAGCCTTTCTGCAGAGACCCCAGAGGACTGTGCTTCAGAGTAAAAATTACTCCCCAGAATTTAAGGGATTCACTCCAGGACTAGGAAAATACTAAAAATAGACCTACCCTAAAAAAGAGAAACCAAGCCTCCAAGGTAACCTGCCAATAATCTAGCTGCTTTTTATACCATGACTTAACACTCTTCGGAGAAAGATAGCAGAACCCCGTCAATCTCAACTACCCATCACCCTGAATATCCAAAATAGAAATCGTTACACAAGATAATGTAATGAATAGTCAAGGGAAAAGTCAGTCAGAAGAAATTTGCCAATAAATGAACAAGGAAGTTAAAATAACCATGATTCATATGTTAAAGAATGTTAATGAATATAAGTTATTCCTCACAAAAATAGTAAAAAACTAACATCTCTTAAAGTGACTACTAAAATGAACCATTTTATCCATATGTATAATAAGTTCTGGTAACTTTTGCTAAATTTATCAAATTTACCGCCCCCCCAAAAATCTAAAATTTCCTGAACTTACACAGACCTTTCCCTACGGTTTCAACATTGGAAGTTAATAGATGGTAGACTATAAACCACGCTCGAATACAAGCAGCAAGACTCACAAGCGCAATCATAAAAAAAAGTGTCTCCAAAAAATAATTTTAGTAGAACTAAATGACGCAGGTACATTCCGGAGAAAAGAATGAGATGAGAACAACCAGTAAACAATGGTGCCTCTAAACTGTTCATCAATTTTCTTATTGTTTGGTTATATTTCATGCTTTGGGTGTTAATATTATCGGAAGGTTAAAACAAAGGATATAACTAGATCATGTACTGGAGGAAGATTGCAACAAAAGGGATCTGGCTAGATCACTAAATTTCTAGAGTAGCCGTCTGATGACCTCTAGATGATTTGGTCAAGAGACCACTCTTGCTGCAGTTAGATCTGGCCAACCCAAAGAACAAATTACACCATATATTCTTGGGTTTGCATAAAGCTGGGCTTATTTGCAACCCTCCCCATCCTACCCCACTCCCCTTCTGGGAGGTAAAGGCCAGGAAATGAAAGGTTATTTTCTGCTTGGAAGGTCTTCTAAGAGGAACTTGATAGTTTCACACAGAGGTGCCCCATTCATAATCACAACACCTAACAATGAACTGGCTGTTCAGAGCTGCTTTAAATTCAAATGGGAAGACTAACGAACATCTCTAAAGCATTCCTAGCCCCCTGATCTCTTTTAAAAATCAATTGTTTTCAATAGCAAACAGCTGCACAAGATCAACAGTGAAAAATCGTACAGTATACATGCTCTGTGCAGAGCCTAGATAAAGCAAGCAGCAAAAGTGAAGAATCCTTTCACAAACAATTTCTAACGCACAATGCAGGACAAGAAGAGATTATACCACGCATTACGCTATCCCGTGTGTTACACCACCGGGTCTCAGAGCTGCACAAATCCTTGGAAGTGGAGTCTGATTCCAGTGTCTTCCAGATCTTGCGATAGAGTCCTCTCACCATATTACTCAAACTACCTTGTAATACATACATTCGATACCGTGTCCTCTTTGACTACTCCTTCAAGGTATGGCATAATAAATTGAAGAAATTTAATTGCAATTGAGCATAATTGATACACAATTTTCTAATAAACTGAAATGAAGAGGTAATTTCCTGATATATTCTTTCCTCTTTAAATAAGCAGTAAGAGAAGTGTATTCCTAATACATTCTAAATGAGGCATGTTATTACAGCTGAATTATTACGAAAGGCTTCTTTCATATACTCGAACTGGCTTGAAACAGCAAGGAATCTGCGGCTCACTAATAAATGCACGGTAATCACATGTTTTCTTATTTCCTAGATGACTTCATGGATTATTTAATTTTAAGAGTCCTCTACACTTAAAGGTGATTGAACGTCAAATACTGCAACATCCATGGGACAGTGCATTCTATGGTAATGCACTGTGCTTACTTACAGTGAGATGCTGTGAAATATCTCAGAAATCTAGAAAATGGGAAACCTTATGGAAACTACAACTTTCATCTTGAAACAATCAGACCACCAAACCCAGTGCTAGTGGAAGTACACTCCTAAGCTTAAACTCCCCTTCCCATTGGAGTCACAGGACTCCCACTGTTCATTCTCTTGTCGTTCTTTTTAACTTTTCATCTTCTACTTGTTTTATTTCACTTTTTTTCGTTCTGTGCCTTTGGATTGACAACCGGAGAATGCTTAAGCATGATGTTCGCCTTTGCGGTCACCGCAGCTAGAAAAGATTGTGAAGTTGAAATATTTTGAGCCTCTCTCTCCTGAGTCAATAATCCATTCTTTCCTTCAACCTCTACAGCAAAACCCCACCATGACATGACACTCAGATGTAAGTAATATCAAGTAAATAAAACAATCTCAGGGATCCTATATAACTAGAGGGCCAGGAGGCCCAAGGGTCAAACTGCTTGTGGATGGCCGTCTTGCCCTGTGCCTTCCCACGATCTTCCCTCTGTGCATCTTGTCGACAGGTTATGTGTGTGATTCAGCCTCGCAACCCCACATACCTCAGCTGCCTAGCATATGCGGCGGTGACAAATCAATATATGTTGACTGAATTCACACTTGTCCTAGGTGCTTTTAATATGACAAGCTCAAAGAAGCCTACTGATGATTCTATCTTCTTCTTCAAACTGTCTTGTCATTTAATAGTAAAAGCTTTGATTAGACATATTATAATTGTTAGTTTGAGCTCCTTCTTTCATACCCTATGTTGGTAAGTTTGTATCCATATATTGTGAAGTCTGATGATTTTTTAAATACTTTTCTTCTTTCTCATATACAAGTCAAGTCTTTCGGGCTTTTAGTTGGTGTTTTTCTATTGTTCTATTTTAGGGGAGACTCTATTGTTTTTATTTTTACCAAGTATACATACATATCTGAAGCTCACACTTACCTATTGATGTAAGACTTTCAGCATATTTTGTAAATATGTGGCAGACAACATCCCAGTCAAAATTTGTGCATGAATTGAATAGCTTTCAACTATTATAAACCTAGGAAAATCATATTGTTCTATATGGCAGGTTGTTAGAAAGGATCTAAGAGAGCTCTAACTAAGGGGCCAGGGACATTACTATGCATTTGTCTATTTAACCTTGATTCAAGCAATGAGAGCATTATGAGCATTTCTATGGAGGCTCAACCACCGAACATAAAGCCTAGTAAGATAATAATAAAAATCCTTGTCTATCTCGACAAGCCTCTTAACACCTGCCACCCCATGAACATTCCTATAGTACCCAACTCCCAGCTCCCTCCTCACATGCTTATTGTCCCCTACAACAAGGTCCATGAACCACTCTGAAGATGATGTCCACCCTTTAATGTCCCGCACAACCCCACACTGTGCACAGCTGGGCCATCAGCAGATGAGGAGAAGGTTCAAAGAATAGCTATTCATGGTAAAGCCACAAGACGCAACGTGAAGACCAAAGGGCATCCGACGAGTGAAGCCACAAGGAGCAGACTGTTGAAGCAAGGCAGAGAGGCTCTTGAGAGAAAAGGAAACTTCGAGAGGCCAGTTTTACAAAGCACTGAGACAAGTGACCCTGTTTGTCCACACAGAGGATTGCTTCCTCTAATTAGAAGTCCCAACAGGAAGAAGTTGTGATTCTGAGGACATCCCAAAGGGCAGGTAATATTCAGATACATCTCTTAAGCATCCTGAAAACCTTGGAGCATCCAACTATAAAAGCAACTTTACAAAAAGAAGAAGAAAAAAAACCCAATTCGTCGGACTGACTTTTCCGCCTGTTTGCATTCACCCAGATACCATTACAGTGCATGTAGGACACGTTTTACCATATCTAACCTGATTCTATATGGAATGCCATGTGGTGTGTTTCTGAGGAATACAGAGTGGTTGCGCAATGATAATAGTCTTCAAATCACACACGTCCTCCAAAAAATGTACATGCCATAACAAAACCCTGAGTATAAGTCAAGCACAAAATTAAATTTTTATGATTTTACATGCAGTCCACTGAACGCTAATAATTCCAGTGACAATAATAGTAATCAGTTTTATTTTTATTTCACTTTACAGTTTAAAAAGTACTTTGAGGGAAGCCTGGGTGGCTCAGTCAATTAAGTGTAAGCCTTGGCTCAGGCCATGATCCCAGGATCCTGGGATCAAGCCCCAGGTTGGGCTCTTATGAGCAGGGACCCTGCTTCTCCCTCCCCCTGCCTGCTGCTCCCCCTGCTTGTACTCTCTCCCTGTCTCTCTCTCTGTCAGATAAATAAGTAAAATCTTTTAAATAAATAAATAAAAATAAAAAGTACTTTGAGCAGGTGAGTTTCATTTAAGAAGCAATATTTGAATTTTAGTTTTTTGAGGAAACTCCATACAGCTTTCCATAGTGACTGTGCCAATTTATATTCCCACCAGCGATGCGCAAGGGTTCCCTTTCCTCCACGCCTGTTATTTCCCATCTTGTGCATAATAGCCATTCTAGTACATAGGAGGTGATATTGGACTACAGGTTCCGTGAGGGCAAGTCTCCTATGCCATTTACCACTCGAGCCAACGACCGATGAGAAGCCTTGGGCCACTTTTTCATAGAGTGTTTACGAAAAGGTGTTTACCACTGTAAATCCTCCCTCTGTCTCTTTGAGGTGTACCTGTATCTCCTACAACGTAGGAGTGTCCTTCTCAAAGGCCTGAAACCCGTTCCTTTCGAACGTAACCATCAGGGTGGACAGGGGCTGTGGATCACACCTGTGTGGGTGGATGGAATCCTGACTTTGGTAACCACCAGCTAAAGCACACAACTGGCCCAGTCAGCATTTATACTAACCAAGTCTTTGTAACTTTTTACTTTGCCCAACTCTGCTGAGCCTGCGCTCACCTCCTCCCTACTCCCTCCTTCTCTTTAAAATGCCAGGTCAACTCTGTACAAATCCAAATTGAGTTCAGTTCACGCTGGGCCCTCTTCGCTTTTGCAACAGTCTATGACTAATTAAAATCTGTCCTTACCACTTTAGTGTCTGGCTTTGTTTATCTCTGACAGAGTTTATCCTTGTCCTCTCTATCATTTCAGCTAATATTAGTGAGCCAAATATACTAACAAAAGTAGTTGTAACATGTTTTTACAGAGTTTTATAACAATGGTATCAACAACTGGCATTTTGTGTGTTGTTAGATACTTTTCTTGCTTACATCCCACCAGAAGCATTGGGCTTATATATGGTGTTAATTTGAATAACATGTTAGACAACTATTTCCAAGCACGAAACCCCAGAGGCCATTAAAAGCTATAAAAATGTTTTAGCATGTGCCTAAAACTTTACTATCAGTTGCTTCATTTGTGCCAAAAAGTATATTATCTGTTCCAATTGAAAAAGAATCAAATCTCATGACTATCTTTTTGAAGTTTTTCCATTTTAAACGTTCCTTGTTTTCTACATCTGCCTCTACGTTTTCGTAGTCCACCGATGAGTCGTGATAAATGGGTCCCATCAGTGGGCGTGGACAGAGCACCCCGCTCTGTACCAGAGGCTCCGTGTGTTTCCTTCAGAACCTCCAACGACACGGGCAACACCGATGTTCTCAAAGACGAGGAAACTGAGGCTCAACAAATCATCGGAGATCGCGGAGTCTGTAAATAACCCAGCTGTGATCTGAACGCGGATTGTTTGACTTCAGAGGCTGTGCTCTTTCTACCAAGCCTCACAACCTCAGTGGGTAGAGTCGGGCATCGATTTTTGGCTCTCTCTGCTCTCTCGTCTTTAATAACTAGCACGCAGTCAAAACAGAAGTGAGGATGAGGGGAAATGATATACAGAATGCATTTTGTCATTATAAGGAAAGAAAGAAGAAAACGAAGAAAATAGTCAAGCTGTGGCAGAGCAAACTCCAAAGCAATCAAGAGGCTTCTGCACCCTGGGTTTTCTCTAAAGGGGCTGTATTTCATTCCTTTGAAAACTCTAGCTTTGGAATGAAGGTGGCATACTGTGGGAAGACCAAGGAAATTAAACTTTTTTCATCTTATTGATTCCTATTCCTTTCATTCCATCTGTCTCCTTGGCATGGCGAAGGGGGTGACGATCAACGCAGAGTAAGTCGGCTCTGTCAGTCAGAAGATGGGAGCTGACAAACCAGACACGGGCTCGGGAAGGCCTTCCATGAGGGAAAGAATTTGTGCCAGATGACAGGACTCACGGAGAGTCTGACAAAATGTTGCAGACAATCAGGAAGCGTCTGATCCAGATTTCATAGATAATAAGCAGACTCTTTCCCGCGTGCATGCGCATAGATTTGAATATTTCTGGTCAAGTGCCTCCCTTTTGCACAGATCAGGAAGTAAATAGAATGGCTAAAAAGAAAATGAAAGGGGGCCAGAATGGGGGTCAAACATAAAAGAAAAACAAACAACTAAATTGGTCATACAGAAACCTTGAGTACTTTAAGTTCATAGTTTATAATATAATGATGTGAGGGGGAAATGCTTCCTAAGTTAAGATTCCTAATATCATTACTAGAGTCCAAATACAACAAGATTTCAGGACCTTTCTACAAGTTAGAACCTTCCTTGAAATCAGAGAAGCACTCAGCTGCTGTTCTACTATAAAGAGCATATTTTGCCATTTCTATAAGGTTGTCTCCAACATAAACTCTAAAATAGCCATTACAAATGAGGACTTCTGCACATGAAAGAATCTGAAGCAGATCACTCGACAGTCTTGTGAATAAATACTATTAAGGGATATAAATCCTATATGTCCTTAAGAGCTTCATGCAGAAGGGGCTTCTACTGTGGCAGAGAAGGCGCTGAAATGGACAATTAGCTCCTGAGTAGAAGTTTATTTTGTTGGAAGTCAGGAGATGCATATATGGCAAGGCTGGACAAGGAATCGGTTTTACCATTTCGGTGCTCCCCTCCCCACACCCTCCCCATTAAGCTACTATCATCAATAAAAGGCATCATGTTATCTCTTTGCCTGCTTTCTCCTGGACTTGGAGGATCTCAGTAAAACAGATAAGAAATGTCAAAAACTCTCATGCTTTGAAAGCACAAGACTGATTCAGAAAATCAACAAGTGAATAATTTGGTTGTAAAATCCCCTTGATCAGCTCCCATAATTCCACTGTTATGGATCGAATTGTGTCCCTCACAAAAGAGATGTTGCTGTTCTACCCCAAGTACCTCAGAATGTGATCTTATTGGGAGGTAGGGTTTTTACAAAAGTAATGAAATTAAAATGATGCCATTAGGTTGGGCCCTAATCCAGTAGGACTGGTGCCCTTATAAAAAGGAAAAAATATGGATGCAGGGAGAGGTATATCACATAGAGAGGATGCCGTATGAAGAGAGAGAATGCAGTTGTTCACAGAGAGAACATGGTTATCTAGAAGCCACAGAGAGATCCGTAGAGCAACTCTTTTTCTTACAGCCCTGAAGGAACCAACCCTGCCATCACCTGGGATTCAGATTTCTTCAGAACTGTGAAACAATAAATGTGTGTTCTTTAAGCCACCCCATTTGTGATACTTTCTTATAGCAGTCCCAGCAAACAAATATAGATTTTGGTATTGGGAAGCCTGGAGTTATTGTAACAAGTACCTAGAAGTGTGGAAGTGCTTTGGAACAAGGTAGTAAGTGGAAGCTGGAAGAGTTTTTAGTTGCATGAGAGAAAAAACCTAGATGGCCTTGAAAAGAATGTTGCTGCAAATGTGAGTGCTCGAGGTAAAAATGAGGAGCATGTTATTAGAAACTGGAGGAACGGTGATCTTTGCTAGAAAGTGGTAAAGGACTTGACTGGTCGGTGTTCCCTAGAATGGAAAGTAGGACTTAAAAATGATGAGCTTGGAGGGTAAACCCTCTCATGTCCCCTCCCTCCTTGGGAGCTCTGTACTATGACTTCACTAACGCTCAATAAACCTTGCTTTGATGCCCACAAAAAAGAAAAAAAAAAAAGGAAGGAAGGAAGGAAGGAAAGAAGAAGGAAGGAAGGAAGGAAGGGGGAGGGAGAAAGAGGAAAAGAAAAAAAAAGATGAGCTTGGATATTTAATTAAATTTAATATTAAATATTTAATATTTAATTAAAGAGATTTCTAAGCAAAGTATTGAAGACATAGCTTGGTTTCTCTTTGCTGCTTATGGTAGATACAAGAGGAGAAAGATAAATTGAAGAAGCCAAAAGGACCCAGAACTTGAAGAGTCGGAAAATTCTCCACCTGTCCATGTTGCAACAAAATGACAGTATGCTCTGGAGAAAACTCCTGTGTGTCTGGACAAACATCTGCCACCGAGATTCAGCATATGACTTGTGGATGTAACTACCCATCTCAGTAAAAACAGTGCCCACCTGGTCCAGAGGGGACAGGACCAGGACAAAATGAAGGAAGGTTGGCAGATTTCTGGGATTCTACTGGCAGGAAATGGACTGATAGAGCTATTCAGCAATGAACACGTTTATGTTCAAGAAAGGGAAGAATGACCCAAAAGGCTGTTCAGAGGCCGGTGGCCACTGCCACCAAGAGCCTAGAAGACAGGCTAAGCGGGTGGGGCGGTCTCCTCCTTGGTGCCAGAGGGTAGGGCTACCTCCTCCATTTCACATGGAAAAACCAGCCTCTTTGCCATTCTCTGCTTCCCCTCCTGACTTTCCTGCTTCTGTGGTCTCACTTCCAGTAACCCAAGTTCAAAACCTGTCATCAGTGGCCGCTTTTCTTTCACTCATATTCAATTACACAGCTGGTCCTGTCGATTCTTCCACGCTTCACAATCATCACTGATGCCTAGGACTGTACTTTTAGTAATAAAATGCATTCTTTACTCTTTCCGCCATCTTTCTGTGCCACCATAATGATGCACATGAATGTCTTGGCAGATGCTCTCAAGAGCATTAACAATGTTGAAAAGAGAGGTAAATGCTACATTTTTACCAGGCCAAGCTCCCAAGTCACCATCCAGTTTCTATGATGATGAAGAATGGTTACTTTGGTGAATTTGATGATTATACAAGTGGGAAAATTGGTGTGAACCTCACAGGCAGGTTAAACAAGCATGGAGTGATCAGCCCCAGATTTGATGAACTCAGAGGTCTAGAAAAATGGCAAAATAATCTGCTCCTGTCCCACCAGTTTGGTTTCATTGTACTGACAACATCATTTGGCATCATGGACCATGAAAAAGCAAGACGAAAACACAGGATGGAAAATCCTGGCATTCTTTTTCTAGGGATGTAATATATACATGCAAATAAAGTGCCTCAGTGGACCAAAAAAAAACCAAACAAACCAAAAAAAAAAAAGAGAGAGAGAGAGAGAGAGAGAAGAAAATGCATTCTTAACTTGTTTTACACCATGGTACAAGAACTTGACATGACTTACGTTCTTTAATCTTTATAACCACGCAATGTGATGGTATACTATTCATAGTCATTTTACAACTAAGAAAAATTGAGGCTCAGACAGGTACTGAATGACTAGTTTGCCAAAGATCACACAGCAAAGAAGCGTCTGAGAAAAGAAACTTGACCCGGATATTCTGGAGCCCTGAACCACACTCTAACTGGCACACTCCTTCCTTTAAAACATCTCTCATGGTTGTTTCTTCCTGTCCATTCCCACTGCTACTAACATAGTTTCATAACCTTTTATTCATAACCCATTCCCTCACCCTTTTATTACTACACAAATCTCCTTGTGTTTCTCCCTTGCTCCAGTCGATCCTCCTTCCAAACGGTCTTTCTGATCTCATCTAAAAACAAAAAAATCTACCTTTGAGTTAATTCTTTTTGTTAATATTTTATTTATTTATTTGATAGAGAGTGAGATCTCAAGTAGGCAGAGAAGCAGGCGGGCGGAGGTGGGGGAAGCAGCTTCCTTGCTGAGCAGAGAACCCGATGCAGGACTCGATCCCAGGACCCTGACATCATGACCTGAGCTGAAGGAAGAAGCTTAACCCACTGAGCCACCCAGGCACCCCCCTTTGAGTTAATTCTTAGCTCGATGACTTTCAGCGACTTCTCATTGCCGGTAGGATAAAGCCTAAGTATCCTAGACTGGCATTTCATAGTATCTGCTCATCATGTCACCTTTTAAAATCTTGCTCACTTAAAGTCCAGTCTCTTTGTGAAAAAATACCTGTTAAACTTTTATCTGAGCATATCACTTGACAAATGTTCCCTGTCCTTGCAATGTTACCAATTGTAATATTCATCTAAACCAATCTCGGGTTTAAGATGCCAACCACAGAGCCTGCGATAATCATCTCCCCTCAAAACTCCCTCTCCTAGAGTTCTCTGTCTACCT
This sequence comes from Neogale vison, assembly GCF_020171115.1. Classification (NCBI taxonomy): domain Eukaryota; kingdom Metazoa; phylum Chordata; class Mammalia; order Carnivora; family Mustelidae; genus Neogale; species Neogale vison. Next base: position 11,353,479 of record NC_058093.1, read on the forward strand.
CCAACCCCTTAGGATCCACCTGAAATCTGATGCTGCTTTTGACTCCTCCTCTTCACCTGACCTGCTGCCAAATCCTATTGCTTGCTCTGCCACTAAAGTCCTCTTTCATCTGTCCTTTCCCTTCCATCCTCACTATCTTGGGTCTCATTTGTGCTCTTCAGACTTGAGAACATAAGAGAATGACCATTAGATTAAACTTTCACACCAAAATGAGCAAAGATTGACAGGCCAGAGGGGCCAGAGGGAAGAGAATCAGGAGAGAGATAACAAGAGCCTACTTGGAAAGAGCTAGCCCTAGAGAAAATGGAGGGATAGTAAAATTCACATGAGGAGAGCCTGAGTGGCTCAGTCGTTTCGCATCTGCCTTCAGCACAGGTCATGATCCCTGAGTCATGGGATCGAGCCCCACATCAGGCTCTGTGCTCAGCGGGAAGCCTGCTCCTCGCTCTCCTACTCCCTCTGCTTGTATTTCCTCTCTCGCTGTCTCTCTCTCTGTCAAATAAATAATTACAATCTTAAAAGATAATCAATCAAATCCACAGGAGTAGACATGGGGGTGGATGGTGGGAGGTGCTAAAATCTTGAAGATGAGGAATTTGAGAAGAAAAACCAAGGTAGGAGAGAGGTGACTGTGACTATGAATCAGGTCCTTTTAATTTACCTTTGGAAGACAAATGAAGCTCAGTATTCCCTTTAAGTCACATTTTGGCTCTTAGTATTGTGCATCTTTGACATAGGGGTCTTCTCTGAGTCTAGGCAGATAGTCTTCTAGCTCTCTCTTCTGTGCAATTCCGCTCTCAAATGCCTACCACAACTACTTCTACATGACAATTGAGGCTCTGAATCAATGGCCCAAGCCACCATTCCTCAGCACCACCACCCCTGCCCAGCTGACCCCATCACTGTGCCTCTCCTTGCTGACCCCATCACCGTGTCCCCCCACCTCCACCAGCCCCATCACTATGCCTGCCCCCCTACCAGTCCCATCACTGTGTCCCCCTTGCTGGCCCCAATGCTGTGATCCCCCACCCCTGCTTGTCCCATCATTGCGTCCCCCCTTTCTGGCCCCATCACTGTAATCCCCACCCCTGCCAGCCCATCACTTGACCCTCCTCTGCTAGTCCCATCATTGTGCCTCTCTTACTTGCCAGGAGCCATACTGTGGCCCCCACCCCAGGCTGGTGCCATCACTGTGAGCCATCAACAATTTCCTTCTCCACATATGTCCTTACCCATGCTCTTCTCCTCTGACACTGCCTGCCTCTCAAAATCTTCTCGATTTCCTGGAGGCTAAGGAAAGTGCCACCTTCCCAGATTCCCTTATCTGGAAATGCTCTTCTCCCTCCTTTGAACACAAACAATACTTCAGCTTTTTTTTTTTTTCCAAAAAAAATTCTTAGACCTGTTTCTTTTCTAGGCTTGGCGAGTCTCACACTGGAATATTCCCATCTTAGCTTCCTATTGGTTAGTATGTATGAAGCCCCGAAGGTAAGGGATATGGTTTGCTTATCTTGAGTATCTAACCTAATACTGTACATGGAGTAGATACCCCCTACGTATTTACCAAACCCAATGGCATTTAATCCCACCAGCCTAATTTACGTTTGCCCCTATTAGGCAGTGAGTTTCCACTAGGTTTCTGCGTGAGAAAACTTCTTATGGAAAATCTTACCCTCTTTGTTATAGACGAAGCATCAATTAAAAAGCACAAAGTGACACAGTCTGACCCTAGAATATATCCTGGAGCCCAGACCAAAGAAAGAGACAAATTTAAAGTTGTACAAACCAACAGTGGGAGGACCGTCTATACTTAGTGACTAGTCTGTCAGAGTGAAAAACCTCAAGTGGGTTGTAAATATAGGGTTGATTCTTTGGGAAATTTTTCTTCTATTTGCTGATTCAGCTCCTACAATCAAGAGATTTTGTTGTTGTTCAATTTTACTTAAGGCAGACTAAATCAACTGATTTCATGTTTATTCCTGATTTTTGTTTTTCTTACCTTGGCTAAACTCTGTGTTTGACAAGGCCCTCAGTTTCAGTGATCAGAATATGCTTTTATCCTTTAAATTTTTTCTAAGTCATCTACTTCTTGGCTTGTGTCTTCTATGGAAATCCAACTAATTTGTTACAAAATATGATTTTTTTTTTAATTTGCAAGAATCCATAGAACTCTTGCTTCTAACACTGGTTGATGATGATGGATTTTCTTCCCAGCATTTGTTAGGACCCACTGTAAATTCAGTCTGCACAACATTTAGTTGGCTCACTGGTTGGTATAAAAGGGTTGTTTAACATTTTGTATTCCCAAATATACCGATGTAACTCCTTTCGTGGTTCTCACTCTTTAGAAATAGAAGGTAATACTGAAGGCATATCTTTTGAGGGACTGTTCATTTCAGAAAATCCAGTCTACCCAGTGTTTACTTACGTATGATGACCTTAAATGGGGAAATTAGCAAAACAACAATGATTAAAGTTTCCCTAACATTGATTGGGCAGAGATTTTAAAAGGCTTTCTCCCAGAGCTACATGATATGGTCATTAGGCTTTTAGGGAATAACTAGAAGATTAGACAAAACAGACCAGCACTCCCCTTAACCAAAGGGGCAAAGAAAGAGAGAAAAAGAAAATAAAGGAAGAGGTTTTTTGGGTCTACCATGTGTTAATTACCGACGATCTATATTCTCACTGAACAACTGCTGGCTTCCCTTCCCTTAGCCCATCTCTCCAAATTACAATCCTCCAAACCTAAGGCTTTGATTTTTTCGACAGTCTCTTCCCATTTCAGGCACCCACATACGTGTGCAGGCACACACACACACACAGAGTTTTCCTTTCATATTTGGATTTACAGAGGGTCAGAGGAAAGGGAGAGGAAAGACTTAAAAAAAAAAAAAAGAAAAGAAAAGAAACCTCTAGTAAGTTTGATCTAAACAAAATGGTTATTCAAATGGGTCCCCTACTAATTTCACAAAGATGCGTGATAATATCCAACATATGGCTTTAACTATGTTTTTTAATATTAGAAATTGAATGCACATTTTAAGACACAAGTTTTGCTGATATGCTGTTGATAATACAGGAGAACTATTTCCCATTTGTTTCTAATTATCCTAAAGACAGCCTGGGGATCATTTACCCATGGTTTAAGAGTACTCAGATAAGTCCGCAGATGCGACAGGCGGGCATGTGTGTCAGCTACTGCAGAGGGTCTGCGTGAGGGTGGTTTAGCAGAGACTATCCTCTTATGTCTGAAACCACTAGATACGGTTCCTAAGGTCAACCAGTACTGAAAAATAAAATCCTTCCTTTGTCAACATTCTTAGGGTGTGGGCTCTGGAGCCAGACTGCCTGGCTCCGCCATTTAACTGGCTGGGTGAACTTGATCAAATGAGCTAACCTCTCTTTGCCTCAATTTCCTCATCTGAAAAATGGGGATGTGCTCCCATGGTATGGCCACAGAGAGGATGAAATACCCAGAATGGTGCCCAGAGCAGAGAAAGCACTCGACACTTGATCTGGCCCCAGTTTAACTCTTTGCTTCATCTATCTCTGCCTCCCCACCCCCTGAATCTTGCCAGCAAGATCTCTTCCAGTTCTTCCAACATGCCCTCCATCACCTCTCCTGGGACACTTTCTCCCTTCAGGCTAATGGGTCTGTGATAGGTGGTCTTCACCCATAGGCCCACAGCTCCCCGGGTTTCTTCTGTATAACATACATTTTCATACTTACTGGTCGACCCACTGGCCTTTTAGCTCTGAGGCAGGAATTGAGGCAGGTCTGTTCACCGCTGCAATCCCACCTTGTAACAAAGGGCTGTGCACTGGAACTAACTGGATTTTTTCTTTGACAAGCAGAAAAAAAAAAAACTTCCTCCTTCAGTGTATTCCTTGAAAATAGGTCAAAATGCAAAGGAGGTAGGGGAAAATTATATGCTTGCTCGAGAGCATTCTTAATTTTAATTCTTCTTAAGATACGATGACCCCTTTCAGCCTGAAAATTCAAGTGTTTGTTCCGCACAGGGTCTTCTGCGTACACGTGCCCATGGGCACACGCACACGCGTGGTTATGTTCCCATGCTCACTACAATTATGGCTTCACTTCCATTCCTCACTTCCTCTCCTTCAGTAATGGTCATTTGCTTATGAGAGCTCGTGGATTTGTCTTTATTTCTTACCCCACCTTCTCACTCATGACTTTTATTTCTTTCACCTGTTTCTTTGCTCTCTGTTCAAAATTGTTCTTCCATTTGATCTCACAGATCACTAATTTTGTTTCAGTGGTATGGATTCTTTTCCTCTTCTACTCGTGAATTGCTCTCTGTCGAAAATTACGGCTTTGCTGTCTCATTTCCTAAAGCATTGCTTAAGCATTCTTAATTCTTTTTTGTTTGTTGTTGTTGTTTTGTCATGTTTCCAGTTCTCTTCCTTCTTTAAATCTTCACCCATAAATGGTAGCATGCTATCTCATCTTCAAGTAATCGAGAGCCCCTGGCTTGCTCAGTCAGCTCACACCATGGAGGGGGTCCTTTGGTACCAGGCAGCTCAGGCATCTGGAGTCCTGGGCCGGGCTAGATTGGCTGATGGTGAGAAGTAAGGTTGGAGTTTCTCCTTCAGGAGGCTGGCCAGCAGCCAGCAAGGGCCTCATGCACAGAGAACCACTAGATCTGCCTTCCCCTCCCAGGGCCCTAGCGGCCAGGCTCCCCACCACCAATGGCACCGGAATCGTGGGTGCCTTATACCTGTGGGCCCCTCCCCCCACCCAGGTCCTGACCTTCTTCTTAAGACTCCCAGACCTAGAGTGGTTGAGTTTCTTCCAGCCTGAGCATGTCCTATAGGAATCCCAGCAGTAGATGGTGGTCATGGGTACGTGTGAGGCTGCTATTTCCCATTTTTTCTTTTAAAATTATCTGAGGGGGTGGGGGGAGGGAAGGAATAGGACAAAGCTTTTAATATTAAAGAAAACTCTTTTACACTCAAAAAGTTGAAATGCTCAAAGTTAAAACAATCAATTAGGAGCAATTTCCAATTTTTAAGAGAAAACTACAAAATTAAAACTTCTCTGAAGTTTAGTAAGATATCCTGCAAGACACCCAAATTCATATGGGAAAAATTAGCCTCAAAGCTTGATGTACTCTTTGAAATACAGCATGGCTCCCCTTGCAACGCTGAATACAGAGGCGGTGCAGGGATTAAGAACATAGACGCGGGGTGTGTTGTTTGCTCTTGTTGCCCGAGTTTCATCATCTGTAAGAGGGGGTTAAGCATGGCACTTCCCTCATATAGTTTCGTGAATGTTAAATGAGTATTGACTCATTTGGAAAGTGCTTAGCCTGTACCTGCTATACAGTAATGCTACAGAAGTGTTAAGTAACACCAAGTAAAATAGAGTAAGTACCAGATCAGTTACTAAAGCTGTGAACCCACTAGGAAATTTTGACATCTAGGATGTCATGGAATTTTTTTTTAAATCCTTTAAAATTATCTTTGCCATGAAAACAGGTTCACCACTGCCATCAGAAAATAATACTCTGACAGATACGACAAAGACCATGACATAGACAGTTCTGGAATACCAAGAGTTTCCAATGAGAGGAAAGAAGTGGAAAATATCACTTTGAAATGTTTACTCAGGCAGATGTTTTCAGGAGAGTCCATTTTCAACTTTATGGCAGAGTCACATAATCTATCAATTATCTAGTATCGGAAACAGCCCCAAATCTCGTGTGTTTTAAAGGCTGGTATACTCTGAAGACACAGCAGAGGTGTATTTGCCCTTCGTAAGCAAGCCCCACGCATTCACACAGTTACTCCGTTAGAGTCTAATGGACGTGCGCACACAAAGCAACCAGCCCACTGCCCCTTTCCTCCACCTATAGTCACAAAGATGAGAGGAAGAGAAATTAATTAGCAGCATCTGAACAATGACAGAAATGCCCCGAATCCTAGTAAGAGGAAAATTGTTTATAATAATAAATAATGAAACTGACATTCACCAAGGCATCTTGATCTGCTCTTTGCATGCACCAGTTTGTTTGATTTTCTGATAACTGGAGTTTAATATTTTACTTCCCAGACTATTGCTAGCTCTTCAAGGTCTCTCAGGTGAGCTGTCCCTTTCCCATTCCTACAGGCCAGGGGACAAAACAATGAAGTCCATTTCACTTAGTTTTAATCATTTTGAAGAGCCCAGTGACAACAGAGGTCTGAGATAAACGTGTGCTTTTGATCTGCACAGAAGAGAGATGCTAAGTGGCAAGGCATAAATGCCTGACTGTGAGCGGCTGAACAAGCCTCGTGAGCTATATAGTTCACGCAGAACATTCCGCTTGATCCAGACAAGCAAGGACAATGTGGGATTTTATACTCCTCGATCCGCAGTGGAAGCACTGACTCATTACCGCCGTCGTCAGCCTTCCATGTTACTTCATGTCATGTGGAATCCAGTTGAAAGATCATCTTTGGGTAACGTTTTTTTCAACGCAGCTGAGGCGCATGCATTCGAGAGAAAACAAATGTATGTGACACGCAGAGCCAGGAATGAGGTGGAGTCAGCCGCAAATTTGGATTCTCAAAGCTACACCATTGCCCAGGTCCTGACCCTAACCTTCTGTCTCCCACTGGCAAAGAGACCCAGAGCGTTCTGCCTCACATAACACGAGAAGCCACTCTCCTGTGTGAAATCCCCCATCAATTTTGCAGAGGTTTTCTGCCATTATCGTTGTCCAGGTAGGCAGTTGTCACAAAGCATTAGAGCTGAAAGAGGCTGACAGCAGAACTGCGGGCGAGCTCGGGGCTCAGTCCGGCCCAGCACCTGCCGCCTGCTCAGGCAGGAGTGTCCTCTGTCAAGACACAGCCTGGCGAGAGGCTTCAGGAATCACTTTGTATCAGTGCCCTTCATTGACAGCATGCTGGAGGGCAGCCTGTCTAGCAAAAGCAGGACAGAAACCTTTGCCAGCCACCTGCCTGCCCCCATATGGTGGCCATTTAAGAACCCGTCACTTTTATAAAGAAGCTCTCGAATTATTCATTCATCAAGTGCAGTTTTGACTGGCCCAACTGCCTCAGTGTATGATCACCTGATTCTGTGATTTGAAGAACTTTGTTGTCACAGGACTTCCTGTGGGTGTTTCTAAGGAAGCGATTGCTTAAATATACCTGGGCGAGCAAGTCAAGCCCATTCCACATCCTGAGCTCCTGCTCCTTCAAGAAGGGCATTCCTGGGGAGCAAGAGCCCTTTCAGCCCCGAGCGGATACAATCCCATGCCCAGGAGCCTCACTCCAGCCCATGGAGGGAGTGTCTGAGCACTCATTCACCTGTTTCCTTGTTTCCTCATTCACCTGATCCAGAGGCAGACAGCTAATAGGGGAGGAGGTTGGGGCTGGGGGAGTCTGCTCAGAAACCATACAACAACAGCAACAATAAAATCAAAGACACCTGTATGCTCACCTGGGAAGTCAACAGAGTCCAAAAAATCTAACAATGGAAAAATGTACTTTAAAGGGGCCCAGAAATCCATTACTACTTGCACACGCAATAAAATTCTACCAATATTTTTTTCTTTTAAATTAAATTCATGAGATAATGTAAGTATATGGTAATGTTTCAGTGGATGTGCTGGAAATTTCTTTCTTATTTGTTTTAAGAGCAATCTCTCTCCACCATCATGGAAACTCCATGAGATGAGGGGCCACTATGACTCCCTGTCAAGGGCCTGAACAGCGCCTGACACATAAGAGGTGCTCAATAAATAGTTAGTAGGAAAATTGGACGAGGAAATGCAAGAAAGAATGACTGGATGAATGAATGACATCGGGAGTGATGTCTAATGACACGGCTTCTCAAATGTTTTGCAGGGGTTGTGATAGAAGGGGTTGAGTAGAGCCAAGTGCTGAGAGTGATAACTTTTTTACATTTTAAAGTCGACTTGGTACATTTTGGTTGAAGACTTAAGATTTTTTAAAACCTGCAATAATAAAGAATGAATGAACCAGGCACCTGAGAGTTGGACATAGCTCTCTGTTGTTGGAACTTCAGGCTCATTGTACACATCCCACTCCATGACAGAGTGGTTTTAGGAAGGCAAGCAGGTGAGATTTTACATCCTTTCTCCTAAAACTGGCTGCTTATGACCTGGTTCTTTTTCTTTACTCTTGTCCTGCCAATCTCTTCCTATTTCTTCAACTGTCACCTGTGGCTCAGAGACTCTCTCCCTTCTGAGGTTCTCCCATGAGATTGGGCCCCGTCCATGTAACTACTTCCTAGGCCTCTAGCTCCACTCGTGGTCCCATAGATCCTCCAATGTAACAGCCCCAAACTGAGCTGCTGACTGTCTCCCCATGGCAACTCTTCCTTCTTTGTCCCACATCTCAGGGAAGATTGACATCGCCCCATCTAGAACTCTGAAGATACCCAGGATCCCTCTGACACTCCACTTCTCACACCACATCCAGCCAGTCACCAAGGCCAGTGGATTCTAAGTCCTTAACATCTCTCACTTCCATCCTTCCCTCCCCTTTACTGCAAATACTAACTTAGTTCAGGCTTTTATTATCCTCACGAGGATTATTTCTATAGTCTCACTGGTTGTCCTGCCTCTGTGTCTGTCTGGGTGATCTTTATAAAATGAAAATGTGCATGTTACCCCACCCTCCAGCCTTCCAGTTTGGCTTAAAACCTCTTGGTGGTTCCCCATCATCTGTTGGTGTATGGTTGAGCCTCTGTAGTATGGCCTTATATGAGCTTTTGTGATGTAAACATTGTCTTACCTCTCGCCAAGACTTCCTTTGCTTCCTCTACTCCAGCCAATAAGCTACATAGAGTTTCTCAGTAGGTAGGGTCGTTTCATCCATCCAACCAACCAAAGGGTCAGTCTCTCACTAATGCATCTCTCTGTAGTCCATGACGCCGCTTCGGCCCCCAGCACCAAATGAGTTGGGTCTCGGAGAGGCAGTACTCCAGAATGGAACCATCCTCTCTCTCAAGGAGCTGGAATTGGAAACACAGCAAAAGAGAGAAACTTGGCCAATATTGGGACTGCTTACTAAGAAATCCCACCTGGTACATCAACCCACAGAAGTTCTCAATTGTTCTTCAATTTTGGTGTGAGACAATGGCCAAACGTTAGAAGGAGTCGAGATGCCCTTCAACAGATGAATGAGTAGAGAAGATGTGGCTCATATATACAATAGAATATTAGTCAGCCTTCAGAAAGGATGAATACCTACCATTTGCATCCAGTGTGGATGGAACTGGAGGGGATTATGCTGAGCAAAATAAGTCAAGCAGAGAAAGACAATTATCTTATGGTTTCACTCATATGTGGAACTTAAACAATAACCCAGAGGACCATAGGAGAAGGGAGGGAAAACTGAAGGGGGAGAAATCAGAGAAGTAAATAGACCATGAGAGACTCTGGACTCCAGGAAGAAAACTGAGGGTTTCAAAGGGGAGGGGGTTCACAGGGTGATGGGCATTAAGGAGGGCATATGATGTGATGAGCCCTGGGTGTTATATGCAACTAATAAATCATTGAACACTACATCAAAAACAAATAATGTACTATACAATGGCTAACTAAACATAAAATAATAATAATAATAATAATTTGGGAATGAAAAAGTATGGATCAGACCCTCATGATTTCTTGCCTGGGCTAGAAAAATATCTTCTGAAGTATTTCATCTTCAGTCCTTCTCCTGATCCATTCTTCATACTGTTGTCCACCATCTCCCCAAACCTCAAATAGGCTCACATCACACTCCAGCTTAGATGTCTTCAGTAGCTCCTTGTCATCTACTGGGTTCCCAAGAATGTCTCCCCCATCTCCCAAAGCAGTAGGTGGCACACTCAACAACTTTCTGTTGAATGTAAATATATTAGCAATCGAAGGGTTGATCCAACGACATGCTTAATTTTTTTCTTCTTTTCTCAAAGATTTTATTTATTTATTTGAGAGAGAGAGAGTGCGCACAAGCTGGTGGGGAGGGGCAGAGGGGCAAGCAGACTGCCCGCTCAACAGGGATCCTGTTGCAGGGCTCAATCCCAGGACCTTGAGAGCACATCCTGAGCCAATGTCAGATGCCCAACCGCCTGAGCCATCCAGGAGCCCCCCAAATGTTTGGTTTTTAAGTGAGAATAGACAGATATGAAACAACAACAGCAAACATCAGCCAGTCATTGTCCATGATTCTGTGACATGTGTTTAGGGCCCACGGTTGAGTTACAAGTCTTGCCTCTTTGCTTCTTCCACATGGAAGCAGCAGAAAATGGCTGAAAAGCCCTAGGCTTTGGATGGCATGGATGTGGTTCAAATCCTGGCTCTCCCACCTCTCTGTGTGATCATGTACAAATGCCTTACTCTCTGTGAAACTTGGTTCCTCGTCTATAGGTAGCGATCATAATTCCTAGATCACAGAGCAAGCCGTTAAGTATGTCCTTTTCGAAAGAAGTCTAATTCATCTTCTCCAGTAACACAACATGCCCACCCATTCTATCACTTAGCTCAAATTTAAAAGGCACTACATCACTTTCTATTTAAATACTACTGTTAAAGATGAAATAAGCAAAAAACCCCAACAAATATGTTTAGCCCACAGCTAGACGGAAGAGTCTGAGGACTTGAAGGAGAGGCTGGTTTTCGAATTGTTTGTGTTTCTTCTCTTGTGCAGACATTGGGTTGTGAGGGTCTGGCTGACGTGGATGCTCTAGAGAAATCACGTGATGGAAGGACCGGACTCCAAGGGAAGGAAAACCTTGTTTTCAATTCTTTTAAACTCTTAAGGTCAGCTTCAAACAGGAGTCAGAACAACCTAGCCAAATTAGCAATAATCAGGAAGTGGCCCAAGCCAGGTAGCAAATTACCAGCTAATAGAACCAAGTCACCTTTTTGCAATCCTCAGCTGTGCAGAGTGTCCTCAGAGGGACCAGCTCCCACAGAGGCTGCCTCCGGTTCAGGGTTCGGATGGAAGGTATTTAGATACACTAATAATTGCCCAGGGATGTGGTTTGTTCCAGAGAAGTCAAAACTGTGTTTAAATGTCTGAAATTCCTGGTGTCGCTAATAATTGTAACCTCTGCTTCAATAAAACATACAAATACTGCTGCTGAAACATTTCCAATCACAAGGTATTATTTTTGGTCTAAAACAGATGCAGCCCTTGGTGCTTAAAAGGAGGATGTCTGGATGGATTTATACCTCTGCTTGAAGGGAAACAAAACCCCTGGAACGTTGGCCAAGGCCCCAAATGCAAGAAGCATCTATTGGAGCGACGGTAACTTTGCAGCGTGACGGTGGAGCCACTCCTAGCATGAATAAGCGCTATCTTGGGAGACCTACCGAAGGTGCCGGAAGGAATCCAAGCCAGTAGTTTAAAGGAAAATGGGCTGGCATTTTTGAACACTTAGCTGGCAGGCTGGGCGTTAATATGGGCTCTCTCCTTGAATCCTCCCAGCACCCCCATTTTACATTGAAACCCAGAAAGGCTAAATAATCGATTCAAAGACACCCCCATATTAAGTGCAGAATTGGGATTTAACCCCAGGGCCGTCTATACAAAAAGACCCCAGATCTTTGCCACTCGATCATACAACCTCCCTTGGGAATTTTAAGAGCTAACCCCCCAAACAAATGGGGACCTGGAGTCAGACCATCAGGGTTCACGTCGCTCCTCCGTTATTTGCTATCTCTGTGACCACGGCAGTTAACTGCTCTGCTCTTCAGTTTCCTCATGATAAAATGGGAGAGAATACTAGAGTAGTAACGTTAGGCCAATGGAAAGAGGTCGTACAGCTACAAGTGTGGGTGCTATGCTTCTAGCACCCTCGTGTCCAACCCAGACACTCGGACATCAGGCCATCAAGCAAGCCAACTTCAGCCCAGCCTGCTAGGGAGGGCCTTTGGGTTAGCCCAGAGACCTGTCCGCCTAGTCCAACAGGGGACCCAACCTGCCACTAACTCCCCTGCAGACAGCCACAGTTAAAAGCCAAATGCTTCATTTCCGCAAGATAGTAGGTAGCCATCTCCCAAGGTGCACCAAGGCCGATCCTGAAGAACATTCCCCCGAGGCTGTGAAGCTCTCGCCTAGTTGCCGGAACGCTCGTTTCTTTAGTATTTCACATGGCGCTGGAGTACACCAGTAAAGATCTGCTGGGCACATGTGGAAAACATTAGCTGTTATGTGGATTCGGGCAAAAGGTAGTTAGTATCCAAATAAATCAGATTGATGCTTTATCTTACAACCATTAAAGCAAAGCCTGAACTCAACATGTTCTGGCTGTGGACAAGGCTTAATATAAAAAAACAATCACCCCAACTGGAAAGAACTAAAGTCTTTAGGTACAGTAGTGCTTTCTCCTTCGCCAAAAATTCACGTACACCAATGTGATACAAGTTAATATCTCGCATGGGATATATTAAACAAAGATAAGGTACACAGCAATTGTACGGAATTATGAAAAATTAGGCAGTGGGTAAAAGAAATTCTTCCTTTTTCAAGTTAATCATTAACATTTCTCCAGGAAACAAACAACTGAGACTATTGTCTTATTTCCAAAGGTTGCCCAGGGGTGAGCAAAAAAGCTAATTTCATTAGATGCAATACATAATCCAAGGGTGGTCATACAATCATTGCATGCACATGTGCCTGACCATAAAAATACCTCAAGGACTAGGAAGTTCCAAAGTAAATGTAAAAAGTGGGTATACAAAGCCATTTTCGCACAGTGTTTAAACATGTATATGCTTCAATAAAAGACATAAATAATGTAGTCGTTGTTTAAATACAGCCAACTGGCCATTACTCCAATCCATGTCAGGTGTTAGGAAGGCAGAAACTGAATTCTTCTTCCATCCTGTTTCTGGACCCTGAGACCAAGGAGTAGAGAAAGCGTGAAAACAATACATCATACCAAGCAATCAAAGAAAGCAGCCAAGAGGAGGAAAAGGCAGAATGTTAAGTTCTTAAGTAACCAAGAATTTGAAAAGAGCCATCTTTCCAGATTTATTCTCAAAGTATAAAGTTACAAGTTACAAGTTTTTCACCATGAAACGGAATCAAATTCCGTTAAATTTAACGACAACAAGTGCGGGGTTCCATAACGTAAGGAGGGCACTTTGCAGAGTGCCTGACACGCGCAAGGACTTGGGATTCTTCTGAACTACTGTGGATTCCCTTTTCCTGGAACTGATCTGAACGACGTTTGTGCCATGTTCTCCTGGGGTTTTTTGGATGTTTCCTCACTGGAAGTAAACGTTAAAGGCAAGTAGTTGCCTCCTTTGTATAAGTACTTGAGCAGACGATTCAAATTCATGTTCAGTCGTGAGGAGATGCTTGACTCATGCTCCTGGGCTTCGGCCACTTTCATTTCTTGAGGTTCCCAAGGTAAGAGACATGCCAGGAAAAGATTACAAAATGTATAGTGAATTCTAGATGTTTACCCTTTGCAAATTTACATTGTTGACATAAAAAATGCAATACAGTGTGCTCTTCACAATAGAGACAAGATTTACTTTTAAGAAATTGAAAAGTATGGGGGCACCTGGGTGGCTCCGTCGGTGAAGCGGCTGCCTTCAGCTCAGGTCATGATCCCAGGGTCCTGGGTTCAAGCCCCGCATCGGGCTCCCTGCTTAGCAGAGAGCCTGCTTCTCCCTCTCCCTCTGCCTGCCTCTCTGCCTACTTGTGCTCTCTCTATCTCTCTGTCAAATAAATAAAGTCTTTCAAAAAAAAAAAAAGAAGAAGAAGAAAGAAAAAAAGAAATTGAAATGTACGGCCCCATAGTTGGAAAGACGGTTAAGTTTTTCCTATGCCTGTTGTCCTCTCTCAATTGCCAAAACTGGACTAGAGCCTCAGAGATCCATCCAGCCTAGATATGAGGACCCTTGGTGTTTGGGAGTGAACTCTGTCACTCCATAAAAAACTCTGAGAAGATACACTGAAGCCCTAATCCCCAATCCATCAGAACGTGACCTTATTTGAAAATAAGGTCTTGGGATGCCTGGGTGGCTCAGTGGGTTAAGCATCTGCCTTCGGCTCAGGTCACGATCCCAGCGTCCTGGGATCGATTCCCACATCAGGCTCCTTGCTCAGCAGGGAGCCTGCTTCTGCCTGCCGCTCTGCCTGCCTGTACTCTATCTCTCTGACAAATAAGTAAATAAAATATTTTTTAAAAATTAAAAAAAAAAGAAGGTCTTTACAGAGTTAATCAGGTTAAAATAAAGTCCGAGAGGTGGGCCCTAATCCAGTGCGCCTGGTGTCCTTATAAAAGGGGGAAATTTGGACATGGGGACAGGCACATCCAGAGGGAAGATGCTATGAAGAGACACAGGGAATATGATTAAGACAGAGGATTGGAGTGACGTATTTAATAAGCTGCAGAAGGCCAAGGCTGGCTGGAAGACCATCAGAAGCGAGGAAGAGGGAAGGGAGGACTCCCCATCGGTTTTGGGAGGGAGCACGGCCCCTGGTGACACCCTGATTTCAGATTTCCAGCTTCTAGAGCTGGAAAACAACAAATTTCTGTTGTTTTAAGCCACCGTGTGTGTGTGTGTGTGTGTGTGTGTGTGTGTGTAGCTTTGCAGGCAGCCCTCAGAAACTGCGCCTGTGAGCATGGCAGGCCCGCGGGGCAGCCCTCACGGCCTCTCGCTCCTGCTCTGCCTCGACCCCAGGGGCCTCACCCTCACACACACCGGAGGCAGCACAGGAGCGCTCGGGCCAATGGCCACCGGCGTCAGCGCCCGGACAAGGAACCCTCTGCAGCGTCCCGACGCCCGCCGTGAGCCCGAGGAGAAATCTCAGCTCACGAGTGTATGTTTGTACCTTACAAAAGAAAATTCCCGAAGGAAAGCAAGGGAAGGAGGGAACAATCCTCTGTCGTATGTTCACTTTAGTCCCAAGGTTATACACTGTCATTCGGCAGGTCTCTGGCCTTCCTGGCATGATCGCCCCTAACACAGCGCTCTAAGGTTAAAAACTTGTCCTGCGGAGAATGTGGTCAGAGTATGGAACCACACGCAGCCGCCTCACAACCCAGGCCCGGTGAACGTGGGAAGCCCGCCCGAGTAGATTTGAGCTTACACTCGGTTCTTCTGGTTTTCCTTTTCTTTTTTTTTTTTTGGGGGGGGGGAATTCTTACATCTCCTTTTCCCCTGAGCCCCTCTGCCCTGGAATGAGCCCCGGATCTGGTATAAGAATGATGACAGAACAGTGGGAAGACCTGCTGCGGATCACGCTCTACCCACCGCACCCCATCTTTTATGCGCTTCCCTTCACTCAAGCCTCATAGCTGTCTTTCCAAGTACCTACCGTGATTCTTGCAGATGAAGAAACAAAACCAGAAGATATCAGTCATTTGCTCAAGATAACAAGGTGAGGGGACAACAATGAGGCCCCATTCGTTGACCTAAAAGCCCCGCACACTCCTCCACAGTGCACCCCCCCCCCAGGTGTTTCCACTGCTGAAGTCACGTAGATAAGGCTAAATGCTGTGACCAGGGAGCTTGGATGCTTCCTGTTTGGATCGAAGCTCTCATCCTCAACCTGTCAACCTTGAGCTCTGAGCGCTACGTGAAATACCAACAAAATTTCTAATGGTCATTGGGTGGTATTGGTCCTCTCCCCACTGAGTCGAAGTACTTCATTTTTAAACTCTTAGTGAGCCAGTCCAGGCCATTTACAACATCATTTGATAATTTATATATACTTAAAAGCGCCCAGAAGGTCGGTTTTGACTTCAGGCCAGCTATGGCTATTAATTAATAAAGCTGCCATGCTCCTGTATGATAAAAGGCTCAACATGAAGTTTACAACAAATGCACAGAGGCCCAACAAATATCTCACATTTCCAGGTCTCTGCTGAGTCATGACATCAGAGCCAACCCCGGGCCGATTTACCTCTGTGGCACAGAAATACTCCATCTATTGGCAGTATGACTTGGTGGGAGGTTCTTTGCATGGGGAGTGAACAATCCAACAGAACCTACTCAACCAACATGCCAGACTCAGTACTTGGGCATTCCGTGTACAACAGCGGCCGTGAGTCTCTCACCTGACAGCTGGGGAATCTGGTGCCCAGAAGATGTCAGAACATGCTGGTGGCCTCACAGCCAGCAAAAATCAGCACTAGAATTTCAACGGACTACCTCCGAACCCTGCATACCTGGATTCTCCAGCCACATGGTCAGGTGGTGACCCGGAGGACAGATAAAAGTGTAGCCTGGTCACTCAGGCAGAGTCTGGAGTCCTGCCTCCAGCTCCACTGGAATCACCTTTCTACCTGGAGACATTTTTGTCTAGAGACAAAACGAAGAGAAGAGCTACCAACAATCATGCCTGTAATTTTCATTCAATAATCCTTTGTCTGGGGAATCTGTGAGTTCGAAATTGAGATTATCCAAAGGGACCAGAAAAATCACACAGTTCTCTTCATTCACCTTCTCCAAGCACAAAACAGGAGCATCACTTCAATGGCGTTGACAGCAAAAACTTTTAGATGGAGCTATCAAGAGGAATACTTTTATTAGTCGAAAACTCATCTACCCTGAAGTGATGCTTGGGGCCGTCACCACGTAAGTCTCCCCAGTTACTCTGTGGCTGTCGCTGACCTGAGAGTTGATTCAGTCACCTACTACTGGCCCTGTCACCCCGGAGAAGGCCCTAATTGTGCCCAGTTTAGCAACGGGTGATATGGTAAAAAGAACACCTGCCCGTCAGGATACCAAGTGTGACAGACAGAAGTGCTTTCAAGGGTTAATATCAACTACATTACAAATTTGAGGTAAAGAACATGCCCCCTGTAATCCACCGCTAACTGCTTGGAAAGTACTATTGATTCAGATATTCTCTCTTTTATTTTCAGGTACACCTCCATTAGAAAAACTCAGCAGTTTTTTTTTCCTGGACCTTCACCCTGAACTTGTTAGCAGCGAGCACAGAGCCCACCATCAGCAAGGCACCCTCCCTGCCCCCCCACTCAGCCTGTTCTTCCTGGTGCTAAGACATAGCGGCAGTAGGTACACTGGGTCCTTCTTGGCTTGCTAAATACTGTTACAGGGTTAAGTCTTAATTTCTCTTCTCCATTACCTGTTAATTTCTTCCATTTAGTAGGACTGACATCCATTCTACCAAGAAGGAAAACCAATTAGCTCACTTTCTTCTTAACATGTATTAAGTATATTAAAGTTTGTTTGGTTTCAGTTGCTACTACTAAATCTCTCCAGAAGCTTCTTCAACTTTTTTTTTTTTTTATGACTTTCTATGGAAAGAGAAGTCACTCAATCAAGCACATCCATTCATCTCTCATTTTCCAACAAAGAACGATTACTTGTGTACCGGCCCATCACTGCTGAGTATGAGATGTATTAACTAGTTCTCAGAGCACTGGTTCTCAAACTTGGCCGCCCTCTGGCATCCGCTGGAGAGCTTTAGACATGCTGATGGCCAGAACCCATCCTCAAAAATTCTGATACAACTGTTCAGTATGTGTGTGGCCTGGGCATTGGGATTTTTTAAAGTTCCCTATGGGATTCTAAACGCAGTCGAGTTTGAAAGCTACTGATTTCGAGCTCTGGAAAAGCTAGTTTGAGTAGAGTTAGCAAGACAGGGGAGAAAATTATAATAATAATAATAGGGGAGAAGATATCTTGATTTCTCTTTGGTAAGAGCTCACACTTGCAACTGGCAAGACCCGCTGTGTTCCAGCACCCGGCCACACAAAGTCCGAGGTTTACGCTTCCTCTCCGATTTCCCTAATAGCCTCCTTTCTTTGGGAGTTCCCTCCTTGGCTGTCTTTGATTTGTATTTAGCGTGGAGATACACTTTAAACATCCTGAAATCAACTGTACTCTTTGTTTTGCAGTGCCACCACTTTTCATAAAGAAGATCAACTTTCAAAGTGGAGAAAAACCAACCCTCCCTCTTGAAGTTGCTTAATAAAAATTCTTCTAAATACCAATCTCAGCAAAGAAAACAGAGAGGACAACCTAAGGGAACGGGGATCATTTCTCCCCGACCAGTGACCAAGTCGCTGAGTGTCAAAATGACAAGCCAAGCAAACACCAGGTGAGGAAAGAGTCCCGGGGGGTAGCACTCTCGTAGGTGCGGCTAAAAAGGCCGTGTGGTCCTGACTATTTGGACTTAATTTGGAATTTCCTTGTTTTGGTGAATTTAAATCCTTAGCATTAGTGTCGTACGGTTATTTTTGTATGGTTTATTTTCTTTTTCTTTCGGTCATGCAATATTCAAAGCAACATAAAATGTACATTCTTCCTCACATGGAGAATGAATTCAGCAACAAGTCAAGCACATAATTCTTCTCTGCATGGTGGAAGTTGCTGGACATCTGCTCACCCCAGATCTATAAAACAACGGGGTCCATGAAGCACTTCGGGGAGGAAGTCTCCTATGAGGCTCCTCACATCACACATTGGAGGAGAGATGCAAAAATACAAGCTATACTAGGGATAAAGAACCTATCATTACCTTAGTTTTTTTAAAAAAAAAAAATCCTGTTTGTTATTTGTCTGTCCCCTTGAGGATGAAGGCTGTGGGAGACCAGGATAGTCTTTTCAAGCTGTACCCTGAACTCACATAATGCCTGGCACATAGTAGACACTCAATAATTACGTGTCAGTTGAATAAAGCGTTTCTACTGTGAATACCAAATCATGATGATGAAGAAATTATATGTATTTCCTTCTTACTCTCCCTGCAAAGAAATGGGATTAAATTGAGTGTTTTTCTCCTAAATTCCACTGGCAAGTTTTTGCACAGGGAATGGATATTCTATCTTCTGCATACATTCTGCGGGCATCATCCCCAGCCCGGGCAATCCTGGCCCCTCCCACATCACATCCGGGAGTGATCTCCTGGAGCAGACCGGCTTCCATACAGACCCCCACCTTGCTCCCCCACACTGCGGCTCTATTCCCGACTCCCCAAGCATTCGTACACATCAGAATCACCTGGAGGACTTGCTAACTATGGTTTCTGGGACTCCACATTCATACCCCAAAAGAGTACACCTGTTTAACCAAGCCCAGGTTAGGAAAGGGGTTCCTGTACTGTGTCTGGGCTCCTGTGTCTGGGCTCCTGAGTTGCCACTGGGATAATCTGCTTTCATAGCAAGTGCTCCCTGAGCGACTTCCCTTAAGCTCCATAACTTCTCAGAGCCCTGAGCCTCACAGATCTTATCTATGAAATGGATGCGTTTCTTTAACAAAACAAAACAAAAAACATAATAAATTGATTTTTAGAGCAGTTTAGATGTACAGAAAAACTGAGCACATAGTACAGTGTTGCTATAAACCCTTCCCTCATACACATGTTCCCTTATTATTAACATCTTGCTTTAGCGTGAGATACATTTGTTACAATTAAGGAATTGTTTCCGTGTTTATAAGAGATATTGGCCTATGATTTTCTTTGTTTGTGGTGTCCTTGTCTGGTTTTGCTGTCAGAATAATACTGGCCTTGGAAAATGAGGGAAAGTGTTCCCTCCTCTTCTACTGTTTGAAAGAGTTTGAGGGGAAAAAAAAAAAAAAGGTATTAATTCTTTTTAAATGTTGGGTAGAGTTCACCAGTGAAGTCATCTGGTCCTGAACGTTTGGTTGTTGGTAGTTTTTGATTACTGATTCAAATCTGACTAGTAATTGGTCTGTTCAGATTTTCTATTTCTTCATAATTCACTCTTGGTAAATAGTATGTTTCTAGAAATTTGTCCTCTTCTAACCTGTCCAATTTGCTGTTATTTAATTGTTTGTAGTATCCTATGATCTTTTATATTTCTGTGGTATTAGTTACAATGTTTCCTCTTTCATTTCTGATATTTTTTATTTGAGTCCTCTCTCTTTTTACTTGGTAAGTCTAGCAAAAGATTTGTCAACTTTGTTTACTTTTTTTAAAAAACCAGCTGTTAGTAACATTGATCTTTTCTATAGTCTATCTTTTAATTCCTATATTTAGACCATTCACATTGTATGGGATTACTGATATACTCAGATTAACACCTACTATATTTCTAATTGTTTTATATTTATTGTTTTTGTTTCTTTTTTATTTTCCCTCTTTGTCTTCTCTGTTTTTATTTGAACATTTTATACGATTCCCTTTCTCTCCTCTCTTAGCACATAATTACGTTTCTTTAAAAAATGTTAGTGGCTACCCTAGAATTTGCAGCATACATTTACAACTAATCTCAGTCCACACTGAAGTAACACTTAGCTAAACATTAGTACAAGCAACTCATGCAGGGTTCCCAATTCCCCTGCCATCCCTTGTCAAATTGCTGTCATTCATTTCCCTTCTCTATTAGCTACAATCGCCCAATGCATTGCTGCTCTTTTTATTTTGAACAATCATTGATTCAAGTAATTTAGAATAATAACGGATTTTATTTTACCTTCATTTACTCCTTCTCTGATAGTCTTCCTTTCTTTTTGTAGATCTGAGTTTCTGATCTATACCATTATCCATGTCCCCAAAGAACTTCTAACATTTCTTGTAAAGTGGCCATACTTGAGGCAAAATTTCTTCAGTTTGTCTCAGAAAATCTCTTCTTTACTTCTTTTATTGAAGAATAATTGACAGACAATATTATGTTAGTTTCATATGTATCTCTTTCACTTTTGAAGGATAATCCCATTAAACACAGAACTCTGATTTGATGGTTTTTTTTTTTTCTTTTAACACTAAATATTTCTCTCCATCTCTTTCTGCCTGCATGGCGAGTCTGATATAATTCTTACCCCTATTTCTCTATAGATAAGGTATTGTTTTTATTGTTGTTGTTGTTGTTTTTAAACATTTTATTTATTTATTTGACAGAGAGAGATCACAAGTAGGCAGAGAGGCAGGCAGAGACAGAGAGAGGGGGAAGCAGGCTCCCTGCTGAGCAGAGAGCCCAATGGGGAGCTGATCCCAGGACCCTGAGATCATGACCTGAGCCAAAGGCAGAGGCTTTAACCCACTGAACCCCCCAGGCGCCCCCATTATTGTTGTTGTTTTTATTGTCTTCCTTCTTTCAAGATGTTCTCTTTGCTGTTTTGTCATTTGAATACGATATGCCTACATATAGAAATTTTGGTATTTATCTTGCATGGTGTTCTCTGATTTCCTGGATCTGTGGTTTCATGCTTCTCAAAAATTTTTGAAAATTCTCAGCCTTTGAATATTTCTTCTCCACCTTTCTCTCTTCTCTTTTTTGTATTCCCATCATAAGTGTGTTACACCTCTTGTGATTGTCCCACAGTTCTTGAGATTCTCTCCCATTCTTTTCCTTCTTTTTGCTCTTTACATTATACTTTTCGAAGTTTCTGTTGACCTGTCTTCAAGCTCAGATTATTTTCCCCCCTTAGGGCCTGATCTGTCTACTGAAGAACCTGTCGAAGGCATTCATTCCTCATTTCTGTCACCTTTTTTTAATTTCCAGCATTTCTTTTGGTTCCCTCTTAGAGTTTCCGTGTCTCTGTTTACATTACCTACCTGCTTTTGAATACTGTCTACTTTTTCCATTAGAACACCAACATTCTAATCATAGGAATTTTAAATTGCCTAACTGATCATTCCAGAACCTGTGTTATATGTAAGTCTGGAGTTGATGGATGTTCTCATTTTTCAGACTCTGTTTTTTCTTTTCCTTTCCTTTCCTTTGGCATAACTTGTAATTTTGTGTAGAAAGCAGGGCATAATATATCTGGCAATAAGAACTGAGGGCATCATGCTTTCAGTGTGGGGCTTTATGTTAATCAGGCTAGTGGCTGGCTGCTAACGTTTGCTGTGGTGGTAGGTGCCAGAGACTTTGGTTTCCTCTACCTTCTTTGTTGTCTTCTCCCTCTCCTGTGTTGTCCTCTCTTCTCCTCTGTCCCTTCCTCTGTTCGCTTCGAAAACTCTTTCTTAATAGAATATGTGTCCTGCAGCTCTCTCCGCCAGAATCCCTGTTATGATCCCACGGCCCTGTGGATATGGTGTTAAGGTGTCAGAGAGGAGAGGCATCCTATTAGTCTATGATTAAATCTCAAATTTAATTTCTTAGTGGGCCTGAGCACCTGAGCTGTGACGTTCTAAAGAATTTCTCAGTCTGATTTTTTTTGTAAAACAGGAAAGCCAGAGGCAGCGGAGTAGTCCGATTGTCCTTCCGCTGATCAGATGAGGTCAGATAAGGCCCCAGTAAAGCAGTTTCCTTGGAGGGGCAGGTCTTTGTTATGGAGAATGCTCTGGGCACATTTTGCAAGGGTTCTTTTCCCCTCCCTCTGCTGGAAGAAGGAGGGAATTTTTCTCTCACCTTCACCTTGAGACCCTGGGGGAGTTTTTGGATGTAAACCCCGAGGAAGCATCTCCTCTCTCCCCCCAAGTCTGGGCCTCCAGGGATTTTGAGATCTCAACCCACAATCGGTCTCCAGCAATTCATCCGTTGCCATCACCGCGCCCCTGCCAGTTACTGGCTCCAGTTGCTTCGGTTCCCAGTAAGCTCGGCTGAGCTGTGATTTTCTGCACTCTCTTTGTAGTTTTTTGGGGTGGCAGTTTGCCCTGTGACCTCAATTCTCTGAGGAATCTAATAAAAGTCGTTGGTTTTTAGTTTGCTCAGCATTTTTCTTGTAATGACTCCAAGTTCTTTACATATTGGAGTCAAACACATTTCTTAATTCATAGTACTGTTGAGAATACTGAGGGGGGCACCTGGGTGGCTCAGCAGGCTAAGCATCTGCCCCTCAGCTCAAATCATGATCTCCGGGTCCTGGGACTGACCCTGCCTCAGGAACCCCCGCTCAGAGAGTCTGCTCCTTCCTCTCCCTCTGCCCCTCCCCCTGCTTGTGTGCACATGCTCACGCTCTCTCTCTTTCAAATAAATAAATAAAATCTTAAAAAAAAAATGCTGAGAAAACTGATGTCATAATGTGTATGAAAGGCCTAACATGATGCCCATCAAATAGCAAATATAATATTACAGTAGCAGCCAATCACTTTTAAAAGTCCTTCACATGTATTAAGTCGATTAATTCTCACAACACTGTCCTATAGGCAGAATCATTATTCCCATTTTATACCTATGGAAACTGAGGTATATATTATTCCTAGTCAAGGATTCTAACCTGAAAAGTCAGGCTCCAGGACACAGACTGGCATAATCGATCCCTCCAAACCAGCCACACCTTCCCCAGACCCTGCCTTGTCCTGACCAGTTACCCCAGGGACTGGACTCCTGCCTCGGCATCCGTCTCATGGCCAAAGCCCTGCTACTGCAGCTAGATGCCCTTGACCCTGTGCAGATCCTCAGGGGATGGTTCTGGAGTCTTTCTAGATCCACCCACCAGGCCCATCTGTCCTCCGATTTGTCTCATACCCCAGGTTAACATTTCAGGATTCCCATCCTGACCTAACTCAAGTTACAGACAGAAAATTTGACAAAAGATCTTTAAAAGATGAAATGTCAATTAACAAAAAATGCACGTTAACAAAAGCAGACACACTCACGTAATAGTCTATGAATGGTTTTCAGAGATCCTGTGCTGCCAAGGGGGATGACCAGAGACTTAAAAGATACAGTTCAGTCACAGCTTTCCTGGGACCTGAAATAATAGAATGTGAAACAAGGTAATTAATTTGACATAGCATTAAATTAAGGGTCTCAATGTTCCTGGCTAATTAAAGTCTGATCTCCTGTCCATAATGAAAGGGAAGACGCTCTTGTTCAGGAAGAGGACCCCAGTGAAGGTGAGAATCTACAGACCTAATGGCTTCAGCAAAAATGGTGCTTTCTCACTTCTCTCTCTGTGGATGGCAGATGCTTTCTGTGAAATGCTCTTTCACAGGACCTACGGTGGAGTGAACATGGTGAGGAACTCCATTGTGGTGACTCTGAACCTTCCTTGTCACCTCTCTCTGGCACAGGCCCTCTTCAGGGATTGCTCTGGCAAAACCCACTTGATTTCTCATCAGTACCTCACCCATTGATCTCAACAGCCCTTTATGAGAGATCAATTTACATCAGGAGATCAGTATTCCAGCATCGCTGTTCATTAGAATTCATTAACAGCTGAAATCAATTTCCCATTCTGTGCCTTTTACTGCCCTGAAATCATCTGTCCAGCATAGCTTTCTAATAAGTTTGGTTCCATGTAATACCCACTATCCCGCTTCTGAACTAACAGAAAGCAGCAATGTCCAACCAGTGGTGGTGTCATGGTAAAGGTTAAAAACCAACTCTTTCCCTCCAAAAAAAGAGGGGTGCTGATTGGTAGCATTTGCCAGTTTGTGTGGTATAAATCCTGCCACCATCCAAGGACAATTTCAAACTACCAACATGATGTCACCAAACACAGAGTTGGCGAGGGATACAAGGAACCCAGTGTTATGTAGTATTTTCACCATACACAGACAGAAACAACACAAGAGCCTAGGTAATGCTGGAAAATAATTATATAGTGGTACATCTTGAGGATCACCTTTATTTTAATAAAATTCATTTTATCGTAAGTTTATGCAATTTAATTGTTAATAATGACTGTGTTTAGCCATTAGCTCACAACATTCTCAAAAATGTAACAACCGCTAAACTGGCTTGAGTAGGCTCCAGCATGCTCTTAAAAGGCAGTGTGGGAGAGGCATGGAATCAGCATTGCAGTAAGCAGGGCCCTAGATTGTAGCCAAGAGACAGTAGATGACCAGCTTAACTTCCCTAACAGTAGATGACCTGCTTAACTTCCCTTCTAGTGGCTAGAATAGGTAGTCTCTTAAAATACATCCATTCTAGCTGTAGAACTCTAAGTTTGCCATTACTACCTCAAAGAACTCTACGTTGCTGCCCTTTGTGCTTTAGACTTTAAAGTTCCTTTCTACCCAAATGCAAATGAGAAAAGTGAATAATAATTTTCAATAATAATAGCTACAATTTCTTGAGCATATACTATGTGCCAGAAATATATTAATTTTCTAATTCCTTAGAACTCAGTGAGATTGACACTATGATTCTGACGGTTTCAAAGAAGAGTAAATGATTGCATTGAGAGGTTAAATAAATTGCTAAAGTTTCCACATCCTGACCTCTTTGCATTCAAGGATTGCACTCTAGATAAATACACATAATATTCCATTACGGAAGGATCTTCTTAGGACTATCCGGAGTATGATTTCTAAAGGAAAATATGATAAAACAAGAAGCGTGTCTCTGGGAGCAGATACACGAAAGAAATGTCCTCTTTTTCCAGAGTAAATTTTTTTTTAATGGCTCAAACTTTGTAGAGTTTATTCATCATGGTTCATGGCGCCTTTCTTCTTTCATCAACTCTCTGTAGTACTTCCTCACAAAGGGAAGAAGTCTTTGATTTTTTAAAATACTCCCCTGCTGTCCATGAGAAAGATGGCAGCACCGAGTGACACAAACTTCCATCAACAAATTAGATATTCCTTTACCCCCAATAAAATGTTATAAGAAACCACCAATTACTGTGAGAATTATCTTCATTTTAACCATGTGGTTCTTCTGAATAGAGGCACATGAGCCTGAGAACAAGACCGAGGACTGTTGCTATCTTGATCTATTGCAACATGCGAAAATAATTGCTTGTAGTGCGGTTGATACTCCTATCACACACAACACAACTTTAAGGCAAAATTCTTGTCTGTGGTCCACATAAATAATTTGACTCCAACATTCAACACTCCTTCTATGTACAAAACTGACTAGACATCCTAAGACTGACTTAGTTTTGCATAAAATTTTCCACACTAACTCAGTGATGCAAACTCATACGCAAGAATAGGGACTTCATTTATTTATTTCCATAATATTCACAAACATGAGACTTGAGTCTCAAGAAAAGGATAAAGTATGTGTACGACCCGTGCTGGCTGTTCTCTCTCTTCCCCTCAGATCTGTCCCTCACCCTCTGTCGCGCCGCTCTGTGCCAGGAGCATGACCTCTATTGTTCCCATCGCGTGGACCTCTCTGGCCACTGGCTTCAGGTTGGCTTGGGCCAATGGGAGGAAACAAAACATGGAAGAGGAACAAGGGTTTTATGGACACCCCTTCCCCCCGCCCCTCCCCCCCACCCCATGCCTTGCTGTGGTCTTCGGTGTCGGAGGCCAACGATCTAGCCACCCAGCGCCTCTTAACCCTCCTCCTCCTCCTCCTGGACTCTATCTAATACCTATGCTTGGTAACAGCTGCCCCTGTTGCTCTTCCCTTGGGTGCCCAGCATCCCTTCTTGGTTCTTTTACCACTAACCACACCTCTATAAACAGGCCCTTCATTAACCTCATTTTAGTTAAACACTTTGCATGTGCCATCTGTTCTCTGCCCAGATATTCATGGAAACACCATACTTCAAAGAAATTAGATATGCATATCAGAAATGTTTGAAATGATGGGGTTGATGATTTGTTATATATGATAACTTGTCATTTATATGTGTGTGTCTGTGTGTGTCTGTGTGTGTGTGTGTATGTGTGTGTGTGTACACACATAGATACACATAGTTTCCCGTTTCAGCATTCCTTTAAACAGAGCACAGATCCTGAGTTCTCTGACTCGGGTAAAACTGACGTAAAGCAACTTTTCAGGAGACACACTTGTTGCAGACATTGAGGCAACCTGGAAATTCGATTGTAGTTCGATGCTAAAGAAGAAAGTGTTTAAAGCTGCATCCTGGTCTCCAGCCGTAGGTCTTGGCTACTAAATGGCGAAAGCCTAGAGTCCGGAAGAAATCAGGATCCGCTGTATTCCATGTTATGAGAGTTTGATTTTATGGTTTTCCATAACCACCTCAAAGAACTTTCCTTTGCTGTCTTTTGCCCTGCCTATCAATGGACTCCTTTCTGGTCAAACACAAGTAAAATGAATTAATACTAATTTTCAATAAAAATAATAGTAACATTTATGGAGCCAAATATTTCAGGGCATGCAAGTATCGCATATGTACTAAAAATTATTTGTTGTTGATCTGAAATCAAGATTTAACAATATATCCTTTAAAATCGTCTTTTGTTTTTGCTAAATCTAGCAACGCTACACACGTGTGAGGGGCTACCACAGTAGACAACACAGATGGAGAACACGTCCATCCCTGGGGACTTCTGTTCTTGATTGTCATGAGTTCGGTTCACATTATGTGTTTATTAATACAAATCAACAACAATGCCATGCATCATCCTTTCGCCATCTGAAGAGCAACACATTTTGATAAAAGCAGACATCCGTGTAGTTGAAATCTTGAATAATTACACTTACTCTATTTGTTTTGCAGTGAAAGAGAGACTGTGCCTGCTGACCACCAACTCTGAAGTGAACACTTTGGGGAGCTGGATAACCCTTTTCCCCCAAAAATTAACCTTTTGAGATAGTCTTCCTTTCAATATCACACAAGGCATTTTTTTTAAATTTTATTGCATAATAATCTCCATACAGAAATGTATTTAGCACATTATTTGTATAGTTTCAAAAATATCATAAAAGTCTTGAGATTCCTTTGCGGTGTGTTCGAGGCTGGTTGCTCCTATGGGATCGATTCCAAATTCATCCCTTATGATCTTCTAAATTTGGCCAGAAATATTTTTCTTCTGTTTTAAATTCCCCTTCAATCAGCACCTCGTAAATACGTTGTTAGGATCCTCAATAAATTTTTCAGAAACTAAAGAAATAGATTGTACGAAAGGAAGGTATTAAGAAAATTGACCTCTGTTTCTCTAATAAAAGTGGGAGAGACAGGATCTTTTCACCCAATCGATGCCATTAATTGGTTATTGGAGCAAACGAATGATTCTCTTTACCTGTTCTCCCCCAAGTTGAAGAGGAACTAATCTGCTCAATTAACCTTTGCCATCATGGATTGGAAGCAATTTGGAAGAACGCTATTTTTCACTCCCCTGGGCTATTCTTGTGTCCCATGCACTTTAAGAGAAAACTCTATCCAAGACCTTCCAACAGATCCAGAAGGAAAAATTCTGATTCCCCTGATGCTTGAGAAGTGAGAATCACAAGCAGGCCTTGGGCCTTTATTTCTGGAGGGAGACAGCTGGAGCAAGCTCTCTCTGAGGGGCTAAGAGCATCTTGCTCTTTATTCGGCTTTCTCTGATCAGGCCTTCAGTTGGGCATCAGTTTACCCATTGGTAAATGGAGTTGAATAATATATACTTACCACTCCATAGTAAATGAATATTGAAGATCTTTGGCTAAAGAGGGCTATGAATATGTAAAAGCACTGTGAATACAAATCAGGAATTCATGACTTAGTAAAAGCTCAATATGTTGATAAATCTTGAATTTTTGCAAATGCTGAGATGTTTCACTTTTATTCAGAATATATAATAGTTAGGGATTGAGGTTTAGCCAGAGAGGCTTTATGCAAAGGACACATATGTAACTACATACAGTAAAAAGCTGTACATCTGGCATGTTGGGGGAAATTGGAGGCACCAATCAGTCAAAAGTTCTGACTAACAATTTTTTGTTGCTTTTGGTAGCTCTCTTGTTTCTTGCCTTGGCCTTCCTACTAAAACTTAGAGGCGGAAACAACGGCGGTGATTCCACTGAGGCAAAGCTCTATTGTCGCCCGACATCCACTGAGGCCGAGATGCAGCTTGGCCTCACCCCCCGACAAAGCCCATGACAGCCCAGGAGAGCACCCTGGGTTCACAGATCACAAGACCTTTAGGTGTGGGATTCTGATGTCAGAGGGGCAGATGCTGAAATAGGATAGGTACAAGCGAATGGATTTGTGCGTGAGTGTGGGCAGGGGCGCTCCTGGCCCACTCTGCACCTTGGTGCTAATCAGAGAAAAGGGCCTCCTTCTCTGGACAGAAGCAGACCCCACACCGAAGCACGTGATTTGCTGAGCCTCCACTGCCTCTTGGCCTGGACCCAGCACCCCTGTGCTGGGGACAACCTGCACGGTCATTGGAAGTTTCCAGAATATGAACTCGGGGGAGTTCTTTGGTCCCTTCAGATGGATGGATTTAAAAGGATTGATTTTTTAATGACTTGCTGCTAAATCTCTGAACTCTCTAAGCTCAGTTTTCTGGGTAATTTCAGGTGTCGCCTGTTTCCTGTTTAGAAGTACAGGGTTCATTCTGCAGCTGTGAGTAACATTAGAGTTGACTCTGAGCTTCCTAGTAGCTGGGGCAAAAAAGGCAACTCAAAAAGTTCAACTGTTCTCATTATCAGCAAAAGAAAATAACATACCTGTTCTCCTGGAGAGACAATGATCTTTTTTACTTTCAACTCTAAATTTCTCAAGTGGAATTTGACTTGGGAGCCAGTGACAGACTTTATAGGCAACAGCAAAAACAATGGTAAGAGAGCGCCTGGGTGGCTCAGTCAGTTAAGCCTCTGCCTTCAGCTCAGGTCATGATCTCAGGGTCCTGGGACTGAGCCCCGCATCAGGCTCTCTGCTCAGTGGGGAGCCAGCTTCTCCCTCTTCCTCTGCTGCTTCCCCTGCTTGTGCTCTCTCTCTCTGTCAGATAAATAAAATATTAGAAAAAAGGAAATGGTAAGATCCACATGGCAGCAGTTTCTTA
Source organism: Neogale vison (assembly GCF_020171115.1). Taxonomy (NCBI): domain Eukaryota; kingdom Metazoa; phylum Chordata; class Mammalia; order Carnivora; family Mustelidae; genus Neogale; species Neogale vison. The sequence continues at coordinate 11,382,984 of NC_058093.1, forward strand.
TAACAAACCTTGATAGCAGCAAAGCACAGTTGAATCCATTCTTTGTAGGCTGAGCTCATTTCAGTTTCAGTGTGGGTCTTCTGGTGCCTGACTTAATCAGAAGGTAGAGTATCTGGGGAAGTAAATGCCCAGTGTATTCCTCAGACCAGCGGTTCTCAAATGTCATCTAGGGTCAGCTTCTGAGCCGTGGTAGAGTTTTCTCTGCCCCCGCACCCAACCCGACAACAAAGAAAAAGAAGACCAAGACATACACATTTCATGGCAGACTGGTTAACTTCCCTCAGACTTTAGTCTAAGATTATGCACGCCCCCCGGGGCTTTGGTAGGGGTTAAAAGTCCTTTCTTTGATGTAATGTTGGTACAGCAGATACCATTTTATATTTAGTACTTTTTATTGAACGTTTTATTTGCCAATATCAAACTTGACAACTCTCTGTGGGTGCCCAAGTCTCGTGGGGTTGGATATTACTGGTCCATGAAACCCAAATGTCTGGCAATGACGCCATGGACTATCATCTCCAAAAGAGCATTTTCCAAAGTAGCACATAGTTGAGAGCCATATTTGATGACGAGGGCTTGGCGGAAGTGCTTCGATTCTATGTGGATGCTGAAGATTGCAGAGTCTTCCTGCTGTTCCAAAGCAAAAGCCCTCCTCACTAGCACTAGAATTGGGCCTCAAGACTACCTGCAGGAAGCAACTTTGATTACGGGTAAGTATTTTGACCCATAATTGGTTGGAACCCCATTGTTCCAGTTTGAGTCTGGAGGCTTTCCACGCAGGGCTATCTGTGAGCCGTCTTTGATGTAGAGAAAGTTTTCTTATGTTTTGATGGTCCTTCTGATGCTCAAGCATCCAAATTTGATAAAATGTTTGATAAAATTGTATAAAATGTGTTCCCAGATAATCTAATGAGTCGGCCTACAACGGGGAAACTTTTAGTAATATCCCATCGAATACAAAAATGAAGAACGATTGATGACTTTTACCCTTGACCAAGTGCACAATCAGTCACTCAGAGTCAAATATCAGAACTAAGTTTAACTTGAGGCCACTCCTAGTTTCTACTCATAAAAACAGACATCAGCACCTTGGAGGACCCTCCCATCCACAGTGGATTTAGGTTTTTTTCCCCTGGGATTTTAGTATTTTGAGGTTTACATGTTACCCGCTCACTGACATTTTTCTTGAAGACAAATACCATGATTTCCATAAACATTCCCACATTTTAAATAATTGAACATTACACCAAGCCCCATCCTTGGCCATCGGAATATGAAGATACTGAGAGAAACCAATCATTTGCAGGCAGGCACTATGTTTTAGATGCTTTTAACATGATTCTCATACACAAAAATACTGCAAGATAGGTATGATGTTTCATGTTTTTATCAAGGTGAAAACTGAGATCCAGCTTAAATAATAGCCCAAAGTCATAGAAAACTAAGAAGTAGAGTAGTCAGGACTCATACCAGATCTTTCTTATTTCAAACCAAACACCATGTTCGAATAAGACACAGGTTCTTTCCTCAAAGAGCTCACAGTCTAGCAAACCCACTCGGCATGCTGTTCAGCCTGAGTACCTCTGACTGTGTCTCCTACGTCTGACCAAGTTCCCACCTATGAACTTGTATTTCCCCAAGGTGGAAGATAGAAATTCACATTCCCAACCTTCCCTGCACATGACTTAGATGACTTCGATCAGTCACATCTGCAGGACACTTTGATTTGGAGAGGGGTGGAACAGGAAAAGTATGCCGTGTGGATTCCCTTCTGTTGAGGGCAGTAATAGAACCATCCAGACTTCAGAGGCACAAGAGGCAGACGTTCTGCAGGTGGTACCCTTGCCCAAGACCACAGAACCAAGTTCTGACGTCTGTGCCCCATGGGGAAGGGGGAAGCAGTGTGGTTTCCAGCAGAGTAGTCTGGGACATTGACTCTAACCTCTAACCCTGATTTTCTGACTCTCCCCAGACTTCAATGAGCACTCCGGTCTGCTAGCAAATTCCTTCTGCTTCTGTGGCTCCAGTGAGTTCTACTGTTGTCAGTTAAAGATCCAGACTTTGTTTCCCTCACAGTGACTTCAACGTAATAGACATTTCATACATTTGGTTTGTGGGTTGATGAATAAGAAAGTCACAGGATAGAATAAGGTAATAGAAAGTAAGCTTTCAAGGCCCTTCACCATCCTGGCTACTTCCTGTCCTCTGACTAGACATCGATTTACCAATATTTTTCCAGAACATGTCATCCAGAACTGAGAATAATGCTGTAATGTGGCCTGATTCGTTTGAAGAGGGTAGGATGATCCCTTTCCTGGATCTCAGCTGTATTCATACAGTTGAAACGACATAAGCTTCCCGTGTATCTATATCACATGATTAATACAAGAAGCCTAAGAGCTTCAGGGAGTTTGCTCCGGCGTGAGCTCACATATGTGAGGTGGTTACTAGAAGAGCAAATGCTGCCTAGGATGGCGCCAGTGGTACCTCAGGGACAGCAGCAGGCCCCGGCAAAGGTGGAATGGGCTGGTTTCCAAAGTCATAAGCTCCTAGTCATGGAGGGACTAGGCTGCATGGCCTCTAGCCAAAAAGGCCTCCAACCTGAGAAGGGATTTCTGTTTGAGTGAGGGGATGTGCTAGACAACAAAATCTGTGGCTCAGCGATTATGTCTTCGACAAAAGCAGAGAATCACAGACCCGAATGAATGACCCAGACGTGGCCTTACAAACGTCGGCCTGAGCGGCTGCTGAGGCATCAGGGGCCTTGGTTATGCATCAAAGAAATAGTCAGATGAGGTTCATCTCTATAATGTAATTCAAATTCAAATCCCTAATCCTGGCTGAAGTTGAAAATCGAAAAATCCAACTACATAAAAACTATGAAAGGTACCCCACTTAAGCGTTTATTGGTTAAAAAAAAAACAACAACCAAACAAACAAAAAACCCAGGATTTGGCCTTCCTGGTGTTTTCACTGGATGGTGAGGAAACTGACAAGTAAATAAAAACCATGAAAAATAAGTAAATTATAGATTATGTTAAAAGCTAGGAAAAAAAGCTAGGATAAGATAAAAGGAAGCCACCAGCAGGAGTGGGGTTGGTTTGCAATTTCCAATAAGCTAGTCTGAGTCTTCCTCCCTGAAGAGCTGATGTCTGAGCGGACTAGAAGGGGTGGAGGGGCGGGACCCGGCTATGGCAGAGGGGACATGGGGTGCTGTCCTAGCAAAGCCAAGAGGTAGAAGGAGAGCAAAGGTGTGAGGGGGCCTGTGTATTGTGGGGAACCCGCAGGCTGATGCGGCGGGAGCCCAGAGTGTGGGGGGAGATTGGAAGGAAAGGAGGTCAGGAAGGGTTCGATCCAGGAGGAAGATGTGGCTCCGACCCCTCTGGGAGCCTAACGAAGCGGGGAGCTTGTTCAATTGTGGATGTACTTGGAAAGCAACCCGATGGAACTTTGCTGACGGAAAAGAAACAGAATAAAGAATAAATCCGCGGTTTGAGGTCGGAGCAATTGGAAGGTTGGAGTTTAGTTTCCATCAGCCCAGGGGGACACTTGTGGGAAGAAGACAAGGGGGTCAGTTAGAGCCGCGTGAAGTGGACGTGCTAGGTGGGCAGGGGAACCGAACAGTCCGGAGACCCGGAGTGGACACTGGGGGGTGGTCAGCGCGCGGGCAGGGTCTCAAGACAGTGAATGAGGAAAGAGCAGATCCAGGAAGAGGAGGACCAGAGAAGGAAGCCTGCAGCTCTGCCCGCATCCCCACCACCCCCACGAAGACCCCAGAGAGAAAAGAAAGGATCCACAAACATGCACAAAGCAAGCAGCGATGAAGCACGAGGGAAAACGAGAGCTCAGTGCCATCCATGTTTCAACAACTCCCTTGGACGATTCCAGAAGGCTACTAAAACGTTGCGTTCATTTTCTTTCTCCTTAAGAAAGAAAACCACATTTTGGCTCTCAAAGGGAGAAAGGGAAGCAGGGGGGTGGGGGAAGAGATGTAATAAAGGAAAATGGAAAGGAGAGGGAGGGAGTGGAGGCACAAAGAAGGGACTAGAACACATGCACATCAGCTTTATTGTTGTTGTTGTTTAAGATTTATTTATTTTAGAAAGAGAGAGCCTGAGTGAATGCACGTGGGGGGATGGAGCCGAGGGAGAGGGCGAGTCTCCAGCAGACCCTGCACCGAGTGAGGAGCCAGATTTGGGGCTCCGTCCCACCGCCTGGAGATCATGACCTGAGCCCAAATCAAGAGCGAGACGCTTAACTGACTGAGCCACCCAGGCACCTCTAGGCACAAGAGCTTGAAATCCTCTAAGGTGACTTTTGGAAAACATCAGACTTGATCCTACTTTAAAACTCATGTGAATTATTTTTAAGTCATTTCTAACATTTTATTATATCCTGCGTCGCTTTCTTTCTTGGAAGATTGGAGGAAGTCAAGGAAGCGGTTGTTCTAGGTGCTTCTACATATTTAATAATAACAATTCTGAGATATATGAGTTATTAGCTTCATTTCCCACAGAGGAAACTGTAGGTCTGAACACTAATTTAAGCTGCAAAACTATTGAGAACTGGTACTAGGATAAATCACTGCCTCTTCACAGTCACCTGGAGACAGACTGAAATTATAAAGACTTTTCTCCTTACCTCTTTTTTAAGGTGAGGAAGGGTCCCTAGGAATGCTCAGTTCAAAGTTGTCACCGAGCCTCCCAGAACTCCTTTCGTCTCTGATGTTTTAATGGGATTATGCCTGTTAATGGATAGTGAATAAATTATAGCTCTCTTTAATTAATCATTGCTCTGCACTATTTATTACAGTGTTAATGGAATATTTTTGTAATTATTTCTCCATATGTGAAGGTAACACTTTAAACCTTTTAGAATGTCACTGAAGAAGCTACTTCTAGATTCTTCTGGGACAGTTTTACTAGCAGAGCATGGTGTTTTTAAAAAAATAGGCTTTGCTTTCAGAACAAAATTCTATCAGAAATGTCAGACTTGGATAAGATTATGAAAAAGTGTGTTAAGAGAAGTCAAAAGGTCATCTCATATAAAGTATGCCGGCCCATACATTGAAGTTCAGTTCATAGGGTCTCTTTAGAACGTTCTAGGACATGAACAAAAAGAGGTGGTGCGATACTAGGTTGAAAGCGCCAGCTGTGGAGGTGCGCAGACCCGGCTTTCCAGCCCTGGCTCCACCACATCCTGGCGACAACGGACTTGGCAGTGTTGGAAATCACCCGAACCTCACTGCACGGTTCAGTCTTCATTTCTGTCTCTGACTCCGCGTGCCAGGCCCTGGGTCGTCCTGGGGGCACGCTCATCCCGAGAAACACTGTCTCTCCTCTCTCCACAGGACGTGTGTCAGCTCCCCTGCCTACCCCTGCATGGACAAATGCAAAGAAAGACTCCACACCAACCACAGCCACCACGATGTGCCACTGGTCCTGTGACAGTCCTGTGACGGTGGCACACCTGGGCGCCGTATGAGCATAGAAGGATGTCTGAGCACACTGGCCCAGCAGTTTAAGAAGGACTTCCTGGAAGAAGTGACACCTGGGCTGATCCTCAGATTTGGCCAGGGTAAGAGCTCTGGGTCCTGAAGAGAAGGTACAAGGTACAGGGAGTAACAGCAGAGCAAACGTGCCTTTCCCTTATCATCTTCCTATCAGTTACGTTCAACATCCTTCCCTGTATCCTCTGTGGGAGAGGCTGTTAGGTGCCTACCCAATATCCACATTGCTCCTTCTCTCTGGAGTTAATGCAGCAGCTAGAAACGCTTACAAGTCTTCCTTGCGTTCAGGTGTACAGCTTGAAGAAGCTCCACAAAAGAAAAGGAGTATGGCGTTCTTTACTCCTTCTCCCATCTCTGTGTCTGGAAGGTGGGTGTGATGGTGAGAGCTCCAGCAGTCTTTTTGGACCATGAGAAAGAAGGAACGTGGGCACACCAGTAAAAGCGAAGCTGGGTGTGTGGGAGTCCCTGACAACTTCATGAAGCCAGCTGACCTCAGCAATTGCTTTCTTGTAAGAAGCAGGTAAATTTTTACCTTGTCTGCATCATAATTACTTTGCCCCCTATTATATGCAGCCAGTGCTAAGTGATCCACCTTTCAAGACCACCCCAGCTCCCAAATAATTATCATTTCTTTCTCCAAATTCATAGCACATGTTTGTACCACTCACCAAACAAATACCTCTCTGTCTGGAGACAACCGCTGTATGACTAGTTCACTTTTCCTGGATCATATTAAACCTTTCCAACAAGTTATAAGTTCTCCTTGAAGGGAGAACATCAAGTCATATATTTTCCCCTTGTCACCTCAGTTCCTAGCAAATCATCTGACACAGAGTACATGTTTAATAAACGTTTACTGTCTCATTGTGCCATGATGGACCTTTAGAAAAAAATGTAGGGACTTTTAAATCTTTGTTTAAATCTTTATAGAAAGGGAAACAACGGTGTAAAGGAAAAGATCTCCTCTAAGAAACACTTTAAAAAGACAAAAAACCAACGGAGTGATGGCCCTCAGATGTTCACAGTAGAACTTAACACAGAGAGTCAAGAAACCTCTCACTCCTTGGAAATGGAAGTTGCTCGCACAGAGACTGCCTTCTGGCAGAAGCCCTTCTGGCACAAGCCGTCTGCGGGCAGAGGCTCGCGCTCTTGACTTTGTCACCTGTGGGGAAGCAGGACCCGTGAAAACACAGCCTCGTGCGTGTAGAAGTGATTTGTGCTAAAAGTCGGTTATCTTACACAAGGCATTCTTCCCAAGTCTTTAACCCCAACGCAGAATTCATTTACATCTGCATAAATACTGTGTTTTGCTTTGTCTTGAGCCTCTAATTTTTCCTTAAAAACCTTCAGAACTCTGTGCTTGGAGGCCATCTGCTTTCCTGGAAATATCCAGGATTCACAAACTGTCCTTAAAACCTATCTACATGGTCTGTGAGCTGTTAACTAAAAAAAAAAGGCAAGTGAAACTAAGGAAGAAAGGAAAGAAAAATCACATCTGTATGTCAAGCAAATGCAAAACACACACACACGCGCACACACACACACACAAAGACGATTTACAATATCAAAAGAAAATAAAATCACTTTTTAATTGACTTTCTCTTTGCCAGTTCTGAAGCTAAGCACTAGCTCCTTCCTTATTAACTTTAGTCTTTTGAGCAATTTTTTCCATTGTAAGCACTTTCTAAAAAATCATTTTCACACATTTCTCAGATACATCAATCCTTCCGGCATTCCTCTATGCACACATTATGGTACTCCAGCTCTAAATATAAAAGACTTTTATTATGTCCATTAACCATGGACATATGTGCTCCAAAAGTTTCCTGACACGCAGTCATTTGTGGGTTTTTAATTATAAACAGAAAATATTCACTAGAAAAATAAAGAAGCAAGCCCATAAATATATCTTTATACATTTGAGTTTTGTTTGTATACGACAAAACGTTGGCGCAATGGCTTTTCGGGTTGCCAGCTCCAGAATGTGAGCACGCGTGCGTTTCCAAACACACAGGGATGCACACGCATTCACACGTACAATTAAGTCCATGCCTCGCACAGGACGCAAACATCTGTAATTGTGGGTGCTGCTCCCTTATTTCTAAAATAAGGGAGCAGGCTCTTCCTGACAATCATCGGGTCTCACTCCACATGAAAGATTAAATGGGAAAGAAAGCAATGCCCAGTAAAATACTTGACAAACGAAGTCATATTTATTGAATGCGTTTTATTTTAACAACCAAAAAATTCTAACAGCCTAACAATGCACATAAGTTAAAAATTAATTATCACTTAGTGATAACAAAGATAGTTGATTTACATGGAAAAAAGAACATTTACAATATGTTAATCCTTATTCACATTGTTGATACCGCAATAAAACACAATTTGTTTTTTTCATTTCACAAAAAAAAAAAAAAAAGGCGGGAAATTGTGCTTTGTCAAGAGGCACTACAAGAGAAAGTTTCTTCTTCCAAATAGATATTATATGACAGATATTGAATAAATAGACATATATGCATTGTAATTCGCAAAGATCTGGCAAGACCACAGGCTAAAATGCCCACAGATTCACTTAGAATCACTGCAAACTCGGCAGTGAAATTAAAAAATAAAAGGCAAGACTTAGCATTGAAAAATACCTAATAAATTTTTGGTTGAAGTGTAAAAGATACCAAATGCGGATGCCATCGATAGATGAACCACCTTGTAAGAGCTTGGCAAAATCAGTTTCCATTACGTGTACAGAGTGACCTTCAGCAACAGTGTAAGAAGACAATTTGGAAAGAGTAACTCGGAGATCAGCAAGCAGCAAGCGTGGACTTTCGGATTAAAGCTGCAGCATACTACGGAAGCAGAAGGACGGGCCCAGGCCTTAACTGCAAACCACCATCCTTTTGCAAAGGTACGTGACGCTCGCGTCAAGAGAATGTTTCGACATCGTTATCTGAAAAAGTACAGGAAAATGTCCCTTTCAAACCTCCAGAGGTTACTGAGCAGCTAGAATTAGCTTGTATTGCAACATGTCTTCTCCCTGTATAGTGTAAGTTCTGAGTTAATATCTACACATAGAGGTTTTTTTTTTAACTCCTACCTTTTATACCTTTCAAATATATAAATAGTATTAACAGTTATATTACAATGTTTGTGTAGTAAACAGAAAATAACTTTCAAAGTGATATTGCATGAGGTCTTTGACAAGGTTGCATGAGAGCACACAACTCCAAAAAAATCCAACCGGATGGGACTGTCTCATGGCCACGCGCAGCAGGGATCGGGTCCCGGAGGGGAGGTCACCTCTTGCAATTACTCTAAGGAGAAGTGGGAAGTAATGCTATGATGCCTCTGAGAGGAAGCCGCAGGAGGTCTGGAGACCCATAGCCCACCGCGGCTGTAATGCTCGTTCCGCTGCACAGCCAGGCGGTGTTAGCTCTGCTTTACGTAAGGTCACGTAAGGTCATCGCTGTGTAGGTAACTGAGAAGATGTTTTCGTTTAGGACGAGCAGGTGATTCCAACTGAAATCGCTTCGCTTACTCTACTGCCTGGAGCTGCACAATGATTCGAAAACGGGTTCTTGTTCAGGCTGCCATACTGGGGAAGGGAGGAGGCATGACAGCAGGGACCACAGACGTTTGGTGAGGTGCATGGAATGTGTACGAAGAAGAGGAAGCCCCAAGTGAAATAGAAATTAAGAAACATCTTTTGGGAGACGGAAGGATGGAGGTTTATGGGAGAGGGAACCCCTTTAAGTGGGCAGCGACTTCTTTTCTAACTTAACATTACATTGAACTATTTTCTATTTAAAAAAAAAAGAGAGAAAGAAAGAAAAAAAAGAGAAAACAGCAACAACAAACAACTTTTAAATGAGCAGGCTTATTAATTTTAAAATCTGAAGCCACGAACAGGTACATAAGTTTCACAATAAAACGTGGCTTGTACTATGAATTCCATACGTCCAACGTCAAAATGTCATTTTATCAAGACTGCACTTAAAGGACAAGTTTTCTCTGTACTGAATTACAGTTTTATTCATTTGGAATTGCACAGAAATGCATCTGTTCACTACAGGAACGACAAGTTGAGTAACGGAACATATCGAGTCATTTTAAGTGTGCATTGTGTCTTATAAGAGCAATTTGACTTGTATCATTTTAAGGTGCCCTGATTTCTTTTCCACTTTACTTTCTTCTTTCTTTTTGGCAGTGTTGATTTATTTTGTTAAATACATACCTCAAAAATTACCCATCAAGCTGCCAGATAGGAAGCCATAGAATTAAAAAAAAAAAAAATCAGGGACGAACACAGAAAATAAATAGGAATTCAAAAATAGTCACCCCACCCTGAGAGCAGGCCGCAGTTTATCAAAAAGCCAAAGCGACTCACTGTGAAGTGGTTTTTTTTTTTTTTTTTTTTTTTAATACATAAACAAGTCTCTTCTTTAAGAACTCATTTCACAGTCTATTCTTTCGGATTGTAAAGTTCTCTGTCCCATGCAATTTAATATATATATGTAAATATATAGATATATACATATACATATACACACACACTTGTAGCTTCCTTCATTTATTTCGTAGATCTTTTCATCCTGGAACTTGCCTGATGTCTCTTCCCTAAGTGCAAGGATAATGAAGGCAGAGTCTCCTGTGATTATAATTATTATGATCCAGTCAATTGTAAAAGTGTAACACTTGAGTGTCTTTGCCAAGGCGATGTCTGATTCGGAAATACTGAACTTATTCAGTCTATAGGTGTATCCTGTGCAACAAAAGAAATGTCAAAAAAGGTAAGAAAAATAAAACAGACCAAAAAAAAAAAAAAGACAAAAATAAGATAAAATAAAGCAAAAAAACAAAAAAACAAAAAAAGGAAGGAAATGTTTTTAAAGAAATTAAAACAGAAAATCCTTGGACCGACGTATTGCTTGGCCTGGTAAGAGTTCACATTATCTCTGGTCAATTTCAGCAGGCGCGGCCTTGCTCTTTTCGGCGTTTTCCTCCTCGGCCTCCACTTTGTACATCTCCTCTGAGCCTTCCTCGCTGTCGTTCTCCTCGGACTCCGTCAGCAGCTCCTCGTCCTTATACTCGGCCACGTCCACCGCGGAGCCCAGGTGCTCCTTGAGCTTCCCGTGATGCTTCACGTGATACCGCTGGTTCTGGAAGAACTTGATGATGGTGTGCTTGGGGAGATCCAGCTGCGCAGAAAGCGTGTGGATGGCCTCCTGATCAGGGTACAGGCCCACATCATGAATAAAGCTTTGGAGGATCCCCAGGGCTTCCAGGGAGATCTTTGTGCGAGAACGGGGCTTTTTGGCACAACTGTCTTCCGAGGGAGGAGGTGGGGGAGGAGCTTCTTCTCTGGGCGGGGAGCTCTCCTTGGCCGGCTGAGACTGCTGTCTGTGCAGGACCTGATCATTAAAATTAAAAAGAAAAAAAAAAATTGAACATTTGACTCAGGATTTCACCTTTCAGAAGCCGTCATCCCTCTGAAGTGTGTGTGGCCTGTCTACCTTCGGACTGCAGTGCTGTAGTCATTTGTAAATTCAGGTCTCTGGCAAACTTGAAAGAATTTCTGGAGATTCAGAATCTCATTTACAAAACCAGAGGTAAATAACAGTAAGGTGTGCTGACATTTATATCCTGAGGCACAAAGAAGTTAAGTCGTTTGTTGCCCCAGGTCATTTGCATTCAGTCTGGCTCCAGAGCATTCCCGGGGTTAACCAGGGTGATCACACCACCTCTCTTTTAAAGCCTGAGTGCAAAGAAATGGAACTCAGAGTGGAGGCTCTACAATCAGACCTCACGGGTTCAAGTCCAGAATCTTTCACTTAATTGGGCATCCCTGTACCAGGCTCTAACATCTTTAAAACTCAATTTCATCATCTATAAAAGAAGGAGAAGACACTGACTTCCTGGAGATGTTGTAAGAATTAAGTAACATAGTATATGCAATGAATAGTGCTTACCTTAAATCAGAGGTTGACAAACTTTCTCAGTAAAAGGCCATATAGTAAATATTGCAGGTTTTGCAGGGCCATACCGTCTCTGTTGCAATGTCTCAACTCTCTTTTTGTAGTGTGAAAGCAGCCATAAGTAATATATAAGCAAATGAGCGTGGCTGTGTTCCAATAAAACTTTATTTACAAAAACAGGTGGTGGATTGGATTTGGCCATGGGCCATAGTTTGTCCACCTCAAGCTTAGGGCTAACAGCCAAGAAATGATAGTAATTATTACCATCAGCCTCATAATTACCCTTAAGAGTGGAACAGAGAATTAGTTGGTATTTCAGTCAGAAAATCAATACTTCATAAAATTAGGAAGAACTTTTATTTTCTTTCAGCCCTGATATTGATCCTTTAATAATGTTTTTTAAAATGCAAAGATTTCCAAATTAATTTAAAGATAAAACATTTTTCTTAAATGAAGAATTTTAAATGGCTATTTTAAACTCACATAGGTGGACCTCAATATCACCACAAACTATTAATATATTCTGTTTTGCACTCACTCCCTAATTTCTGTTTTTTAATCCTTAATTGTTCAGGTTTTCTAGTTGTTGTAATTAACTTAAATTTCTTTTTTAGCCCTACATATTCCCCACTTACTAAAAAAGGAAAACTAAACAAAACAGAAAAAGCCTCTAGTGTTTACATACATTTCTAGACCCAAGACAGAGCTGCTCTTACCCACCGCACGGGATCAGCAGGCTGGACTTTCCAGGTCCTGTAATCGCGCCCCTTGACCAGGAGCACAGGACTTCTTGTCGGCCAATCCCCAAACACCAAGCCAATTCGGGGCTCCACACCTTGTTCTTTGACCTTTCTAAATAAGGTCAGGTATGCAACCCTGGCCACCCGTGCCCTGTTTGTGTTGCCACTTGTGATGATCCATAAAACCTGATCTTGCCCCAAGTCCTTCAGGCATGGTGTTCCACTGTTTGTGAGGTGCCACATCCTCCCAAACCCGGACTGTCTTCCTTGAATAAAGGACACCAAACCCGTAACTGAACTGTTTCCGTTTTTGTCAGACGACCCTAGCTGCGCAAGCTTATGCTTGGTCTTCATTAAATGCTTCTTCAACATCGTCTCTCTGCAGGAAGTAATTTCCCATTTTACTATTTATTTAAGACCCTCTTCAATTTGATGAAAGAGAGAAAGCTCTCTGGAGGAGACTGTCCTTGTCAACTCAAAGACAAGGACCACATTTCCTATTCTCAAATCAGTGCCTTACTTTCTGGGTCCTCCCAGAGCCTTTAAGCATAGTTGAGTTCACATTTTAAAAAACCTACATTTCTCTTTTTACCATTCTCTCCTATTTTATGCAGTCTCTTTCATGTTAGAGCAACAAAGCACACATTTTCCAGAGTCCAGGGGGAAATCGATCCCATTGGTACAGAAGAAAACACATCTATTTACATTCAAGAGTCAATGGTATGTCCCCATCCCCACCCCTATTACGACCACGATCACACGCTACCCACAAGACCCATTTTCTCTTTTTGGCTATGAAATAGCAACATCAAAGCAAGCATCTAAGAAAAAAAAATTCCGTCACCTCTTCCAGTCTCAGGGACCATCTGATGAGAATACAATTCCTTACCAACGTGAAAACGTCAGTCTGTTATATGGAATTTAGAAAATATTAGGGCAGATGAGATCCTTACCTAAATAAGGTAAGAACAAGCAGAAGAGGACGAAACTTTTCAAACGATAATTAGCAATCATGTAACAATCAAAATAATAATACAAAGAATAATCAAGTGCGAATAAGAATATCCATCACAATGAGCTGATGGGTGGCAGAAAGAAATCTGAAACACAGGGCCATGGAACAGGGGCACTAAAGGTCCATATACTGTTGACCAATTAAAGTGAATGCTCTTGGCATTTTCTTTACTACTTTCAACTAAGAGTAAATTCATGTGGTCTGCTGTGGTAAGCTGGCATCAGCAAAAATCTGAGAGCTCTGTTACTTCAACATCCTAATTATAGCCGGAAGGGAACGTAGAGTTGTGCTACGGGCCTGTTCAGGGCACTTTGATGGCAGAAGATATTTGCTCTGAGGTCATAATCTGGGCAGCCTGACCATTGTAATAAATGAATCCCTATGTCAACAGGTGAGGATTTTGTTTTTTTTTGGTGAGAAAGAGAGAGAGGCACTGAAATTATATATGAAATATGTACTCAAAGAACCTATATACTCAAGCACGAGTACCTCCTATTAGAGCAATTGCGTTAATTGGAAAACAAAAGAGAATTAAAATGCCCCATTTTCTAAATTATGCTTGCCTTCTGTAGTAAAAGTCAGCATAATGGTTCCATTTAGTTAAATAATTAGATTGGTTCTTTAGGGGTTTTCCATTTTGCACTGGTTAGATTTAAAGAGATTTTCCAAAACTAGACTTTGAAGTTACTATAATCTTTCTGCATGATAGGGTTCGTTCTTCTCCTAGGTCCAACCAACTGGCCGCCCTTACCTCTCCTTTCACAGACTCTTGCATTGCCAACACATGGAAGCAGAGAAGCCACACATGAAACAGCAGGGCAACAACAGTAAGAACGGCCACTTACTGGATGCTTACGCTGGGCCAGGCAGCGCTAACAACTTTACCCAGACCGGTTTACTCAATCCTCATGGTTCCTCAGTGAGGTGGTATTTGGATCAAGAACACTCTGGAGGGCACGTGGGTGGCTCAGTTGGCTAAATATCTGCCCTGCGCTCAGGTCATGATCCCAGAGTCCTGGGACTGCGTCCCGCATCAGGCTCCCTGCTTAGCATGGAGTCTGCTTGTCCCTCTCCCTCTGCCCCTCCCCTGCTCATGCGTGCTCTCAAATAAATAAACAAAATCTTTAAAAAAAGAGAGAGAGAGAGAGAACCTGAAAATAGGCAGCACCTCAAGAAAACCCTTTACATTGGAAATTATAGACACGGTGACCTGTCAATATGAAAAAGTGGGTTTCCGAGGGACAACAGTAATGTCACGGCCCATCACAGAAGAGGAGATGGTTCTCGGAGAACCAACAGCAACAGAAATGATCTACAAAGAGAAATGTTTTATTTCTGGTCAGGCAATATTGTACAGTGAGTTGGGTGGCACGACAATATTTGCAGGAAGAAGCGTAAGTGACATTTTGAGCATCTTCAAGCCAGTAAGTAGAGAGCCGTCAAAATCGAGAATGACAAAACGGGCAGCTCTAAAGTGAAATCGCCTTACCAGTTCGCAAAAGGGCCTGAGTTTTCTCAGTCACACGGCCACACTGGCTGTCATTCCCTTTCAACTACAATAGGCGTTTAAGACCTGAGACCAAAAGGTGCCCTAAGTTCTGTCCCAGCTAGCTTCATTCCCTCCAAGGTCTTTTCTTTTTTCTTTTTCTTTTTTTTTTTTTTCAAGATTATATTTTTTTTATTTGAGAGAGAGTGAAAGCAAGAGAGATCCCAGAGGGAGGGGAGAAGCAAACTTGCCGTTGAAGGGAGAGCTCAATGCAGGGCTCCATCCCAGGACCCTGAGATCATGACCTGAACCAAAGGCAGACACTTAACCGACTGAGCCAACCAGGCAGAAAGTTGTTTATCGTCTGTTGACAATTTTTAAGAAAGAAAGAAAAACAAAACAAAACAAAAGGGGAAAAAAAATCACGACATAGATTTTCTCACTAACCAACTGCAGTGGCTTTTTATTATGCAAATCAAGGAATTACAGAGTAAAGCCTAATGCTTACAAAACCATCTTTCTGAGAAAGGACGATCAATGCAACCCCATCTTAAAATCCTCCCGTCTAAATGGCGGAACTTTTCTTCATTTTCTTATATCTTGAATAAATAATGTCAACTCTTCTAGCCTCATCTTCAAAGGACAGGTTTCTGAACTCCCATTTAACTGAATTCTAGTTTTTCTGTTTGAATTTCTCAGAGATGCTCAAATTTCCTTGTTGGTTCACTAGATGAATCAAGTCTGCTTCCTGTCCCCTCCACATTCCCTGAGTAACTTAAGTGAGAGGCCAGGCCATTGATTCCTGCTGGATGGGCCAAGAGGTCATCCTGTTCCTCAGCTCATGTGATAATTCAGGGATCTATTTTGTGGCTGATTTTTTTTTCTTTAAACCACAAAATTTACAATTACTTCAACCAAGACAGAGAATGACCTGCCAAATGAATCGAGATATATGTTCTTTTCTAATGAGTTCTTTCTTCACACAACTAGATTTACTGTTTTCTGGGACTTTTCTTGAAGTTAAGGTTGTGAATGGAGCATCTTCCCAGATATTGAAGTAAAAGAAACTGCCCAAGTTCACAAACTTTCCAGCTTCATCCTTTCCCCTCTTTTTTCAAAACGGGCCCAGTAGTTGACCCTTTCTATTCCTAACGCCCACCATCTCTCTTCACGTGATTTCCCCAAATGATGGAATATATCCTTCTGTAAAGATAGCCATCCATCCCTTCACTTTTGACCTTTGCAAACAAGCCTGATCATTCATTCTAGCTCTATTTTGGTATAGATTTTTCTTCCATCACAACTGAACTTAAATTAGTTAACAATTCACCTCTGGTAATTTCTACAGAGAGTTCTATTTCATAGCTTCTCTTGTTGATTTTTCAATATGACCATCAGTGTTCATAGCACAGGAATAGCTGAGGATCTTCGAGAATAACAGCAGTGGCAGGAGCAGTAGAAGCAGTAATAGATGGTAGCATTTGTGTGAAGTTCATGAGCTGAACACTGGCCTAACTGCTAAAAATACATTAATTTTACCTAATTTTATTTATTTTCACAGTAATCCTGCAGGCAGATTATTTTTGCCCTTATTTTATGATGAGAAAAGTGGAGTTCAGAGAGGGTAGAGGTAATCTGTATGAGGCCATATAGCTTAAAAGTAGAACTGTTTTCCAAAACATGGCTGTCTGATTTGAAATCCCATGTCCTTGAGCATTCATGTTCCCCTGCCTTCTGTTAGCGAGATTACATAAGAAAATTGAACAAACTCTCTAGACTTTGAGATGACAGACATAAATTAAATGCCAAGTAGTAATAAATACTATAAGCAAAAAATTGAGTAACGCAAAAGGAGGGGAACTGGGGAGAGCGAAATTCACTTTAGATACGGTGACTCAAGGAAGGCTCCTTAAGGAGGCTGCATGTGAGCCAAGGTCTGAAGGAAGCCAGGAACAAGCCATGAAGAAGAACATTCCAGGCAAAGGAAACCGTAGCACGGTAGGGAGGAATATATTCAATTTATCTGAAGAACATCAAGGAAGGCGGCACATTGAGGTGCAACAGCCACTAGGCACGTGGGGCTACTTGCATTTTGCTAAATTAATTAAAACTAGAAGCAAAACAAGTCTTAGTTCTTCAGTCATATGAGCCACATTTCATGTGCTCAATTGCCACATTGTGCAATACCATATGGGACAGCACATTTTCACCATCACAGGAAGCAGTGGTGAACAGCCCTGTGCCAGAGAGAAATGAGGAGTGGGAGGT
Organism: Neogale vison; assembly: GCF_020171115.1. Lineage (NCBI taxonomy): Eukaryota > Metazoa > Chordata > Mammalia > Carnivora > Mustelidae > Neogale > Neogale vison. The sequence continues at coordinate 11,399,974 of NC_058093.1, forward strand.
CGCCAGGGGCAGACCCTGGCATTCTACTGTCAAGGTGATAGAAAGCCTTCAATGAACTGCAATCATATTCTGATTTAGCCAGAAATGTAGTAGGGCTTGAAACCACCACTATTGCTAAAGAGAAGAGAGATGTTCATATAGCCACATACTAAGTAAGAAAAACTCAATATATTACTGGATTTTCAAGAGACCGTCCCAAAGAGCAACACTATTATAACAACAATCAGTGCAGAAGAATGCACTGATACTTCTATCCTCAAGAGAATAGTTAATTTACATTTAACTGATGGCTGCCTTCTTCATCAGACGTGCTTATCATGTCTGAAAGGAAATATGTTGAAGACAATCAACCCTAGTTAAAGGAGAAAAAAAAATTGTCAGTTTATCAAATATTTATGGAGTTTCTATTATAACTGGACCTATTAATTTACAAAGCTTTCTAATAAGTAGTCCTATCACCAACAATTAAATGTTGATGAATAAGTTATGGATAGGACATCAACAAATAGAAAGTTAAAAGTCTAATAAATTCCTTATTTACTTGCTGAAATCTCTTTGGGCCAAAATATGATATTTACATATATAAAAGGACATAACAACAGCGACAAAGAAATAAGAGTTGTATAAATATTCAAAAGACGCATCAACTTCAAAACAAAACCTCAAACTTCCTTGCCCGGTGACAAAGCACAGCCATAATACGGGCCCATGCTGTTTCTCTGCCTTCAAAACTGGACATTTTTTGAAAACACAAGGACAAAATGGTACCATGACAAAAGTCGACTAAGAAAGATAAAGCAGCTCTTCTTAAACCTCGCAGTGTTCAAATAGATTTTGAAGGCCTCAATGAAAACCAGCTGGGAGCCATGTGTAAAGTGTAATGGTTTTTGCCTGCAGGGAAGGAAGCGAGATCTTGAATGATTAAGTTCAGGAAAGTATATAATTCACTGTATCATTATGGGGTGAACTGGATTACTTATAATAAGCCAAGACTTTGTGGTCTTTTTTATATAGAGAAAATGAGAAATTATTAGAAAGGTGACTGTAGAGGATGCCTGATCCAGTAATAGGTTAAAATAAAAGTTTTCCCAGGTGGACGCATCCACATCTCTGTGACACACCTAACCCAGAGGACGGAGCTTCACCCAGAGCTTCGGGTCCTGAACTGGTGCTGCTCACCAGCCAGCGATGAGAACACAGACAAGATGACCTTTGTCTGCCTTTATTTTGCATTAATACTGGAATTATTTTTACTTGTTTAATTTACTTCATCTACAACAACAGAATGTAAAAGAGTTGATTCACAAAAGAAAAGCATTCTTCCGCTAAGAGTCCTGAGAAAATATATTTAACAGGCAATGAGAACAATTGGTTGGAACAACCCAAGAGCCCCTGTGTATAATTCAGTGAGAATTTGTTAAATAAATAAATGAGTGAATGGTGCCATTTAAAAATACATTATATATAAAATATCATGTAACTGAGATATTTAGGTTTTAGCAATCTAGTTCTACCCCCAATATTCCGTTTTCCACCAAATCAGCATTTAAGACAATTAATTTGGGCTCAAAATTCAGTGGGAAGAACTTCACATTAATGGTTGCTAATTAATATAAATATTAAGGTAACCATTATATATCGATCTCACTTACTGGACTGCGAGCTCCGTATTGGCACACCATATGTCTGGCACACAGTAAGTGGTCAGTACGTCTTTGTTCTGCTCTACTGGATTAATTCCATATTCTTTCTTCTTTATTTTCAGTCCAGTTATTACGCCTATTTTGCATAACTTGTTATTATTACATTTTAGTAAAACTATGTTTAAAAAGTAAATAAACTGTCACTCATAGGAACGTATATCTACTGGATATCTGAAAGCAAATATGATTTTTTTAATCATTTATTTTTAAAAAACTAAAGGGCACCGTATAACCCATATATTAACAGCACGGCATGTAAGCTATGAGGAGTTTTGGGGTCACAGAATTTTGGCTTCGAGTCCAGTCTCCACCCTGAAAAGCACATCTGCTTACTAGCCTTGCAATTCTGAGCAAGCTCCTTTGAGCCACAGAGCTTGTCAATCCGTAAAATCTTCCTTCCAGTGCGATGAGGATTCCGTGAGATAATGCAAGCTCAGTACTTAGGAGAGTTCTCATAAGCAAGACTTCTGTAAGTAATAACTACCGTGAAAAAACACGAGGAGGATTTAAGAATCGGTAGTATAATGCCTCCTGTATTTTTCTATCAGTTAGGCTTATTACAAAAATTAGCAACAAATTCAGAGATCTGTTTTTCTTTTCTACTCCAAAGATGGGGAGGTCTACCAGTAAGTCTCCCTATTCCTTCCACTCATACGCTACATACATCTTTGTTCTTTAACATGGTCCCTAACACAGAGAAGTTGCCTTTTCAGCATCTGTCACGTGGAATTATATCTCATAGTCACAGACCCGTTCAAGGTGACACCTTCTATATGCACAGCCTGGGATCCTTTTAGGAACACAAACTTTATCAGTGGTTCTCGAAATGCGGTCCATGGACCCCCACGGAAACCCTGATTCCCTGTCAAGAGCTCTAGAACACCAAAACTATTTTCATGGCAAAACTAAGACAGTATTTGCCTTTTGGGCCATGGTGAAATGTATACCGATGGCACAGAAGCAACGGTGGGAAACCCGCTGGCCTGTGAAAATAAATGAAGTCAATGGCACCAAACCGCGCTGGTAGCTGTACTCTTCACGGCCACGTGCACCCAGTAAAAATGCCACTTTCATTCAAGACTGTCCTTGACGATGCAGTAATAGATGATTAATTATATTAAACTCAACCCTTGAGTATACCTCTTTTTTTAAAAGTCTGTGAGGAAATGGGACGCGCACATGAAGCCCCTGCATGGAATGCTGCCCGACATGCGGTCCTGAGACACGTGCTTGTGTGATTCTCTGACTTGCAAGCTGATCAAGCCACCTTCGTCATGGGATCTCATTTTTACTTGAAAGAACAACAGGCAAACAAATTATGGTTATTCAGACTTAGATATCCGACAGACATTTTCATAAAAATGAAGTGAGTCTGCCACTCCGAAGAAAATAATCTGAGAGTATTTTTGCCAATGATAAAATTTGATCCTCCCAGTGAAAAATTAAAATTTTGAAAAACATGGAGCTGCTGCTATGTGCTTAACAGCTCCCCAATACTTAAAAGACTCTCCTGATGATACTGGTGATTAATTTAACAAAAAATTTTTTTATCTTTTAAATTATTTATTTATTTATATTTTAAGATTTTATTCATTTATTTGACAGAGAGAGAGAGAGCACCAGCAGGGGAGCAGCAGGCAGAAGGAGAGGGAGAAGCAGGCTCCCCACTAAGCAGGGAGACCGATGTGGGTCTCAAACCCAGGACCCTGGGATCATGACCTGGGCCAGGTGCACCCAAATTTTTAAATATGTCATACAATGGGGGTGCCTGGGTGGCTCAGTCGTTGAGGGTCGACTCTTGATTTTGGCTTGGGTCAAGATCTAAGGGTCCTGAGACTGAGTCCTGTGTCAGGCTCTGTGCTCAGTGGGGAGTCTGCTTGAGATTCTCTCTCTCCCCCCCTGCCCTTCCCCCTGCTTGTACCTTCTCTCAAATAAATAAATCTTTAAAATAATAAATGAATGAATGAAGTCATACAATGAAATGTGTTAGCATTTGGAAGATCGACATCACTCAGTAAATCAATATTTTCCAAATGACCAATGCATGATATTACAAAATTATGTGTAGGTAAAAGATCCATTCAAAGTGCAAGGCAGACCAATGAATTATAAAGCATGCAAGTGTATCAGTACGACTTTGATTCCACTTTGCAACTAACTTTTACGAAACTACTATTTGCAAGGTTCTTCTGTAGTAATAAAGAAAAATATCACAATTACCTGGAAAGGCTATTAATATATTCCTCCCTTTCCTAATCACTTGTCTGTGTGAGACTTGGATTTCTTTTACTCCAACCAAAGCCACATATTGTATCAGATTAAATGCAGAAGTGATTATGAGAATCTAGTTCTCATCCATTAAGCCAAATATTTAAAATATTTGCAAGAATATATATATATATATATAAATGGTAACTCTTCTCATTTTTTTTTGTTTTGGAAATACAGATATTTTTCATAAAGATGCAATATTTACGTATGTTATTTTCAATTATTTTTAAAATTAATAAACATTTAATACATTCTCAGAATTAATTTTTAATGTGGCTAATATTGATAGATACATTATTACTGGAGTCCTCAATAGTAAGACTGAAAGGGGATAGTGAGACCAAAAAGTTTGAAAACTCTCCACTACATGAATTATGCTCAATAGATAACTCTGTCTTTCTCCTAATGAAAACAAAACATTTAATAGAAAATGCAGAATGCCCCCTCAGTTAAAAACATCCTGACTTGTGCCAAGTCACCAAGGAAGGTCTTGGAGAATGAGCATAAGAAAAATTATATGTGCATTATGATTGATCACTTGAATTTTCGCAGGCAAAACATTCTCCTAGATAAATAACCCAGCACTATTTCTAACTTCAAATGATGTTACTTGAGTTGACTCTTAACAGATGTAATTTCACATCCTAACTCTATTATAAGACTTATTAAAAACCATGGTTTAGTTTCGTTGCTTTTTTTTAGACTATAGAGTATCCTAAGGTCAAAACTCAGGAAATCTGTTATTTAAAAAAAAAAAAAAAACACACACACAAAAAAAAAAAAAACCCACCAAAACAAACAAACAACAACAACAACAAAAAACAAGTATCCATGAAGCAATGACAAATTGCACTCTACAGGTGTTAGATTACATTTTGACTCCAGGCAGGTTTAATATAAGTTGGTCTCCTTTTACAATTGCTCTTAGCACATATAGTTCTAGGAAGGGGATTTAAAAGAAAGAAAAAAAAGAGAGAGAGAGAGAGAGAGAGAGAGAATAAGAAAAAAATTAAAAAAGAGTAGTGCTCAATAAAAGAAGAGCATGTCAGGAGAAATCAATACAAACAAGCAAAATGGTAGGAAGTCTGACATGGAAATATGTGTTCAATTTCATCCAGCCTTCGTCTGAGTTTCCTTTAATATTGTAACCAAGATGGTATTGGAACATCGTGTATGTTTTTAATGCAGTTTAATAATTGTTTCTCAAAATAAACACTTTGGTCAAAGATAAAAGCATAAAAACACTGTGACACAATAATCTGTTAAAATAAACTTAGGGGATGGAGGAAGCATAGTTCTTAAAACAGCCTTTGGCTTATATCATTTCCTCTTTGGTAACAAATTGAGAACAACTATACCAACAACTTTGGTATGGTGTGGAGGGCAAAAAAAGAATGTTGTGGTCATTAATCCGCCTATTGGGTGTGGCAAGAGGTGGCTGGGTGAGCTGCTTTTCCGATATAAGGAGAAGAGCTGACCAACGGGAAATTAAGCAGGTTCAAGATGACTGTATCTCATTCAAACAGGTACCATGCCCCATTAAAAAACAAACAAACAAACAAATAAACAAAACAAAACAAAATCTCTCCTGGCAGAATCCAAGAAAGACAAAACATGGACATATCTGGAACCTAATGGTAATTATACCTTTCCCTCCATCAGCATCATCTGTTAAATTAATGTATTTGACCATCGAGGGCCTAACATGACCAAAAACTTTCCACAAATGTGACAGACATAATCCATGAGAGAATCCAGGGAAAATAAACTCTTCAGGACGGTCCAGGCCATGACCATGTGTCCTTCTGCCTGGGAAAACATATCCCAGCCCACCCACCCCAACCTCATTTGCCGAGCATTCATGTCTTCCCTGCTCCCATACACCTCCACTGCCTTTCCCAACGTCTTCTCAAATCACAAAGTTGAGCTGAAAGATTCACGGAGTAAGGCCCAGATTCAAGGTACAGGTATTATCGAAATGTCTTTAGGGACCTTATATTTGAGTTAAAGTGAGATAAGAGTAAGACAGATATGACCAGATATGACCAGATCCAGGATTCTGGTTTTTAAATGAACACATGATTTGTCTCATTGGTATAATCAAGAAAAGAGTGGCTTTTGCACCAGCATGAATGAAAGAAAAGCTCTTAAATCACCTGAAAGACACCAGGGTAACTGAATGAAAAGGGTAAAAAGTTAGGATGCCTTGAGTACCAGGAATTCATAATGGTATTAAAAGAACCAACCAAGCTTAAAAGAAAAGAATACAGCAACTACTTCTGATAAATAAATATCATCCAATAGGTTTAACCAGGGCAGAGTTTTGATTCCTTTTAAGTGAAAACATGTTAAGTTAACCGAAGTAAGAGAACAGATACATTTTGTAAGAACAGACATCATGTGGCCAGCCAAGAACTGTGTCAATGAAGACTTCCGTCCTGATTCCTAAGGTAAAGCTCAAGAGTGATTCAAGCTGCTTCTACAGTAGGGAAATAAACCCTTACTCTCCCCGATTTATACACAGATCGTCTAATGTGCCTTGGTAGTCCTATGTCAGAGTTCTCTAGTTATTTAAATCCTATAATTAGGGTATCATCAAAGCGCTTCCTACCCTTCGGACTTCTTGTTTCTTAAAAACAATAACAAACTAGTCTCACAATGCCAAAGGCCACCAGTGCGTTTATTTGTCAGAGGAGGAAGTGAATATATGAGATTGAGCTCTGACCCCCAAATCATACACCCGAGACTAACATGTAACAAACATGCTTATTGCTGTTTAGCTGGTAAATGGAGAAAAATACAAAAATATGTTCTGTTTAAATGTAAGTTTAAAACACACATTCATGTTCATGTGAATGAACATCTAATTAAAATATAAAAATGACACTAAGAATGACAGAGGACGTTATTCAATGTTTCAAGTGTAGAGACGAAAGTGAAGACAAAGAAGTTAGGGAAGATTAGAATACATTATGGAGAAGTTCCACTCCTAAATGTTAATTCTGAGTGGGTTATAAAGGGATTTTTCCTTTTTCTATCTTTGTGTACCATTTTTAAAAAGCATATACCCAATCTTGTCAAAAATTGCTGGTATAAAAAAGAGATACTCTTCCTGATAAAGTTCAGCCAAGACTCAGTTTAACATAAAAAAAAAAATCCCCATAATTGTGATGGTATTTATGTGTTAATACAACTAGTGACACTGCAGTTATGTTGTTTTCCAAGTTCCTTAAAGAAGTGGGTTTAAATGACTAATGGAGAAAGGGGGTATGGATTACATTCTCTACTTGGGGGGAGAAAGAAGAGAGGAGGTAACCCACGTGCTTGAGGCCTGACATGGGCTATTCAGAATCCCAGGATAGGCCACATTTTCTGTATAATTTTTACGGTTGGGGCACTCAGAAGTCAGAACAATCTGACAGTTATGGTTAGTGAAAATATTAGATGTTCGCCAATAAAATACTACCTCAGCATATTTTTCACTTTCTGGATGTAACCACTTAATAACAGGACTTGAGAAAACTGTACTGTGAGAATCAAACACATAAAAGTACAAATATTCCTTTTATAGAAAGCAAATCTTAAGCAGTGCATTATAATCAACTATTCTGGTAAAAGACAAAATATCTAGGATTACCACACCACTGACATATCGTGGTTTATTATACCCTGACGTCCAAACTGGGTAAACAAAGTCAAATGATCAAAGAGGGGTTTTCTCCTCAGTCTGTGAGGTAAAGGCCACTGATCTCTAGGGAAGATTCCTTGTGGTTTACCAATGAAAAGGTGTCAAGTGAGAGCATGTCGAACGTAACCGTTACTTTTCAACTTCATTTAATTTCATCAGAGACTGGCTTGCCTTGGTATCATTTTCTTTCAAAAGAAGGAGAATATGGAAAAATTTAATGATGTGAGGTAAAACTCCCCAAAGGTTAATTCTAGAGTACCCTTTTAAACTCTAAACCACTTCTGGTTCATTATGCGGACACAGGTTTTGCATCCTCCACATTAATGACCTTACTAACTGAAACCAGGTATGGGGAAACCTGAGCTTCTGAACTCTGCGGTAAGAACACAGGGTGAGAGCTGGAAAGCCAATGGGACCAGGCTCGCTTATTTAGACAGTGCTTTCCTCAAGAAAACAAATCTGCTCCCTGAGTACCAAGGATGGTCACTGGGAAGAGAAATCTCAGTTCCTAATTCCCTGGGATGAGGTAACTAGATTGGCAACTCCGTTCCCCTCAAGAAAGATTCCAGTCTCCAAGCTGCGAACGAAAACTGTTCTATTTCCAGGAGGCCAGTCATGTGACATCCTTATCTACCCAGAGTCACAAAGCAAGTCCAGTTTTGTCTCTGTGCCACATCACCCTGGCTTTTCTAAACACATTTTTCTTGGATTAATTTTCCCTTCTCCCTTATATACCCCATCACTGTTATTCTGTTCATGATAATCTCTCTTGTCTAAATTACTACAACTTCCTCCCAACAGGCCTTCTGCCACGGCCAACAGAGCATCTTGCCAAAGGCCTTCAGTGGCCTTAAGATGGGCCAAGGCCTCTCTCACACCCAAGAAGGCCCTGAGACCTGACTCTAGCTTTTGTCCCTGTCCTTGTTCTCCAACCCCTGCCTTCTGGGCAGTGCTCTAAAGCTGGAACCCTACCCTCATGCTGTTTTGTCCCTCTGACCTCTGTGCCCTCACTTCTGCTGTCTCCTTGACCCAAGAAGCTCCTCTACTGAGGAATTCTGCAAGGGACCCTGAGCAGCACCACTTCCTGGAAGTCTTCCAGGTTCTCCTGCTCACCATGTCGTGGGCAAACCTGTCCCTCATTTGTGTTTCTCTGTGTCTGCACTTACATCCTGTACAGCAGTCGCCTGTGCTTATACCTGTTTCTCCATGAATCCGTGTGCTTCTTAGGGGTAGTTTCTGTGTTACATTCATCTCCACACAGCACAGGGTTCAGGCACTATGTTTTGAGGGAGCAGTTTATCCTAAAATTTCCAGAATCCTTCTGTATTGGTAGTAGTCATATGCTACAAACCCAAAGACTTCTTAACATTTAGAACATATCTAATCGCTCTAAGGGGAAAAATGGAAAGTTCACGTAGGTGCTTCTTACAAAATACACTTGTTACTGAACAGAGTTGAATTATAACAGTTTGTTATAAATTCACACATACACTTTCCTAACAATACCATACAGGGGCTTACACAGTTCTTAATTCCCCCTAAATCCTCCGACGTTCAGAGATATACCATTAGGGGGTTACTGTTCTCAGGGATAAAAACGGACACATTCATCAGTCTGCTTTGCTCTCCCCGTCCCCAGTTGGCTGAAATATTTCTACCCTCAACAGAGCTCAAAAGGCCTATAGCAGTTTCTAGGACAAAAAGAAAAGTTGCTGCAGGCAAAATAGAAAAACAGCAAATAACAAGGACAGAATCCGGGGCACCTGGGTGGCTCAGTGGGTTAACCGCTGCCTTCGGCTCAGGTCATGATCTCAGGGTCCTGGGATGGAGTCCCACATCGGGCTCTCTGCTCAGCAGGGAGCCTGCTTCCTCCTCTCTCTCTACCTGCCTCTCTGCCTACTTGTATCTCTCTCTGTCAAATAAATAAATAAAATCTTAAAAAAAAAAAAAAAAACAAGGACAGAATCCACATAAGACAAAGAAAGGGACCCTTTAAAAAAAGAATATACAAAAACTAGATACATTTGCTTCAAAATGGATCACCTGTGTCACAAGAAAAGCCTGAGACAAAATGGCTCCCAACTGAGTGAAATGTGAAAGACTGTGGTCTCTCTACAAAATGCTATCTACAAAGCACTATGGGTCTTTTCTAAAACAAATATTAAACACCAAAATTGCTTCTCTTTGGAGTATAATGAATGACATTAACTCACGCATGCAGAAACCTCCCAAAAAAGAAAAGTAACAAAATTAATTCAAAGTCTTTATTTTTTGTCCCTACTTTGATTCAATCTCTGTAGTTCCAAACCACACAATCCAAAAGAATGCAAAATGGTTTAAAGGTAAGGCCACGAATTGCCTTTGCTATTTCCTGCCTGCATTGGTAGCTCATTTAGACTTGGTTAAAATTTGTTTTTAAGAATATTCAACTCTGGGACACCTGAGTGGCTCAGTTGGTTAAGCCACTGCCTTCGGCTCAGGTCATGATCCTGGAGTCCCAGGAATGAGTCCCGCATCGGGCTTCTAGCGCCACGGGGAGTCTGCTTCTCCCTCTGACCTTCTCCCCTCTCATGTTCTCTCTCTCGTGTGCGCTCTCTCTCTCTTAAATAAATAAATAAAATCTTAAAAAAAAAAAAAAGATTAAGAATATGCAACTAAAACTAAATAAACCATGGAAATACAGAAAATCTAGAAGCCAAATATAAGCCATCGCACTGACACTTAAGGAGACACTTAAGGAGACCAACAAGCATGTGGCATTAGAGAACATTTGTGTTGTCAGGTATAGTGTGTGTATGTGTGTGTGTGTGTGTAAGGTATTATAGGACCACCCCTACTAAAATATCACTGTTAGCTTTGTCAGGTTCTCTGCTGGAACTGTAATGCCAGACTGAACAAAAAATTGTATGAAAATTCTATTATCATATTAAAACACTTGATCATGTGTTCCCTCAAGATTCCCAACTTTCTATTTCTGAGAAGAGAACAGATTTAATGAGGTATTTTCAAAGTGGAGCTGGTAAAAGGAATATTTGTGAAAAGCACTGCCAAAAAGACAATTCATTTGGTAGACCCAGAAAAGGCAAAATTTACCGCATATACTGGAGCAACGGGTATTAAATAATCATCTCTGAATAAACTCTACAAATCAATATGGTCCTTTTGGTCTAAACTACAGACGGCACTGCCTAAAGGAAATCTCTAAGGTCAACCAGCAATTAACTGAAAGGTTTTGATTGAAAATGGTATTGACTGCTTTCATATCAGACAGCTTCCTGGTTATTATACTGCATGGGCTAAGTAGGTGCCAAGACATTAAACTGTCAATAATCTATTAATACTGGAGTGTTACGCTCACTCCCCCTGAATCTGCAGGCAAAGATACTGAAGCCAAGTACCTGCTTAGAACTCATGCAAATTCCCCAACCCTGATAGGAAAATCGTATCTTTATTACGTCCCAGCTTAAACGCCTTGGAGCGTTGACAGACTATAAGAAAAATATTGAGATAATAAATGCTTATTCAGATGCGTTAAGCTAACATTTATTTTTCAAAGAACTGCTAAAGGGATGGCGACCATGTCCTAGAATCTGACTTTCTTTCTAAGCCATATTTAACAGTTTCTAAATTGAATGTAATAAACACTTTACAAAGAGAAATGAGAAGTTATTTAAAGTGGGGCTCATAGGTCCCTGCCACTCAGCATCTGGAAAGCAGTTATACACGGGGGCGAGGGGGGGGGGACTTTTAATGAATTTAATAGAGAAAAGCACTTTAATTAAATGCTGTCAAAGTGGATTGTATTAATGACTGCACACAGAGGAATTTAGAGCAAGCCAAGTTTATTTAGCAAATAGAAACTGGGCGCTCGAGGCCTGTGAGTATTTATGTTTCCGTGGTTGCCGTACATCTAGGAGATGATGATGGTGCCAAATGAAACCATTGAGTTATTAGATATGATTTTTATTTATTGTGTATTATTAAAGTTTCAAAGGCCTCGGGGGAATTAACTTCATTTTCAAAATGAAATACCACACTTGATCAGAAAGGGTTAAGAAAATATTGTCCCCCAATTTTTTCTGGGCTCTGGAATTTTGATGCAGCCGAGTGGTTAAGAGGGACGAGCTTTTCCGGGGTTACCCCGTCAGAATCCACTCTACTGCAGAGCAGCGGCAAAGAAATCGATGACAGTATTTCTTCTATGACTTTTTTTCCGTGTTTTTTTTTTTCTTCCTTTCAGTGATTTGTCACTAAACATAATTCATTCTATTACACATAGCAATAAGCTGAAAAATGACCAAAGCTCCTAAAAATCTCCATGAAAATTTGGTTGCCATAACTTTCTTAATGAAAAACATGAGTAGCACAAACTTCTACAAAGGAAAAGGTATCAAATGTTTGGCTTGGGGCAATAGGGGAAAAGGGGTCTTCCTCGGTGTCTTCTACTCGGAGCCTGACCGCAGGACCAACCTATTATTAATGATAATATTTTAAAAATAAACAAAGAAAATATGAGCCTTAATGCATGAAAGCTGTAAAAGATTGAAAAGCTGGTCTGGCTGGAAAATACTATGTGTGTGTCAAAATGATTTTCTCTACCGTTTGTAAAAATGTAATTATCCATGATATGCTATTATCCATGATACGCTACAAGGTGAGGGATTTCAAGTAAATCCATTGGAAGCCGAGGATTCGCCTTTGGTCTTTAGTTCCTGACACCACCATGTCTGTGAGATCCCAGCCCCCTGCCATGATTTACCACATCCTTCTCGCAGTTTTATATACACTCTCTCAGCCGTCTTTAGATTTTAATTCAAAACATGAGGAAGGGGGAGAAGGGAAACGTGAGGATAGGAGAAAAAAACAAAACACAAAACCCAGCACCTATTTCCTTTCAAGAACAGAGTAATGATCACAAATGAAGACTTTCAACTTTCTAAATAAATAATCTAATTTTTTACCCCCGGCGCCCCCTCCCCAATCCAAGCTATTGATTAATATCATATGTTAGATCTGTGTCTTTGTAGTTCTGGAGCTTATAAAGCAACTCTGCTTTTCCCATCTGTGCCAAGATGTTTCAGACTAGTCTTTGAAATGCTGCAAATGCAGATGAGGACGGCATAAGATGGGAGCTCAGTCCACACACATTCTATAAGTCACGGCGACACAGAACACAGATGCCCGTGCATGTTGACAGTGTCCTACACAGCCCTGCTTCATATACACAAGTGTGTAGAGATCATCCCAGCACAGCATGCTACTTCTAATGTGTCTGTTCTGGGAGCTCGAAAGAAATGGGTTCGTTCCTTGCAAATAAAATGGCAAGAAAACTTCTCCCCTGGTATATCAGTCGCTCTAATGTGAAGATACAGCAAAGAGTCATCGACAGATAGCGCACACCAGCGCATCTGATCCAGAGTATGTTTTACAAGCCAAAGAATTCATCCATTTGCTTCTCTCCTCTCATTACTAAGTAAGTGCTGTATTAACGTACAGCACACCCGTTTAAGTGTTTCAGTTCTACCTCTTTGCGAGGCTTTCGTGTCCCATGCACAAGCTCCAATGAGGATTTCTCTCAGAAGGATATCCTTCAGTCGTGCCTTACGTGGAAATAGTGACAACGGCCCACAATCCCTTTCGACTCTCCATTACCACACTATTGAGTACACTGTTGACATGAATTGTCCAAAAACTAAAATGAGGAAAACTTTATTTGAAAAATCATTTGCATTTAGACATCGTATCTATATAGTATGTGCTCACGTCAGCATATTCTGTTCATTTAGATCACAAAAGAAATAAGAAGATCTCTCCATAGCCACAAGTATTTCTTTAGGAATACACGTCATAGATTTTTGCTCCCTGAGATTAGAATACCTTTTAAAAAAACAAGTGACTTCTTACTGTGAAATAAAGGGTTCAGTTTATCATCGCTAAGAAAGTAACCATGTTAAAGTAACTTGTCCTTTTTCCTACCTCAAACCTGTAGGGTGTTCAGCACCAGGAAATCAGACTAGGGATTCATTGTGCTGCGTGGTTTGGATTCTGCAAAATGAGTCTAACGAGATACTCCAGTTAGTCTCAACTATTATATATTCACGAAGAAAAATAAGCTTCCTTGAATACGAAAAAATAAATTTAAACTAAGGAAGAGTATGAAGGGGAGAGAGTAGAAACAAGGACTGCTTAAATGAACTATTTTCTGGAAAAAAAAAAATGATAAACTACTTCCTGTGTCTGGGTGATCAGGCGAGCTACATACAACCAACCAGCCATTCAGTTCTAGAAACACCTTTCTTTCCTACAATTGTTTCTGGCATGTCTTTATAAGAAATAAGTATATGGATATCCACAGGGCTTGGGAAAAAAAGTTACCTGGAGTCTTTTCAGTGTTGAGCCTGGTAAATGTGCAGCAACTGATTCTCTAGAGAAAAAAGCCCCGATTGGATCATTTGCAATTTTTGTAGTGTGAATACTCCCACCAGTGCCATTCTACTGAGGGTTTAACAACTGCCTTTCAAAATTCCTGAAAATTGAACAATCAGTGCCTGTGAGCCAGTTTAAGTTTTATCCCGCGCACCCCGAGTCTGCTATGGAACGCGACACCCATCCGCCTCCTGCCGCCCAGACTTGCTCACTGGAATTCCTTTGCCTGGCCCGACTTACCTGTCACTTTCTGAGCCCCAAAGTGATTAGGATGACCCTGATGCGATACACAATTCGACAAAAGACTCCATATCAAAAGGTGAAGGGTTGTATGACTTGCAGTGAATTAGATCTAGAAACAACTTGTGAGGAAATTGAACTTATGACCTTAGAACTGTCAAATCTATCCAGTTTGCTTGATCTCCCATTTCTAGGGTTAAACTGAGTAATCATAAAATAAATGAATTTCAGAACTTTGGCAGTTTTCCTTTAATTGAAAGTGTGCTTTTCTATCATTACAAGGGGAAGTTCCAGACTTCGACTTAATAAAAATCAGCGGTAGTTTTCAGCCACATTAGATTTCCACACTAAACAGAAACAGCTGAGAAGCCACAGTAGGTAGGTTTGGTTACAACAGTTTGAAACTCAGTGGCTGGCTTTCTCTTGCAATTGTCATAACTATGAATCATAAGAAAATCAACTGGAACTTTCTGAGCTGATAAAAGGTGTGCATCTTCTGTTAATTTGTGTTCCCAACATCCATTTGAACCTCTCAGAAGCAATGTGGCTTGGTTTTGTTTTCTACATTTTCATTAAAATACTCAAATGGGAATTGGAAATAAATAAACCAACTCACAGAACGAGTGTTTAAGCTACAGAGAGTCTTCGGGATCCTCCAACCCATGTTATAACAATTTACAAAAAGTGGAAGGAAACTAAGGAATAAAACTCATCATCCACAGTTACATGCTCAGTTCTCGTGACTAGAGTCTATGTCACTTTCAGGGCCATTTTCTTTATTGTATCTTCTTTTTTTCTTATTTTATCAGAGTGGTTGTTGGAAAATAGAGACAGAAAGTAGTGGTTTATTCTTTACGAGACAATCGAGCTCCTGAAATAGCGACTAGAAAGTTTTGGGGGGAGGGTAACAAACACATACAGTAAAATTTTAAGTATTTGAGAACTTTTTACTTTAATGCCATACTACACTTGAATTTAAGCAAATCCTAAGCATCTATTTTAAGTGTGTTTTAAAAAACTATAACTAGAAGGCCTTCCTTTAAAAAAAAAAAAGGCATTTATGTTTGTTTCTACCATGATGTAAGCAAGACATCACCATTTTCCAAAATTAAAATCAAATGGTTGTACTTTTTATCAAGTTCTTAACCCTGTGGCTTTCAGTCACCGCAGCCATCACTTAGACGTCTATTGTGACCTGCACTTCAAACAGTTTGTTACCATCAGCAGGAAAAATTTGCAAGTGTTTTACTTTTTGCTTTTGGTAAATCAAAGCGGATTCTAAACCCCTTCTACAATGACACTATTCAACGTATACTTGCCTTCTTGTTTACTTGCACATGAGGGAAAGAGGGAGATGTCCAGGCAGTGATGCCAGGAACTGAGTCGCTTATACGAAAACCACCCCTTATCATTTGCTCTATGAGGACCCACGAAAGAGTGAGCTGAGATCTTAGTAAATTTCACATCTTTGCTCAACACATCACTATGCAGCCTGCTCTGTAAAAGCCTGTACTCATTTGCCAGTGGGCCTCCAAGCAACTCAAGACCAGAGATCAGTTATTTCCCCAGTGTTGAGTCCGTCGGAGGCCAGTACAGAGCTGCCGAAGTGGCAGACACTCTCCGAACCCTCCGCTAAAGAAACTCCAACGTCATCAGGGCATGGCACCCTCACAGCACTGAGGATTCTAATGCGTTGCATAAAGGACAGCAGAACTCACAGGAATTATACAGAAGGTAAGAGGTCTTCCTGCCTTTTTAAGCTTAAAAAAAAAGTACCAATTTACTTTTATAATATCCAGTGGCATTTTTTATACCCTAGAGGGATTTTATTCAGAGCTGAGAAGAAAAGGGTCTCACTTGCTTTCAAGAAACTTATGCATGCTTTTTGTTGTTGTTGTTTTAATAATTTTGATGCGCAGCGAGCAGGGGACACCTCAGCCTCTGCCCTTACCAGGTGGCATCCCTCGCATCCCCCACGGTGCGGAGGGCCGTCCTTCTGCCCTGGCTCTGGGGGGTAGCAGCTGACACGGGCACTCCTCTATAATAGTAACTTTTAAAAGAGCTTGGAAATGTAGAAAGATCAGATAAAACCACACAGCTCAGAGTTTCTCAATCTGTCCCAAAACAAGTACATAACACGCACACAACAGAGGCAAGGCACACTCTCACATTTTTCTGTAGAATTCTACACTGACACTATCCTTGGTTTCACTCCGAACTCCTCGGAGTAGAATTATTTCACTGAGTAATATTTTTCATACTCATAAAGCTCAGATACCACTACTATTTCTCAGGCGCAATCACATTCTCATGTAAGCCTCAAATGATCCTGAAGATGTGAAGTTTTCCAGAAAACTTAAGTGGCCTCTGCAAGACCCAAGCCCTCCAAGTCCAGTGGTGGCCCTGGAATTCACCCCAGACCTTCTGCGGATCCAGTCCCCCTCTCCTCTTCAGCCACGCTCTTGAAGCTACTGGCAGAGCTACTGTTTTGATAAGGAACATGACAATTTGTATCACTCATGTGTGAAAAAGGAAGAAGAGGAGGTTAAAAGAAACCTAACTTTCATTTGGATATTTTACTTTCTCTAGAAATATTTTTTAATCAGACAGTTCAAAATCTCATAAACCTGGCTGCATGAGGATGTATCTGTGAGTCAAGTTTGTCAGTTCCCTCTGCTTCCCAGCATGAAGCCTCTTACCTCTTAAGAAGGCAACTGGGACTGGGCTTTCCAAGCCCCCTGCCTACCATGTTTCAGCTGCAACCATCCCCCAGATTTACGAACTTGTTGGAGTGACTAGGCCCAAATCAAAGGATGTCAAGTTAGTACCCTCACTCTGACCCATCAAATGAAGAGCATTTCATCCACCGGAGAAGTCTCTCTCTAAGATGTGTACACCGGTTTCCTCTGTGAAGATGAGGAATGCCTTTCAATGACAAATGCTCTGGGAGAAAATTTAAGGAGAAAATGTGAAACAGGCTTCCATGGTCCTAGAACAGCATTTGTTTTTCTGTCACAATAGTCCATTGTTAAGAGACACCTGACCTCCAAGGACCACAGCTTTATCAACACATGCCCAGTGAGCCAGGTAGGTTCACTGAAGGACTCAGTTCAAGTACAACAATGAATTAGCCTATAACCCGCCATGAAGGAATAGGGTTGCTACTTGGAGAAGTCATCCTGGGTGGAGAGAATGAACATGGCCGGGGTGGGGGGGTGGAATGAGGGTCTGTGTGGTCAGGGAGAAATTAAGGTGGAGTGGACACACTTATTATCCATTTTCTTTCTTTCTTTCTTTCCTTCCTTTCTTTCTTTCCTTCCTTCCTTTCTTTCTTTCTTTCAACCAAAACCACATTTTAAAATGCCATTCGATCAGTTCGATCAGTAATCTACACAGGTAATTCTTTCTAGAACTGTGTAGATCACTTCAGACTCTAGAGAATAGATTCAGAAAGTCTGTTTTGATACTTTCAGAAAGCCATTTTTTAAAGGTAATATCATCTCTCTGAGAAGCTCAACATGTTTTAAAGAAATTATCTGGTATATTCGAGAAACAGCTTGAAAACCAAAGAGATGGCGTCCCAAGTCAGCTTCAGAGTAGGAAACAGAGCGTATAGATTCCACTAAATCATAGTCTGAGTTCTAGATTACGGTAAGGTAGCCGGAGGGAAAATGAAATCTGTTTTAAAAAATGCAACTCTGGGGTGCCTGGGTGGCTCAGTGGGTTAAGCCGCTGCCTCGGCTCAGGTCATGATCTCAGGGTCCTGGGATCGAGTCCCGCATCGGGCTCTCTGCTCAGCAGGGAGCCTGCGTCCCTCTCTCTCTGCGCCTGCCTCTCCATCTGCTTGTGATATCTCTCTGTCAAATAAATAAATAAATAAAATCTTTTAAAAAAAAAATGCAACTCTGAGTGGAGGAAAATACTGCTCAATATATGTGTGAAATTTTGTATGTTTCCTTCACTGTTGTACACGTGGTGCCTAGAATTAATACCTGGTATGTTGACAGAGCTAAACAAATAATTGTTGAATAAATAAGTGAAAATACGAGAATATAAATAGCTAAGCTTCTCAATCGTGTCTGTAACTTGAGGCCTAAAAAGTCTTATTAATCAATTTTAATCAACTTTACCAAAAGGCAGACTTGGCTTGATATCTATACAAGTATAAAGGAATGTATTTTCACAGAGGAAGTATAACAAGGCCCTTGATTAGAACAATGACACATCAATACCCACAAATGTCTTCATATTAGCTTAAGTTTGTTGTTGTTTGTGGGGTGGGGAGAAAGGCTGCATTTAATGCACTATCTTAATCTATTTGTTTTGTCTCTTTTTTCCATTTGCTCCACACTGCTTGTATTCAAACAGTTTGCCCCTTCACAAAATTAGCCATTGCTGGGGCACCTGGGTGGCTCAGTGGGTTAAGCCTCTGCCTTCGGCTCTGGTCATGATCTCAGGGTCCTGGGATCGAGCCCCACATGGGGCTCTCTGCTTGGCAGGGAGCCTGCTTCCCCCTCTCTCTGCCTCACTCTCTGCCTACTTGTGATCTCTCTCTCTATATCAAATAAATAAACAAAATCTTTAAGAAAAAAAAAATATTAGCCATTGCCTTCCCATTCTTTCAGATTAAAAGAAAAAAGCATTTCAGACTATTGAAAATTTAAAAAAAAAAAAAAAAACGAGGGTAGGAAGGAAAAGAGAAGGGAGGAAAAAACAACCACATTGAGTTGGCTAGTAGACTAGCAAAAACAACCCCTAACAAATTTCACAGCAATATTTTTTAAAAAGATAACTAAGCTTTACGTTCAAACATATAATCTTTAGTTTTCTTTTCCTACCAGAAAAGAAAAGGCCACGGTGCTAAAGGTTTTGTCTTATACCTCGTTTCATTTAATAACAGCAGAAGGAAAAAGACTACAACAATGTGTACAAGGAGAAGCCTCCTGCCCTCACAACTTCAACAAACAAACACAAAGGAAGTAACTTATATTAGTGATTTTAGTGGTTTCTGAGCACCGGGCCCTGCAGACACTTGTATCCACTAGGAGCATTTGTACCATTGGAAATGACACAGCTAATCCCTTCGCTTCCCTTTATCCAGCAGCGTTAGGCAAAGTGCCTTCTATTCAGTTTTAGGATCTAAAAAAAAAATGAGGAGTGTATCAGTAACCGACAGCATGAGCTAAAGAGACCGTGTTGCCTCTCAAAAATGCAAAATATCAAAATTAGGCTATTATTTAAAAAAACATAGCAATTATAGAACAGCAAGCTACCAAAGAAACCAAGGTTCTCTATGTTCCCACAGGGCAGGAAAAGACTGGAAGAAGTGGAACCCAGCTGTTTGAAAGTTCACTTCCAACCAAAAGCTAACCCTGAACACTTAATTTGGAACATGGTGTGTTATTAACGTTTGGGCACTCATAGGGAGAGCTCTGCTTGGCAAAAACACTAGGACAACCCTACGAAGAATGAGAAGCAGTAAGCTAACTCTAATTATTAAAATCATAAGCCTACTAAATTGTTGAGCCCACTTTAAAGAAATAAATAGGCAGACCCAGGTTACTATAAAATTCTAAGTTTAATTTCTATCAGTATCTATAGCACAGTGCCTAAACACATGGAAGGAAGCACATGATAAATGTAAGAAAAACGGCCATGAAATAAAAAGGCATAATACTTTGGGTATCTAGAGAACTTAAAATCAATCTTTGGCATTTGTTTCCTACTCCTTACATGTCTATAGCATTTCACATTAAAAAAGTCATATAAATCTCCTTTGATATAAGAATTGTATATGAGATTTGTTAATCATTCCTGCAACCATCTACCCTGATAAATGCAGGGTCATAGGAGTCATGATCTACTAAAAGGCTCTAACTTTCCGGCCCAAGGGTAACCCATTCATAAGTTACCTACAGATGGTCCATAGCCAGTTAGCTTTCTACTTCCCTTTCCTCCGGAGCTGATCCTGACATTACCCCCAACAGAGCTCTTCTTGTAAAATGCAGTGCCTTCTCAAGTAAGCATTCAATGCTGGAACACCAGAAAGAAATACAATAAAATGGAAAAATAAACAAAAAATAAAATAAAGTAAGCATTCATGTTACTGTTTGGCAATTAAAGGTCAAGACAGTTCGCCTTCACAAGGATAAGGTGGACCAGTCAGTTTCCCTGTTATAAAAATTCCAATTAGTAGTAAATACAGAGTGGGCAAAAGGAGCTGGGTTTGATAAAGGCACAGAAAAGAAGTCCTGAAGTAGAGCAGAGGTCATGGGCAGGTCAAGGTTTTGAGGGGGAAGGATTATAATCCAATAAAAATCACGAGTAGTAAACAGAAGTTATATGATAGACAAAGATATAAATGATAAATTAGGTGATGATGGGAAAAAGAGCTTGCTACCAGAAGGAATCTGACATGGGTTAGAGCTATGTTACATCAAGGTTAGCAAACGAAAGGAAGAACCCATGAATTTCCATGAATGCTGAACTCCCAGTTCCAGGTTCAGAGAAACCTAACCATATTCATAGTCCTACATCTGAATTTTCAGAGGTTTTATCACTCTCAATTTCCCTTAATGTATCTCTCAAAATTAAGCTGGAGTTCCTGTCTTGCAATAACAAAACAAATTAAAACAAAACAAACCCCCCTCCCAAAACTTGACGAAACTTTTAAAAGGTAAGCAAGCAACTTGTCTACATCTCTAGAAAAGAACAAAGCCACAGCTCATGGCTGATCTGCTAGTTCAGGTGTTCTTAATGAGCTCCTTCAACTTTCTGACAGCATCATTGAAAATAACCTTTCCACTCTCTTTTGGAAGAAATGGTCCCAAGATGGAAATGTTCTTTTTTCTAGGAAAAAAAACAAAAACAAAACAAGAAAAGAAGGTTGCAAATGACCTCCACACCATTTTATTCCTGAATGACAAATTAAATCTGAACATGGTGAAAGCTGACTGAGAACAGCCCAAATGCAGAATGTTCTTCAAGTTGAATAAAAACACACAGGATGACATAATGTTAATATGAAAAAGAGCTGGCGTGGCTCCTCATGGACAGTCAGGGACTCTCAAAGTTTTCCCAAGTAAGGACAGGTCACTTTTTAGGGGGCTGTCCTGGACACGGCAGCCCACACGGCAGCACCCCTGGCCCCCGCCCTGTAGATACCAGTAGCACCTCCAAGTTATAGTAACTGGAAATGTCCGCAGACACTGCCAGATAGCTCACGAAGGGCTAAGCCACCCCTGGTTGAGAACCACCGGCTGATCCCAGTGACAGGGAATTGTTGGCTTTGAAAGTAGTTCGAACTCCCTGGAGTGGGCAGCGGTCCCGACGAGCGCAGGGACGACGCTGGTGTCAGCGGCCACCCGCCAGGTCTCACATTCTTCCTCAGGGTATGGCATGGAATTTTAAAACAAGTACGCGTCAGGAAACCACACGGCAGCAAGCTCAGAATTCCTGAACTTACGAAAGAAGCCATGGAAACACTGTGGTGGAAATATAATAAAGCAATAAAGCACAAACGACACAGACAGGAACAATTTGGCGAACGCTCCCCGATCAGCCCCACTCGCTGACCTAGTCAGGGGATGAGCAATGTCCTTTCTTCTCGCTGCATTAAAAGGGGAGTGTGGTCAGAGGAAACACTGGACGCCAAACACGCCTGTGTTTTCATTCAGCTGGTGATTCTGGCTTCAAGCAAGGCTCAGTGTCTCTGCTCCAGTCTTTCCAACTATAAAATGGTAATAATGAATACCCTGACTTAACTCGTTTTTGATTCTAAGCTGAGGATATCCATTCACCACAGGGCCTCGGGTCATCATAACCACTAGGGGGGAAAATCACTATAACCACGAGAAATAATTTTGTCTCTGACTTTCTGGCAGGACAAAGTGGAATTATTTCATCTTTTTCATGGACTGTTTTAGTTTCCCATGTCAGCTCACCTATATTGGTCTTCTTTGTGGGATCCATACAAGGACGAAAACCATATGTATATCAGTATTTTTCTTTTCATTACCAACCCCTGAAGGAAACT
The DNA here is from genome assembly GCF_020171115.1 of Neogale vison. Lineage (NCBI taxonomy): Eukaryota > Metazoa > Chordata > Mammalia > Carnivora > Mustelidae > Neogale > Neogale vison. The sequence goes on from NC_058093.1 coordinate 11,422,337, forward strand.
TTTTAGACATTCCTCCCCCTCCCCCATAGTCATTTCCCCTGCTTCGTTAAATCTCAATACCAGAGATACTGAATATCTCTTCATGTGCCATGTCCCTTTGAAAGGCCACAAACCACTATAAAGTGAAGATGTCTATGTTCACCAAGAATCCATTTTTACTCCCTACAGCAGTATTACCCCCACTGAGGGTCATGGTAAAGATGGATCTAGTTTATAATGTGTGTTCAGCCTGGAAAGTTACCTTCTACATAACAGGGATTTTTTTTTTTTTTTTTTTTAAGAAATCTCTATTCCTACCCTGGGGCTCGAACTCATCACCCTGAGATCAAGAGTCCCATGCTCTCGATGGGGCCAGCCACGCATCCCTACACAGCAGGGATTTCAGTGACAGTTTCTAAAGAGATGAAGTCCTGGAGAGAAAACTGGAGAGAGCAGGCAACTCAGTTACAACAGCACAGCTGGACCTCACCGGGGGGGAGTCCGGACTCCCATGGGGGAAACGCCTCACTCTTCTAGGACCACAGGGCTCTGGGGCTCACAGCACCTCTTGGTGGCCCCAGCCTAACTCTGTCTCAACTATAACCCAGCTTCATCTCTGACGGGACAGTCCATCAAACACGCATTTCTTGGCAAGCGTGTAAAAAGCTTCTGCTAGGTGTTAGAATTATAAAAATAAATGGCACATAATGGGGACCATGGAAGAAATCAGAATCATGGGCAAAGGCACCTTGGGGTGTAGAGCTGGAGTCACAGGGGCAAGGCAGCCTTTCAGGGGCAGAGCGACATGATAGGGTCTGAAGGAATGACGCGGACAGGATGTGTGTGCGCATGTGCAGGGGGGACAGTGGGGCTCCATCTCGCCACAGGATGGTGAGCCCTGAGTGTCAGCTCCAGCCATGGGGCCCAGCGGGTCAGATCTGATTTTCTGCACTGTTACACAAAATTGGGATTGGATGTCAGATCTCCTCATTTTGAAGGGTGGGCTTAAATTTTTAAAACCCTCTGTGGCTCAGAAAAAGAAACACAACCACAGGCAATGTCACACTATCAATATGTAAACTGTCTGCCAACAAATGGCAGGAAAAATGTCCCGTCTTCCTCACGGGAAGAGGCTGGGATTCTGAGGGACTTCTCACATCACAGAAAACACCTAATGGGGCAAGGGTGATACGATCAATGGGGCCTAATTCAACAGACAATCCGGTGCACAGTTCAGCATGACAGCTCGTATCTTTACTGTTGAAGAAAACCCAGGAACGGTATACCCCAGCGACTTCAAGAAATGTAAATGGCACCCTTCCGTAAGCACAAGTCCAGTGGACGTCTGCATGATGTTCACTATGCTCTATGTATCAACAGATCTCCGTAAGCATCAATGACACTTCTGCTTAGCAACTAGACCACAGCGCATTTTCTGCCTCATTAGACAAAACTAGTATCACCCCACATCTAATTCCTACAGCATGTCAACAACTGCATCTCCCTACAATTTTGTTGGTACGAGGGCACAGACGAAGCCTAACCCTGAGTCCAGTGGCTTAACTTCCGCACAATTAGACATTTTTTTAATAGTTTGGGATCTTTTATTAAAATGCAGTCATCCCTAAGTCGCAGAGGCTGTGCCCACTGCATTCTCCAATCTCAAGAGCTCTGCCACCTAGTCCCATTTATTTTTCTTCATTTTTCATATCGTGACTATAATATAAAATTAACCCGAAGTCTTGTGTTTTGCTGATAAACAAATGCAGCATTTCAAACCAGTGTCACTGAGAAACTGGCAAAATGTAAAAATAAATAAATAAGTAACATATTGAAGAATTTCACAGTAGTTATGGGATCAAGGTCAATGTCTAAGGCAAAGTCAATGTAGAGAAAATTACCTTATTTGTAAACTCTTTGGCTAAGACCTGAGTGATAGGAATAACCTTTTATAAAATAAGTGAATTCTCTTAGTGATATCAGAAGTTCATGCTAATAGCCACGAAGTGCTTAAAACTGAAAAAGGAAAATTACAGGGTGACTCTTTCTTAGCCATTAAATATTGTTAGCACACTCTAGTTTTGACATACCAACATAAAAGATAATAAAACTCATAAATCAATTGGCGGTCTGCTTCTCTGATTTACTTTACTCAAGCTGGTCAGTTAGAATATTATATATTGAATATCCCCTTAGCTCCCTAAACATAGGGATCTCAGAGAGATGAGAACTTATGAACAAAAAACTGGAGAAAGAAATATATAGGAACCATCACCCAAATGAAGGGAGGTCCTTAATTATAATGGTTTTAGGATTTCATCTCAAACTTCCCTACATTTCCAGCTTTGTCATCATCTTATGATAAAAACTGGATGCTCTAAATGGCCACAGTGAATCAGTTTTTCACTCCCGTTCTATTTCCACTTCACCTAGGCTGAACTAAGATGGACTCTGAATGAGAAGTCCATACAAAGTTGGTGGTTCCCTGAAGCTAGTCCTCGGCCTGTGTTGGTTCAACACAGAAGTTTTGACTAGTTCACATCAAAACAAGAGAAGCAAGGGTGACAGTCAGTTTTTCACATGACTGAATTTTCATATGACTGACTATGATCTCATAGTTGAGAACTTTTGTCTGAGGCTATTCTTTTCGTTAACTTAGTGATATTAAAGAGTATTTTATTTTATGAAATGATACAGATAATAAATTGGAGTATCCCTTCAATTTTTCAAATCAATGAATCCTCCAAAAGAAAAGGTCAATGAACCTATATTAGCACCCTCTTTAATTTCTACCGAATCTCAAAAGCTGAAAAACACGGCTCTTAGCATGTTTGTTTAATTATCTGTAGGAAGGTGTCCTGGTGTTTGGATGAGGCCCCCGCCAGGAAAGAACAGGAGCGGGAAGGGGGAAGGTGGGTCATGAAAGGAAAGCCCTGGGGCTCACCTCAGGGGAAGGGGCTGCCCCTACCACGAGACCAGGCCCAGAACAGGGGCTGAACACTGAGCGGTGTCCTGTCACCACCCACCTGCTCTCCGTTCACTGTGACTGTTTTAAGAGATTGCTTCTAGCTGTATGAACTCATGAGTCTAATCATTTGGGCAATTCACTCTGTGACTTTGGAAACTGACCAATGACAGCATGAAGGCACGGACTGAGATGTCAGTATTTGGATGATAAGTGATAGAACGGACCCACTGACTTCTGGCTGCTCCCCCAGGCGCGTGGGAGATCGAAGAGAAAGGAGGCAAGGAAACCTCAGGGTAGAACATTTTGCCAAGTCCTTCACCGCCTCTCCTCTGACATCTTGATCAAGGAAGGCACCCCACCCTCCCTTCGCTCTCCTCCTCCTCTCTCCCATCTTCACACACATGCACACAGGCATGCATTGCTGCTTCCTCTTGCTACACCACAGGAGGCTCAGACAGGAGCCCTGCAGGGGCCTCTTCGGGGGTAGCTGGGACCGCTGGAACTGGACGGTAGGACAAATCTCAAAAGCTCTCCAAAAATTTGTGGGCAAACTCTAAGGGGTCAAAATTTGGGGTATTAGCCTAGTTAATATTTCTTCCTGAAAGTCACTGATTTTTAGACTGCAGCAAGTCTCAGGAGCTAAACTCAATTGTTTTCAGAAAGAAATACCGTTTCTCTCAAAGAGAGCAAATACTAACTGAACAAAACATGCAACACAAACGAACACAGAGTTCCAAAGGAGACGAAACCCAAAACAGCAAACACTCATCTTAAAATTCTGAGAATCTATCATAATTTCTGTCAAAGGTTCGGTTGAGTTCAATGGTATTCTCTGGCTCATGTGCCTATTTCTGTCCCTCAGCCTAGCCAAACTTTCCTTGAGGGATTTTAGATTAATTTATTAGCTACTTGGGAGTTCTTTCTTTAGAAAATGCTGGGAACTATGAACTGTGTTTTCTGACTGGGAGATTTAACTCTCCACGAGTGCTCTGGCTTCAGAGTCCCACAAGTAAAACCCGCTCAGGAAAGCAGCTGCGTTCGGATTCCACTTCTCACTCATGTTTCTCCACGTGGGCATGCGCGGACACAAACACACGCGCGCGCACCTCGTACTCCCCACCCCTAGGAGAACAGGGTCCTCTGTCCTTGGAGACACGGCATGAGACACCTTTCAGTGGGAGGTTGTGTGCTGTGCCCCTCTGACCCTTGACAGCTGCTGCCACCAACCGCCCTGCTCAGGTTAGGGGAAGGAGGGACGCTGACCTGCACTGGCTCAGGGGGGAGCTGGACCACGTGCTGCATGCGCTCACTGTGGTGATGTCTGGACTCTTCCTCATAGATCACATCCCTCTCGTGCTGGGGAAGGTTCAGGAAGCGGCGGATGGTACAGAGGTTCTCCCAGAGCGTGCGGTTCTCTGGGCTGGGGTTCTCCTTCCAGCGGAGCAGTTCGCACAACCAGCCCTAGGGAAAGAGAGACAGAGACAAGGTCCCCTGGGTTAATCTGTAGGATGCAGAGCAGCAGAGAACGGCTGGACTGCAGGGCAGTGCCGTCCCAGTGTAGCATGGTTTTCTGTCACAATTGTTCCTCCCGACCCAGGAGAACACCGCAACAGCCAGACAACTCTGAAAAACCAACCAGCGACCACGGAGCTGGTTACCCCAATGCCCAAGAGTCTTCGTGCTTGTTAATTACCTTATCCCCTTCCCACTGAATATACTCTCAATGAGTTTACAGGTCCTTTGTAAAAGACACTCAAGCAAGGTGACAGTTACCCAATTCTCTGGAAAAAAAAAAAAAAGGTAATTCATGTTGCTCAGCTACAGTTTTTAAAAATTACCCAGCTGGATAGTTTCCATCCTAGAAAAAAAGTGGAAATGAACATACACATACTACAACATAGTGAATTCTAAAGAAGAAAACATGTCTGAGTGTAAATGGCACTGAACTCTCTAGAAAGGAAATAGTCTTAGAATTATCAGTAACTCCACAAAATAAAATCACCACCTTAGCTAGAAAGAAAAAATCGTATTTTTGCTCCATCTCTGAATGCCTTGGGCTCTAGGCCCCCTACCATCCCCTTCCCGCCACAGCCACACCTGCAGGAAGGTAGGCAGTTGGCCGGGTCACACCTGCAAATGTGTCTCCCAATTCTGGCATCCGGATGTTCTCTCGCTCGAAACTGCACGAGAAAGAAAATGTAATGCAAATAATGATGGATTATATGAAAATAATACAGAGGATGCTGTCAACATCGCTCACTGACTCATGTCAAAATATTTTACCCAGTAGCTTTCTAACCCATCACTTCCAAGCTCCATCGCTAATTTTAAAAACAAGAACTGTCCCACATCACGCCTCTTGCAAAAGAGTCAGAATTTTTCTAAAAAGGTGCCTAAATAAACACAAATAACTTTGCAAAAATTAAATCCCAAATCTCCACAAATTTTGTACCCGAACCTGTAAGCCAGCGAAAGTTCCTGACATGCATTATAAAAACCCCATATAATATCATAAGCCGTTGTTTGTCTAACTCTCCACTGTGTCTTCTGCCTTTACCCAAAAAAAGGCAAGATTTGATTATCTCCGCTGCATCAGCCAAGACAGCAACACCAGCTGTTGTCATTGTGCAGCCTCTTCCTCGCGGCCTCCATGTTAATAACCTGATCATTCCATTTTCTCCTTCAACCGCCGGCTGCAGCACCGCAAAGAGACAAAAACCCAGGCCCATCTGCAGCAGCTGTAAGCACTGAACTGTGAAGCCACTGGGGATTTATAAACTAATCTGTAACACAACACTGCCTTGTTTTTACAAGTGAGAGGCCACATTTGCGCAGACCTGATCTTTTCTTGCAATAAACTGGGAGCTGGGGAGAGTTAGAGGGTTAGGAAGAATGAAAACAAGATATCGAATCATTTGCTTGGAAATGTTTTTCCAAGTATTTTCATAGATTTTTTTTTTTCCAAGTCAGTTGAGAGACAGGTAAATGCTGATTTTCAAGGTGCAACATATATGAAGGTTGAAGACAATTCCATGTGTTAGCGCTATCAGAAAATAAATCATATTAAAAAAAAAATCTCCTAGTCCCATAGTGTTTCCTCAAGGGTTTCTCTGTACAAAGGAAAGAATTCTTGAAATGGAAAATAAACCATCTGTGGAAAAATAAGCTCCTCTTTCTCTGTCTTTTCACAGATCTGAGTAAGTCTCCAACTGAACTCTTTCAAATGTTCCAAACAGGTATGTTTAACATCTCCCAGGGGAAGCTATAGCACAGAGACCCATCATTTGACAGAAAATAAAAACAAAAACCTACATCTGTTAAAAGATGAAGTTCTGAGATACCCAGACCTTCAGGAGGACGGCACCTGCTGTTCCGCCTGAGGAGGGAACTGCATTGTGGGAAGCTGCAGCTTGAAAGGGGACAGGTGACAGCTGAGTGGTATCTCCACTTACGCTACACGGAATGTCTCGCACAACATTCATTGCCGCATTTGATTTATATGCGCTGTTCTAATCTGCACTCATTACAATCACTTAGGACGAACTACAGGCCTCGTTATGGACTGTGCGCTGTCTGCCATCAGTCTTTAAGAAGTGTGGTGCTCAATTTGCCCACTGACATGCAAGGTCCTGACCTTGAAGCTATTAGGGAGCAGATTAGACACAAGTGTGATCATGTGTGCAGACATAAGCAAACCAAATTAATTTCTGGCACAGGGAGGTAGCCAACAAGACCCTGTTCTTCGGGCACCAGAGAACTTCCTCAAATCCCTGATGGAGATGAGCTAATAGCATGTTTAAGGGAACCGGGTTTTGAAGATGAAGCACATTCATGGTATTTAGAGGGTTATTAATCTAGTTTCCCCACAAAGTGTTTGCTTGGCTGATCAGATTAAGGGATGGAGCCTTCAACGGCGCACCCCCACCACAGCAGGCCCCAAGAAATCTGTGATACTTCACAGCCTTGGACATATTGCACCATGTGTACCCAGCTGCTTCAATAATTAGCTTATGAATGTATCAGCTGGTTCTGTGATTTTTATAAATAATAACTAACCTACGGAGCAGAAAGAGTGTCAAGAGCTTTACAGTAGCACAAAATCGCAAGGCGCTCCTAACTCTAACTCACTCTTCCTCTAAAGGCCGATGTTCCCCACGAGTGGCGCGCCCATGATGCCATTTCTAAACCTTTATTTTGCATTGGAGATGGCGATGTCGGTTTGTCAGCGTTCTTCATCGCAGCCACAATACACGTTCCTTTGGCTCCGACTTAGGGCTCGTCCCACGTTCTCTGTAGGCTCACCTTCTGGAAATCCATTCTTCCACCCCACTTCCTGTCTCGCCCTCCATCTTTTGTTCACGAGATCCTTCCACCAGCCCATTTGGGATGCTTATCCCTGTTTTCTCAACGGGGTCTCTTATTAGCTTGTTTGGTGGCTAATGAATGCGTGAGAAAGTGCGAAGCGGCTGCGTGAGCACACACGTATGTAGCTGGGAGCGAACCCACCACAGAAGACACAGAGTCCCCACGCTGGGATTTTTTTCATTTATATAATTTTTGCATGCCGTCCAAGAAAGTTTTGCAGTATCAGGAAAAAAAAAGTGTAAATGTCAAATAAAACAGTGACAGATGACAGTATTCTCTATTGAATAGCACTGTTTCTGTCGTGCATGTTCAATGGGAACTCATGAATTATTAATAAACAAATCTCCTTTTTCTGTTAAAAATCTCAAGTAGGTTTTTTGTTGTTTTTCCCTGTGTGTTATGTGGAGAATTCCAGGAGAATTATTCTCGTTTCAGAAATGCTGATATAGAAGTTTATCTGATTTCCAGGCTTGGTCAGCTCTGTGAGCAGGCGGCATGAACCGTGGGTGTAGACCACTCTGCCATTTCTCTCGTAGGCTGGCTGTAAGTTGCGACCAAAGGTTAGCGGAACATTCGCATGGTCAGTCCCGTCTTTCGAGTATGGTAAAACTGAGGCTAAGTGAATTACATCCGGGAAGCCCAGAGAATTCAGATTGGAGACCTGAAACCCAAGTTCCTGCTCTGACGTTAAGTGACTGGTTACGTTTAGGCGATGGTTACCCTCTTACGGCTTCTGGAATCTAACTGTAAAAGGAGGGGTTTACAAAAGATGGCCTTTAAGTTTCCTTTCCAGCTCCACATTCCATGATCTGTCACCTTGTTATTTGTCAGAAATAGCAGATAATAATTAGCCATCAGGGTTAAAGTACAAAGAAGAAACCACCCTGGCCAAGGGATTAAGGGCAGCATCACCAGTGATAACATATGCACATCATGAAGCCTGTGGTATGAGGCACCGCAAAAAACACAGCCCAGCATCTGCAGGAGTCTTGCCAAAAGTGCCTAATCTCAGCTGAATCAGGACAAACCCAAACTGAGAGATGTTTAGCAAAATGATGTATCGGTATTCTTCAAAAGTGGCACTGTCATTTAAAAAAGAAGAAGAAAAAGAAGGAGAAGGAGAAGAAGAAGGGGAAAGGGAAAAGGAAGAACCAGTTAAGAAAAATAATAATTAAATGCAGGATGGTCTCTGGATGGGATCATGGCACAGAAAATGCTATTAGTGGAAAAACTACTGAAATTGGAATGAACTTTTTAGTGTAGATTAAGAGTATTAAAACAACATTAATCTCCTGGTTTTGATAACTGCACTATGGTGATACTTAGAGGAAGTTAGGTGAGGCATATATGGAAACTGTACTATTTTGCAACACTTCCGTGAGTCTGAAATTTGTTACAAATGAAAAATGTTAAAAAATACAAAAACACCTAAAGTTACATAGAAAAACATACGTGGTGTTTAAGTGTCATGACGTCAAGGAATTTAGGGTTAAAACAAAAAAATTAGGGTTAAAATATTTAGGGTTAAAACTTCAAAATCTGAACCCAGAGAAGGAATGTAAGTTTAAAGGCTACATCTTTGCAATCAGTGGTTAAACAGTTCCCAAGCATTCAGTGCGTAAGTAAATAATATCTATAAACATCTTATTTTAGCCATCTAATCAGCCTTCTAAACAAATATGTTTTTCAGTCAAAAAAACAACTCTGACCACCCTTTCCAACGATGCAGGTGAGGCAACACTCACACAAACCGTGTGTTCCTGAAAAGTTGCACGTCAATCTAAATTTACAAAACAAATCAGGTGCAAATGTATTGGGACTCTTTATGACTTGAAGCCATGTGCCATTATTTGTTTTTAAAAGCTCAATGATAATCCCATAGTTTATCTTTTAGTAAATTGATAGTTTATTACAGATTTACTCAAAAATCCTTAATAGATTTTTGGGTAAATCTTTAATAAAAATCTTTTAAAGATTCACCTAAAAATCTACCTAAAAATCTAAAAAATGAGAGGTACCCCTCATTCCCTCATTCCCAAGTGAAAAGCGTTAAAAAAGGCAACAATAAGAACCACAAGTTGCTCCTGTGTCTCCCATCAGTTCTTCTGTTGACTTTGTGCTCCAGCCGTGGTGAATTACTCACAGACTCTGACTACGGCTGGTATTTCCATCCCTGTGTATGAGATGATTTCTCTTTAGTTTTAACCAAAGGCTGGTTGAATATTCTCATGGTCAGTTGAACTTTCTTAGTTTAGGAGAATGGAAGCCAAGTGAAGTACAAGGGTTTGAGCACAACTGATACTGCTCATGTTACTCCCTTCGCTGGAAGGCCTCACACTCGACCTTCCATCCCTCGTGAGAAGCTGTGCTCCAACGCTCAGCTGACATGGTCTCAGCTGACGTGTAAGAACTGTGTGCTCACTCCTGTGGGACTCCAGAGCATTTCGCTTATACTCTTCTACAACTTGGTGATTATTACAGGTGGGATATGTCATCCCCGTCAGCTTCTTGATGGGGGTGGGGGGAAAGGGTTGGTTTCCCACTCATTTTAGCATTTTCACAGCAGCGTGGCTCCTTACACGTCAAAGATGCTTAATAGTGCCCGCCTGTGCAGCGTATATACTAAAAAGATTCTTGATAAATGTTCACTGGATTGAACTGAAATGATCTGAGTGCATAGAAATTAGCCTACTGGAATGTTACAGTTGGAGAGGAGTCCTGCTTCTCAGAAGGAACCTGTCAATGTTCTGAGGTTTGTTTTCCTATCTCTAATGCATAAATATGATTAAAAAAATGGGGTGACCCAATTTACATTATATATTCATGCATTTTATATATAACAGATAAATGCAAACAGTGACGGATCTCTCAGAATATTAATTCAGTCCCTAATCTTGTACTGAGCACCTATCTACTATGTGCCACGCAATGTGCTGGTATGTTACGTGTATCATTTGTCTTGACTATTTTTCTTGACAAAGTTGAGATCATCAGCAAGGAAGGGAGTATTCTGACTATGAAGCTCAGGAAAAATATCATCATAGAGAATGACATATAAAGTGGATCTTGACAGTAAAGCTGGGTTCACTAGGTGGGGGAAGTCACTAGGTGGGGAAGGGAAGTGATCAGTAGCACATTCCAAGCAGAGAAAGCATTATCAGCAAATGCGGAGATTTAGAAAATTATCACATCCCAGGAATGTGAAGCAACTTTGTGGGGCTAACACAGTCTAGAAACAGAAATGGGGTCAGATTTTAAAGAATAATATGCAAAGAAATTTCATCTTAATCCTATGGGCTATGGGAGCTATAGAAGGTTTCAAAATGATACGACAGAGGATTGACTTTCTTTCTTTTTTTCTTTGTTCTGTTTTCCCTTCCTACCAAGAAGTCCTTAGGGAAAAGAATATGTTAAAGTCAAGAACACCACTTATCCTTGCCTAGATTTTTTTTCCTTTTACAGCATAATCAGGACCCACAATGGCCTGGTAATGGGAAAGCACACACTTCATATGCTTCACCCAATAGGAGTTTCCATTCTAACAAAAAAATGACATATATTGTAAACACCAAGCTATATCAATCATTAAAAAAAAATCTGTTCTCATCATTTTAACTCTTTTCTTTTCTCTGTGTGTTTGTTGTTTTGTTATTCATATGACAAATATTTTCACAGCTTTCCTGGATTAAAAGTCAATCAGTTAGGGTAGTATCTTATTATTTCAGTTATAAAAAATGTTATAGCTTTAAAATTTTCAAGTAGGCAATAACTAAATGACATTCTCCAAACTACATGCTAAAGGTTGAGAATGTCCAAATAACCAGGAAGGTCTTTCACAAAACAATAATACGACCAGTGTTTGAGTTTGGACCCCAATAGAAATGACTTTGACTCCCATAAACTCCAAACCTCACCCGTACGTGATGGGGGAGGGGAAGCAAATGGGAAGACAAAGGCTCCTGTCCGTGGTACTGAAATGTCACTGTGTACTAAGTTACTTGTATTCCTACCCCAGGACACCAGTAATGACTCCAACTTCTCCCAGGTCCCATGTTTTTTCCCTTAAAAAAAAAAATTAAGTTTTATGCTGGTTACAAATTTCCTGGTTTTTCTAATATTTCAGAATAAATCCAAACCAGAATTTGCTTAGCAACAAGCACAAGTTTACGGCCTAGTCTGATCTACAAAGAGACAGAACACATAACTGTTCCTCTCAGGTAATTTTGTACTTGCCTTGGAGGCAAGGCCTGTCACAGTCATTATGTTGTTATGTTGTAGTACTGTGCTGCTCCAAGTGCCTACCACAGAGCTGCTAAGGGAACTCAGTCTACAAGTAGTAAGTACCCTCCACCCTCTCTGCCCCTCTAGGAACTCCAATGAATGAATAAGTCAGCAAATGAACAGTTCTTCAGGAGACTGACTCAAAGCTTCTTGCACAGAAATGGAAAAGGCCATTTACTCACCCACGTCCTCAATACAGAAAATGTCAGCATATGTAACCAAAAGGAAATGTTTTCTGAGCGTCTCAGAAGAAAACTCACATTATTAACCACAGACAGTCGCTTTCTAAATGGAAGCACATAAAGTCCCCAAACAAACTTTGGTAACTGTGAAAGGATTTCTCTTCCGCTGGTTGAGACTCTTCTGAAGTGTGAAATGAGCCAGATAATATTCAGCTCTTGTTTCCTAGTCACCAAATTCTCTTTTCATGAATCCAATAAGTGTCTATTAAAATAAATAAACCCCCTAATGATTCAAGATAACCTAATCAAGAACACTGAAATGGATAAAAGGCAAACTGCAAGGGAGACTTGTCAAGGGCTTCAGGGACTCCCTGATGAGGAGGTCATCTAACCCCAAAAAAGGTTTGTACCGAACATTTGGTTACAGTTCAAGGTTAATTATTTTATACCTTGAATGTGATAAGTAAAAATGATCTGCTTCTTTTTGTGTTTTTCAAACTATACACCAAGTTCTAAACTATTTTCATGGGGACCAATTTTCAGCTGTCTCTGGGCATGTCACTCACATTTCTATGGATGTGTTTGTAAAGATTGAATCTGTAATTGAGAGTAATGAAAATTTTATTTCAGAGCAACTCCTTAACTTCTGTTATGGAAGTCTCAAGACAAGAGGAGATTTCATAAAACCTTGTTGTCCTCCTTACCAAAGATCTATGGGATAAACACAGCTATATAATAATGTAGAAAGCTGGTATGATTTTATACAAATATGTACACAGTTACATACATGCACACATGGGAACATGCACCTGAAAAAGCCATCCATATTTGCCAAAAAGATGAATAAGTCTCAAATCTTGTACTTCTCCACTTAAATACTAGAAAGGTATTAATGGCAGAACGTGTTAGGTTGAACCACCAAGCAGAAAACAACCAAATATTTCCAGTTTCTGACTTCAGGTCCAAATTCTGCATACCTGTGACATCATACTATATATTTTGAAAACTGCCTCAAGAACTTGTAAGTGCATGAGGGAAAAAAAAACAGACATGGCAGAAAACTGTGAGTGAGAATTTTTTTTTTTTTTTGAAAGATCAGAGCTGAGACCATAGTGAGGCAAGCAAACAATTAATGGGCAAAACTTAAGGAATGTGGCTCTGAAAGCGTGTGCCTCCTTAAAATCCATACCAGCTTGCCTCACCCTGGTCTTGTCCCTGTGAAAGGAACATGATTCAAAGCTTCTACAGCAAAGTGGTAGGAACTCTTCATAGGCACCAACATTCTCCAGTTGTAAGAACATGTTTAACCCCTTGTGCTCTTTGTATGAGGCCTGGGAGAGTTTGGGAAAGCAGTTTTAATATGTCAACCTGATTTGCTTCACATGCAAGTTTCCAAAGGTGCCGTGTCATCAACTGGCCAAGTAACGTAACTCAAGGATTTCTGCAGTGGCTTGATGTGCTGAACAGCTGTACAAAACCATGAGCGACTGGTAGAGGTATCTTATGGTTTCAGAACTGCATATGGACTCCGTGATTAATCTTTACTGATATCTAATTAAGGGCTTCCTTAATAGTCGTCTTAGGGCATGAAACATTAACATAATTAATTGTAGGGATAGTAAAAAGAACCAAATTCTCACTCTAAGGTTGATATAAATATGGAGATCTTGAGGCAATTTCTGCTCATAATCTCTCAACAGAATGTAATCTTTTCAGATTATCCTGAGGGGGAAAAAAAAAAGCCAAGAGGGTGAAGGGCTCCATTTGATGCTTATACATCATTGTGCTGACTGCCTAGCATTTGGGGATGTTGAGAAATCTAATTTCTTCGATACTTGGCATAATAACTTTTTTTCAAATGGTAACTGTAGTGCAAATACATTAATTTTTTTCACTTGCATTTGGTGGATAGCCCTGACATTGGAGTAAACATACCCCAAAGGACAAAAGTAGAAACTGCTCCTTGATGGGCTGTCAGTGTGATTAGATTACAAAGGAACCTGCCCAGCAGGAAGGGACAGCTCCTCCACTAGGCTGCAGACCGCCTCATTTTAACCTGCCTTATGTGCTAAATAGGACATAGCAAAAGCGAGATCATCAGGAGTGAGACTGAGACCACTGACTCATTTTACACAAGGTATCGTGGGGTTATTACTTCCTGTCACTCTTTATACCAGAGAGATGGGGCAGCCAAACATCTTCTTCCAACAGCCTGCGCTATCCCGGCTCCAATAAAGCCATTTCCATAAAGGGCACATAATCAGAGAAATGTCAAACATCTTTCTGAGCAAAGTGGCAAAACTCTGATCTTTGTGCGGTATTTTCTAAAGGCTGAGAAACTAGTAAGGAGATAAAAGGTAATATTTCATACTTCATAACTCTACTCTCCTAAATGAGAAGTTGGCTTAAAAAAAAAAAAAAAGAATTACAGTTTTAACTTGTCACATAACAATGTGTTGTATAGTATGATCTCGATTAGGACATAAACATGCATGTCCATATCCACGCACACACTACGCATTAGTAGGATTCTACAATGTGAATAGTAACTGCAATGTCAAGTTACAGGTGATTCATGTTTTCACCTTTATACTTTTCTTCATTTTCTAAATTTTTAAAAATGGGGATGCTATTACTTAGTTAATCATAAAATAGAGGTTATTTCTTTAAAAAAGAAATATGTACAACCAAATTGTGCTTGGCACATTTTTAAGAAACGAAAAAGAAAAGATGACTCTGGTAACCCTTGACCAAATGCAGGAAACACGTTAACACACACACTGAATGTCATTAAAAACTCCAAAAGCAAAGAGCAATAAAGCAATAAAAGAAACAAACCAGATACTACACCCATGGTTTTTCTTTATGTAAACTTGTGTGTCTTTCCTTTGTTTTGGCTTTATTTTCAAAGGACCTGCCATGAAGAGCTGCATATTTGAAATCACTCAGCCTGTTAAGCAAATGAGACCATTTTAAGGAGAGATTTTATGATAGGGAAAAAATTCCTAAAATCTAAGTTTGTAATCTACATCTAAAGCAAAGTAGCCTTCTACTTAGGAACACAATCTATCAAGTCAGTAGAAATATGGAACACTTTTTTTTTTTTGATAGAAACTAAGTGATAAGGAAGGAATAAAGGTCGGTACACAGAATCTACTTAATCCTAATGTACATGAACCACAGAACATACTGAACCCCAGTCACGACGGTGAACACAGCTTCTATGGGGAATGGCTTTCAGAATTGTGTCCTGATGGCCAGAGGCTCATCTTCCCCAGCTGCCGGGGATCATGACGATGGCTCCCTCTCTAACTCCGTGCGGGAGGAAGAAAGACTCTCCTACCCCTGATTCCAGGGCTAGCTCCTGCAGCTTGTGGGACTAGGAAAGTGTGTATGGCAGGGAGAGGAACTGCAAGGTCTTTAAATCTTGGTGGGGATAAGGACATGCTAGTCACCTCATCAGAGAGCTCCCTGGGTCCCTGTTTGTTTCCAGATGACTCCGTCTGCCGCTGGCCTTGCCATCATCAGCGTCTGAGAGATCTCACAGCCAGGTCACGCGCCTCTCCTTGCAGTGCGGTAGCCTTCCCCTGCTTTCTTCATGCAGAAAGCAGCCCCCCTCACCATCACCAAAAAAAAAGGGAAGCAAACCCAGTGCCCTTTTAAAGCTTTAGTTTGTAGGTCTTTTTTTTTTTTTTTTTTTTTTAAATGGGGACAAAGGAGGACAGAAATTGAAATAAGCCCCTTCTAGTCTTTCGACCTCATCCATCCTCACCCAAACACAGTAGGGAAAGGCAGTTACCTCTGCAGAGTTGTGTCTCTGAGTACACAAATAATAAAGATTTACTGTCCCTGCAAAAAAAACAAAACAAAACAAAACCAGGACACCGACTTTAGATCATCACCAACATTCTATGGGCTGACATACTACAGACTATAAAAAGGAGAAGAGGTCAGTATAAGAGAGAAACAGTGAATTTGTTTCTGGGGAGAGGAGCAGTAGGTGTCAAGGGAAAGGAATGTGCTTGGAGATGCTGACACAGAGCACACGGCCAGCGTGGAGGGCTGCGGCGGGCCATGGAACTTCCCCTCTCTGGACTGCCACTTCCCAGCTCGTGCGTGATAAGCTGCAGTTGGCAAGGAAGGGGGCGAGCCACCCCGTAGATCGTCAAAGGAACAGGGAGATGACAGGAGCTCCTGCAGCCACGCAGGCCGTGCTCCGGGGCACTCGCTCCCTACTGGCCCGTTATAGGTAAGGGTCACACCGAACTGGTCAGAAAATGTCCTGTAGGATTTTAAATGATGCCTCCTACTAAGGATCCCTCCTATTAAAGTCTTATATTTCACAAAAAATAATCACTGATTACAGTGTATTCTCTCTCATGAAGACCATCAGCAATGTGACCATTTGAAGAAAGGGGAAAAAAAAATAATCCTCTGAATTCACACATACACACACACTCATCCTAAATTGAAATGAAGGAAAGGTTAAAGGTGAAAAAAACCTATATGCATATAGCATACCTTCTTCCTGTTCCTGTTTTCTTCCCCTTTCCCTTCTTTGGCTCCTTCTCTTCGTGGGAGAGAAAGGCAAGGGCAGACAGACACATTCAGAGGAACGGGATGATGGACCACAACACAGAACAAAGGAGCTGGAGCTGAGCTGGACAAAGTGGCCTACAAAGGCATCTACATGTGACCCACACACTAAGGCAACACACACACACTCCAGTAATAAATATATTGTCACCGATGGGACCACAGACAAAACTGCACTAGGTTGCCACCTTCGCAACCCCTTTTCTGAAGCCCTCATGCCATTGTGTCCCTAGACACTACTGCCCTCGGGGATCATCTTGGCTCACGACCTGCATCCCCCAAAATCTTCCTTTCCTTTTTCCTTCTAACTCATTCGAAGCTTGCCTAACACACAGTTACTGGTGTTATTCGTAATAGTTGATGACAGCAATTCACACCAAAGGGTGGGTAAGTTTTCATGGAGGGTTTGTTTCTATTTTAAAAGAAAGGTAAAATGGAAGGGAAGGGGTTGCTGTGCGTGTTTGAACTGGGCATTCAAGGTTCCAAACCTACTCCAGGTCACAAGAGTTCCTAATTCAAGGTTCTTCTAATTTCACCGCCAAGAGGAGAGAGAGCCCCCGCTAGTCTTTTGCTTCACTCCCAAGAACTTCTGATTCCTCCAAAGAAACAGAGAGAGGGAAGAAAGAAAATGTAGGAGAGGAAGAGAGTATCTTTGTATTCCCCATCCTCACAATCCAATAAAGAGGGTGTGGCCACTTCCCACCCCAGCTTGGAGAAGCTAAGTACTTTGGCCAAAGTTCCACTATTAGTCACACACGGAAACACACACACACACACAGAAACACACCTTATGAATATACACCAAATATGTGTGCAAGGTACCAAACTGTACAATTAATTTCACAAAATACGCTCTTTATGAAATAAATGCTGGTATGTACAAAAGGGAGTAAATACCTTATGTTAAGTTGCCTTTGAAGCTATCAGGTAAGTTCACATTGTTGGGGGGGAACCATTTTTTAAAAATATTAACATCTGATTTGCCAATCTCATTAGCTATCTATCTTACAATAAGGTTCCCCATTCACAAATGAGAATGAGGTCGCTATCCCGATGACAAAAGGTAAAAGCTTAAAGCACCTTTTCCCCACTGAGGCTCCCTCTCACCCTTCCTCGTATTAATTCCCAGAACTACATTTTCCTCCGGGTTCCACAAAAGCAGGGCTCCTGAATTCTTCAGGAGGGATCACAAATTTGGCGAGCCAAGCTCACGGCTACAGGCGGATACAGCTTTCAATCACCACCTGAATTATTCTGGGAGGCTGGAGGCATCACCATTTCCAAGCGCCATGGTGCCAAGTCAACAGAAAGCTCACAGGCAGTTTGAACGACGCTCGAGACGATGGGCTTCCGTTTTTCTTCCACGCTGCTTATGAAAGAAGGACTGAGCAAAACTTCGATATTTACGTCAAGTCACGAAGGGGCAGGTTTGCAAAATCAATTGTGTAGCTTTTATACTCACTGCACATTTACCACATATGTCCTTTATTACACAGTGGAAAACCATTAAATGCACAGTAGTTTTGCCAAGTGGCAGTATGCATTTAACAGCTTTATTCGCTTAACAGCTCCAGCTCTCATTATATTCTGCCATGTGGTACATGGGATTTTATGCATTTAACAGTTTAAGAAGGCTCTATGGTGTTTTCTTTTCATGTATTTCATACTATGGTTGGACATCGTATCTTAGCAAACTGGATTTCAGTGATTTCACTGATGAGGGAGGCGTAAGAATGACCTGGAAAAATTGCTACATTGAAATTAAAAAGGGAAAAAGAGTATTTCAAATCTCTCCAAAATGCCTTGATACTCTACGCCTCTTCTTTATCAACATCTGAAAAATGACTTAAGTAAGGTTACTGCAAAACTATAGGTAAAAAAAAGGCTAATCCCGAAATAATATAATGAGTGTAAATACAATATTTAGCTATCATTTTTAAAATGATAATTTAATTTGCATTGAAAACCTTCCTGCTTAATAGAAATACAATATTCAGTAACTCCCTTTCTTTTCAGCACACAACAGAAGATCTGTTAAGGAGATGCTGGACCATTTCACCATTTACATATGTGGGATGAAAACATTTGTCATGCAAGGCCACAGAGGAAATCAAGCTCAGAATCAAAGGACTCTCAAAATTATGCTTCAGCTAACTTTTGTTTCCTCCACCCTGCACTGGATAATTATTCATCCTCAGGATAAATAACCAAGCTCCTCACCCTAACCTCTTTTAGGATAGGGTCATAGTTATCCCTTTAAACAAACTGAGACGGATAGTGGATCCCATCAACTGTTGCTGTTTTCAGAAATAAAAAACCTAAGCATCTGCTTACCCTTTTCCCTGGAGTGTTCCATTCCCCACGATCCCAGCACTAAGAAACCGTACTGGATAAGCTTCTGTGTTTTCCTGTTATAAATTTTAGCACTCATTCTGGGACCCTCCCCCCTTGCCAGATGTGTTTTCTCCTGGAAAAAACAACTGTATTCTACACATAAAAGAAACACCTGACATGGCAAGGTGTCTCCGGGGCTGGAGAAAAGAGGTTATTATAACAAAGTCAGCAGTTGCCCTGGTGGGAATACGAGAGGGGATGAGACAAGATTCCAACTGGATCTCAGGAAGATGCTATTCGGTACACGCTAAGTCTCGCTCATTTATCGAGAGAGAGAGAGAGAGAGAAGGGATATATAGCCATGCTTAGAATTATGAGAGAAAGCAGTCAAGGCTGATGCTTTTTAGAAAAAAAAAAAAAAAAAACCTTAAAAGAAAAAAAAAAATCTGGGTTTTAACTTAGTCTCTATTTTGAACTCCAGTGGGAATAAAAGCAAACCGTAGAGCAAAAGGCAGAACATGACAGGTTCCCTAGGGATTATTATTGTTATTATCATTATAGGAACAGATGTATTTTTATTGGTGGGAGGAGGAGAACGGTCTAATTCCAACCCTGGCTTTCGCTCGTTTAAAAAACCACTCACCTGACTTTTATTTGCGGCCACTTTGGCAAACAGGGCTTGAGACACCTTGGCCCTTTTCATCTCCTGTTGGATCTCGTCATAAATGGCAGCTGTGATGTTGACGTTGGCGCCGTCCACCTTAATGGGGAGGTCTGTTGTCGGTGTCGAGGTTTTGGCCTACCAAGAGACCATGAAAATAATAATTTAAAAAGTGCTGCATTCAGCCCAGCCATCTGTGCAGAAATTATCAAAGGATTTCAGTCAGCTGATGCCAAACTGCGTTAGCTACAAAGGGACACTTCCTGTCCATTATTCTAATCAGGTTAATTGTGACTGGAAATAATTGCAGCGCATTCCTATAGCACAGAGTCCTGTCTACCCTGCTCCTTTCCTCACGGTGTCCCAGACACTGCCCAGGTAGGGAAGGCTACTCTGGACCCCAAACTGGGAGAGATGACCTAACTGCAAAACACGCACATGCAGAACACACACGCAGTTACGTTTCCCTTTCTAGAAATGGCACACCTTGGAGAAAGAGCCAATTCTTCCAGAAAAAATGAGTAAATGGGTAGAGGTCTCTAAATAATAAATTATTACTCAATTTAATGCACTCCCCTGAGTCTCTCTCATTCTTTATTAAAGCTTTACATATGTCATTCGAGTATGTATGGCTGCCCGTCATTATCATCATTATGCTACCCAGACAGTCACCTAATTTCACCTAGGAAATCAGTGGAAATGAAACAAAATTTCATTTCATAAAACTAGGCTTCAGAATGCCTTTGATGTGCCGTTTTCATTTCCTTAAACTCATATTGTGGTTTTATGTATTCTGCCGTGCTCGTTTTAATTGAATGATTTCCCATCAGCTTCGGAGACAAATGAAGGACAATATAGAAAGTGTCTGTACTTCTTGGGGTTAAGATCAACCTAAAACATTTGCGTCTCCATGATCCAGAAGACCGTCAGGAGCATTTACTCTGGTGTGTAACGGGAGGGGGCTGGGAAGCCTTCTCAGAACCCCTGACCACAGGACTGCAAGAAAAGTCACCCCTGAGTTTTGGCTCCTGAGCACACCTGGTTGATTGGAACTAAACTGTGTATTTTTCTGTCTCCACTTACCCTAGAATCCCAAACCAATCGTTACTTTCCCTCTACGGATGCCCCGAGCTATTCCCCTACTGAATAAGCAGCACAAAGATTTCGAGAAAGACACAGCGTGCAGTCTAGACACTGTAGGATATCCTCCGTATCATCTTGAGGCTGGCCTTAATGTCCCCAGGTTTCTGTGAAGGCTTTCATTCCTAACGGTGCTCACTGACTTTTGCATTCTCCTCTCTCCCTGCCTCTGACTATTTTCTAATTACCACAAAGTAATAATAACTACAATGTATGCGGTACTTTTCATTGGCTGGGTCACTCCAGAAAGTATTTTACTTTTGTTATTTCATTTAATTCTTTGAGGACCCCGGTAAGTTGGACTTCATTATTTTTATTTTACTGAGGAAGACAACTGGAAAGAAAAGAGGATACTTCACTTGCTGGAAGGACATGCAGCACCAAGTGAAGGAACCGGGATCTGAACGCAAGTGTTTCGGGCTCCAGACCACAGGCTCAGGACACTGTGCTGGCCCACCTCCAAAATCTCCAGCGGTTTAGGCTGGGGGCTATTTTTACAAAACATCTTCTTGCCTTCTAGTTTGGGGTCTTACCATAATAATCCAATTTTCTTTCCTTTCTTTTTTTTTTTTTTTTTAAAGAAATTCCTTCTGCTCAAAATTTCTAGTTAATCCACAGTTCTTTTCCTGTTAAATGCATATTTTAGCATATCAATTCTGCCTTTCTGAACTGAAATTTCTTCATTAGCCTCACTGGTTATCTCATCTTACTTGATTGGTCAAATTGTCTCTGGAAGCCTCAGGGTTAAAACAAAACCCCTCAAGGCACTATAATATCCGGCTAGGAGCTCATGCCTTGCAATCAAAATTACCAGGGTTCAAATCCCAGCTCTACCACTCAGTCATGCAACTTTACACAAATTATTTGACCCATGAAAACCTCAGTTTTCTCATCTGTAAAATGGGAATAGCAACACAAAATAGTGAGGACTGAATTCATGCAAAACGCTCACAGCACCAGATATTCAGCAAGTGCTCAATAAATGATCACTCTTCTCTTTATATTGTTTTATCATTAAGTACATCAAGAAATACTGGCCAACTCAAAGATTCTAAGAAGGGACTCTTAAGGTTTAATTTAACATTCTAAATTTCTTCCATTTGTTTTAAATCAATAATAAAGTGTTGATGGGGTCTGGGAAATATTCTCCATCAACCCATGTAGGCTGCCTGGGTGTTCTAGAATGCTGCCTCTGACTAAAGGCTTCATCAGTGGTTGCTCCTCTAACATCTGTTCTCACAATGAAAGCTTTACTAAGCATCTTTACTACTGAGATATGTATGTAAAGAAGTTGGAGTAAGTAGGTAATCAGAAAATGTTTTAAAAGACTTTAATAACTTCCTTTTCTCGATGTTTAAGAGAAGAAGAAGAAAGTTCCAGAGAATGTACCAGTGCCAGTGCCCATGACTGCATTCTCAAAAATATTTTGAGAAAAAAGATTTTATATGTATTCTCAGAAATCTCAAAACTGTGAAATTAAATGATCAATTTCCCTGTTATTCTTGTCCGTAAAGGGCACTTCTACCTAGGAATTTTCTAGATGAGATTTTTCCGCTCTTCAATAAAGCAAAATATTGACCCTGATTGTTTTCCCTGGTAAAATGGTCTGACCCTGAAATCTATCAGGTCTTTGGAAAGACGTCTAAGAAATAATCTCACTAGAAAAATACTACAAAGAATAAACTACCCAGACTGGAGTTATTTTTTAACAAGTAGAAGTGACTTTCTGAGTTAGTTAAATGGCCATGAAGCATGGCTGGTCTCTCTCTCATGATTTATTGGGCTTCAAAAGTGGCAAAATTATTGGTGAATTTAATAGAAGTAAATATTAGTGCAAATTAACAACTCGTCCAACTCAATAGCTCAATATGTACCCCAAGATTTAAAAAAAATAAATAAAAAGAAATAAGCTTAGTTACATTCATCCAAAGTAAGCAGTCAAGAGACTTATTTTTGGTTTAACAGTAACTAAAACCCATAATTCACCAAAGACTAAAGTGTAAGTATCACAATTTGGCACTGCATGATAGAAAATGATCTTCAATTAAAAATCTATTGCAGAGCGGAAAAAAAAATTATGATGTGTGAAAAAAATGGATATACTTGAAAAAGCTCAAATATTTCTACTAGAATAAAATTCTGTTTCTATGTTGAATCAGTTCCTTGGAACCTACTAGAAAATACTCATAACACCAAAATCATAGTATCTATGCAAAAAAAGCAAAACAAAACAAAAAACAAAACAAACAAAAAAACCAAACCCAGACAAACCTTTGGTTTCAAACTACCCATTTTTTTCTGATTTGTGTAAATGTGTACCTGTTAAATATTGGTTTTGAGATAGAACTTGCAGCTATCCTAGCAACAGTGAATGAGATGGCTTTATCATAAATCCATTGACCAGTAAAAGTCTGGGGGAAATAGAAAGCAGGTTACAAATGAATGGGCTCCCATGTGAACTGGAAAGACTGCTTGGCTGACTGGAGACCTTGACTCCTTAATAAAATTAGGATCCCTGAAGCACACAGCATCTCTAGATGCACGCATTTGTAGGAAGACCAGATCAGAAGGCTTATAAAGTGTGCAAAAAGGAGGGAAGGAGAGCTGAGTCACTGAGTTTGGCCGGGAGGATCAGCCTAGGAAGGAAAACCACGAAGGCCTACCTTCCACTGCTGTGTTCAGCACTCACTGAAGGATCCCCCAAACATTCTGATCTAGCCACTGCGTACGCAGGCTTACACCCCACACAGAGTTCTCCCCCATTCTGTCTTTCTTCAGATTGCATAAAGAGGAGTTTGGACTACTCTACTTGTCCCCTGTCCCCAACCCTAACCAACATCCCCCAACCCCCGCTGCCCTCCCCCACCCCCACTCAGTATCCAAATAAATATACAGTTTAAGGAAAAGCAGTGTTCTTGCTATGCAAACTCAGCCTCAACTCGAATCCCCTGGCCCCATCTTAGATAACTAAGCAGCCGTGTGGAAACATTTTGGAGCCTACCCTTCCACCCGTGCTTGTCCCTTCTATGTGGAAGAATGGTGTTTTTCTAAAGGGACAGGAACACCACAGGACACAGGAAAAGATAAACCCTATGACATGACCCGGAGCAACATGATCAGTGAGTCAAGAAATCCTCAAATTAAGTCTCTCGGTTTTTGAGAGCAACCCCGTATCAGTGAAGGCAACATGTTTCCAAGGCCCAGAGGGAAAAGTCAGCGGAGCAAATATCTCACCTGAGGGGTTCGGGAGGAGCTGGGACTGCTAGAGGCTGACGAGACCATGCTCACATTGGGGTTCATGCTCCGCTCTCTCTCGTCCTGGTATATGCGATCCCGCTCCACTTCCGGCAGATTGAGGAAATTCTGCATGGCCCTCAAGTTTACTAAGAGAGACTGAGAGGCTGTCCGAGGGTCTTCTTCCTTACGCAAAATCTCAGACAACAATCCCTGATTACATGGAAGACAAAAAAACAAGAGAACAGGCCAAGTCATATCTGCAGGTGTGTGCGCGGTTTCCGGCACCTGCCCCCCTCCCCCTTGATTTGTTCGGTGTAACCAGCTGGCGGAGATGTCAAGAACCTCGGTCTCATTGCCGAGGTTCTCCAGCAGGGAGATTTTGTGAGAATGTGCTTGCCTTCCAGGGCTGTGCCTTATTCTGGACTGTTCTATTCTGACACTTTATCATCGCTGTAATAATCGTCAGCACACGGAGATGCTAGCTAGCAAGGTAGGCGCTCGGAAGGCTTGTGGGGCTGCAGCTACCACCAGGTGCCTCCTACAAGTATTTCAGGAACTGTTAGAACTCTCTCTGCTTGAAACTGGGAACACTTGGCAGTCCTGCTCAGCTTTACAAATCTGCCAAGTTTGGTAAATTTAGTTCCGACATTTAAACAGCATGGGAGATTTACATCGACTTAAAAAAATAAAAAAAAAAAGTTTGGCTGAATTTCTGTGTGACCGGCCACTGTTTTCAATATAGACGTTTCTCATGGCAAAAAAAAAAAAAAAGACACAAAGCAAATGGCCATTACTTGTGGTAACCCTCTGAAAGCTTCCCAAACCACACATGCCATCGGTACCCTTGTAGATGTACCTGGCGGCACCCAAACCTTTTTTCCCCCCAGGAGGGGGAACAGCTGATCCCACCATTAAGGCCATGGAAATACAGTCACATCTGGTGAGGGATCAGAGCACACATCAGAGAATGCCACGTTTAGGCCAGGATAATTTCTGAATCTGTGACTCATCCATATAGAAAGCTTTAAATAGGAATCTACTGTGTTCATGTGCTCTGATGGCAGGGAACTCGCAAAGAAAAGGAAAACGCTGACGCATCTGGAGAAAAGTAGTATGCACTCAAGAAAACGGCTGGAACACAGAAGTCATTCGGGCAAAAGCTAAAACACGTCTATTCTGCACTCATGTTAGATGATCACCCAGAGGCGTCCCTTTACACTTCCAACTCAGGCCATCTCTTCCGGGAGGAGCATGAGACCAGAGTCTAGGATTATCCTTCCAGGAAGAGCTAAAACGTTCACCTCTGTATCTTAGAACACATGGGGCAACTCCAAATCATGAAAAGTAGATGCTAAAGACAGTTCCACTGAGGGGAATGTTAATGCAAAGAAAACACTATCAGGTTTGTAAAATATGCCTTCAATATAAAAAGGTGTTGGAAGCAAGAAGAATATACTAGTTCTGGTTGGGCAGAAATCTTCAGGATAAGAGCGACAATTTTTTAAAATAAGTAATGCATTATAATGTAGTAAAGCAAATGTCACTAGAATGTGCATCACACAACGATCAGCACTCCAAGGAGGTAACCAACACTCAAAATACCATGTAAGACAATTTAGAAGGAATCGACAAGCGGTATGCCACATGATAGTTCTACAACATGGGTGTTACGTTGCTTTGATTAGAGAAGTCTTTGCAAATAAGAATAAAATATGCCATATAATGAAGCTAGCAGGTATGTTCATAAGCTGTGTCTGTGGGCACACATGCCCAAAGAAAGGAAAAGGTAGGACATATATGTGAATATACCGTTATCGGTAAAATGACTGTTATCATGCTTTAAGAAGCAAGAGACGTCTGTCTTCCAGAAAATGTTATACAATCGAGAAATGGATTCTTTTTTTGATATTAAAAGTCAGTTCGGCCTTAAGTTATCCTACTTTCCACTTGCATTAAGCAACTTGAAATATTAATTATGAATTTGTCCTAAGATAAAAAAAAACTCCCAATTAATATGTAGAAGGGCAATAGGGAAATGGATTTAAAATCAATACCAATAAGACACTAAGACGGATGTTTTCTGAGCTTTCTTTAGTAATGAACTCTGCACAAACAGGATGAGTTGGTCCTTGGTCCCTTCCCTCCTCCTCCTCCTGTCCCTTTCTCTCTCTCTAGTATAAGCAACTTGAGCATTTTAATAAATCTCAGGCTATGAAATTTGGAGGAATTTTAGGGTCTGCCTGGATATATTCTTTATGCTTGTTTGACAATTATAGTTACGGTATCTCAAAGGCAAAATTTGTAAAAGTATTCTTCTGTGAAATTATTTTTGCAAGGGGAAGGAGAGATCTTAACATACAAAATGGTGAAATAACAAAAACTATTATTATTATTGTTATTAACTGTTATAACTTATCATTATTGTTCAAAATAGCAAGTTTCTTCGCGCCTAATCAATAAAAAAATTATTCTGAGGTCTTTTACTCGTTTCTTGTTTGGCTTGGTTGACTTTATTTTTCCCTCACACAGAAACTGTGGAGTTCCTTCCCTTAATTTTTTTTTTACACTTTGGACAATCTTACAGGGAAATAAATCCATCTCTAAGAAAAATCAAGACAAAGCATCCTTGTAAATGATTTTGCTCATCAGCATCATTTCCGAAGTGAATGAGACACAATGTTTGTATTTTGAAGGCCTGGGGGAATATACTATTGCCTCTGTTTCATTTGCCTAATTGAAGATAAAGTCTCAAACCAACAAGGTGGCCAGTGCTGCCTCCATGGACTGCCCCAGAGAAGGAGAACACTGTTCTAAATTATTTACTTAAAGTCTCATCTGTGTAGCCCTGGTCCCAAAGCAGATTTTTTTTTTACCTCAGACATTTTCAATAACAAGTGGCTCACTGGTGAGCACAAAAAGAGTTTTAGTTGTTTTGTTGAGTCTTTTTCATTTTGGTTATTTATATGCTCTTCACTCCTTCAACTGGAATTTTTAAAAATATAGTCCAAGTTCCACGGGCTCATGAATGTAGAGTGAGTTTATTTAGCTAGCTGAAAATCGTCATGGGGGAAAAAAAGAATCAGAAGAAAATCTATGGCATAATTTATAGCACAAACCACCTTATCTAATTATCAGGGTAAGTAAATGTTTATCATATTGAAACTGTCTTGAATTGAACATGAATTAATAATGTATCTCACATAAATATTCCTAAAGCCCTTGCCACTATGTTGTCTGGCATTTTAATGACCAACCGGCCGGGCAGGAGGTGTCACTTGAACATTCCCATTACCCAGCCCGAGAATCAGAGAATACGACATGGCACCTGGGCGCTGGGAAAAAAAAGGATGTACCTTGATGAACAGAAAGGTCATGAATATTGAGAATGTGAAAATTGAAGGAAATTAATAAATTAACCAGGATATTGCTTATTACATTTTCATATCAGTAATCATATTAAAACATATTGCAAGTCTTGAGTAAAGTGGTCATTAAGAATTTTCCTCATTGTAGGCAATGGAGCCTTCTTGAGGGAAAGATTATTACAATTCCCAGCACGGTGTTAGCTGAGGTTATGTAAGACCAGGAAACATGTTGACTGCAAAGGAGTAGAGGGAGCATCTGCACAGGGAAGAAAGACACCTTGCACAACAGCTCGTGGGTTACAAGCCAGGGAAAAAAGAAGGGAGTCAGGCAAAAAGAACCTCAAATTGGCCTTCTCCTTAGCCTTTTAATGGGGGATTTTGCAAGTTTTATATTATTTCCAGTACCCACAAGGAATATATGACGTTGGCAGAAAATTCAATAAAAACAAAATAATTAAAAGCACAAGAGATAATATAATGCCATCTAGCTCAGGGGCTAATATAGGCTATCTCCACTCCACAAACAAAACAAAGAATTAGGGCACATTTTTAAAATGAAAAATTGATGTACTTATTATTTCTAGTTTTTTTTTTTTTTTTTTTCAAGAGACACAGAAGGAGGCAGAGCGAGGAGCAGGCTCCACATGGAGCCGGGAGCCCGATGTAGCACTCAATCCCAGGACCCTGGGATCATGACTTGAGCTGAAGGAAGATGCTTAATTAACTGAGCCACCCAGGCGCCCTCTAGTATTTTAAATAATATTTATTTGCAACAAACTAAATCACCTCATAATTTCTAAATCTGCAATTTCTGTTGATGAGCTTTTTTGTTTATGGTATTATGATTTCCATATTTTCTCAACATTTTATATAGTTTGCCCCAGATTATAGTGTGTAAAATCCACGCTGATATTGAGAAATGCTTGGGAAACATTACCACGACTGGCTCTATAAAGTTTAGTTCTAAGTTTCTGCACTAGCCCTTGAGGCCTTATCTGAAACAGGTGAGAAATTGCTTATGATGGGCCCTTAATTCTTTTTTTTTTTTTTAAGATTTTATTTATGTATTTGACAGATGGAGATCACAAGTAGGCAGAGAGGCAGGCAGAGAGAGAGAAGGAAGCAGGCTCCCCGCTGAGCAGAGAGCCTGATGTGGGGCTCGATCTCAGGACCCAGGGACCATGACCTGAGCTGAAGGCAGAGGCTTTAACCCACTGAGCCACCCAGGCGCCCCGGGCCCTTAATTCTTTAATGGAGCAGAAGAGAACCAGAACCTGCACTGTGTTCTAGGAACACTGAGCGCAAGCCTCTCAGGTCTTCCCGAGACTGGCAGAACAGTTGAGGTCATGACTGCCTAGATTTTAACAAGACACTCATTCTTCACATCTCCCAGACTCCTGGTAATTTTGTGGGCTCTACCTCCCAATGATTATCTAGAGAACCCCCAAATTCTATGTGCCTTTTACCAAAAAATGACAGACCAGTCTATTAATTCATTTCTTATTTATGATTTGGTATGAACCTCAGAAAGGGATGAGGATATTAGGAAGTCACAGATTCCACTGCCAAGGAATTCACTGTATGTTGGTTTATAGAAACACAACGTAGAAGTTGACATGTGTCATAAATTCCAGAGAGAATGAGTGCCGGCTCCGTTCACAAGAGAGTAAAAGTACTGCCAAGTGCAGGACTCGGGGAAAACATTCGGAAGAAGTGGGACTTAACCCGGCTGGAATCTGAAATACACATAGAACATGGATATAGAGATAATGAGGAGACGAGGCAAAGGGGGAGAAGCAAGGGAGAGACAGGCCTGTGTTAAAACACTGTTAGAAAAAGAAAGAGCATGACTGGTCCAGAATGCCAAGAGAAGTTTCTGTTTCTTTAAAAGCTTTAAAAAAAAAAAAAAAAAAAAAAGTACAAAAAACTGATAGAGCAGTAGAAGATATTTTGAAGTGAAAATACTAGAGTCCACATTAATATAACTCTGAACTACTGGAGTATACACAAAATAACCAGCAAACATTACCCCCAAAATGAAGTGATATTAGATAATCTGTTCAGCCTTTTTGTCACCTGCAACAAATTAGGCTTTCAATATGCAAAACATCTTCCTTCCAGAAAAACAAATGATCGTGATTCCATTTAATTGTAATTTAATGAGGCATAATTTATTTTTTAAAGTGATATACACCAGGTGTGTACTGAGGAAACTGGCCCAGCAAACCCCAGAGCTCCCCCTTGGAAAAAGCCTCAAGCTAGCTGGAGACTGTTTTCATTTCTGTAAATTACATTTCTGTTTGTGGCAGTTGAAGAGGGAGGTATAAAGGGTAACATGCAATGTTCACATATTTATTGTGACATATACCTTTAAAGTAACTCAACGAAAGAATACTCATTTATCATATAAGCAAACAGTTCGAAAGCATTGAGTTCCAATCTGAACAAAGATCAATTTTAGAGAACATAAACCCCATCTCCTAATAATATATCTTAATTATTTATTGTTAGATGTATTAACAAAGTATAAAAGCTATTTAATGATCTTCAGAAATCAACTTACAACTTTTCAAGGATGTATGAGGTGAAACATATGTATTACGTGGTAGTGAGTCGGAAAATATAATTAGTTCACATGTCTATACTGCTTTAAATAAATGATGTCGTAACCAATAAGCAGGTTGAAAGACACACATATCCCATTCCCTCCCCATTTCACAGATTAAAATAGAGAGAGAGGAAGGTGGAAGGGGCCTTGTCACTCATCTCGGCCAATGCTTCATCCTGTCCTGAGCATGACCTGTCTTCATGCATTTCCCTTGAATTACAAAACAAACAAGCAAACAAACAAATAAACAAAAACCCTAATAGCTTCCACAGACACTCTTCCCATCTTACTCATCATGTCTCCACTCTTCACGTTTACACGCTTTTTGTTAGCCTTACTTTTCACACACAGTTCTGAAATGTCTGGTTCCAGCTGATGGGAGAGCCAAAAACTGGTATTCTTTTGTGAAAAATCAGGTAATAACCAAATTCTGAGCCTGATCATACAAAGTGAGCTCTTTCTTACACCTTGGTGGTTAATGCACAGTTATCGAAGCTATAAAATCAGCTGCATGGCTGTAGAAAGTATTGACATCTTACCATCCGAAAGCTGACCTAACAAAATTGGTCCTTTCCTCATCTCCAATCTCATTTCCTTCTAGACGCTCCTGAGAGGCATTTCCCCCCTACCCCTGCTCACGAATATAAACAGGTTTCCCTGGGTTCCATATTCATAATCTACAACCCCACTATGAAGCTGAATGCTGAAATTCATTTGTGTAATGCTGAAAATACTCACCCCCCCTTCACCCCCCAGAGTACTGCTTAGCCATGAAGCCAGAGTACTTAGGCTGATTTGAATAAAAGGTATACAGGGCACAACAATGACAATTTGATTTTTATTATTAAAAATGATGTGTTAAATCCTTAAAGAAAATGTCGTTATTGCATTAGTTTAATAAAACCTCTCCTTATTACAATATCTCTTTATTAGGAAAGACAGCCTATGCATGTCACATTTTTGTAGGATGGGGGTGGATAGAATTGAGCATCTAAAGGGAATTAATGTACTCCGCAAATATAAATGCTATATACAAAAGTAACATTTGCAGACAAATGTTGTTGCTGTAGAAATGTGTACTGTAATGCACTAAAATGTATATATATGTATTTCTACTGCAGTTGGCAATAGTCTCTCCCTCCTTTGAACTGAGATGGCAGTAGTTCTACCTCCTATTTATGGCACTTAACCATCTTTCGCATTGTGCTACGATAAATCCTCTTCCCCCATCATACAGTAAATTCCTTGGGAGCAGAATCTGTACACTTTGTGCTTAGTTGGGAACATACACGAACACAGGGCTCTAAGAATGCGCCAAATGCATTTTTTTTCCATTTTTCTGAACAGCCAGCAACAGACCCTGGTGGACCACATATTACACTCGAGATCTTTTCATTCCATCTCCTCTAAACACGAAGATAATGGAAACTGAAATTTGGGGCCACACAGACTCCACTTTAGAACAAATACTTCATGTACTGTAAATCTGCAATTTATTGAATGAAACACTTCCCTCAAAGACACCTTTCTTCCTGACATACGTAATAAAACTTCACTTGTGCCCCTGACACATCAGAATGCAGTAAGCATGCGAAGAATGGGTACAGCAAAAACATTCGCAAAACCAAAATTGTCTGGCTCTCTTAACCGCAACCCCCTTGTCCAAGCCACTCTTGAGCACATACAAAGGAGGAACTTAGCCAAAAAGAGACTTCTAGAAACTTTCTTAATTTTACCTACCTACTCAATGCAAAGATAGATGCAATGAGATAAATGTCCCCCTTCCCTTCTTGTCTTTAGAAAATCTTGGGTACCAGAATGGGGGGCTCTGTGCAATCTAAATCAAAAAATTTTAAACACACTAGTACCCAAGAAGCAAAAGCCAATAGAGAAATGAACAGGTTCCCTTTGAAAACATTTACCAGCGGTGTCCTCAGCTCTGGGCACATACATGGTTTCTACTAACACCTCAAGCACCTGGCACATGACTATTGCATTCACAAAGTTCTGGGCCCTGGTTATTTCTAGTTTCTATGTGTATTGTGTGAAACAACTGTTGGCAAACTGCCCACAAAATTTACTAGCTTTGGCTACTTTGTCAAAACATTGGCAAAAATAGTGCTTTCCAAAAACAAAACAAAACAAACCAAAAACATACATTCGGTGAATATTTATATCTCAAATGTATCAAATGCATTCAGATATAAAAAGTAAAGCAGTCTGTTAACATATGAGTGGTCTCTGTCCTTCAAACAGTTGAAAAACATTTTTTTCCCTAATGAAATATTTCTGCATTAACTCCAATCGCCTGCAAGGTCAAAAACATCTTTTCTCATGCCGCACAGGCAACACATCCCAGTACTTATTACACCACGGTGGGATTACTGGTTTGAAAGCTTGTTTACCCCTCATACCTCCTTGAAGAGGGGACTATGTCTTTCATCTTCTGCCCTATGATAACAGAAATAATTAAGACTAAAGTGGTTGTGAATGTGAGTTCTGAGGTCAAAATTGCTGAGCTCAAAACCGGGCTTCAACTGGATAAAGATTAATTAATCTCCTGTGGCACAGTTTCCTCACCCGTAAAACTGATAGAGTAATCGTACTTCCCACAGAGGATTCCCTAGAGCTTGCCACTGTACCTGATACACATGTTCAATAAATGTTAGCCTCCATTATAATGCCTACCACAGTCTCTGAATGCTTAACAAATGTTTGTTAAATGAATTAATTAATAAATACAGAACTAATACCAAAATACAATTCTTATTCTGAATTTGCGACTTCAAGTTTTCAAGGCCCTCCACTTACATTTCACTGAACACCTTCCCATACAGAAGGCAGAAAATGTAAAGAACACATTTCAGAAAGGAGAATATTTAAAATTATTTGGGACTGAAGATAATGTAAAGAAAAATTTAATTGATTATATAAAGTGGAAGGACCACATGGATATCCAGCATATCACTAAACCAAGATATTCATTTTATACTTCAGGAAAGTAAAACAACTTTTCTTCTTTAAGTAACTCTGTAGTCATTTAAAGAAAAGCCTTCATTTGCATTTTTGTTTAAATATGGGTCACAATTATCAGTGGATGATAGAATTATTTCAATATATCATAACTATTTTTATAATGAAATGCAGTTAAATAGATTGGAAATTACCAGAGTACTTCACACATGATACAAGTATTATTTGATGAAGGCTTATTTTTTTTTCCTTCAAGAAGACTTTGCCTTGGAAACATAGATAAATAAATGGTGGAAATGAAATGGAGCTCAAGATAGACTCACATACGTATGAGCACATGTGTGAGTGTCTGTACCAGCTCGTGATGTACAAAGTACTTCTCACTGGGTACTGCAGTCAGAGAAGTCTGACAGTAAATGCTGTAGTCTACAATGATAATTTTAGGTACAAATCTTGTAGACAGAATGTAAACAACCTTGTAATCTCCAAGTGACTTCAAATTGATTCAGTTATATTTTTCTCACAGCATTTCTGGCCTTTAAATTTAATTTGCTTTATTTGAACAAACATGCACTTAACCCCAGGCCAAATGGTCATCATTTCAATCAATGGCCATGAAAGGAACACTCCTTGTATGTTTTTTTATTACTTTAAATAAACAATGCTGAAAAAGTATATAAATAATGGGATGTAAAGCTAGTGGTCCTTGTATTTCTTCTAGAAAAATTCTACTTTAATTGCAAACATCACCCACGACCGAAGGAGACTAGTTAAACACTAAAATAGGCCTTTACACTTAAAATACAGGTCTATATGGAGATACACTCACTGGAGATAAAAGAAAGTCCTTATTGAAGAGAGAGATTCCACATCTGTGTGAAATGAGTTGATCACTCCTTGTTAGAAAATACTGACAAAAACTTATAAAACCATCCCTGGAAGGCAGCCTTTTTTCTTTCTTTCTTTCTTTCTTTCTTTCTTTCTTTTTTTTAAGCTAACATGGAGAAACTGGAGTTTTCTATAATTATTTCAGTAACTAATTTTTAAGAACTTTGCACACTGGTCAGGGCTAGGACTAGACAGAACAGCATACTATCATCTTTGTTTCCTGACTCTTTGGTGCCACTTTTGTGAAGGGGGGAGTGTCTTTATACATTCTTTTACACAAAACTCTCCTTCCAAGTAGATTTAGGAACAAGGAGAGGTTTATAGATGTTCGACAGTTACTGAGTCAACCTTCTCTCTACCCAGAACACAAAGCCAGTATTCTTCATTGGAATTGTCCAAAAGGTGCTAATTAATGAGAGCTCTTATATGTACAACAGGAGCTACTGTGAGACCACTAGCTAGGGGCCATCCTTAAGCCATCTAATAACTCTGAGACACTGCTATCCTGAGAGATATTAATATTATTACAATCTTTAAATCTTCGAATTCAAGCCAGTGGCTCTGAAATGAAAGAGTGCCTATTTTATGAAGCAAGCAGGCCATCGTTTCCTACTTTATTAATTTAATGTTGAAATCAAAAGAGGTTGTATTATTTGCTTCAAAACCCAATAACATGTTCATGCCTGATCTGCAGCATTTCATATTTAAAGGCCATCTTTCAGTGGATGGACTTCCTTTTTCTCACAGGTTTCCTTGTCATTTTATAACCAGCTCACTGGACCATGGAGTCAAGACCCCTGGGTTTACATTGTGTTCTATTCCTGGAGGACTGGCTCAGTGCCCGTATCTCTACTGCATAGTAAGAAATAATGATGGCTGGGACGAGAGGTTGGCCGAGAAATAATTCTGATTATCTTGAAGGTCAAGTTTTCTACAAACATAAACTGTACGTGTAATTAAATCAAGCCTATCTTTGGCCAACAGTATGTATAAATCAAACACAAGACTTTCTTCTCCCCCAAATTGACTGGTAATGCACTTAAGTTTAGATTTCCAAATATT
Organism: Neogale vison; assembly: GCF_020171115.1. NCBI lineage: Eukaryota > Metazoa > Chordata > Mammalia > Carnivora > Mustelidae > Neogale > Neogale vison. The sequence goes on from NC_058093.1 coordinate 11,456,976, forward strand.
TTGGTTGCTAAAATGTTCACACTGTTGCTACATATCTCTTCCTAACTGTGCCACTTCAAAATATAGTGCTTAGCAAGTCCTTAGACACTTTTGACCTTAATAATAGAGGCATGCATATATTATAAACATGGTGCCAATAAAGCCTAAAAGCAAAATCCATGTTATTTCACACAGACATGTACATTTCTAGCCATTGACCTCACTGCCAACTTTCCTGATACAATATTCAATCTAATTTTCCAATCTGTTCAAAACATTCTCCAGTTGCTGAGTCACTTCATTAAATTGTATTTATGACCCTGGCCTTAAGTTTCTTCAAATGATGTGGCCTTGATGAGTAAACAGCAGATTCTTTACAAAGTCTCATAAAAAATAAAAAATAGTCCCATAAGGACAGGTCAACCAAATGATTTCCCAAAGGATTTTTAAAATCCTTTTCTCTATGAGATAAGACCACGATGAGGAATTATCTCAAGCAAGGTGTCTGGCAACAAAAGCTTGCAAACTGTAACTTGGGGACTTTTGCATCAAAATGAAGAAGGAGCAAGATACCAAATTAGGGGCCTACAGTTACAGAATAGCACATTGTGTGAAACACATCTGTGCTTCTGCTGAAACCATGTTTCTAAGAATTGGCTCAGGAGAACTACCTGAGAAATGGACCTGACCTGAAAATGGACCTGAACTTTCTGAGTTATGATGTAATCTGCTAGAGGAAAAAGAAAAATAACTCTACGCTATGAATAATGAACGTGGCAAAACTCCGATTTTCAAACTGTAGGAAGTTCTTACTGCTGATTCCTTGTGTAAGGGGATTTCCTGACCTCTACTGTCAAGGAAAGGGGACAGTAACACAGAGATGGGACGTGTCACACCTAATTTCCCTTTTCTGACATTCTAATGCTCCCATTCATGTGGGGCAGGGCATCCGTTCCAATGGATTTAGCCTCGTTTGGATCAAAGCTTCCTCTACTTCATTTAACAGATTTACTCAGATGGAAGGTCTCGGAGGAGAAACTATGTTAGTAAATGGGGGATTTCTGAGCATGTGAATATGTAGGTCATTGGATTTTTAAATAAATTAGAGAATAGTTAATCTATTAAGGAAGAGTCAGTGTACATATTTTATGAAACCATCCTTGTTATAGGTCAGTGGGCATCCCACAACCATTCTTTGCTAATAGTAAGTCTTTTAAAATACGGTCATAAACCTTTTCATAGTGTCACAAGCCTCTGATTACTTTTTTTTTTTTAAGTCCATAAAATGCCACAGGGCAAAACAACATTCAAAGTTAGTATTCATAATCAAACTGTCAAAAAGCACAAATGGAAACACAGTGAATAGGCAAGCAACTTATTTAATGTCCATAAGCCTAGTAAGTGAGAGTAGGCCAACTCTAAATAAATTAAGGAAATAAGCAAGAGAAAACGAATCACAAAAGAAAGGAAGGTAAAAATCTTTAAAAAAAAAAAGGAAGGAAGGAGAGAGGGAGGGAGAAAGAGAAAAAGAAAAAAGAAACTAGATAGAGCACGGGTCCTATTATTTCTTGAAATTATTAGTCCTACAAACACCATTTGCATCACTGACAGAGCATTGGAGATAGGAAGGGCAAGGGAGCAAAGCTACTCAGAAACTCACATGCATCATGTAATTCAGCACTCAGACTCAGTAAGGGTAGTTTTAGTTTAAGTTTGGAAGACCTCACAGGGCTTCAAATCCAGTGTCTGTTTCAGTCTCATTCTCTCTTTCTCTCTTTTTTTCTCCCTCACATTCACTATCTGTAAGTAAATCTAGACAATATCAGTATGAGTCCACTGAATTATGTTTAAAATAATAATAGTGACAATATTTTCAAGAGAAAGTAGGACAGTAAAACATCTATACTATTCCCATAGTGACGTCTTACTTTAGATTTGGAAAGTAGGAGGCATAATATTGAAGATCAGTTTCATTCAACCTACTACCCCACGATAGGCCCCAAAGCCGATTTAGCCTCGCAATGGCCCTGATCCATAATCTGGGAAAAGAAGCACATCCTGAGGTAGATTCCTGTGCAAGTGATTTATTAAGGAAGTGTTTCTGAGGGAAACGGATGAGGGCATGGGAGGGGCACGGAAGGAGGAAGACCAGGCAGTCCCGCCTCAGCCTCTCCACAGACAGCTCTGGAAGAGAAGCCACACTTCCGGGCTGTCCCTACTGCTGCCTGTCCCCAGGCAGGGCAGCTGGACGTTCATCCTCCTGCACCTGTCAGACACTGGGCAAGTATTTCCAGCTGTCTGCCAGTGTGAGGAAAGCTAAATCCAGTAGCCTGAGGAAAGTCCTTTGAATGAAAAGCTGACTAGCAGTTGCTAGCTTCTAGGAGTAAAAGTACGGGGACAGAAGGTAGGAATTAGAACGCCAAAAATAGAGCAGGCGTGTCATCTGCCTCAGCCTCCTCAGGTGTACTGACCACACCACCTCACTCTGTGACCACACGTAACAGAAATGCTTAGAAAGAGACCACAGGACTGCCTGAAAATTGATGACCAGGTCAGAACACATCTTGTGTCTCATTTGTCATAAAATCCTCAGAGACCCAAAAAGTGGGGTTAACCTCTTCCTCCAAAAGACTAATAAAGAAGAAAGGGATGGTGCTCAGAATATATTTTACGTAAGGTCATAATGACAAGAACAGGCTTCTAGCATCTGGTCGGCACAGTCAATGAAGCTCTGCTATACCCTGCATCTAGAACTCCCTCATCTCGAGCCCAAGCCGAAGACGTGCTATCCTAGCGCCGCGGGATCTCAGGACACACTGATTAACATAAAAATGTATTAAAGCCAGCTCTTGGAAATAGAGCGCTACTCCCTCAGCTGTGCTATTTTCTATCACCAGATGATATACTCCCAGGGGCAAAGGATCAGATAGAAACAGTCATTAATAGTTTCTCTTTGGAAAAGTGGCATTTTCAAATGCTGTTTATTATGAATTTGAGCTCTTCATCGGGAAGTTTCAAACATGACAAACTAGGCTGATGCTTTATTGCTTTATTTTTTATTTGTTTAAGATTTTATTCTTTTATTTGACAGAGAGAGACACAGTGAAAGAGGGAACACAAGCAGGGGGAGAGGGAGAAGAAGGAGAAGCAGGCTTGCCGCAGAGTGGGGAGCCCGATGAGGGGCTCCATCCCAGGACCCTGGGATCATGACCTAAGCCAAAGGCAGAAGCTTAACGACTGAGACAGCCAGGTGTCCTGATGTCTATTTTTTTTTAGCTTTAGCTTCATTTATGAATGTTATACATGTGATTTTTTTCTATACACATACACTTTCCCTCTCTAATTACTGGTTATTACTAGTCCAATCATTAAGCACAAGACAATAAATGTGAACTATAGGGTGATCAATAGAGTTACTTCTTCTTAAATTTGGTAATAAATGAGTAATAGAGATCATAAACTATTGGAAAATATTCAGTGGGGGAGCCCTGGGTGACTCAGTTGGTTAAGCATCTGCCTTCAGCTCAGGTCATGATCTTGAGGTCCTAGAATCAAGCCCCTCATAAGTTTCCCCATTAAGAGGGGAGTCTGCTTCTTCCTCTGCCTCTGCCCCTCCCCTCCTGCTCATGCATGTATTCATATGCTCTCTCTCTGTCTCAAATAAATAAATAAAATCTTAAAAAAAAAAAAAGAAAGAAAATATTCAGTGAACTAAAGATATATGACCTATCAGTAAAGCAAGTAAGTACAAGACGGATCCTTGGGTATCCATCTAAAAAAAGAGGTTCTAATCCTGTTTGCTTTGAGGAAAAAAAAATGTTGAGATTCTTTTCTATCCAAAGATTAACTGTTCATTTATGTTCTATCTATGAAGTTAATTTGTGTTTATTATAGCTAGCAAATCATTATATCACCCATCAATGTCTGATTCCACTCAAAAAAGCCTAACTTTTGGAAAATCCATGGTTGGTTTCATGGAGCATAGTACACCATATTTTCCATTTAATGATTCTGCTGGTGAAACCCAGCTGTCCAACCTTGCTGTTAGTGACTACAGTATATGTAGCAAAAACAATCTGCCTGCTGACCTCCAGCTTAAGTTCAAACTATGTCATTCTGTCAATACCATCTACCTTGATTAGGTTGGGCTTTATACACAACAGGTTATGATCCCAGAGGGATGAAAAGCTTTCCCAAATTAAAAGCAGAATTTTAAAAGGAAATACTCATACATTCCTATGCAGTTTCCATTTGATATCCTCAAGGCTGGCCCATGAACTCAAACTCATGTTGATTGAAAGTGAATGTTCCTTTCTGGGTGTAGCCATCTTACAAATTTAATGGCAGGAGGAAAATAATAAAATGTGTTCCATGCTTCAATTAGACCTTTTATAACTTGGCACTTGAACGATGGCACTGCCAAAGAAAAATCATTAATCCATAAAAATAGACAAAAAGGACTGTGCAGGACAAGACAGACCTCCAAGATCCGAGGGCCTTGGCAGAGCAGGCCCCCACACCAGCATGGTCTGTCTTCTGTCTAGTCTCTCTGTGAGTCCTCTCTGAGGCTTCGTGCTATGTGGATAAAATGTATACTGTATTTGATTCTAAAATCCAACCATGCTTTCAGTTTTATCCTTAGCCAAAGGAACTGCATATATAACCAGGCAATAAAATGTTGGCTGGCTATGAAATGCCCATTCATGCACAGGAATGATAGATGAAAGAACACACACACACACACACAATGCAAAATAAAGACTAAAAGATGCACTCTTCCACTGTGTATTTAGCAATAACATGCAACAGACTTGTTCAAAAGAACCGGAGATTTTCATAACACGAGTTCAGATAACTGTGGACGCGCACAAATGCTGCTTGAGTGCTTTCAGTCAAAAAAGAAGTCACAGCGTGCTATCTGGAACATGTGCAGACCTCTGTGAACCTCCAAACGCGTTTTTTTAAAGATGTCAACTGAGTCTGTCAATAATAGGATGTATAAATTAGCTAAGAGTCAAGGGACCAAGAGATTTCCCCCTCTTGGTCTCCTGCCATACCTAATCTGTCAGCACCAAACCTCACACAGCCCCACTGTGCTTCTTCCCTTCTCCCAGTTCCCTGGTTCCGACATTCCTGGAGTCTCTTACCAAACCACAGTGCTTGGTTCCATCACTAGTTCATGCCTGTTAACTTAAGCCGAGATCCCAAACTACTGGGTAATTCCTTCGATCTCGGATTGAAGCCCCATCACATTCAAACTGTCAACACACTTCTGGCCTCCTTTTCAACGCCAGCTCCTGGAAAGAGTAATTTGCAGCCCTTGCTTCTGTATTGTCAATGGTTAGTCACTCCTTAACTCCTAAGTTCTGGCTCCTGCCTTCTCCACTCTAATGAAATTATACTCTCAGTTTGCCAAAGATCTCTCCCAACCAGTCAGCAAGCTTCGTGGCATGGTTCAAGCTTCTTGCTCCCAGATGTCTTAGTCTTGCACACATGGACAAGTCTCCCGGAAACTCTGCTCATGTTCTCTGTGCTCTCACTACTACCTCCTTAACCTTCCGTCCACACCTGCTCCCGTCTCTACCAGCATTTCTTCTGTCTCTTTGCCGGGGCAAGGAGTGGTGATGGTTTTTTCTCCTCCCTCTCCCAACTCTCTAAATCTCAGCCTCTGTCAATGAATTTCTAATCTCTTTCTCCAGCCCTGAAAACTCTTTTTAGCACCGAACTCTTATTTTCAATGACTTCTACATCCCTTCATTTAAGAAATCGGCCAGCACTTCAGAGTCAAATCAGCCTAATCACTCAAAACTTACTCCAACCATCTTTTTCAATGTTCTCGATACTTGAAGTAGTTACAGATTTATTCTCAGTCACGAGGCTCAAACCTTGGCATTATGGTGGTTATACTTTCTGTCAACTTTATTTGTACAAGTCTGTACTCTATTTTTACCACCAGCAGCCTAGTTCAAAACTTCTACACATTTCAGCTGGACACAGGGCTGCCTTCTAAATGGTACTGCTACCCTCTTGCTATCATGAGATCCGATTCTGATTACTGGATCACAGCATATTCCTACATAAGACCTCCCGTGGTTTCCCGTGCCCTGTTAAAGTTCGAAGCCCCTAGCATGGCCCTAAGACATTTTTTGATGTTTCCACCTTTTAAGTTTTATTATCTGGCTTTGCTGTCGACGACCAACTATTCCCAAACGTGCCTGACTCGGCACTTTTCTCGTGAATTCCTTTAGCCTAAAATACCCTTCTTTTCCATCTTTTCCTGTTAAATTCCATTTATCCTTCAAGGTCTAACTTTCCAGCAACTTAATACTCAAGTCAGGTGTTTACAAATGTGTTGGCCCACACTCTTTTTCATCTCTGCATCTGCACAAAGCTTAGCTTCTTGCCTTGCAATTAGGAGGGTGACAAACTTCAACCTCCTGTCCTCTTAAAAATACTATATTCATCCTCCTGTAAGGATTCCCTGCCCCCAGCTCCTCATGGAGCTATAACCCACTACAAGCACAGTTCTTCTCCTACACTACTCACATTACTTCTCGTTTTACTTTCATTATCCAAATACATTTTTTTTTAAATTACCAGGTCATTAGCTCCTTGAGATTAGCATTTTAATTTTTTTTGTTATTCATATAAGGACTAAATTAGTGGTTTTCAAAGTATGACTCCCAGGCCAGTGGTATCAGAATCATCTGGGACTTGGATACAAATGCAGGTTTCCAGGTACCACCCCGGACTATGGAATCAGAAACTCTGAGATGAGGGGCTCAATAAAACAAGATACACATAAATAAACTGTTTATCTTTTTTTTTTAATCCTTTAGTATTACGTTAACATGTAATACTCCCAAAACATCAAAAAATGAGTAAACTATCCATTACCATTTTATCAATATCTTAACTTTAACTTATATATTCTGAAAGGTTTTTTTTAAATTACAGAAATTATGACATTAATGATACTTTTTATGAAGTTAAAAAATGAGGCAAATAATAGATTGCATACGCATAATTAGTTTAAAACTCATTTTTGAAAAACAAGTGAATGATAACCACAAAATTCAAGATGGGGGTTGCACCTGGGGAAAAGCCAATGAAGAGGATAATGGAAGAGAGGAGCGCATAGGCCCAAGTCACTGATAACACTGGGTCCTGAGTTGGGCCACAGGTTCACAGATGTTCATTACCCTACTGAAATTAGTTAATTATGGTCATATATGGATCAATGATGACAGTATTTCCCAAACTAAGGATTATTAGTTAATCCTGAGTGCTCTGAGATCCATAAACACTTTTTTGAAAGGGATAAAAAAGATGTCGCAATTCTGTCCTCAGTATTATTCTTAACCACCCCTTCCCATGTTCAGTGCTAATCATACCTGTGTGCGGTTGAATGCCACTCTTGCAAAGACAGCTTGGGACACACTTGCCCTCTTCAGCTCATCTCTGACTTGCTGGTAGATATCTGGAGACACTTCTACGGAAGAGTTGGTTGGCTCTGGCTTAACTGCTCTGGGAATGGGCGGATGGTTCAGGAACTGCTGGTTGATGGCTTGAGGATGCTGGTGAGCCAGGAGCCGGCTAACAGCAATCTGTTGGTTTATCAGATGGGCCATGGCTATTTGTTGCCTAACAAGTTGTGGACTGAGCTGGGGAGAAAGAAGACCAGGGCTCATGATGGGCTGTAATGCGGGCACTTGGTTTCGGATTGGAGTACTGTGGTGGATTTGGCTATGAGGAGACTGTTCGTTGGTTTTCCCCAAGGATGCCAGCTGGTTCATATTTGGTAAATGCATTGGACGCTGGCCCAGAACACAATAGTCTGAAAGGTTTTCTCGTTCCACTCTTTCAACTGTTAAGAGATAAAAATGACAATTCATCATTATTTCCATTGGTACTATACCAATTTATTGCTACTATACGTAGTACTGAATTATCCTATTTTTGGTATATTAATGACATAAGCTTTTTTCATACAAAGCTGGAAGCCCCAGGGTAAAAGTGAGTTATCCCTCCCTGCAAAATGTTTTCATACTAGATTTTTTCCATAGGTGATATGAAAATAATAACATTTACTTCATTTTTCTTAAATTCTTAAAAGTGGGCATTATATTGAATAACCAAGACAGAAACCATTAAGCATGATAAATTCTAATCCTCTCATAGTCCCAAGATCTCTCATCTCCCTCATCACCCTCTGTTATAAAAACACCAGCTGTTCTCATCTTCTGCAGTTTGTGGTTAATGGTGTAGTTCATGGTTATCAGGAAATGACAAGGACAACATCTCCTGCCAAATTAACTGCCACCTCCTAATAAAATCTCACATAGTAAGTATTATACAACTATGGGAACATTCATAGAAAATGTGTACCGTGTAGTATATCCTTTTATCTACTCACTTGTTATCTTTGTTATAGGAATATTTCTTTAAGAAATAGGTATGTTAATAATAGTGATATGCACTAGGATAAGAAAAAAAATCTCATAATATTAATAACATTGCCTTGACTTTCCATTAAATAAGATCTCCCCCTCAGGATATCTCCCCCAGGATATCTTCCTTATTACATTTTATTGTACTTTACTAGTAAAGATTTAAGGAATAACCTGGAAAAGCAGAAGAAAAGAAAGTGAGTATCTCATATGTTCAAAAATGAGGCACATTTTTTTCCACTCCCAAGAATATTTCCCAAAGAAGAGCAAATCACCTCACAGTCAAATTTCATTTTCTTTTAAGATTTTGTTTATTAATTTCAGAGAGAGAGAACAAGCATGCACAACTTGCTGCCAGTGAGGGGCAGAGGGAGAAGCCGACTCCCTGCCAAGCATGGAGCTGATGCGGGGCTCGAGCCCAGGACCCTGGGATCAGGACCCAAGCCGAAGGCAGATGCTTAACTGACTGAGCCACTCAGGTGCCCCTCATAATCATATTTTTATCTAAATCTCAGTATCACATTATTAGGTAAAACAAAGGTTGGCTTGGAGAAAATGTACTAGGCTGAAATAACCTTCATCATTACTAGTTTTAAACCCTTACAGATGAAATTTAACAAACTCTGGTATTTTTAAAAATATTTATTTATTTGAGAGAGAGAGAGAGAAAGTGGGAGTGGGGAGGAGCAGAGGGAGAAGGAAAGGATTCTTAAGCAGACTGAGCTGAGCACAGACCCTGATGCTGGACGCTGGGCTCCCTCTCACGACCCTGAGATCATGACCTGAGCTGAAATCAAGAATCTGACCCATAACCAACTGAACCACCCAGGTGCCCCAACAAAATCTGCTTTTTTGAGCAATAATTTCAAACAGATTTAGTAATTATTTCTTACAATTGCAAATGCTGGATATAATCATGTAAAAGCCTATTAAGATTAAAGAACAAGAGATCAAAAGTAGTCACCTATATAGGATAAATTTTAAGAATAGCTGTCCCACTATTGTGCAAATGATCCCATAGCTTGGCATAATGTTTACAATGGCAGAATCATATTTGTATCAAAAGTTCAAAGTCTCAAAAACAACTTGAGAAGAAATGGCGTGTCCTAGAAAACTGGGTAAATGACTCCAAACATGGGGTTTTGTAATGACAGACACCAGTGAAGAATTTGAATAAAATCAGTCAATGAACTTTAAAAGCAGAAAAAAATAGTATTTCTAATTAATATTTTATGTACTATATGACTTTAAAATACATATGAAGACATCAATTAATTGTTAATTAAAATGTTGATAAATATCTGATCATTTTACCCAAATGTTTTTGGATTTTACATATTTAAAACTTCTGACTGGGAAAATAAGTGTTAGTGTCTTGGGATCACCTTAGATTCAGACATACACGATATTTATTCCTACTTTGCTTAAAAAAACAAAACAAAATGAATGATTAACTTTCCTATGAACCCCCCAAATAAGTAAAGTTTATCTTAGACTTGTTTAAAGGCCCAATTTGTAATTTAATCCCATCAATGTAATTTGTTTAGTAGTATTCACCTTTCTTCCACAAGGTTCAAGGAGAACAAATTATTTTAATCTTATCCTCTAAATGCAAACATTTCTCAGTCATTGTATTAATTAAACTTTAAGGTATACAATCTTAAAACGAAACCAAGCAAATGGTTGAGAGGCTTCAAAAGGTGATGTAACGCAGTTTCCATACGAAGGATTTACTACTGTGATTCCCTTACGAAAGAAGGAGACAAGCCATGCACTGTGTCCGGAGTAAAGTTGTACTTTACAGACAGAAGTACTTGGCATCTACTAGACACTTGTTTCACTTTTGCTTAATTCCTTTTTAAATCAGCCAAAATAAAGGCAAATTCAAATATTAAATTATGTTTTCAAGTACTTAAGAAGTAAAAGTTTATCCCTTTCTTTATCTACTTAAAAAAAAAAAAATAGAACCATACATTTACAGCATGCACGCTTTGATCAAAAGCTAACTTCCCAAAATTTCGGTATTTACATTCTTTGGTGGTTTAATTACACTTTCTTGAAATATATCTAAATAAGGGTACCTGGGGGGCTCTGTCAGTTAAACATCTGACTTTGGTTCAGGTCATGATCAGGGTCCTGGGATCAACTACCCCTGCCCCCCATACCCGGTCAGTATCCCTGCTCAGCGGGGTGTCTGCTTGTCCCTCTGCCCTCCCAGATGCTTATGTCTCTCTCTATCTAATAAACAAATAAAATCTTTTTTTTAAAAGACTTTATTTATTTATTTGACAGAGAAAGAGAGAGGGGGAGAGAGAGAGCACAGCAGGGGGAGAGGCAGAGGGAGAGGGAGAAGCAGGCTCCCCGCTGAGCAGGAACCCAACTGTGGGACTCCATCCCAGGACCCTGGGATCATGACCTGAGCCAAAGGCAAGCGTTTAACCGACTCAGCCACCCAGGTGCCCCCAAATAAAATCCTTTAAAAAATATAAAAAAGAAACAGATCTACATCACATCATTAATAAGAAAACTATGCACAGATCCAGTCATAATTATGCACACAATTAAGCGTTGTCAGAGCTCCAAAAAACTACATGAGTTGGTGCAGTAAGAATCAGCATAATGTCACTTCATCTTCCTTTAAGATTGTACATAGTATGTCCTTTTTCATATGAGTTCTCAGATAGTTATAAAGTAATATATTTAAAAACAGGGACTGTGGAAGTTTCCTTAAGGACATGCAGTGACACCATGAAGTACCAATTCCTTAGCAAACCATAATGAAGCAATTGCAAAGGCAACTGCCTACACCTCCAGGTAGAGAACAAAAGGCAGAGAAGCCAACTGCAGAGATACAAGGGGAGTGAGAGAAATCCTGCCAGTCTAAAGGAAGTGGTCGCTACCTCGCCTTATCCAGTTTTTGTCTTTCTCATATTGTCATTTCTTCAAATGTTTTCTCAAAAAAATGGAAAATCTGGATTACTACCTGATAGTGCCTATTTTTGAAGGATTGGCAATTAATTTCATTTGCAATGCACAACAATTGCCAAACAAAGCCTATCTGAAAACCAGATATAGTCTGTAGGCTACCTCTAAGACTAAAGACACCCCTGAAGTTGTAAAAAAAAGATACTCAACAACACTCTTTGAAGACAGTAAGACAGACCTTAGACCTTATCCAGGACCATCGCAATAAGCATAGCGACCCACACAATGGGATTTTATGACAGGGGAGAGAGACCAGACTCCACCCCAAATACCACATCAACACAGGGAACACCCTGCCAACGAGCAGGGTGGGCGTCAGTAGACAGAAAATCACTAAGAGGAAACATCAGGAATAAGGGCGGTTCTGGCTAAACTGACCTAACAGGGTTCTTTATGAAGACAGGCCAGAGCGATCAGACATCACCTGGGGGGGGGGGTGGAAGATGGGGAACCTGACCAGATATTGAGGGGTGATCAGATATAGGGGGTTCAGGTTAAACTGACCTAGCAGGGTTCTTTAAAAGGAAGTGCACTGATGGGCCATGGAGAAAATTTAGAAGACTGACTAAAAAATTTGGTCAAATGAAGAAACTTTGTCACTATTTGTCACTATTTTTCAGTGTCTCTCTACCTAAAAGCCAAGTTTTTTTACTTCCTAATAATGAAGAAAGATTTAAAAAAAAAAAAGTCATCATCCTGACTTTTTTTTTTTAAGATTTTATTTATTTATTTGACAGACAGAGATCACAAGTAGGCAGAGAGGCAGGCAGAGAGAGAGGAGGAAGCAGGCTCCCTGCTGAGCAGAGAGCCCAATGCGGGTCTCAATCCCAGGACCCTGAGATCATGACCTGGGCCAAAGGCAGAGGCTTAAACCACTGAGCCACCCAGGCGCCCCTCATTGTCCTTTTAAGAACTGTCCCTCATTGACTTTTAAGAATGCTTAACAATCAAATGCTGACCAACATGCTGCCACCTCCACGGACCAGAGCAGTATATGGTTTCAGTAACAATTTGTACAGATTTTGCCAAACTTGAAAATCTTCATTTTTTTTCTGCTACCACTCTCACAAAAAATACCAGAACACTATTTTAGCCTCTAAAGTCACAGCAGGTCAAAGACAAATGCTTTAAGAAAAGGTCAGAGGAACATGTCATCTAATGTACCAGACTCCAACTGAAAATTGAGATTGTATGTTCATTATTTTTCTTTTTTCCCTTCCTTCCCTCTTTCTTTCCTTCCTCCTTCCCCCTCTGCCTCTCTTTCTTTCTTTTTAAATGTATTTGAAAATAATCACAATAGCTGAAACGCAGACCTAACAGCAGTGCCTGATTTTGTGCTTTGCTTTGTCCCTCTAATGGAAAACATAACAAGTCTATCTTAAACTAAACCAAGTCCAAAGACAACACCTTGGCTCTAAGGGTCCATTTTATCTCTGCAATATTTGGCTGTGAAAAAAAAATCCTGGAAAAAAAGGGAAGGATAAACTGTAGTCCCATTCTGATGATGAAAGCAATGTCCACAGTCACAACCAAAATTGATCTCAGTAAAGCCAAGACGTTTACTTATTAAAGAGACATAAAAAACACAACTACTTCCAGGGCTTTGAATCAGAGCTGCAATTTAATTCACACTGAATTTGATTCTACTGTTGCTGAAGTCCTGAAGGGGATTTGTGGGGAAGTGCCTGGGAAGGAATGATGCCTCCAGCTTCAAGTCTGAATCCCAGATGGGATGTGGCTTGAGGAAATGTCAAGGCAAGAGGGGCTGAAATGGGCTGAAACATTTCTCTGCCTCCTGGCTGAGAGGCCTTCTGTAGCTCTTCTAACCCCTGGGAAAGGATCTCAGACTAGGGGCCTTGCAGGTGAGCAGGTCAGATCTGGAGTCTGCTCAGGTTTCTGAGAAACTCGGAGTTCCAGGATACCTGACAGATTCCTCTGAGCTTTCTGGGAATGAGTGAAAACTTCAGGAAATGGGAAACCATTATCTAACTGCTCTCTGAGTGGTTCTGGGATTCTATTTAACTCCAAAGTAGGAGAGCCCTGCATTAGAATTGCAGGAGCTTCTAGAGCCTTCCCAAGTTCACAGAGCTGATGTTCTAACCAAAAGCAGACTATGACCATTAGCTATTTAGTGGCCATCGTTGCTGGTTAGGGCTGGTGGTTCATAGACTAGAAAGTCACACTCCTCCCCAGGAAATAATCTGCATTATAATTAAAAGATATTTGGGCCTAGGTGTAAAAAATATGGAAATAAAAGTGAATAGTCTAATTGTAAGAACCCCCCCCAAAAAAAAAAAAAGATATTTGGTGCAAGAATCTCATTTTATGTAAGCAATTTTACAGTATACCCAGGAAGTCAAGTATTTATCTTAATTATCACAAGTCCCTGATATATACTTATATTTCGTGTACATTGTACATTTCAGGTACTATTCAGAAGTACAGTCCTTGAACCATCAAAATCCATATCACCTGGAAGATGGTTAGAAATACAAATTCATGGGCTCCAAATCAGAATCTTAGACTTCTTATGTACACTAAGATTCCAATGATTCTTATGTACACTAAAGTTTGTGCATCAACATCTCTGTCATCTGTGTATTATTGGCTTTTGGAATTCTACCAGATAGCTACCAGGTAATTTTTATGTACACTAAATTTTGTGAATCACTATTCTATCTTGTCTTTATATTGTTGTCTCTTTTTTTTTTTCAGAATTTATTTATTTGAGGGGCGTCTGGGTGGCTCAGTGGGTTAAAGCTTCTGCCTTCAGCTCAGGTTGTGATCCCAGGGTCCTGGGATCGAGCCCCGCATCGGGCTCTTCGCTCAGTGGGGAGCCTGCTTCCCTTCCCCTCTCTCTGCCTGCTTCTCTGCCTACTTGTGATCTCTGTCTGTCAAATAAATAAATAAAATCTTAAAAAAAAGAAAAGATTTTATTTATTTGAGAGAGAGAGAGAGAGAGAGAGAGGATAAGCAGGGAGAGGGAAAGAGAGAATACCAAGCGGCTCCATGCTGAGTGAGTGTGGAGCCTGATGTGGGGCTGGAACTCACAACCTCAAGGTCATGACCTGAGCCCAAAACAAGAGTCAGACATGTAACCAAGGGAGCCACCCAGGTGCTCCTCCTGCTGTTGTCTTTTGAGACTATACCAGACACTTACTTATTCACTGTCAAAGTCTGTTGTCTGTTCTTTTCTCTAATCTCACATAACATTCACTACATTATACATGTATAACCATTTTTTAAAAATTATGTGATGGGGCACCCGGGTGGCTGAGTCGTTAAGCATCTGCCTTCGGCTCAGGTCATGATCCCAGGGTCCTCGGATCGAGCCCCCCGTCGGGCACCCTGCTTGGCAGGAAGCCTGCTTCTCCCTCTCCTATTCCCCCTGCTTGTGTTCCCTCTCTCACTGTGTCTCTCTCTGTCAAATAAATAAATAAAATCTTTAAAAATCATATGTGGTAAGTCTTCAGCTTTTGCTGATGGTCACATTATACTAAAGAAGCACTGACTGGACACGGTATTAGAACCTCTACCCAAACCTGCATTCCACAACTTATTAGCTGTGGGGCTTCCTTGAGCAAGCTGGAGGTTCTCCGGCCCTCAGTCTTGCCGTAGGGAAAATATTATTATCTCAGAATTGTATGACCAAAGTTTAGATGATGAGCATCTATGTGAAAGATCTTTGTCAGAGCACTATTGTAAATTTCAGAAAATATCTGTATAATTATGATTAACAGATTAGGCTTCCCATTTCAAAACTTCCTGATTAAGACACTCTGACAAACGTCTGCTGTTTCTCAAAGGTCACCTAAGAAACTGCAGTCTTTTCTTTTTTTCAAGTAACTATGCCATGGTACATCACAGCACTTTTAAAAATAAATCCTATACTTTAGAAAGACTCATTATCAGTATAGAATCGCACACCTCATGGTATACACAGGGAGGTACTGCTATTCAGTTTCTCCAGATCAGGCTTAATAGTGCATATGCTGACCTGCAAATCAGGACGCAGGCTATATGGGATATAAAATGATACATCTCACAACTCTTGAAATTAAATTTATAGAACTGCTACACAAATACTGCTTTAAGCTTCAAAAGTTAATGTGAATAAAAGCAAAACAAACAAACAAAAAAAACCCCTAAGGAATAAAATCCACTGTGAGTATATACATGTTACATTTACATCAACCAAAAGAAAGAAGGAAAATTTTCTACTTTTTTTTTAAAGCAAATGTTTAATGTCTTATTTTTATTTCCCAAGGAAATGAGTAGGCATCGAAATGTCCACACTTTAAAAAAAAACAAAAACATAGTTTTTCCTCTTTAGTTCAGTTCCTTTCTCAGTTGGATTTCATTCTTTTTATTATGTCTATTTGCTGTAGATGCTATGTAAAGTAAACCTACTAAAATTTCAATACTCAAAATATACTCCAATGACTAAATGTCCCAAAATATACTTGCTGAGAATTTAAAAGCAAAAGGAGAGGTGTCTGATGGGCACACATCAGATGCCTGACAATCACAGTGAGACAGCATATGACGGATAGAAAGAACAAACAAGGGATGTTTAGGGCCTGGGTTCTAACTTCCGGGGTGATTTGGGAATTACCTGTAAAACAGGGAGGATTATGTGTATATTGGTTTTAATGCAACCTTCCAGGTGACTTACCTAATAGTAACTGTTGCTAGGATTTTCAGAAACAACTCCCTCTCTCAGAATATCTGCTTCTGCTTCCTGACTCTTCGGCAAGAATTTAAGACTTTCCTAAGGTATCTCTCTTTGCAAAACTCCCCGATTGCAACGAGAATAACAGTAGTTTATGTAGTGACACTCACTGTAGATGTAGGATCGCTCCTGCAGGGTTATCTAACAATACTACTTAAAAGACTGATAAAATTTCCAGAACCATGAACCTCGTGTTTTAATGCAAACCTTAACACAGTTGCTTTTGTGAAATAACCCTGGGGGTCTGTCCATACTTAGAAAGCGGTGGAAAGAAATGAACTGGGTAAAAGGCTTTGCACTGAGAAATTTCTGGAATTTCTGGCCTATGGATTTTTCCTAAAACCATTAAGATGCTTATGCAAATGTAAGTGGATTAGCATGAATGAGTGCTAATGGATTCCTTAATAAGATAACAGTCAGTATTCCCTAGAACATCTCCTGGAAACCCATGGTAGAAGAACAGAAGCGGGGGGGGGGGGGGGGGGGGGGGGGGGAAGGGGAGGGGAAGGAGGATGGCAGAATTTCTCTGCGGCTCCTTCAACTCAAAAAGTACTCTGGAAGTGATATTACAAGGGCATGACACGGGTTTGCCTCTGGCACTCTTGGTAGAAAAGTTGCCAATCAAATTGATAATTTCAAATTGAAACCCAAACCTTGGAGTAGAGACAAAAGATACTCCTGAGTATATAAGTGCCTTGGACCTTCATACCTCCACCCCAAATTCCTTGCTCCCCAACCCTTAGGTCCAAAAACTTGGAGTCCAACTTTAAAGACAACGATCCCATCTAATACCAGAGAGGTCAGATGATTTGTTCAAGGTCAAACAGCTGTCCAAATGCAGATAAATATTTAGGAATATTCAAAATGATTAGGGCTCCTGGCACAAGGCCTCATAACCATGATAAACCACAGGACCAGTAAAAACTCGGGTTTTTTCTTCTCTTTCTCTGCGTTACTCAAAGTTAACTTCTCAGAGCCTACAGATGTCACAAATACTTCCTAATGAATTTTCCTTAGAGAAAATTGTGCATTTTAAGTGCAGAAATTCTCCTGTCTTGCTCATATGCCTCTTCTAAAACACACTGGCATTTCCAGGAACATGAAAGCCTACAGTTAGTACAGCAGTTGAGGCACTGAGCTAAACTCCACACATATCATTGTCATTAAACTCTCACAACAGTATGACAGTGATATCATTATGACCACTTTCCTGAAGACCGTGAAGCTCACAAAAAAGAATGTCACATACCTATTCAAGGAAGAGTCACACTCAAACCTACATCTTTAGGACCTTAAACTTTTGTTCCACTGCGTATGCGAAAAGGCCCAACTGGGTGCATGTGGTTATTATTAATTTTAGGATTTGAGTCAGGACTTATCTCCTTTGCTATAGAAAAGTCCTGCCTTCTATTTGATGCCCGGGCACGCAGCCAGGAGCCATGTATGCCCATCGGTGACATGAGGAGGGATGGGCTCTATGAATGGCGAAGGTACAACCTGATGCCTTCCCCGTATGCTTGTAAACCTTTCTGATGTGACCCATTGAAAAAGCTAGTCAGTTTTACAAAGAGATTAAATCACTGATTCCTCAACAATGGAATTAGCGAATCACTAAAACAGGATTATCCACGTTTGTTATTTTAATTCCTATAACAAGTATTTATTAATCAACTATTATGTGCCAGAAATGATGCTAGCCCCTGGAGATACAGTAGTGGGTACTATTAGTTTCAAATACTCCACTCTGATTTGCTTCAGACGTTTTAACTCTTTGCTACACATAGATGGGCTTGTAACACCTGCCTATATATATATATTTTTTTAATTTCTTTTCAGTGTAACAGTATTCATTGTTTTTGCACCACACCCAGTGCTCCATGCAATCCGTGTCCTCTCTAATACCCACCACCTGGTACCCCCAACCTCCCACCCCCCGCCCCTTCAAAACCCTCAGATTGTTTTTCAGAGTCCATAGTCTCTCATCACCTGCCTATAATTTAAAATGCATTTCTATTTGATGATAAAACATAGTTCCTTACACCCCAATTCTGTTCATTATTAGCAGTTATTCTAGTCATGTATAATATAAATTCACACTCATTATATTTATTTTCATGATTCTCCCCCATTCTTCTTTTTTTTTTTAATTTTATTTATTCATTTATTTGACACACAGAGAGAGGGAACACAGGCGGGGGTTGGGAGAGGGAGAAGCAGGCTCCCTGCTGACCCGGCAGCCTAATGCAGGGCTCGATTCTGGGACCCCGAGATCATGACCTGAGCCAAAGGCAGACACCCAACAACTGAGCCCCCAGGTGCCCGTCTTTTATTTTTCTTGCAGCCAAAAAAGCTTTGTTCCAAAGTGCGTGTCATCAGCACGAACTACCCCCTGACTGATGAAAAGACACGAATCACACGACGGAGAGCTCTGGCAGATACTCTTTATAAACTGTCAATATGAAGTGTTTCTTTGAAACATGTAAATAATAAGAAATAAAAAGGGGTACGTACACTCACGTAAGAAGGCAATAACCATAAATTCCGGTATGACTGAACCACATGAAATTGGCAATACATAATTTTAAGCAACAAAAATGGGTCCTGGGATCGAGTCCCGCATCGGGCTCTCTGCTCAGCAGGGAGCCTGCTTCCTCTTCCTCTCTCTCTCTCTCTCTCTGCCTGCCTCTCTGCCTACTTGTGATCTCTCTCTGTCAAATAAATAAATAAAATCTTTAAAAAAAAAAAATGGCAATTTCATATGCTTCAACCTGATATTTACTTTGACTCTCCTCCCTGAACCGGTTTACATACTATCACTAAACAACCAGAGTGTCCACCCAAAGTCTTCCACTGAGTAAAATTCTTTTTCAAAGGTATCATAACACTAACTTCTCTGACAAACCCTAACAGCATCCTACATGCTGATTCTGAATACGCCCCATCACTGAAAAGATTTCTGATTTATTCTGTCCTGGTCGATAACTGAAGTACAAAGTCAATCTGTACAAACTGAGGTACAAAATCCATTTTCTGTTAACAGGATTTGAGAGCTAAAGCTAATATTCCGTATATATCAAATATAAACCCCACACCATTAAAAAGAAAAAAAAAAAACTATAACCAGAAGAGCTCACTAAATATAATTAAAGAAAAATATTAGGAGTCTGAAAGGGCTGAAGGGCAAAAGGAAAAAAACAAAAAGCTAAGTCTTTTAGGACTACGAAAGTTAAAGATTTGTTTTTCTCTAAATTTGTTAAAGAGAATCTGTCTCTGGGTTGAGAACTTGCTTGCAAAGTCTCTGCCTAGAGCAAGATATTCAGAGCCAACTTGTTAACTCCTAATAAAACAAGGCTTGGAAGGAAAATGCTTCCAGCCCCATAAGCAAAGTGTACCAGCCAGCCCTGTGATAATACCATACGACTGGTTTTCTTAGGTGTATTTTCCCCTTATTATCAACTTCCTTTTTCCATCATATAAGATCCACAAAAACATATACATCTACCATAAAGCACTTGAAGCTGGACACCTCTGTGCTTTGGCAGAAAAAGCTCAGAGGACCTATTATGTTCCATGGAAAAAGTGAGTGTTATTCACTTTCACCCTTATTGTAATCTCAGCCCTCCCCATCTGAACACCACTGTCCCTTTTGGTTTGATAACATTGACCATTTCAAGTATTCCTGGAGCTTTCTGTATAGGTTAAAGCTAATTACATCTAATAATATCTTTGTTTTTATTCTTTATTTTAATCTGAAACTGTAATTTCAGAGGTGAGTTCAGCACAAGAGAAAAAAAACAGCATTTCAGAAACTTAATATTATTGTTTAGGAGCATTCTACCTTTGCCAGTTGGCATTCTGTGTGTATTAATTCTTTAATTCAACCAATTAAAGAAAAGTTAATCAAAGAAAAAATAAACCCATAATTCACTCTTTTCCATTGGCCTTTCTCTTTGCTTTTTACAGGACTTAAATATTTCAGGCCATTATTTCAAGGAAAATATTCAATAAACTAGCTGGAAAAACCTCAAAGGGATGCTTTTTGTAGGCTACATATATGGTCCCTAATTTTTACTTAACAAAGGTGTTACTGTCCTTTTCAGTGGAACTGACTATTGCTAAATCTTTAGCTCAATAATAACCAATAGAAAAAAAGAATGATTTTAACCCGTTACTAATTTGCTAAGGATATTTGTAATATGAGTTAAACAGGCAAAGATTGTCTTTTTTCTCTCAACTGAGATAGCGGATAGCAAATAAGATTAGTCATAATATCATATGTGTACAAATAAAACTGTCTTAAATGCATATGTGTTCAAATAAGTTCATATATTCAATTCGATTCGATTACTATTTACTAAAATAAGTCCTTACAATGTTCAAAGTCCTATGTTCATAGGAATCTGGGGAGAGCACAAAATGGATGTGTCCCTAAGATGTTCTTTGAAAAACCCTGCAGTCTAGTAGTGGGATTATTCAAAACTAAATCAAGGGGTGCCACGGTGGCTCAGTCCTTTAAACGTCTGGCTCTTGGTTTCAGCTCAGGGTTGTGGGATGGAGCCCAGGGTCAGATTCTGCACTCAGGGGAAGTCTGGTTTAGATTCTCCCTCTAGCTCTTCCCTCTCCCTCCCCCACCCCTGCATGCACAAATTCTCTCTCTCTCTCTCTCAAATAAATAAATCTTTAAAAAAAAAAAAATGAGTCGGGCACCTGGGTGGCTCAGCAGATTAAGCCTCTGCCTTCGGCTCAGGTCATGATCTCAGGGTCCTGGGATCGAGTCCCGCATTGGGCTCTCTGCTCTGCAGGGAGCCTGCTTCCCTCTCTGTCTCTCTGCCTGCCTCTCTGTCTACTTGTGATCTGTCTCTGTCAAATAAATAAATAAAATCTTTAAAAAAAAAAAGAGTCAAGGTTACTATAGAACATGGAACTTAGAAAGGTGACAGCTTGAAAGGCCTGACGTTAGAACTCATCGCCTGACTTAAATTCTATATGAGTCCAGATTCATCTACTTCCTTAGGAATTCAGGATTCCTAAATCAGATCATCTCAAATTCCTGCAAAAGGTGAAATGAAGGCCTATCACCAGTCAGGTGAATGACGAGTTCAACCATGTCGAGCACAGGCAATTCTCATGTTCATCTTATAGCTTCTTACATAGCATTTGTACTTAGCTTTGAGCACCCTGTGAATTTAAGTGCTTTGCAGCTTTTAACTGTAAATCATCGAAGAAAAAATAAATAATTTTTATTTAATTGATCATAAAGCTAGAGAATTCTCTGACTCTAACCCACTGATTTTCCCAAAATAAGATGATGTCACCACAATCATACTAGATTTTTAACAAGCTGGACATTTCCTGGTCTACCTAAAAACTCATTTCACAACTCTGTAGGTTCTTCATCTGGGCAGGACAAATGGAAACCTGAAGCTCTGAGAATTCTAAAGCACACTGTAAGAAAAAGCTAAGAACTAAAGAGACCTGAACCTCCATAAACCCCTAACTGTGTCACCTCCTTCAGTTCCCTATGCTCCCACTGTTACCCAAATACGGTTGGTCCAGAATCTGTTTCAGGCATTCTCCTCACCAAACCCCATCCCAACCATTCTCTCTTACTGCCAGATAATCACAACAGCCCCCTGCAGTGTCAGATGCCCCATTCTTTACCCTTCCCTCCATCTTCAAAACCTGTCTCCTCGTCCATCTTCTTTCCTTTAGGTTCTAAAGACAACGTGGCTAATTCTCTTTCCCTTAAAGGCCAAGCATCTTCTGTGCCTCAGATCCCATCCTTTCCTTGTTTGTGAGCTCCTGCTTGTCACCCGTCTCCCTCTCCCGAGCCTTTGCCTCCACCGGCTCCACTGTCTCTCTCTTGAATACGGGGGACAGGGCAGGGAGTATGTGTTAAACTTAATCCTAATGCTGCAGTTAGTTGCTTTATATCCTTTCCTGACTAAGCCAGTGTCTTCTCTCCTCATTTCCATGCCACCTTCCCTTCTTAGAAGCATATATGCTCCCTTTGTTGTCACACTATGAAGAAACAGCTCCCTCCAATGTAATCATGGTCCCCTTTTTGCCAAAGCTAAGAACCTCCAAATACCTCTTCCCCTGCTCCTCTCTTGGCACCCTTGATAACATTTCTCCAGCAGTAACCCATCTTGCCTGGCTTCCATGAAATCTCACTTTCTTCCTAACCATATCTTCTCAACCCATGG
Source organism: Neogale vison (assembly GCF_020171115.1). Lineage (NCBI taxonomy): Eukaryota > Metazoa > Chordata > Mammalia > Carnivora > Mustelidae > Neogale > Neogale vison. The sequence goes on from NC_058093.1 coordinate 11,479,328, forward strand.
CCCTTTTCTTCTCAAAGCTTCCAATCTCTTCCTGTGCTCATCTGCTTTTTTTAGCGAATGCTCTTTGGGTGGGATTTTAACTATCATGTCAAATACACTGACTCCAAAATTCATTCTCTAGTCCTGTCCAATGGTCAGCTAATTCCACATCTTGAATGGCCCAGTGGATATCTCTACCTAGTTCCCCAACTCTCAAAAAGTTATAAGCAATGGATCAATTTATATTGTCCTATCTCTGTCAAAACCATGAAGAGCCACGTAAGCTCAAAACCTTGAATTCTACTTTGATTTGTTTTTCTCTCTCCCACACGTATCTGGCACTGGCCATTTCTCTTTCTCACTGCTGCCATCAAAAGCCAAGGCCTCCCTTTCCTATCTTTACTTGCACAGACGGCCGCAATAGATTCTATTTTGCCGACTTCCTCCTAGGTGCACCTGCTGCCCTTATCCCTGCCACCTGCCTCCTCCCTGCCATACACACTCACCCCCACACACAGAGGACTGCTAAAGAAATTTCTTTTTTATATCACCGTTTACATGGTATCACTCCCTTGCTGAAAAACTTTCACCGATTCTCAATATACCTCAACCGCTTTCAGAGTTCCCCAAGGTAAGGTCCCAACCTTATTCTTTCATCATTAGAACACCCATATTACCCCCAGTCAGATGCCCCCCAAAAATCTCAGCTCCTTTACCATTTTTTTTTAAGATTTTATTTATTTATTTGACAGAGAGAGATCACAAGCAGGCAGAGAGGCAGGCAGAGAGAGAGGAGGAAGCAGGCTCCCTGCTGAGCAGAGAGCCCGATGTGGGGCTCGATCCCAGGACCCTGAGATCATGACCTGAGCCGAAGGCAGTGGCTTAACCCACTGAGCCACCCAGGCGCCCCTCCTCTACCAATGTTTGATGCTATCAACCCCACACCTAGCTTTTCGGTTTCACCAATTAAAATGTTAGCCATCCCGGGCATCACAGGATAGTGCTGCGATACATGTACTGTCATTCTAGACAGAGTGAACAGCCACCGATATTTTCTAGACACTCCTGCTCTTTTGCACCTCTGCATCTATACCGATGAACTTGGCAACTGCCTGAAGTGTTCTTCCTTCTCCTTCTCTCCTTGCAGAACTCTACTGTCCTTAAGGTGTAACTCATGGGCTGCTTTTCAAATTACCCTCCTCTCCGATCTAACACTTGTTAGGTAAAACTTACGGACCATTCTCTGTGCTACTATAACACAAGTTTATACTACTGCTCTACATTCGCCAGATGGAGGGCTGCCTCCCCTGCTAGGTTGACAGCAACCCAACTAGAGGCTGGAACCACATCTTACGTGCTTCTGGATGTTTCTCACTGCTTTTAGCCATGAAAATGGCCTGTAGTAGAAGCACTCACTAAACATTTAATTAAAATGAGTTCTGTAACTGTGACTAATTATCTCGCAAGGAGGGACTATGCAACGTTCCCTACTTAGAATCCTGCCAGGTATATAAAGTTGATGCTCAAACTAATTTTACAGATGCTGGCTTTTTGAAACCAAGAGCTCTGTCTTAAACTTCTTTCAAATAGTAATTATCTATGATAGATAATGGATGGACAGATGAGTAAGGAAAAAAACATCATTTTCCCCTTTCCATCCTTTCAAAATGGCATCATAAATAGTATAAATATAAGGAGATAGCAAGTTCCTTTCTTTTCACCTACAAATCATATTGTTGACAAATGAATGCTTCACATTTTAACATTTATGCCCATTAATGAACAAACAAAGTTCAGGCCAAAGAAGCAGCTGCCAGGACAGCCAGAACGAGCTTCGTGAGATCCAAGCAAGGAACCGGCCCTTAGCTCGGGTCCCTGGCATTTCCCCACACGCCATTCTTCCACTTCCGACACTACCAACATGTTTCTAATCGGGGGGCCAAACAGGCTAACGTGAGTGACAAATGAACACCAGTGACTCTCACAGTAAAAAAAAGCACAAGGCTCTTCCAATAAGATGAAAAGCGGCTGGGAGAGATGTTTCTATTTCCACAAATATTTGTGTAAAATTTGTCTAAGTTCAAGAGTTTCTGCAGAAGCCAAGGACTTGACGTTGGCCTTACTTCAGGCAAGATACGGTACAGGCAGAGGGACCAAATTCCTTGCCGCACACCTTTATTTCCATCCAAAGCTGAAAGAAAATCTCTCTCATGACTCAGAAAAATTAGGTAGACAGAAGTAAGTTGCTTCTACCTCATCAGAGCTAAACAACAGCAGAGGGAGAAGTCCCGGCCGTTGATTAAAGACATTGTCGTGACCACCGATACCGCCGTGGCTAAGCGGGGACTGCCTGGTAGAACCAGGTCAGGGGACATGGATTCTTCTATTCAACTCGGAGGCACCACTTTGTAAATGACACAATCATTTTGGGGTACAAGAGGTGCTTTAAATGTGGTAACATTATATCATTTCAGCTATAATGATCATAATTACTTATTTCTTTTAATCACAACCCACTTAACCACTTTAGTACAGAGGACTAGTTCAAGGAGTTTAATTTTCATTCAACATCTAATCTTTGTGTTTACTGAAACCCTTCACGGGCTTTGTTTACTGTCTGCTTGCTGGCCTGGACGTTTGATCTTGCAAGACTAGATCAGACAGGGTCAGATAAAATACTGATTACTAGAATAAACCAGGCTTGGAAAAGTAACACTGGTTTTTTACAAATCCTCATTTCTTCCAGCTCTTTAATATTTTGCAAAATAAGTCCAAATAAATAAAATTAAGACAACTAACAATCAGGGGGTTCTTGAGCAATGATTGAGAAAAGAAAAGTGATGAGGATAATTTTGCTTTCTGGCCAAAATAGGGGGTTTGGTTAGGTCCGTTCATTGTAGTGGTGTTATTTTATGACACAAATAATTTTACAATATTCACAAGTATTTGTGTGAACTTGCAATGACCCCTTAATTCTTTTTTTTTTTTTTTGACCCCTTAATTCTTGTGACAATGAAATAGTTGAGACTGACCTGACCAAAGATGACACTTCATTTTGCTTTTGGTGTCAGATGAAAAACATTTTAGATATGACATTATTTTAACTTATTAATTTTTAATTAGGAGACATTTAAAATATATGAGTCCTTCTTTGTTAAGGCACTTTTTTATTCTTAGAAGATGCCCTGCAGAAGCAGATTGCCAGAGAGTATCATTTCCAATGGTACTTCATATATAATTGCCACTTAGTTTCATAAAAATGATGAGGCAACTTCATATCTACATAATTAATAGAAAAGAGGTTAAAAAAATAAGTGTTTCATTAAAGTGTGCAGAACTTATGAAAGAAAAACTGATGGGGTAAATTCAACATAATCCCAAGAATTTTTGAAAATCATTTAGTAGCAGCATGAACGTTTCCAGGTCCCTGTGGGTTATCCTTGGGTCCAACACTGAAACTCCTAAACATTAAACAACTGTTAATACTGGTCTTTTTTCCCCTCTGCTTTTACACAGAATGTAGATTTTCTTTTCCTCATACTTAGGAGCTTATGAGCTCTACATGGTAAAATCGAGGCAAGAAGCAATTACAGTATGAGATGAACAGCAATACAAAATACCATCTAAACCAACCTACTACCCTATCTACCCACCAAAAATTCCTGGGAAGCAGGTTCATAGTTCTGGATGTTAAAAGCAGAGGATGCCAACCGTCTCTCCCCATCCATCCTGAGTTAACACTAACGATAACTCAAATATGTCTGTGTCAACCATGATTGTCTTTGAAATTAAAGAAAAAAGGTAAACACAATGTACTCTGCTGTGATCACTGGGGAAAATAAAGTTAACATGCTAAGCCAAACTAACTTAGGACATTTTAAAGAATAAGTGTAAATAGTTTAGCTGTAATAACAACAAATTCAAAAAATGCGCATTAAAATGTTTACTTCCAAATTCAGACAATTCCATTTGTATATCGTTTTTACATCTGTTTTTAATGATATCAAATTATTGATTGTTCATTTTTCTCATATTTATTTAAGCATTAACTATAGAATTTGCAATCTGATCCCTTTTTTTAATCCTACTGTAGACTTTTATTTTTGCCAGGTTTTAGTCATATTTACTTTGATCTTTCCGAGTATATAATTATTTTACTGTTTATTTATTTCTATGAGAAGAGAAAAAAATTTTGACCTAGGAGATCTATATGTGGCAATTTGTAACAGAATCACATAGCTTATGTTAGGAAATCATGGTTTTGATTAAGAAGCAACCATTTAGTTCCCACTGTTTTATTAAAACAGACATTAGCAGATAATAGGAAACATATTTAACAATGTAGCTGCATTTAGTTTGGGACATTAGTAAGTTAGCATGAGATTTTCTTCTATACGTTGTATCAGCCAGGCTACATGTAAATTGGTAATTTGGGGGTGGAAACGGGGGAGGTAGGGGGGCAAGGAAGGACACGACACTCCAACTGCCAGGTTCGCAGGAAGAGCCCTAAGGTAGAATGCTGCTTTTGCTATTACTCATTCCCAGATCTGAAACTCATTCCTTGTCTTTCTCATTTTGAAAATGGATGGACACAAACAGAAATGTTACAAACAAAATCATTCCTTTCCCATGAGAAGTGGATTCTACTCGATGGGAACTCCCACGGTGACATCTATTCATAGCACAAAGCTTCTTTCAGATGAAATGTGCCTGGATAGGTCCGACACTGCCTTTTCCCTGAGGGTCGAAAGTTAATAAAATATACTTCTCTGGGTGTTTATTTTCTGTACACCATTATACCTGCCACGAATTCTTTGTTTTTCCTCCCACTCCCTTGGTTGATGAATCAACACCACTTGAACTGTTTTACGGCAGCTTGTGTTTACTTCACACATACCTTAACCTTCCCTTTTCTCCTCCTACTGACACACACACACATGCACACACACACTTCTCAACAGCAATGACTGGCTCCATCTCCTTGAACAGCAAGTGCACAGAGTGTCTGGCAGCCTCTTCAGGTGTGGGTCCTTGACCTCCTGATTGAAATCAAGGTCTCAGTCCGCTTTTATGACACTTAAGATTTAACTGTGCATTTACTATCTTGAAAAAAAAAAAGAGCTTAAAGAATTGAATCTCTAAGAGAGAAAAAAAAGTAGAAGATATAAGTGCGTGCGCACGCGCGCGCGCACACGCACACACACACACACACACACGCGCGGTTCTGTAGTGGCAATTCTGAAAACACTAGAGTGGAGAGCTTCTGAATCTGGAATTACACTCCAGCCTATTACAAGACGGCTCTCTCTTCCTTTCCTCGTCCGACAGCAAGTAAATGGGATCTAACAAATGACCTTGAAGCTGCATGATTCTTTTGATTTTTAGCCAAAGAGGATATGTTCAAACACTTCAACAGTCTTACTTTAAAAGAAAAACTTGGAGACAACACTTAGAGAAAAGAAACCCTTCTGAACTACACAATCCCATCTTATAATGAGAAGGAGGTATTCATCTTACCCTGTCTGAGAGTTAATATTAGTAATATTGTAAAGCAAGTGCCCAAAGTAGAACCTTCATGCTTCTAAGAATTTTAGGATGCTGAAGAGAAATGGATCTTAATTCAATTTTCAGTGCACTTTAGCTCCTTCTGGGTAGTTCAACATCTTGACTTTCCTTATAAACTGGATATTTGGAATAAAATGCTCTCGGTCTTTTGTAATCAGAAATGTGCTGCCGATGCATGTAAAGTTCACGCCCTCAAAAGATAACCCGGGAAACAGGATCCCAAAAACTAAACGGCCAACAAGCGTTACTTCGATCGCGCCTCCCTGGAGGACACCGGCAGGTAGTAAAACAAATAATTCATCTTTTACTTTTACCTGCCCACCGTAAATGGTCATCTGAACCCCGGATGGGGGCAGGGAACTTTCAGCAAGGCTGTGAATACCTATAATAGGGCTTGATGAATGATGTCATAACCACGAGAAAACAGGGCCGGACCCTCAACCATCCAAGAGTCCCCAAGTCCGCTCAGGAGCTGGTGGCATCTGCATTTGAATAGCATCTGAGTTGGGTTGGAACCTCAGAATGTTTCCAACATTGACATATTTGTACAGAAAAAAGACCACTGATACATCTGAAGGGCTGGATGGTGTAAACAGCACACCACGTATCATACAGGACACTGTCTTTTCAGGACGAGATACATCTCCACATTTACCATATTACTGCTAGTACTACCGTTACTATTAACTATTATTTTAGCATTCTAGTGTTACAGATATTATTTATTAAAAGGTTTCTTTATGCCAGTATTAACCTAATTAGTCCTCACAGCTAGTGAATGATTCAGATACTTTCATTGTTTCAATTTTCAGATGAGGAGACTGAATCTTGGTGAAGGTAAATAACTTGCTGAAACACACACTAGCAAAAGGGAGAACAGAAATTTGAACACAAGGCTGCTTTACAAGAGAGTCCCTTTGACAGAGCGGAGACCACTGCTCTGGAACGGTCACCAAATAAACACATCAAAACTCCATTTCTAACCAAAGATTTCCTGATTCCACAGCCAGCAATCATTTCAATTTGTTAACTGGTACTTGAACTATCAAGTGCAGATTAATCCACAATGACTGCTTTTGAATTTCCATTAATATATTAATGGAAATGATTTATTGTTTGAGCTTTTTAAATAGACATGCCTATCTGAAATAAACCATTTCAAATATTTCTAAAAATCTTGGCCTTCACATGCATCTCTTACGAAAATGGTAAACTTCACGTATTATGCATCAAATTTTACTTTAGTTCTAATACCATCTTAGTTTTAAGGGAGATAATTAGGATCTCCTGTAGGAAATATTAAGAAACTTACCTTGGTAAAAATTATATATATAATTTTATAAAAGTGTATACAGAAAATTAGCATAAACTCCAAAGAACCAATAATTCATTGACCTAAGAAACTAAAAATAGGCTTTAAAAACAAAAATGTCAGTTTACCTTTAATCTTCTTGTACTTCTTATACCATCTCCCAAACTCCTGGCACTTGGTTGCTGACACGTTGGCATAATATGTGCTATTTACAATGGATGAAATCATACTCTGAAAAGAAACAGGAAATAATAGTTATGTTTTCCACCATCAAGTACTTCTTTTTAGGGGTAAGAAGTCTCGCCCACACCTACCTCCGTTGTCTTTTAAATCTGAAGTAGTCATCCTCCTGCAAACTAAACTATCAAACATCAAACACGATTACCAAAATTTACTCTTTCTTTAACTTCTACTTGTATGATGACAGTGTTTTCTCCAAAAAGCCAACCTTGGGGCAATGTCAAAGATGGAGGAGGCAGGACATCTGTACAGATTAGATACAAAGGGAGAGAACAGTTGTGACTTAGGAGCAGAGTAAAAGGTGAGATCAGATGCTCCAGCATTGGTAATTCAAATAATGCCTTTCAGATGTTTCTGTTCTGCTTCCAACTGCAACAAGCTTACACAGCCAAGAATCTGAGAACATCCGTGCTACACACTGCAGAACAACATTTAGGGAAATAAGTTAAATTAATATAATTTATAGAAACGTGTGATTAGCACTTGTGTGAAAATTCACCAAATGAAAAAATTAACAGTGCTATTTTAGAGCAGGAGAAACTAAACATAACACTTGTACTGTGTTTCACCCAAAAATGAATCAAAGCTCAAACTTTCTGAGTGCTTAAGTACCTCATTCCTTTTTGCTTTTCATCCCTTCTCCCTCCTCAGCTCTAGCCTTTAGCTGATTTGTTTGTAAATGGGATGGACAGGAAAGAGAAGAGTATAACCCGACTTAGCACTAAAAAATTAAATTATAATTGCACACCTTGAATGCAATTTCCTACAGGTATGTTTTCAGTCAATATGGCATGTTTAGACCAACATTTGTAACAGATGTTAATTTATATACCTGAACTGACTGTGATAATACAGTCACAAATTTATACAGAGATTTTTACTTCACAAACTCTATCTAAAAACAAATGGACATAAACTCGAGAGATCCAAATGGCTTCTGTAAGGTCTTATATCTTGCCTTTGAAATCTCACCTTTCTTCAAAAAGGTATCTCCAGATATGGATGGAACAGCTGTGTAAAATCTCAAAACTTCAAATGGTATTTCTTCAAAGTAGTCACAATAAAGAAGATAACCATAAATCAAGCCAACAGCAAGTTATTTACTGAGAGGTTCAAACACCAGCAAACAGTACTGCATAGACTCCCATTTAAAACTGCTCCCTCACTGAGCCCATAAAGTCCCTCTTTTTCAAAAATCACTATGCAGTGCTGGTGGGGGAGGGGAATTCTAATTCAATTCACAGAAACCTCTTTGGCCCTTTCTACATAGCAGATGGCTAACCTCCCCCGGTTGCTGATCTCTAAATGACAATTCTGTTCTCTAAGGGGAGATAGTAAGAACCTTTTTAATCTGAGGATCTGAACACAGCCCTGGGAACACAAAGATCCGGTATCACCTGACTGTATCACCAAACTTCCAGATCCTTCTGCACTGACTTAGAGGATCAGTGGACTCCTAATCTTCCTGAGGCAGGTTCTGCTTTGTGTGTTACTAACAAAGAAGTAAAGAAGTCTCTTGGCTAGCTGGGCTAGTTCCCTCTCTGGGCTGAGTTTTTCTCTTTGTCTTAATCTGTGAAACCCTTGAGGACAGTGACTGTGTCTGTTTCATTTCCCCCCCAACCCCCGCCAAGTCTAACACACTTCTGAGGTGGGACATCTGAGTCACTGAAATATAACAGATGAAATTTTAAAATGTCAAACTGAAATGTCATAATAATGAACATTTTAACATGAAAGTGGCCTAATAATAGATACCCCAGCTATGCTGGTGTATATGGATAATTGCGGAGGTACTTGTCATCTCTGTCTGCTGTTTGTATGGATGTTATCCTCCGGAGAGGCACAGGACAGGTGGTCATTACAGGAAATCAAGGTACGCCTCCTATTGCAAAGTCGGTCTGAGAGGCAGACTAAAGTGTCTCAATTACTACCTGCAGCTGTCCAGCAACTCTTCCTCGCCCCTAAGACCAGGCCACCAACCCATGTCATTGCGGCCCCAGATGATCCACATTTCCCACATTCTCTAACCTCCCTATTTTGTCCTTGTTCCTGATGTGTCTTCACTGCACAAAGCCAGTGTCAATCTATGTGGAAATGTACTTAATATCTGGGCTTCCATGGTCTCCATCACCAGATCTTTTTTTTTTTAAAGATTTTATTTGACAGAGAGAGAGAGAGAGCACAAATAGGCAGAGAGGCAGGCAGAGAGAGAGGGGGAAGCAGCTCCCTGCTGAGCAGAGAGCCTGATGTGGGGCTCGATCCCAGGACCCCGAGATCATGACCCAAGCCGAAGGCAGAGGCTTAACCCACTGAGCCACCCAGGCGCCCCTCCATCACCAGATCTTATACTAGAATCAGGTTCACACAACCCATTTAAAAAAGAAGTTGACTCCCCACAGACTCAATCAGATTTGTTCTCTTCCGCAGATAATTATAACTGAGTTTCTATCTCTACTGGCCATGGCAGGGGTGGGGGGGGGTGTAGATTTAAACTAGGAGTTTAGCAAAGGATTTAGGTAGCAGATAAAGAAAATTTCCGAGGTAATGAGAATCTTTAGTCCCTCAAAGGTCTCTGAGTTTGTGGCACATTTTATTCATATTAATTCCCTGCAGGTCTTTACATCTAGTTGACACTCAAACTAGTTCTACTGATAAGAATTTTCATAATTCATCTTCAGAGAGCTTTAAAAGCAGAAGAGATACATCTGGGGCATATTTCAGATGAAAGGTCATGTTATGTCTTATTATTCCAGCTTCAAACATGAATATTCTCTAACCCTAAATTAGACTGTTACATTCTCATAGCCTGAGTTCGAACTTCTGGGCCTCACTGGCACACATACACAAAGACATCTAAATGTTAGTGTCAATTTGTTTTTAAAAAAATCAAAGTTACTTCACTATAAACAACACTGAAAGGAGCCACTATGGACCCAGCATATACTGACTTTGCTCTACTTGGAATAAAGTTTTCCGGAGGTCCTGGGGAATAGACAATCTGCATTTACCACATTTCATCCATTTTACAGCCACATTTTTTAAATACTTTAATGTCACCGAAACTGGAACGCATCTTACAATCAGGAGCATCTCAGACCTGATGAGATACAGTTGCTGCAAAAACAGCATGAGTAATGATTAAAATCTCTCCCACCAACCACTCTGCCAAAAAAACCCTAATTTCCATTTACTGCTTTTTTAAAGTATGTACATAGTTTTATACTTTATACTGCTCTTTTACGTTTTCCAGGGATGCTAGAGCAACCACACAATTGGACTTTTAAGAGCTCCACATTTTTTTGACAAATGAAGAAAGATTTGAGTGGGCTTTTTCAATCCAGACCACAACCAACTTCTGAGCCTCCATGTTGCATAAAAACAATGTTGATACAAATAAGCCAAAAGAGATGTGTGTTATTTTTAACGCTTGAAGGGATAATGTTTCACTGAGGCTCATATGAAAACGACTTTGCCCTTATGAAGCAAGCTTCATGGCATGGTGGTGGGCTGAGACAAGGAAAGTAGAGGGCACACACACACACTGGGCAATCAGACAGACCCTCAGGTACTTAGTCACAGCCATCAGCACCAAGGAATAGTAAGTGTAGATAAAACTGTGCTATGAAAAATGTTATGTGTTAAAATAAATAGGAAGGTTTAACACATCTTCCCAACTACAGAAACTTTTGGAAAATTTCAGACTTCTTTGTAATTCATCATTACATCTTAAATACGAAGATTTTAAATGAGGAATAAAATCCAGGTTTCCTCATTTGCATTCACTCTGACACATAGTTTGCTGGCTGTATTTGAAAATTATTTAAAATAATAATAATAGTTATTATTATTATTATTATGTATTTGAGGGTTTAAAATATAGCAGAATCAAAATTTACTAGCCAATCTGAATTTGCACCAAGCCAAATTGCAAGAGATTATACCGTTTTAAATATATATTGTTTAGACAATAAAATATATTGTTTTAGTATTTGCTACTATTAAATAGATGCCCTTATCTAAAAATAGATTTCCTTTCAGGCTCCTGAGACAAATTTTAAATTTTAAACTCACTTGTTTGTTTTTGACGAGCTCAGAGACTAGATGTCACCTGTGATATGGCTGCATTTTTCTAAATGAGAGCCAGGAAGCTCAGAATGAAGCATCTTGTCCAAAGTCAAATGGCAGTGGAAAGCCCCATAAAAAGACACTAGTACCAGGCCACGTTATTTCATGGGTCTCTTACAAAGGGAAAGCAAATTTTCACCACCACCTCCATCAGCTGGTACAAACTCAACAGCGGATATTGCAAACAATTCTTCAGACCAAGAAGACACAAGGTGTGACCAAAGCAAAACATCAAGTTGTGACCTTGGGCCCCTACAAGAGTTAATTAAGGAGTTCAGAAAACTAAGGAAACTGGAGACAGTTTAAACCGTAATAGGAAGAGCAAAACAATAAACACAGGTTAAGGCGATTGGTACAAAACATGTGAAAGACAGAGACCTCAGCACGGCCTCCCCCTCCCCAAGAAAAGGAGGATAAAATAACTGGATATCCTTTACCACACTCTCCTTGGCTTAGCGGGATTTATTTGTTTGAAAAGCAGTGTTCTACTAAGAGTAGCTAAGCTGCAGATACATAATACACTTGCTATAAAAAAGAACATTTTAAAACCAAAGTGAATGGTTACACTTTCTGTCAGTAGGAACGCCCTGTCTCAGCAAGAAGAGCGTCAGGGTGGGGAGAGAAGCTGGCATCTCGTAGCATGTCTACGGGGGAGAGAGCGTGATGCAGGCCATGAATAATATATGCATTTTTTTGCTCGTTTTCAGCCTTTTTATTCTGCTTTGCGGTATGCTAAATTACATATTAAACATGAGATTATAATGATACGTCCATCAAGTACAGTAAAGGGAAAAACCTGATCTGGAGAAATTACTTTGTCATGAAAAATTCAGTTAATGGTACTTGGCAGCCTTCCGCTCTCCCTTTTGTCCCCATCTCTGAGCTATACGATCAGAATTGAAAACTTGGCCGTTCTAGCTGAAGGAAACCCTTCGGCTGGTCTTCGACTACGGCGGGACGGCATCTGAGCGCTCCTCCCTACCGTGCTGCGGGAGGCTCCCTCGTCTGCGAAAGTCGGATGTCGCTACCTGCCTCAGAGGCTGGGACGATTCAGGGAGCTCATTTGTCTAAGAGGCCTGGCACAGGACGTGGGGTCCGTGAGCGTCTGCTCTCTCCCCTCTACACCATCATTTCACATGTTCACGGCCACGCCCCGGGCAGGGATTCCTTTCAAGCTGTCAGCTGCAAACCTCCTTCAACAAGAGTCGTGAGGTTGGGCCTTGAACAGAAACAACCTCACATGACAATGACTGGAAGGGACGGCTGGCAACCGGTTAACACAAGATAGGACGCATCCCCGCTACGTGCGTGAATTTAAGACAAAACGGAACAGACAGTCGGCAACTAGTTAACGACAACACTGGTCCACACGGTTATCAGCCTCTTGTCTATACATGAGCACATGGTCAATTTGTTTCTTCTATCCACCCAACCGGCTGCTTGAGTTCGGGGCCTGATTATTTCAGCATATTGTACATTCAGGTTGGTCTTGTAAGGATCCGCCAATCGAGCAAGGCTTGCTCAGGATGGCAGAACTAATTATCCTACAGTCTATGTCTTTAAAAGACTGTGAAAACACCACATCACTATCATACTGGAAATCCAGTAACGTTTTCCCGGTTCAGTAACTTCTGCCAGTCATTTTGTTCCTCAAATATTTGGCAATAAAACCTCCACTAAGGGCATGGGACAGAGCTGCTTTAAAAACATATCTATATGTTAAATGATATAAGCCAGATAAAAAAACAAATATTCCATGATTCTACTTTTGAGGCATCTGGAACAAGTAAATTCATAGAGTCAGAGAATACAACAGAGGTTACCTGGGGTTGGGGGTGGGCAGAGGGGAATGGGGAGTTTATTACATAATTGTGGTAGACTTTCTGTTTGGGGTAGTGAAGAGTTTCTGGAAATAGATAGGGGTGATGGCTGTAAAACATTCTGAATGTAATTAATGCCACCGAACTGCAAACTCAAACATGGTTTGAATGATACACTTCATGTTATGTATTTTTACAATGAAAATAAACTTTAAAAAAACCTATCTAGAGTCACAGAAAACCTGTTCTGTCACAGGGGCTGCAGGGGAACGCTGGAAGGGTTGTGCCTTTGCAAATTACTTGTTCTTTCATCTCAATTTTGAGTTAACAAGACTGTCTCTTGAGTCTTTCCATTTGATCATCAAATAACTAATGAGGTAGACAAGGAGGTACTGTTAGCTCTGCTTATGTCAATGGATCAAAACCTAGAGGACCTAGGACTTTGTCTTTTAAATCTTCCTTGAGTAAAAAATAAGTAAGCAGGGGTGCCTGGGTGGCTCAGTGGGTTAAGCCTCTACCTCTGGCTCAGGTCAAGATCTCAGGGCCCTGGGATCGAACCCGTCATCAGGCTCACTGCTCAGTAGGGCATCTGCTTCCTCCCCCCACCCGCCTACTTGTGATCTCTGTCTGTCAAATAAATACATAAAGTATTTAAAAATATATAAGCAAGCCACAGAAAGATGTGTTCATAACATTTCCAAATTGGAATAGTCAGTTAGAGGAGACTATTTAATAAGAGACCTAAGACTAAGGTTAGGATGCTTGGCACAGACTAAACGGCTGGAGGGAGAGGCTGGACGTGGTGACTCAAACGAAAACAAACTCATGTGAAATGTGAGGGGGACATCAGAGGAAAAGGAAGAGGCCATGAGCACTAAAACACATCTGGAAAGGTGAAATCAAAAATAAATACATAGACACACAAATACAACCTATACTTTCCAAGCACCTGGCTAGACAGAGAATAGCAAAATCATGACTTCTCTCCCTTTAAATATATATGCCTTAGCCTGCAATTGTTGCCCTTTTACGGACTTTTCCACTTTTCTTCTGCCTTCAAAGGCTGCTCTTTTGAACTGTAGAACACTGGGATGTTGGACAAAATATATACTGGCCATTGAATCATCATTCCTTTATGTAATCACCACACTTGAGTAAGGAAATACCTAGTATGGTTTGGTTTGGAGATAATAAGGAGGAACTGTTTCAAAACAGTTTGTTTACTCCTGAATGGTGTCTATCTTACATAGTCCAATAAGTTACTTTTCCTTTTTTTTTTTTTTTAAGATTTTATTTATTTATTTGAGAGAGAGAGCGTGAGAGAGCATGAGAAGGGAGAAGGTCAGAGGGAGAAGCAGACTCCCCATGGAGCTGGGAGCCCAAAGCAGGACTCGATCCCAGGACTCTGGGATCATGATCTGAGCCACAGTCGCTTAACCAACTGCGTGAGCCACCCAGGTGCCTGCTACTTCCCCTGTTGAAGTAAGTAGTACTCTTCTTCCGAGGCTGAAAGCTGCACTCCTCTCTCATTTTCCCCATGGCAAAACGCCTGACTCCTAACTGGGACCCTGCTGATGTTGGTGGAATACATTGTTCAAGTACTATGTCACCGTTTCAGCACAAAAGTGCATTCCTTTTCACATTATGTAGGTTGAACCTAAAAAATGCATGCCCCTGGCCTATGACAACCACGAACAAAATAGGTGAGCTTATCCCCACAGTGAAATGCAATCTAGTTATGCGACTGAGGGGACTAATCGAGAACGTGTAGGGGTAATAGCTGTAGGATTAATGCTGGGGCCCACAGGACATGTCCATGCTCACTGAGGACTACCCCGCTAAGATTTTCCATAATCACACAGCACACCAGAAGCCTACATCAAATCTCCCCCAAACTGAAGTAATAGGACCGAGCCCCGTTTGATTGAAAATGTAACAGGCTTCAACCACCAAATTACTGTATTCACTGTTTCTAGTTCAAAACATTCTAGGGCTGCCAAGAAGCCATAAACATAATAAAACTTTACAGTTTATAGCACTTTCTAAAACATTTTTAGACTTAATTCATTAAACATATTACCGTGGTGGTTCTCGACCAAGAGTGATTTACTCCCCTCCTAGGACATTTGGCAATGTGTGGAGACATTCTGGTTGTCACAGCTGGGGGACAAGGGGGATGGTAGCATGCTACTGGCATCCAGTGCATAGAGGCCCGGGACCCTGCTACATATCCCACAATACCCAGGACAGCCCTCCTGCACCTCCAAAGACTTATCTGATACCCAAGAGATAAATAGGGCCAAGCTGAGCAACTCCTGCATCAGAGTAACAACGACCTGCAAGACATACACGGCGCCGCACGCTGACAGAGTGGCGGCCGATCGAGTGAGGAGAACCCGCAGGAGCACTGACAATGGGTTGGGAGGTGCGCTTCAACAGGGGTGTGTACGAGAGGCTCCCAAGGGCAGAAGCAGCAACTGCTTAGACCAGGAGGCCAGGGTATGTCCCCAGCAGTGACTTTCCAACTGGAATGTGCAAGACAACTTCATCAAGCCGAGGCTAGCCCTGCACGCTGGCCATGAGAAATCGCATATGCAAAAGCAAGTGTCAGTCCCCGGCATTGTACACGGGGCTACGGAAGCCGGAGAGGAACACGGTGTGTCTCCCTGGAAGGCCAGTCTCATGTGAACAGGAGGAGAAGTTAACAGGTAGAGTAATTTCTTTGGCATTTTTTAAAAATATCAAAAATACAGGTATATGGAACAGAATATAAATTTTGCACGATTTTTAAAAAATAACACAAGAAGTTGCATTGTTAGACTTCTAATGCTGAAGGTACCAGTTAGGTTGCTCACACCCTCAGGAATATTTTGGTGACATCTGAGCAATGGCAAACGTTCCAAAATTATTAACTCCATGTGTTTGGAGCACATAGAGGATGCAGGTAGAAGGAAGAAGGTGGTGGCTCTGGTGAGAAATCAGGCTGGACAGTATCATCTTAAGAATTCTTAGAGGCCGTATCAGCAGTGGCACCTCCTTCTGGCTGGGCAGGAGCCGTCACTGGAAGCTTGGAGAGAAGGAAATGGCAAGATCTTGGTGTTGGGAAAGCCAGAGACAGGAGAAAGGTCAGGGTTATGAGGCAGATACGAAGACAGAATCCACAGGATCAAATGTGGGAGTGATGGAAAAGAAACTTTTTTAGGCTGGGCAGCCAGGGAAGTTAGTAATGAGAATAGAAAATGGGGGAGAAAGAGGTTTTTATAGTAGGGGTAAAGGTGATCCCATTCAAGCCTCAAGACAACCCTGAAAATTATATGAAACCTGTACAGTCATGCCCAGTTTCCGGAGGAATTCAGTAAGGCCCCGGAAGTAGATGGGCTTGCCCGGCAGCACACATCCAACGAAAGAGAAGGGAGGTGGCGGCCGGGGCTCTCAGCTCCTGATCTGGGTTCTTTCCACTAACGTCGTCTCTAGCCGCATTTTACGGTTGTAACTAACACTGATGATCACAATAGATCAGTTGTGACCAAATTCTCATTGGCTGTACGAGCGCTGGATACAGTTCCAAACTGATATTAAGTTAGGAGCTTGTCTACTTCCAAGCAAAGCCCATTTTGACTTCCAGATAAATCCAAGAGACAATTACTTGTGACTAACTGTGAAATTCAGGACAAATGATTTAATTTTTTTCCCCTAAACTGTTCTTTATCAATCCCTGCATATGATCAGAATAACTTAAAAATCTTATTTTTATAACTTCAAAAGCAATCGCCCTGGAAGAAATCAAAATCTAGCAACAGGTGTTAGCACCTACACACCCACCTACACAGAGGAACTGAAATGGCCCGTGTGCAAGCTGTATGCTCAACAGCAGGGCCCCGACTGATGGCCAAAAGACACCTGTGTTCCTTCCTAACCAGCTACCACTACGCGATCACATGCCTTCTTGACTATTTGGAAGCAAAAATATTAATAGCATGCTTTATCTCAGAGGATTTTAAAGTCCAAAACATGCTCCACGACACACATCAGAAATACTATCGTATCTTATCGTATCGTATCGTACATCAACAATATCGTGTCTCTGTATTAACAGCTGATACTATTAATGGAGAGTCATTGTATGCCAGGCACCAGGCCAAGAACTTATGTGATTTATCTCATTTACTCCTCCTATTACTCTCCTGGTTTTACTGACAAAGAAGAAGGCTCGTAGAAGTGAGGTCACGGAGGCCTGAAAGCCAGGACATGAATCCAGATCTAACTGATTCCAGAATTCATGCTCTTAACCACCAGGCTTCCTGCTTCCCCCAAAGACTCTATTATCCTAGAACATAGCTCAGGGCACATCGGGTTTCTATGGTTCTTGTCACCTTCCCTTGAACTTGACAGACATGTAATTAGTCCATTGTCTTAAATCAAGTGTAGCAACTCACAGAGGAAGTGGATTTCCATTCATAGCTTGAAACAATGTCAACCTGAGTTCATGTCTTAGCGGTCCTAAGCCACTGACTCTAGCCACCAAAATATTACCTCATCATTAGAAAAAGTGGATCCCTCACCATGGACACAAATGGAAAAGGCAGCCCTTTCCCACTCTTATTTTCCTGTCTACCTCTTCTTTTCGTGGCTTGTATGAGTTTCTCATGAGTTCATTAAAAATGGAGTACCGCTTCTTCTCAGGATCTAATTTCACACACAGTATACCCACTGCAGAATTTAGACAAATGTCAACGATGTAAAGATCATGTCTCCTTGCTGGCCAAGGGAAACATTCAATAAACAAGTAAAAAATAATTAAGATGGGCCTGACACGGTTGACTCCTCCCAGCGACCATGTAAAGGGATGGTCTGGAGCCGGAGACTTTGCCGGGGAGATCTGGGTCTCAACTTGCCCCGGAGCCTCCTGAGTAAGCTTAGGATGGATGGTAAAGTGCTTCCCTGAGTCCTGATTTCTTGATCTGTAAAATGGAGACCCTGGCGCCTACCTCCTGTGGTACAGATGAGAGGTTAAGGACTGCATCTGTGAAATGTTTTAATACGCTCATGACATCAAAGCCCTCGGTAAGTGAGAACTTCCACTCCACGACAGAAAGCACCACAACCTCTGCATTTCTCCCCGCTGAAGTGTGGTGTAACTAAACTCAAAGACAGAAGACAGCTCTCTGAGCAGGACCGCCCCTCCTCCCTCACCGCCCATCAGCGGCTTTCTACGTTCCCCCGAACCCCACTCGGGTATACTGACCTGGGAGAGAGGGCATTCTTTGGCTAATGTGCTCTGGTTCATCTCTTTGAGCAGTTCCTTTAAGGCATTGCGGACTGTGGCGTGGTTCCACTGCTCCGCAGGCAAGTCTTCCAGCTTCGAACAACTGGGAAAACAGGACAAGAATGAACAAGGCGCAAAGCTGAACGGAGGGCCCTGGCTGCAGAGGGTACAGAGCGCGACCGTCACGCCGGCCCCTCTGCCAGCAGCGGGACAACTGCTCAAGTTCCGGCTCCAGGGCGGGCCCTGGATGAGGGAAAGGGAGCGAAACTGCTTCTCCAGGATGCACCCAGAGCCCAACTCGGCTCCTTTAAGATTGTTTTCACACTCGCCGAAGAATAGTCCCTTCAGATGGGAAGAATTGCTAATAATTTAAAATATGGTTTTTCCAGTTTGTTGATGAAAATACCAAGGCAATGTGATTATAAACTTCCACTGTATGAGTTTAATTACTGGACACCCCTAAGGTTTAACGCAGACAAGCGGTCCATTAAAATTCAAGGCATGAAGGTCTACTCTTCACTCTCCCAGAACAATTCGGAGACATTGTCTTCCTAACCCAGAGTAACTTTTGGGAGAGGACACTAAAGCCTTCCTAGACAAGGATAGGGACATTGGGGGCCTACGAAGGTGCCAATTCTCCAATATGAGTGAATTCAAAACCCTAACACTAAGGAAAAGCATTTCTTAAATCCCATGACTTACAGGTACTTTACACTACAAGACACTGCAGAGAACTAGATGCTTTGGAAGCATAACTTGTCCTGGATGCTGTACCTGAAAAGAATCATGTCCAGAACCTCTGCAGGCCACAACAGTGTGCTCCTCTAAGGCAGCCACCAGAAAGGGAAGAAAAAGATGCCCGGTGCCAGCACCTTCCTGGTAAGCCTGCTACCCAGGGACAGAACTCAGCCCTCAAAACACACACCTGAAAACAGCAGAAGTGTTTATTCTTCAAATAGTATGCTAAGCATTTAAACAGAGAACCCATTAAATTAGGGGCTGTGGAAAGTTCCCCTTTAAGGGCCACAGATTTTTAATGATTTATCAAGCCCCCCCCTAGGTTCCCACTTCACTGCTTCTGAAAACAAAACATAAAACAGTTGGAATGTGGACGACAAAGATGCCTGGTGAAGTGTCCCTCCTTCCCTCCTCCCTCTCCCCTGTTTTCTTCTTTTTCATTTCACCCAACGTCTAGAAAACAAAGGACATGCCAGTGTCGGCAGCAACCTGACGGACGGAGTAGCTGGGCGAGTAAGGAAGGGCCTAGGTCCAGAGACCCCCACCTTTGTAACTGGATTTTCAGTGTCACAACGTGGTAGACGTCCTGCAGCATGTCGGCCACGGTGGCGTCGGGCGCGTCTGTCACATAGCTGAGGGGGAGAGGGTTCCACCTGCCCAGCTTGATGATGCCTGCAGCAAGAAGAAAAACACCATCAACACATTTCTGCTATTTATTAAACTCTCTCCTTGTTTGCTCAGTGTTCAGGAGGTCATTCAATAGTCAACATTCAAGGCCCACTCAGAAAAATTTTACAACCCAGTGCGATAACCTATTTCTTTCTGGCTGACAGCTGAGTTAACGATACAGGAAGACGGGAATGAAGGGATGAGGTTTAATCACGGACAATCAGTTCTTTTATGTTTTCCTGTTTCTTAAATTACTTAGAAAACCATACGGATACTTCCTTCCCCCAAAGTCTTGTTTCACACTCTAACTTAAGACTGATGCTAAATATACTGGACTGCTGATTTCATAGATTTAAAAAAAAAAAAAAAAAAGCAAGCCTTAAGTAAATATAAGATTTGGTTTTGAATTGTACAAGAAAATTCCTGTGTGTGGGCTCAGCACACACACACTCACATCCTGACTGTGGTGTGATCCCCAGTGCAAACAGCATTTGGAGCTGATGAAGCAGTTCGAGTTCATTTCCAGATTCGTGTTTCACAAGGCAGGGGGGTTATTTTCCAATGGCACAATGACTGACCACAGATCAGAAATAGCAGAGATGCCTTCGACTTCCTTTTTTAAATTGTATTCCTCTGCTCTTTTTAGAGTGACAATGGCCCCACTTTGCTGTGGGTTTCCTGCTGCACATGGTAAATGTGCATGACAACGGAGAGAATAAAAATCCTGGTCAAACTTGGGCTACGAAGTAGTAGTGACTTTAGGAATACCCCTGTGATAAGAAGACTTGTGAGACAGTTTCAGCAACACGTGCTGAAAGTGTGAACTTGTTCATAAGACGGACCCATCTTATCTGGCGCATAAGGGCACATTTAACGTTGATGAAGAAGAATAAAGAAAAACCCATTCGAAAACACACTGTAACACCATTTTTATTTGTAGGTAATGAAAAACCCAACGGTCCCCAAGATGGCCGAAACTGTCACACCTAAGAAACAGCTGTTTTAGTGAAAAGAAAAGGAACAGAATCTCTTTTTTGACGATACAGTTGAGTCCAACCGCACTGTTCTTTCAAAATATTTTTTATCATCAAAGAGAGAGAACACCTGTACACCCAAGTGAACTTCTAAAAGCTTCGCAAAATAACGCCTTGTGGCCGTGGAGTAAAACTCCAGTAACAGGAAATGAACTTTCTGGTCAGGGCACGTCCTGTCCAAGATGAAATAAATGAATGCGCAATGCTTGACATAATGCTTGAAAACAGGGAATAAACAGAACAAAAATATTAAAATGATGCACTGTTTCAGTATTAAGATCTAACAATCTGGTGCTGAATATGCCGCAGTATAAATAGCGCCTGGACCCCGATCCAGTAAAGCAAAAACAGCTCTCATTCATAGCACCGTATGTCTCCAGCTCGGGCTCCGTAAGTCACATTCCACTTGCCAAGAAAAGCTGTTTTCTTGTGGGGATAGTTTTGCTAACATTCTCTCTCATGACAATGAAAAGTGCACAGCAACGTGGCATAAAGTAGCCAGGAAATGAGCATCCGGGGCCCACCGGGCAGCCGCCGTGAGACGCCGGGTCGGCGGCTTTGCGTCTTTGACTCCTCCCGACATTTCAAAATTACTTAAAAAGATCACATATAACGTGTCTAATGCATTTCCTTTTTTTTTTTTAAATCCCTACATAATTTTAAATTCCTTTTAAAAAATCACTATCCCGATAGCCTGTAAGTTGAGTATCAATCGACCATATTCTAAAGACGTGGTATATTTCATTGTAAGAGATTGGAAAGAGGGAAAAATGGAGTCAGCAATGGCCCCTGTGACAGTCAAGGAGAAGAAGCCGACTGTGTGGGTCGTTCTGGTGACTAAGAACACAAAGGTGGGGGCACCTGGTGGCTCAGTGGGTTAAGCCTTAGTCTTTGTCTCGGGTCATGATCTCAGGGTCCTGGGATCAAGCCCGGCATCGGGCTCTCTGCTCAGCAGGGAGCCTGCTTCCCCCTCTCTCTCTCTGCCTGCCTCTCTGCCTACTTGTGACCTCTCTCTCTGACAAGTAAATAAATAAAATCTTTAAAAGAAAACAAAACCAAAAAAAAAGAAAACAAAGGTGACATGAAGCCCACGATTCGGGCCGACGGCCGAGCACAAAGCTAGAAAAGTTTCCTCCATGCTGCTGTGAGTGTGTCATGTTCATTCCTTTTTATTGCTGAGTAGTGCTCCGCTGTGAGAACAGACACAACGGAATCACACACAAGAGAATATCTCTGTATGACACAAGATACAAGAACAGGCAAGACTACAGGGCTAATCTATGGGGACTGAAGTCAGAAAGTGGTTACCTCCAGGCAGCAGGGGCAACTGACTAGAAAGAAACATAAGAGGATTTTCTTGCTTTGGCTGCTGGTTACATGGGCATAACAACTGTCAAGTTCATCAGATGCAACACTTAATATGCACACATTTTACTGTGCACAAATTGTACCTCAATACAAAAAAGGGTATTGGGGGAGGGAACTCTGCAGGAAATGGCAAACAAATCACTCGACTGGAAATAGTAATCTCCACTTGGAAAATTCTCTCCCCACCTTGATGAGCTTGAAGGAGACTTGTCTGGGCCGGAATGAGACACACACAGGTGTCCTCGCAACACTTCATACCTCCACAGGGAGCAGCTGCTACAGGTGGGTTTCTCCATCTTGGGAGAGAGCTGCTGACACGGGCTATTTTCAGGCGATGGCAAGCGGCGTGTGCTTTTTCTTTTTCACACCATATTGAATAACCTGCATGGTCCTGGGAGTCACTTTCTTTGCTCGACACTCTCCCAGGCTCTGAGTGCAGGATTTGCTAGCACAGCTATGTCTAGAAGGCCGCTCTCCTCCAGTAGGCAGGGACGTGGCATAACTCTTTCTTAAAAACCTTTCCTTCCAAACAGGGTCTTTGTGTCTAAAGTATGAACCCTCCTTTGGAAATACATCCCTTGGGATCAATCTTCCTTTCCCAACACCAAATAGACAGAAATATTACTCTGGTTAAAAATCAAATGTTAACTGAGGAAATCAAGCTGGGAAGCACTATCACGGTGACTAAGAACGCAGGCTTCCAAGTGACACTGCTCTGTTCACACCCTGGTTCCTCCGCCTACTGTGACAGGTCCTGGATCTCTCCATACCTCAATCCTTTCTCTATAAAATGGAACAATAAAAGTATTGACCTCATTGGAATACTGTGCAGAGTAAGTGTAAAGCCCTTTAGTACAGAGCCTGGATATAATGAATGTCAACAATTAGCTGTTTACAGCAATTATTTGACATTCTTAATGCTTCTTTATAAAAAGACATAGTCGACTTATGACTCGATTTTTTTTCTTTTTTTTTTTAATGACTTCATTATCTTTTGATCTTTAATTGGGTCATGTGCCCGTAAAAGGCCTTCATTGTTTTAAATCAGAAAGGCAGACTGAGCCTCAGTCAGTCCCTCCCTCTCCTTCCACCTCCCCACCGCCTCCTCCCCATTCATCTCTTCCACCCTTGCCCCTCGGTGTCTCCTTCCCTCTCACCTACAAGTGGGTTCAGAGCTCCCCTACTTGAAAGGACAAAAACATGACAACAGTCTCGTTCCCTTCAGTCTCGCGTGCTCCTGCACCACCAGAGGTACACCAGACGTTCATGCCCAATTCTCCTTCAGACTTTCACCACCTAGATATTTATTTTTCAACTCTTTCCAAGAGGAAATGGAGGTTCAGAAAGGTTGCATTGCCTTGAGGGGTCCTACCAAGGCAATGACTAAACCCAGACTCACGTCAAATACTACGCCCTCAGTCTTCCCAGTACCCAGTCAGTCACAGGGGTTCAAGTGGGAAGCACAGAAGACTGGGAAAGAGCCCGACTCCATCTCTGGGAGGCCCCAAATGCCCGACTCAGAAGCATACCGGGTCAGAGGTGAAGGGCGAGGCCTGGAGTCAAAGAGCAGCCTTCTCTGCTTGTTAGCTGCGAGACTTTGACGGAATTGCGTCTCTCTCCAAGTCTCTGTTTCCATTGTCTGTATGATGGGGATAAAAGCAATGTCTACGCTGGCGGGGGGGGGGGGTGTCACGAGGCTTTGAATGAGAATGAGAATGAGAATCGAACGCTAGAACTGACCCACAGTGAATGCTCAGTAAACATTGGGGGGAAGTAGGTCCTTGGGAGCGTTTTAGTGTAGACGTAACACCACCAAAGCAAAGTGATATGAAGATTCATCGACAGCAAATACAGGTGTATTAAACGAAGGCAACCGTCTAAGGGGGCGATAGAGCTGAGCAATGCAGACGGATGTGTCTAAATAGAACTGTTAATAGCCTCTTCCATGCTCCCTCCACGAAGGATAGAGACCCCACCCGATGCTACAGTGTGGTCAAGGAGCATGAAGAAAGAACTGGCTATGGGCCTGCTGGGGATATCTGACTTGCTGTGCTGGAGAAACCTCAATGAAAACAGCCTATCTGTTAAGTATGCGCACAGAATTTTCAGCCCTCACACTTTGTGAGTAGGCTTTACAACCCCTATGTGAAAAGTGAAAACTAATGATTACATTAGGTAGTACTACATACACACACACACACACACACACCCCTCCAGCCCAGCCAGGCACACAATAAATGCTCAATAAATGACAGTTCCTATTTCTTCCCTGAATACACTTCACACTCTTACTGTGAAGCACTGATGCCCAACATTCATTTCTAGAAATAGTACACATTCTTCAAATTCTCCCTGAAAATAATTCCAACACTGATCAGCCCAGCCTTTTCTCTCCAAGGCATCACAACAAATATTCTGGTCAGTCTGTGTATCTTACAAAGAACTTACTTTATCACAATACCCTTTTATGTTACTTTACAGTTTGTGAAGCGTTTTTTGTTTTTTTGTGGGTTTTTTCCCCCCAAAGCACTGGCTCATCCTCAGGAGGACAGCAAGGGGTCAGTATTATACCTGGAAGCGAGCTGAAGCCCTTTCAAGCACATCAGATGACGAAAGCCGGCAAGTCTTCTAGCTACTGGACCAAAAACTCTCCTCAGCTCTGCTCATGTGCCAGTGCTCAACCACAGGATGGGCCTCTGGAGAGCTTGGTCACGGTTCATCCACAGTCACACATCAGACAAGGTCTTGATATTTAAACAACGAAATATACGAGACCGAACAGGTGACAGGCCCAAGAGACTGAAAAGCCAGCTACACTTGAGACTTCTCGAGAAAAAAACGATCTCTCACAACAGTGCCATTTCAGACATAAACATTTCCCAAATCGTCTTCCCTCTTTCCAAGGAAATTATCATCTGCAAACATTTACAAAACGCCTTGTGCTGGGGATTATTACAGATGCAGTTTCAAGGTCTCTGAGTCACAAATTATGGGACTTTATTTGGGGTTTTAAATTCATAAAAATGTTAACATGATTGAATCGAGCACAATATAAATAAAATTGTTTCTATCCAGACAAATCTGTTTGCTAAAATACAAAGGACCTATATGCATTCTTTGTGTAATGCCTTTAGACCAAATAACAAAATGTGATTGTAGGTAAATTCCTCATTACTGACATAAAATTAGGTTGGGAGTGGAGGCAATTTTTGTCTAAAGTTAAAAAGACAGAGTAATGGAAACCAGTTTTTTACTCTCTCAATGCAGTATTCTACCAGAGTCAAAGAGTTGATATATCACAAAAAGAAATCTCAAGAAAGAGGTTTGTGTTCATGTTTGTTATTTCTAATCGTTTGTAACCTATCTCAAGGAAATCAAATATTCTTCTCAGTAGATATGTAATTCATATCATTAGTATTATTTACCTCTATTTAGTATAATTTACCTCTCATGAAATTCAGAGAGGTGATAATGCACAGTATAGTTCATCAATATTTGATTCAAGTTTTTAGAAAGCCAATGACTTTTGGGGATAAAATAAAATGTGATAATACAATATAATCAATAAAGTAGGAAGATTGTATTAAGCACTAATAATTCATTCGTTCGACAAATTTTTCTTTTGTTTCTCTAGCACAATTCACTAAGATGCAAAGAAAACCCTTAGACACACTCTCCCTTGTAATTATGGAGCTCACAAACGAGTAGAGAAGCTTATTACTAATATATATATCTACATAGCTAAGTGAAACCACTCCTAAAAGAAACCAAAATGACAGCATTTACCCCCTGTGCCTCAAAAATGAGAAATGTTTTCTTCACGAAGACCTGCAACAGACGGCCTGGGAAGTACGTGAGAATAATTCTCACTGTTTGCTGAGGCATATAGATACATACTGATAAAATAGGTATAATATTGGGTGTATTATAGAATAAAGCCCACAAATCAATCTGTAAGACAGATTCAGGAAGCTAGCAAGATATCAGCAGTATTCTTACAACACAGCTCAATAAATAATTTTTTTATTCCAGGTGCATTTCAACATTAATTTTCAAAGCAAAGTGAAAACCCAGCCTGGGTGAGGGGGAACCGAGACAAAGGCCGGGGTTTATATACCTCATAACTCCCTGCAAAAGATCTTAGCAAAGGAGTATCAATAAAAACCCCAACCTCAGAACTAAGCCTTGGGGCTTCTGGTTCACAGTATTATTTCTGCAATACACCAAGTGCTGACGGGGCCCCTCGTAGAAACGGGAGAACTCATGACGTTGATTGCATCAGTTTATCCTCCTCAGTGGCCGCATCCCTATGGGATAGCATATAATTTTCTGTCGTTCAGCTATGCTTTGTTAAAGAAATTAAAAACTGTCTGTCCCATATAATAAGAACATAGAATTATTTATCCATAAATCAGTTCACATGAAATCACTATCCAGCAGTACATAATAACTCAGCCTGGGTTTCTAACCTGGGCCTGACTGTGGTATATCATCAAATTGTAACAGCATAAAGACATAAATTGTAGTTATTATTGTTAAACCTGGGGTGGGAGTGACTTCTCGATGAGGGAAGAGAAAAGAGGCCAAACAGAGATGGTTTCTGAAGTATCCCAGTCTTCCTTAATGCGCCGCTTACCCATACCCCAAGAACACTTCATGAGACTCTCCCACACCTGCTTTGATTTTAAAGACTGTGTTTCAAATGTTTTGCGTTGGGGTAAAGGCAAATAGAAAGTGAAATCACATTCTTCTGGCATTTTACATTATTCAGGTGCCATGATAACTTAAGTGAATTAATGAAACCGTAAAACACAATTGTCTGGGAACCTACAATACGCTTAATCCTGTGTTTATAACAATACAAAAGAAATCAACAGACAAAAATAAATAATTCAGTGATTCAGAATACACGTTGAGGCCATACTGCTGTATAAATTAATCTAAAAATCAATAGACACACACACACCACACTGAATGCTCAGCTGCAACAATTCAGGTATTTCTGGAAAACACAAACAAAGTGCTTTTTTTTTTATTCTTTAAGAATATTAACTTTTATTCTTTTTTTTTAGGATTTTATTTATTTATTTTACTGACAGAGATCATAAGTAGGGAGAGCAGCAGGCAGAGAGAGAGGGGGGGGAAGCAGGCTCCCTGCTGAGTAGAGAGCCCGATGTGCGGCTCGATCCCCAGGACCCTGAGGTCATGACCTGAGCCGAAGGCAGAGGTTTTTAAACCCACTGAGCCACCCAGGTGCCCCCATTAACTTTTATTCTTAAATAATATCTGTATCTTTCAGGAGATAGTATTATCAGGAACAGCACTAGCATTAAAAACCTGAAATATGGGGCTCCTGGCTGGCTCAGTCAGTGGAGCATGGGACTCTTGATGTCAGGGCCATGAATTCATGAATTCAAGCCCCACTTAAAAAAAAAAAAAACCGAAATGTGGATTTCAGAGTACTTTCTGAATAAACTATACTGAGATATAGCTGTCTACCAATCTTTTCTGGAGCTGATCACCCCCTTGTGCTACAGAAACACTCTATTTAAAAAATACATACAGTACCATTTGGTGCCTTGTAATTCTATACACGGTTTTTACATTTTCAGCATAAAGATTTTGTCTCATGTAATAGATGCTGCTTCACATTTGGGAAACGTTATGTTATAACCCTAACTTTTATTAGATTATTTAATATAAGCACTAAGTAACTAGACTAAATTAATAAAGACCCTATTAAAAAAAAAGCAGAGAGAACAAAATTATTCCACAAATTAAATAAAACTTTCTGAAGTTTGTATTTTAAAAACCTTTATTTAATTTTCAAAATTCCAATTCTTCTGAAAAACAGCCAAAATATTGGTCAGGATATGAAAAAAATATGGTTGGCATTTAGTTATTTGTTTCATAAGAGTGCCATTCAAAACTATTACATGGGGAAAGAGGACAAATGAGAAAGAAAAGTGTTATGAGAAATTATTTGGGATCAGTTCTAAGCTTCTGACACTGGTTAAAAATTATTTCATCTGGTATACATTTTCTTATTATTGTTCTCAATTTAATCACTATCTAAAAGAGTTTCAAATTAAAGGATTAATTTTGGCAGGTAACACAAACTTCTCTCTTTTTTCCTCCTTTCTATTCAGAAATGCATTTCCATAAAGAGATTTCCCTGTAGCATTTGTCCCCCTAAAATATCTTCAATAATCAAAGACACAAGGGAAAAAGTATACTCTTTTAAACATACTTTGCTACATTCTAGCAGATGCTATTCATAACTTATGTTTAGCCAGGGTTTCTGCATCCTCTGGGGTAAGAAGTATCCACTGAAGATCTAAAAATACAGTTGCTGCACATATTTCCCATCCTAATTAATTACATGTATTCTTTTCAGACAGGAACTCCAATGCTGCAGTAAGTTTTCCTGATGGCCTAGCTTTCCAGGTACATACTCCACCACTGGGCTCAAGACCCTTGGAAACCCTATCAACTGCATGCTCCCAATTATATATTCCAGAATTGTCCCTCAGGCATATTCTGTTTCCTATAATTTAAGGTTACATAATATCTGATCTTAAGGGCAATATTATGATGGCATGTTGATTATCAAAGAAAATGTGGCCATATAATATGCAGGCAAAAAGTATACTCATTTATGTTGTACATTTTTATTCATGTGCCAACTAATCTGATTTCACAGTAATTTGTTAAGAAACTACAATACATGGAAGTAAATATGGCTATAACTATTACAAAATGGCAACTGCTTTTGGTTTGGAGGCGTTTTGTTTTGCTCCGTTTTGTTTTGTTTTGCTTTGGGTTCCTTGAAGAAATTTGAATAATTTTTGCTTTCAATACATCTTCATACAGACTCTACCATTACATCCAATAATGTCCATGGTTTACCGGTTTCAGAACGCTCCCCCTGAAAGAAGTTTTGAAAATTCCTTGATTTCCATTTTTGGGAGAAATGTCCAGCAAACCACACTTCTAAATATGGCACTACCATTTTGATGGCTATGATACAGAAGCCAAGGGTCCAATACATAGGTGCCTGGTCATTGGGCAAGTGTTTTTGAATTAAAGCAAAGGTAGATCTGTAGCACAACATACATGGTGATGAATAATGACAAGAGTCTGTCTTAGCACCCTAAAATATTCAGCCATTTTAGAAAAATGCCATAAGAATCCATGGGAAACTGAGCTGTGATGGACACCTAGCCATCATTCCTGACAAGAGGTCTAGTTATCCCATGGTAGCTGGGCCAAGCAGCTGGAGAGGATCTGGAGGACAGATGAAGGTCAGAAATGGATTATCTGCCACCCTGACCCCCATTTCCAGGACTTTGCAGTTTAGTGAGGACTGTAATGTTGACAGTGGTCAGATGAAGTGAATGGGTTCCAAGTTTATCTCTAGAGCAGTTGTGAGCACTACCCTGACTTCTGGAACATAAATCTCCAGGGGTAGATCCCAGGAGAGGCTAAGGATCAACCACGTTTGAAAAGCACTGCCCAAGACGTCCAGTAAAAAATGAGGACCTGCAGTAGGGAAAAAAAAAAATCAATCCTCTGACTTTCAAGAGAAGGGCAAAAAGACCACAAGGATCCCAGGTTCCTTTTTTCCCACTCACGAGCAAATATTCTTATTTATCAAGTACAAGAAGTGAAGAGAAAGGAGAAAGTTATGGCATGTGAGAAGAAAAATGGGGTCAGGAGTCCACTGTAAGTATTTCTTTTTGAATTTGCAGGATTCGACGGGGCGCCTGGGTGGCTCAGTTGGTTAAGCAACTGCCTTTGGCTAGGATCATGATCCCAGCATCCTGGGATGGAGCCCGGCATTGGGCTCCTTGCTCGGCGGGGAGCCGGCTTCTCCCTCTCCCTCTACCTGCTACTCTGCCTGCTTGTGCTCTCTCTCTTTCTCTATCAGATAGATAAATAAAATCTTTAAGAAAAATAATAAGTAAATAAATAAATTTGCAGGATTTGGCATAGGCCTAATAGGTAAAAGCAGGAAAAAAAATGGTTCCCCATATAAACATAAACTCTGAATCTCTTTACTTTATATAGACTATATACCACCAGAAAGCAAGGGCCATGTCATTAACTGCTTTATACAACACTAGCTACAGCCCCATAAACATAAGGAGACCTAAAATAGTGTGTGTGTGTGTGTGTGTGTGTGTGTGTGAGACAGTCATGTAACAAGAGAGCCACTTCGCCTGAAGAGCGACAGACCAAGAATCGGGATATTCAGGGTTGGCCTTAGATCTGCCCCCGTCAGTTGTAGCCCGCACCTACAGACAACCCATTAATTTCTCGGGGCCCCTAATTTCTCTTCCATAAAATGGGGATTTAAAAACAAAAAACAATAAAAACACAGTCACCAATAACAACAACAACAACAAAAATTCCCTTGTCTGCCTCACAAAATAGTAATTATAATAAAAGATGAGCTAAACGATCAAAATTATCAAGTGTAGTATAAACACATGCTGGTATCCATGAATTGTTAAGTTAACATGAAAGAGGTAAGCTTTGCATTTTCTTAGAATGCTTTTAAGGGAAAGTTTCCTTTACTTAAGCAAAAACATGAATCTTCTAAAATGTCACTGGCTACCGTGGCGAGTCATTTGGCATAATGAAAAGAATCTGGGGCAAATCACTTAATCTCTCTGAGATTTTACCTTTTCCCAGTCTTTCCTACATCTCACCGCCTGCCTTACATTGCAAAGCATCTCGGAGATGGATGGATGTATAGATGAAACGTAGTGAGGCAGGTGGGTAGGAAGCCAGGAGGAAGAGGGATATGGGGAGGGAAGGAAGTAGGGAAGGAGGGTGGGCCACTGCATACTCTGCCCGGGGAGTACTAGTTTACTCTGCAGGTTCACCTGACGTTCCCTACCAAGACTCGGTCCTCAGCCTCCTGCTAACCCCCAAGAAGCAGAAAAATGAGCTCCTACCCTCTTAGCACCTTGGATATCCAGGAAGACAGCACAAGAGATATTCTAGACAGCTACTGAAGGCACAAACAAAGAAAGGCCTGAGGGGCTAAAATCCTCAAATCAAACTTTCTCATGGAATCCATGCCACCCCCAGAGACTTATTGATGATCTCCCCCTTGTAGCTCTGACATTCTAAATCAAAATACTACCCGAATACTTTGGGGCCCAGTAATGGTGGCTTTGATTACTGTCATTTTAAAGATTTTATTTTATTTATTTGAGAGAGAGAGACAGTGAGAGAGAGAATGAGCGAGGAGAAGGTCAGAGAGTGAAGCAGACTCCCCATGGAGCTGGGAGCCCGATGTGGGACTCGATCCCGCGACTCCAGGATCACGCCCTGAGCCGGAGGCAGTCGTCCAACCAACTGCGCCACCCAAGCGTCCCTGATTACTGTCATTTTAAACACACATTAAGCCTTCAAAACTGTGAAAATAAACTCAACATTGAATTGGTGGGCTGATTTTTCTTTCATTAAAATTCTACTTTTCTATTAAAAAAATGGCAAGCACCCAGCTTTTTGTTTCTCAGGGAGGGCTCATTTTTAAACTTTCAAAGTATAGTAAACAACTTCTAAATTCAGGATAATTGAAGATCTGCCAGTTGGTGAACAAAACAACAATGGCTTTCATATCAACCAAAAAAGGGAACGTGGCTCAATCAGGATTTTTTCTAACCGAATATCGTTTTGCCAACTGTACCTCTCACTAAAATCACAAAAGCTGCAGCCTGCAGACTACTAATGGACCACTACATGAATAAATAGAATTATGATCATCGCCTCTTTACATTAAAATTATTAGCTAAACCTAACTTCCCCAGGGATTCTTTCATGTTAATGAAAGACAGTAACACAACCGTTGGCAAAAGACACTCTTGGATCAATTTTGCACTTCCTTAGACCAAACAGAAGAAATAAATTGTTTATATGCCTCCAAAAATAAGTACTTTCCTCTCCTTGAAGATACATTTGTACAGATCTTCCTCCATTTACAACGGGGTTATGTCCTGGCAAATGTATCTTGAGTAGAAAATACTGTAAGTCGAAAATACATTTAAAATGCCTAGCCTAACAAACCTCATAGTGTAGCCTAGCCTAGCCCACCGTGAATGTACTCAGAATGCTTACATCAGCCTACAGTTGGGCAAAATCACCTAACACGAAACCTACTTTATAATAATGTTGACTATCTCGTGTGACTTACTGAATACTGTACTGAACATGAAAAACATCCCGGCTATCGGGGTATGAACAGTAGTAAGTGTATCAGTTGCTTACCCTGGAGATCGTGGCAGCTGAAGCTTGCGGTCATTTTTAGTTGTTCAATAGTGTATTATTATATTCACCTTATAACTATCCATCAAAAAACCAGGTGTGTAGTTTATGCTTACTGTGGGACTGCTACCTTAGTACACTAGAAGAAAGTAACTGCCCAAGTTCTCCAACTAAACGATTAACCAAATTATCACATTAAATTTGCCACACCAGAAACAAATACTAAGTTATTAATTTTTAAGTTCTGATAAAACACTTTGCAGTATGATTCACGGTGAGTTAAACTTAAGTTAAATGCTCACAGACATTTATTTATCAATTTGTGGTTCTTACACCCTTGGAAACATCTCAAAACCAGTCATGATCAATCAGGGACTATCTCATTCATCTGAACGCCCTAGCCTTGTAACTGACACTTAGCAGAAGCTAAAAAGAAATGTTTGCATAGTATTGCTGAAACATGATTATGTTCTAAGAACTATGAATCCAATAACGATTGCATATTTCCTCCCCAACCACATCTAGGTGACATAGAGCTTTAGCATTTAATTTGTATTTTTGTCAAGTAAAGTAAAAAAAATTTGAAGCAAGACGTTTGCAATTCTTGTCCCTGTTACTGAATTACTTGACGACACAAAATATTGGATCAGGGCGGTACGTGTAATAATGCTTACAATAAACCAGAATAAGACTCCTAAACCAAATCTTTCCTTTATCCGCGAAGCACTCCATGTGAGGCAAACCCATATAAACAAGTTATTATGGTACTGACTTTGGGGCACAGTGACTTCTTTTGCTGGCCTCGTCATGATGATGCGGACTAAGTCAAACCGCTTCATACATTTCTTGTCCCTCTGCTGGCAAGAACTAATTTGGGTTACAAAATGACTTCACACGAGTTATTAACCATGCTAAATATCCAGCAGTTTTCAAATGGGCTTGAATTAGACAATTGACAAACAGAACTCTGTTTTCTATAACTCTTTATGCACCCATACCCAGAGATAAAGCCCCAATTTTGTCTTCTTGAATTTCCAGCTCCTGCTTGGTTCCTACAAACCTTTTATTCTTTTCTCACAAAATGCAGTCATTAGTATCAAAATATTTTCTCAAGATCTGCTCTAATAGAGTCATAAGAGATGCTTGAGATTTCCATATTTACTGTCTCTATTATCTTTTTGGAAGACAATTACAGTTTCACTCCAGGGCATTCAAAATAACTGTCGCAATAATCCAAAAATTCAATTGCCCGGAGTGAGTATCCTTATACAAACATTCATTCTGGACAATTTAAGGTATTTGCTTTTACAAACGTAAGGCCTACAGATAGATATGTTTTACAAAAAGCGACAATAACATTTTGCATCTGGAATGCACAGGAAAATGACCTTTCAAAGTCACCACGGCGCAAAGTCACAGTCTCTCCAGTCTCAGGAAAGCCCTAAGTCCTCAGGGAGAAGCCGTGCGAGTGGAGAAAACCCTAAATGCCCAGGCTAGTTTGCCTCCTCTACCCTGAGACCCTGCCCAAGTGTAACCTGAGTGGTTGTTAGTGAGAATATCACGTCTATTGTTAACTTAACTTACTCCCAGCAAACACATCTCTGTTTTAATGGAAAAGAAGATCTAGGTTCACACTAATCAGACCCAACGGAAGGCCATATTAACAATTTGGCAGGTGCCTGAGGGCCATACCTAATCTGCATAAAATGAAGCAGATTGCAACCGCCCTCATCTTTTTTATTTTTAAACTGGTTTTTGAAGCCGAGCATACATAAAATCTCAGAGGGAGAGACAAGGAGATGGTAGTGCATACATTTTCCTTCATGCCTTGATTTTCATTCTTTTGTACAAACCATCTTCCTGAATGGCTATTTACTGAAACCAAGATAACAAAATAAAAGTTGCTAGGAAAAGGAGCAGGCAGGGATCACAAATGTTATTAAAAAAAAAAAAAAAGAAGAAGAAGAAAGAAAGAAAGAAAGAAAAGAAAAGAAAAGTCTTGTATCTTATAATAGATCTTCACAACCCTCCATAGTATAATTTTAAATCAGTCTGAATTTGAATTTGGTGTTCTTATATTTGGTAAAGACATGCTAAATGGAAATATGCTCCAAATTTGGGAAACGGGCTGTAGCTAACAGAAATTCCAAGACTAATAATTATTTGTAAACTTCTGATCTGTCTAATAGAGAAAAAGTTTATATTAAGTATCACCATTATCATCTCAACACTGGTTTCTGCTGCTCATAGAATAATTTAAACAGACAGTGCTCTTTGTATCCTAGGAATTTATCATCAAAGCCATTCTGATCAAGACCACGTGAATCTGAAAAAAAACTTAGCAATAATGAATGGTAGGTAATGGACGCCACACAAAATCTGGAAAAGAAGAATAAACACACAAAGGTAAGTGTATCAGACAAGTTTTCTAAACGGAGTGAACATCGACATGGAAGTTTCAAGAGAGAGCCATGATGGAATGTGGCTTCTGTTGCTTTAGAAAGACATACAGAAAAGTGCTTAGCAGGATGGTAGGAGCACAAGGATGTTACAAGAAAATGGTTCTACCTCAGAGAAGCCTATCTTTATCTTAGGTACTGATGTTATTAAGGGCAAAAAATGGGAATGCCAGGTGGTTTTGAGGGAGAAGATAAGAAGATCTTGAAGTTGCTTCACAGGGAAATAAGAAGCCATTGGAGAACATTAAGAAATGATTGAGAGTTATCAATCTGTCAATATCAGCAAAAGGCAGGCACCAGCTTTCCCAGAGCCACGGAATGTAGGTCATAGGAGCCTATTGCATGACCTGGACTGTAGGGGAACCAGACAACTGTTGCATTAGAAAGCAGAGAGGGTGTCTGCTGGCCACCGTGGAAGGAATGACACAATCTGAAGACAGGCAAGACAGAAACGCAGGGATGCTATGGAGCGAAAGTACCGGGTTAGAATCCCAAGACCAACTCACCCAGCTCTCAGTAGTGCCTCTTAGACTCCTCCCTATAAATAAGCTCACAGTGGTCTCCATCTTAAGGACTGTTGAAGGCATTAAACGAGGGGATAGGAATTCAGGTTCTCTGTAAATTCTCAACTGCTAGCCAAAAGTAAGTTGCCATTGCTGTTGACATTACAAAGGATAAACACAATGACAAAGAGTTTCAGATGACTGATTTTTTTGTTTAGAATCTTAAGAGTCAGGAGGACTTTATTTTCTTTCTGACAGTAAGGGTGAGATTCCTAAAGAGCTAAGTAAATGTTCTAACACAGTTTGAGTGCTGATGAAGAGCCAATCTTTGAACCTTTAAAGAAAAGGATATAGATAAGATTTAACCAAGTTTAAAAAAAAAAAAAATCATGTTTGACCAGGAAAGGACCTATAATTATGGACTCTTAAGAATGGAAGTTATTTTGTAATTCCCTGTATACAGAAAAAAAGGACAAAATTCCAGTGATTGCAAAAAACTCACACTTTTAAGTTCTTACTATAAGCTGGACACTTTCTCATTATGGTAATTTTCACAAAAATCTTATGATATAAATAAGAGTGTTTCTGTTTCAGATCAGGCTAGATAACTTGCCTAAGGTCACAAAAACGTTAAATGGAAGATACCTGAAGCCAGGTTTGCGTGACCCCAGAGACCATACTCCCAGCTCCGACCCCTGCATCATGGCACATCTTACCCTTTGGAGATGTGCCTTTTCAGCATCTGAGAGCAAACTCAAACCATCCCTCCAGCAGGGACAGCACTTTTCCCAACCACACCCCTACCCAACTACCATGAAGAATTAATCTCACTGCAGATGTATCTGTCCATGAACCAAATAACTACAGTTCGTGTGAAATCTCCTTTCCCCATTAAACTGCAGGCTACTCCACGAAGCCTCCATTTAGTCATCCCTATAGCTCCAGCACTAAGCTGGGCACCTGGCATAAAACAGGCATCCAATAAACATGCGGTAAATGAATCAGCAGAATTTAAAGGCTCCAAATGGCCACTACCTGGATACCAACCTTTCATGCTATTATTTTTATTAATCTCCTGTATTCATTTACGGAGGGTCAACGATGAGTCACACAGAGTTGCTCTAAGTGTCTTACATCAATACACTGATTTACTCCTCAAATTATATCTATAAAGTAAGAATTATCCCTATTTTAAAGATTAAGAAATAGTAGCAGAAAAAGATTAAGCAACTTGCTGTAGGTGCATAGCTTATAATAATGATAATAAATCTGGGAATTAAGTGCCTATTTGGTGCCAAGCACAATTCTAGGATTTAACATATATTATCTCCTTTGATCTTCACAACAAACTAACAAGGTAGATGTTATCATCACATTTTACAGATGAGAATACCAGGGGACAAAAAGGTTAAGTAGTTTCTCAAGTTACACAGCTAACAAACAGGGAAACCACTATTTAAACTCGGGTTTTTATGACTCCAAAGCCCACATTCTTTCTACTATATCAAGATCCTTTCTACTACTTTATGTTGCCTAAATCTTTCTATTTTAAATACCTGAGATAAGCACTTGAGATAAAACAAATCCCTAATAGATTATCTAAATCTAAATTACATTTTTTTTTAAAGATTTTATTTATTTATTTGACAGACAGAGATCACAAGCAGGCAGAGAGGCAGGCAGAGAGGCAGGCAGAGACAGAGGGAAGCAGGCTCCGGCTGAGCAGAGAGCCCAATGTGGGGCTCTATGCCAGGACCCTGAGATCATGTCCTGAGCCAAAGGCAGAGGCTGAACCCATTGAGCCACCCAGGCGCCCCTAAATTGGTTACATTTAATAAACAGGACCATCAGAATTAAAAATAACACACACATAGGTAGGAGGTCCAGGAAGGTAGGCCTGATTGAATGTACTGAATCGGTTGTATTTTGTTGGACCCCAAATACCATACATCGCTGTGAACATAAAGAGCTTTACCTTTCAAATGCATCGTTAACTTTTCTCACTCACTCATTTGTTTTAACATTTAACTCATGTTGTGTTTACCAGGTACTACAAGTACAGGCGGGTGAACGAGATCAGCCTGGTTCCTACACTCGTGAAACTTAGTCTCTACTCGGTCTAACCAACAAGCAAAGACATCATCAAAAATTTAACAAGTGCTAGGCATGAAAATAATGGATGCTGTGAGAAAGAATAATCAGGGAATCCGGGAAAATGGTCCAAGGGATGAAAAGGAACCTGCCTTGTAATGAGTGGTGAAGAGGTTGCTGTGCCCAAGTGGGGGAAAGAATGTGGGACGGCCAAGAAGAAGGGAAGATGGCCTCTGCCGAGTTAAGGCAGCCAGTGGGGCCACGAGCCGGAATGGAGGGAGGAAGTGGTGAAGGATGGAGGCCAGAACAGATGAGAAAGGCCTTCGCAGGTCACAGCGAGTGTTTGTGTACCGAAGCCACCACTTAAGCTACAGAGGTCGTGACTTTGAACAGATGTGGAGCAAGTTCTAGAAGCTGCTGCTGCGGGTTAGGTGAGAAGGCAGGCCAGACTGGACCAGGGGTTTCCAAATCTTCCCCAATCCAAAAATCACTGAGCTCTGTGCCATTAAAAATAGTAAAAAATAATTTTAAAAAAAATAGAGAAAGAGAGAGAGAGAGAGAGAGAGATTGAGAAAGACCATGAAGTAGTTTCAAAGGCCCTGGGAATGTTCTTTCTATTTCCTTCACAGGGTAGTGAGTGCAAGGGTGCTTGTCCCATGGTTTACTCTTCAACGTTAAACATGTATGTTACTTGTGTACACATGGCATATTTAATAATGAAATATTTAGAGACTATTAATGCTGTGAGTTTTAAATGACAGCTATATCCTCAAATACTCAGATGTAGCAGTCTTGTCATTTTAGGCATCCTTTATAAATTCTTTGGTTTGACCCTTAAAGCTCTGCATCTGCCCAAATTCTAATGAAACAGGTATTTTTCTAACCCCAGGTTAGCTGTAATAACAAGAAAACCGTAAGTTAAATTTAAAGTCTAAAGTTTTGAAAATTCAACCCCTTAAATATTGGTGAAAACTGTGAATTTCTCAATTGGGAATATAATCTAGAATTTTTAAAGATACATTGTCTGCTATCAATTAGTCATAAACATAGAATGACATACAAATGCAAAGGTATTTATTAAAGAGTTAGTGGGATGCCTTGCCAGTTCAGTCCATGGAGCACCTGACTCTTGATTTCGGGGTTATAAGTTCAAGCCCCACATCGGGTATAAAGATGACTTAAAAGTAAAATCTTAGGGACGACTGGGTGGCTCAGTTGGTTAAGTGACTGCCTTTGGCTCAGGTCATGATCCTGGAGTCCCGAGACTGAGGCCCATATCGGGTTCCCTGCTCAGCAGGGAGTCTGCTTCTCCCTCTGACCCTCCCACTTCTCATGCTCTCTTCTCGCTTGCTCTCATTCTACATCAAATACATAAATAAAATCTTTTTTTAAAAAAAGTAAAATCTTTTTAAAAAAGGTGATATTATTAATTTAAAAAAGAGTTATCAGTAAAAATAAAAAAAAAATTAAAAAACCTAAATGCCTAAAACAAATGGGATGCGTAAGCAAATTATGGTATACCCACACCATCAACCATTAGGAAGTCATTAAAAATTAATACCATGAGAAACATTTGCTATATTGAGTGAAAAAAATGTTATACAAAGATATAGTTCCGTGCCTATGAGGAAGGAAGAAAAAAGAGACTTTAAGGGGGGATGCCTGGGTGGCTCAGTCGGTTAGGCATCTGACTTCATCTGGAGTCATGACCCCAGCATCCTGGGATCAAGTTCTGCACAGGGCTCCTTGTGCGGCAGGGTGCCTACTTCTCCCTCTGCCTGCTGCTCCCCCTGCTTATGCACGTTCTCTCTCTCTCCCCCCCCACCCCATCCCTCTCTCTGACAAAAACAAAAACAAAAAAACTATGAGGGATGGGGAAAAGACTTTGTTAAGATCAGAAATATCTTGGACTGGGATGCCTGGGTGGCTCAGTCGGTTAGGTGTTTGCCTTTGACTCAGGTCATGATCCCAGGGTCCTGAGATCGAGCCCCATGTTGGGCTCCCTGTTCAGTGGGGAACCTGCTTCTTGCTCTCCCTTTGCCTCTTCCCTTGCTCGTACTCTCTCTCTCTCAAATACATAAATAAAATCTTGGGGGGAAAAAAAAAAAAAACTTTGACCCTACATGACATGAAATGAGTATCTTACTATATCTTTCATACTGTTTTGTATTTTTCAAATTTTCTACAATGGGTGCATTTATTACTATTAAATCACTGTGCATTCCTTGCAAATTATTAAGCAAAGCAACCTACCACAGAAAAAGAAGTTATTTGCATTCAGAAATCTCTGTTCTTTTATAAATTCTTGACTATTTTCAGGTAAGAAACCCTCCAATTTAGAAACCCTTACATAGAAATATGAACAACTCTGATTTTGTCTAAAGGGACATTAAGCAAAAAAGCCCTGATTTTCAAAGTGGCTGGATAGGAACACCAACAATTTAAATCAATTTGGTCACTTAGCAGAAATTAAGTCCTCTCCTACTCTTTACCACCTATTCAGCTAACATCCACGCAGGGCCTTCCGGAAGGCAGGATACTACAGCACAGGGGGATAGAGGAAAACAGAAGGCAGTTCCTGTCGATAGGGGTTTCTCATCACCTGGCTGGAGAAAGAGCAGGTAAGGCAAGACATCAAGGACAAGTCTGCAAGGAAATGGTCCCCATGCAGGTGCCCAGGGAAGGCAAAGCAGGGGAAAGAACCACCTCTGACTGCAGCAGAGAAGTTGTGCCGGATGAGTAACACGCCCCCTTCTGAAATGCTCAAGAGGATTGCCGAAAGGAACAAGCAGCCCATGCCTACTCGGTGTAAGCAATGTCAACACCAAGACAAGGAAGGAGACAAGAACTCTCACACGAAAACAACCATATCAGAGCCTGGCACTCCTGCCTCCTGATCTGGACTTGCTTGCTCTGATTTAGCTCACTTCCCCCTTTGTGGGCTGCCTAAGGAATAATTATTATGTTAACAGACAGAAGACAAAATGTAAGTGTCAGCTCTAATTGACATAACCAGTAACTCTCAGCTAATGGTTACTTACCTTAATTAAAATAGTACACATTATTTAGAAGAAAGTTTTAAAATACCATGACAAAGAGCAATACAGGACGTAAAAGGGCTCGGTATAATTTGGGGTACAACCGCAAAAGAAAAATATGTCATTTAGGCCATAGATTATTAATTTACCATGTATATTTAGCATAAAGAAAGTATATTCACTTAAAAAATAAAAACACTGTGTTCGTTTAATGCTACGTGAGTCTTTTCAGGGCCCCAAATAAATAACACTTATAAAAACACACTTTAAATGACATTTGAAATAAAATCACACAAATCTCAAACAAGTAAATTTTTAAAAGTAATTTGGCATTCTTTATTTTTGCTTCCAGCGTCTTATATTACATCAATTAGAATACTGGACTACCCATTCTTTTTCCTTTCTGGTTATGCTCCCATAGCTAAGAGCTTTACACTTGTAAATAGCCCCTCCCAGAAACCCAAATCTCCATATCTTAATATCATGAAAGCTGGAACTGTAAAATAAAATCTGTTAGCAGCTGAAATCTTAATGAGGTTCTACAAAGAAGCGGCTTTTCTGCAATGACTCAATGCATGGAAACAGTTGAGTGATTATAAATGCATGGGCTGAATGTGAGTTGGCAAATATAATACCACAGAATGTACCAGAACTAGGGTTGTCCCAGTTCAAATGAGACTATATTCCTTTACCAGTGCAAGCACACAACTAACCTGAAATGTCTTTGGCTGAGAGATAGGTGTGAGCCTATAAAATTATGTCCCTTGACTCCCCATTTACATGGTGACAATCTGTTCTGGCCCACCAGCAGCCTGTTCTTAAACAACAAAGCACTTCGGAAGGAACACTGCCGAACACTGGTTTCATCTGACATAATAGAAGCCAATGACAACTGCCTGGAGAGGTCGTTCTCAAAATCTGGGGACATGAGACCCTCCCCACCCCCATAAAGAACTTATGAAAATGAAGATTCTGGG
Organism: Neogale vison; assembly: GCF_020171115.1. Taxonomy (NCBI): domain Eukaryota; kingdom Metazoa; phylum Chordata; class Mammalia; order Carnivora; family Mustelidae; genus Neogale; species Neogale vison. The sequence continues at coordinate 11,520,790 of NC_058093.1, forward strand.
ATCTGCCAGTGAGGGCCCAGATGCAGGCTAGGATGGGCCCAGGAACACCGCACTTACATAAGCACCCCACAGCCAAGCTGGCCTCTCAAGGAAATACTAGAAGACGGTATGTTCCCCTAGGAAGGCGAGGGGGGAAATGCAAATGATGGGTGCAGAGAGGGGAGCCACGTTTCTGGGGTTTTTTTGTTTTGGTTTTTGGGTTGTTTTTTTACTCTACCACTATCGATTTTTCAGGAAAAAGGAGACATTTCCTCAAAAGTATTTTGTGCACCTTCACGCATGTAACTGCAAACTTAAAACATGTCCTAGAAATATTTTGGTATACTCCTTCATGGTGAAGAAGTCAAAGTCCACATGCTTATTTCTAGTTTTACATATGTGTGTCTGCATACACATACATATGTACACATGTATATATGTGTATATTCTTTTTTTTCCCCACCCTGCCCCCCATCCCCCTATATGTGTATATTCTTTAAAAGGAAAAGAAAGCAAGAAAGCTCTTAAGCACTAAACCCCCTCAAATCCATTCTCACTTAGGAATTCCAAAAATTTAGAAATGTTTAATGAAATGACTACTGCACAGTCCACAGCAACTACCATTATTTATTCTGCACACACTGCACAGTGAAACCTTTGATTTTCATGATGATGTCTCCACAATTCTCACTTACTTCTTCCCTAAGTCCCTTAAATTCCAAGACCTATAGACTAATAACATGTGTGGTTCTAACACCACGCAGTCCTTTGTCTTCAGCTGACAATCTACCCCCTCTTCAAGAAGAGCACTTTCCAGAGCCTTCTGAGTGCTTTTAGTATCTGGAGAGCTGTAGGGTCTCAGCCAAGTCGTCTGACTTGTGGGACTTGCCATGTACGGCACAATGAACACCTCTACACAGTTGGGACTATGCCAGGCTTCAATCAGAGCAGACCTGAGAGATATGAGCCACAGGAGTCTCAGAGGCACAAAAGCTGGCTTCTTCTGATGCTGACAGTAGAGTTCAAGCAATGGTGTTCTTAAAAGAGCTATATATTCTATGGTCTGGAAAAGCAGATGTCAAAAAGCTGAAAAAAAAAAACGGGTGTGTTTCTATGGTTAGAGTGACTTTAGAGGAGATGGTGTAAAAGAGCCAAGAGGCTGGGGTACCTGGCTGGCTCAGCTCAGAGATCATGTGATACTTGGTCTTGGGGTCATGAATCTGAACCCCACATTGGGCGTAGAGATTACTCAAATAAAATTTAAAAGCAAGAGTTGTGAGGCTGTGAAGACTCTTGTATAACCACAAAAATATGAAAGAATAAGAGTAGGCATCAACACAAGAAATAAGAGTAATAACAGTAACATTCACTGATCACAATGTCACTTTTTAGCCATGAAAATAGTATCTCACTTAATCCTTAGAACTACTAAAGAAAGGAGGGCTCTTAACCCATTTTACAGATGAAGCACAGACACACTAAGTAACTCTCCCAAGGTGAGATGCTCTAGTAAGGAATGAGGCCAGGATCTCAAAACTACCCTAAAAATCCTTCTGTGTGACTGCTTTCGGAAATTTTCCCATGAGCTTAATTTTTTTTTTTAAGATTTTATTTATTTATTTGAGAGAGAAACAGTGAGAGAGAGCATGAGAGGCAAGAAGGTCAGAGGGAGAAGCAGACTCCGCATGGGGCTGGGAGCCCGATGCAGGACTCGATCTCGGGACTCCAAGACCGTGACCTGAGCCAAAGGCAATTGCTTAACCAACTGAGCCAACCAGGCGCCCCATGAGCTTAACTTTTTAAGACTCCATAAAAATTGTGGAAAGTGGAGCAGAGAAATAGGCAGGAATTTCTAAGAATTTTATCAAAGAGGTCACAGCTCAGAAAGACCTAAGAGACAGGAAACTTGCTAACTGTAACATAAAAGTTTTTAAATGAATTCAGGGACCAAATGATGATCTAAGAAAAGATAGGCTGACTGTTTAAGGGAGACGATAGCCTATTAAAAAAAATGCCTTATCTCCATTTTATTTGCTAAAGCAAAAGAAGCTTCAAACCAGAAATACTAGAAAAAGGGCTAAGAAAGACCTGAAAGCTAATATAGGAAACAAAGCCATAAAAGACCATCACACTGCTGTAAATACAAGTCTTCTAGCCCAAAGAATTTATGTCCCAAGGTATTAGAATTTGTAGAAGTGATACCTGATGGTAAAAATAAATAAGTAAATAAGTAAAATCATGAAGAAACAGAAGAATTCCAAAACAAGTCAAATTTTAACTCAAGTTCCAAATTTAGAACATAAAAAGGTTCAGTCCACAAAGAAAGTATAACATCAAACTAAAATCAAGTCTTGAAAAGTCTTTTGGCCAAGGGTGCAGGAATGGCAGAAATATTTGAGAACATCTTTCATCATACCTTATAGACATGACAGATGGTAGAGTTAAGTACTTTGTGCCTTACTGAAATAACTAGTCTCAAAGTAAACAATCAGCCTTACTAGTGCTTCTCAGGGTTATGACCCAGTGTTCTGTCTTCGGCCTTGCCGATTCAACACTGTGCCGATGATTTGGACAAAGATGCTTCTAAAATGTGTAGAGTTCATGAAGCCAGTATAGTTCATTCGGTGGGCTACGAACACTTGAATTGATAAAACAAAAGGAAATTTAAACAGGAATGAAGACATTAATAAATATATATATATATATATATGTAAATTTTTGTCATCCCTAAATTCATGTGAAAAACAAGAACCGGGGTGCCTGGGTGACTCAGTGGGTTAAAGCCTCTGCCTTCAACTCAGGTCCTGATCCCGGGGTCCTGGGATTGAGCCCCACATCGGGTTCTCTGCTCAGCAGGGAGCCTGCTTCTCTCTCTCTGCCTGCCTCTCTGCCTACTTGTGATCTCTGTCTGTCAAATAAATAAATAAAATCTTCAAAAAACAAAACAAAACAAGAACCAACCTTGATTATATTAAGGTTACTAATATGAGCCACTGTTGGATATCTGCTAACCATAATTAATGCACTGATAAAATCAAGATCTCATGTGAGGTCACGAGATGAGTTAGCTTCAGAGGGCCATGGATAACTAGAGAGCAGCCGGATACTAGGGTGGATATTATGGGAGAGTGGAAGGACAGATATGGGACCAAACGTACACACAGAAGTCCGGGCTTGCGTAGCCTGCAAAAAAGGAAGTCCTCAAGAGGGCATTTTATTGGTATCTTCCAATTATCTGAGTTGTCTTCTAAACATGCAAAGGAAATAGTATACTTTGGTCACTATTTCTTTTACAGTGTCCTGGAATGATCAAACTAGTGCAACTGGGAACAGACGCCCACAGCCCACAAAGAAGTGCTCGCCCTGCCCCAAGTGCAGGCTAGACGATGCTGTGCTGGGGAAGTCATAGGGGAAATTCCTGACCATGGTGGGGGACAGGAAGAGATGATGGTGTCCGACTCAACTATAATCCCAGTAGTTCCTTCCAGTTTTCCTCTTTTCACAGTCAATCCTACACACTACGCAGCTATGTTATTTTGATGGTGATCTACACTGCATTGGAAAGGACTTTACAGTAGATTTATTGATGTACGAAAGGCACTGAATAAAATAATAGCTAGAAAGCTGAATTCATTTTTTTTGAAAGCTGAATTTAGATCATATGTAAACTTCCCACAGTTTACAGAGAGATATAGACACGGCACCGTTAATACCATCTCCCAGAAGAAAAGCTTTCTGCACGGACTAGATGGTGAATTAACACATTTATCATGGCTAAATTAATCTGTGCCCTACAACTGTGCCCACTTTATATTTTCAAAACCTTACTCTAACAACCAAGACTAGAGTTTTCTATGCCGCCGTGTCATAACGCCACCTGCAACAAACGTCAACTTTTCTTGCAGGAGGAATCTTTGCTCGGAATACACATGCTGTTTCGCATTGTTTTGTTTTTAAAGACTGGTCACAGCGCAGATGCCCTTTCTACTGCAGGGGGCAATGTTAAGAAATCCAACTTCAAAAGAGTCACTAGCTCATCTTCGCAATGTAATGATACTGCTGCTAAGTCTGGATTTAATTACAAGTGCGCAAAGGAAGAGGGAGGGCGGAAGTCTGTCATGTCAGCACGGCTCCCTGCCCCCCATCACCACCATCCTTCTCCCTCGACTGACTCTTTCCTGGTCTGTACAAACGCCAGAGCCCAGGGTGGTTCGTGAGACTACTACAGAGACGACGAGCTGCTCCTTCCTTGTGTGTATGTTAGTGTTGTTTAAAAAAAGAAAAAAATCAAGAGCAGGTTGTTTTACTTGCTCCCTGAAACTCGGCTAGCACGCCTTGAACTCTGCCCTGCGAGGACACTTGGTCAGCCAAACTTAATCACAGGATCTAAGATTAGTTTAACGATATTTGAGGCAGCTGGGACAGAACAGGCCACATTTCATGGTTCCTGCTGTAAACTGAGTCATTGTTCCATGGGCGGAGTATGCTCATCTCAATCGGTATTCGAGTTAAACTGCTATTATCGATCCCTCATTCCCAATGCAGATAAGTCAACAATCAGGATAGGACCGTATTAATGTCTCAGTATTTCAGAACTCAGTATTTTCCAGTATCATCTGTAAACTTTGCTTCTTCCTGAAGCATCGGACAAAGAATGCCGAGAATTACCATCCTTACCAATCTCCAATCTTGAAGTGAGATTACACTGAGAAATTGACCTCCCAGAGCACGTTGCTGTAACTTTACTGCAGAATATTTTAGGCTGCAGTTCAAGAAAAATGAATGCTCCATTATTTTAACCCACTGCTCGGGGTGGTCACTCTACGTTTTAATGCAATGTGCTACACAGAAATGACATCATAAGGCTATCATAAAAGCAAGTGTTAAAACCTATGATGAATTTTCCTACTATAACTAAGCAGTTCATTAGTGTAAAAGTAGATCAAAACATACACTTATGGTCTGGTAAAACATTTACATTCACCTTTGTAAATACAAAAATAAAAAGTTTTTTAAAAAGCTATAAAAGCCCTTTTTGCCTCTTACTTCTAAAGCTCCATTAGTGATCTTCGACGCCTGGAGACTGTTGTTCTAATTAAAGAAGCCCAAATAGTAATTGCTAATAAACGGCATTTCTTAATCTTGGACAGTTTCTTTCTTCTCATGACAGAGATCTCATTCGGGCCAGTTTACTCTGTATCAAATTCAAATCACATTGAATCACCTACTCTCCACCACATACTTTCCCTTTTCATTCTCTAACAAAGCTTCCTTTGCCACGTCTCACAAGGCTTCCTTCCAAGTAATTCTTTATGTCTAGAAACCCATTTTTTCCCTTCCCATTTATGTCATTCTACTCTCACTTAAAACTCGCCTGTGTCCTTACTGAGTAGAGTCTGTCATCCAGAAGCTCACCAAGTATATAATTACACGATGACTCCCTTTATTTTTCCTTGCTTATATTTATTTCAAACAAGATGGGAAAGAAAAGGGACATGGTATTACCGCCAAATGAGTATCATTCTGTTTATTAATATATTTTTAAAGTATTCTTTTTATGTGACTACCACCATGCTGTAGACAATTTCATCTTCACAACAGTGTGCGGGTAGGTACTGTTTCTCTTTACAGACAAATAAACTGAGGTTCATGGAGGTTTACACACTTATCCAATGGCCCAAAGCAAGCGAGCGGTCCGCCGACTGATGAGCTCCTGCGGTGTGACTCCCAAACCAGGACTTTGGTCTCGAGAGAGGTTCCGGGGTAGTGCGCGCGACACGGCAACATACCTGTCCCGTATGGACAGGACATGGTCCCTAGACTCGAGTCGCTCACAGATGAGAGGAGAAAAAAAGAAGTGAACGGTAGGATGCTCCTTCGAGGATCATTCTAAATGGGCCTTTCATGCTCCAGGGGAACCGGAAAGGGAGCGAGCACTTCAGAGAGTGCGTGAGGACAGAGATTCACGAAAGAGTCCGGTGCGTCTGAAGAACAAGGAGAAACTCCGCTCTGAGCTCTGAGCCGGGGCCAGAGGGAAGCAGCAGCACGGCTGGAAGCACAGGAGAAGGAAAGGAGGCCGAGTGTGCGGCCCCTAATCGCGGAGAACACGAAAGCACTGCTGCCCTGAGAGTGAAAAAGCAATCTGAGGCCGATGAGAGCGAGGCTGGAAGGATGGAGTGGGAGGCGAACTTCGAAACCATCTAACAAGGAAAAAATCAACTACGGCAGTGGCCTGAGTCTGGGACTAGAATACTGAGAATGTCTGCTTCCGTTCGGGGCAACGCTGATTGAGCATTTCTGTGCAGCAAACACAAAGAGCCCATGAAGAGGGAGAAATCAAAGACACAAGAACTCTAGAAACAAGTCACGAAGCAGGGTCCTGGGAAGGTGAGAGTCCGTGGCTGAGCGAGCGAGGAGGGGGCACAGCACATGCGGGGAGAGGACCCCGCCCGGAGCCGCACTCCCGCACCAACCTGGGCAGCTACTTAGGACTGCAGTATTTCGGCTTTTGTGCTCTTCTCTGTTTGCTCTGTGGGTCTCTTCATTCTCCTCCCAGAGCTAAAGTAAGTCCCCGCGAGTCAGGGTCAAATTTGTATTTTGTATCTCCCTCCATATTGGAAACAACGTGGACACATCTGATCTGACCGTATGTGCCTTATCACGGTGTGTTGAGGGCAAAATCAGGAACAGAGCAAGAGACAACACCTCTTCTAACCGGGACAAGTCACAGATGAAAAACAGAAACTATATCTTCGCTTTATATGGTAAGAGCTGCCCCAGATGGAACTGTAAAATACATGAGGAATGTAACTGAGGTATTTATCAGGAAAAGACCGTGTAATAAATTGTCACATTATAAATAACCCTGTTAGAGCAGGGGATCAAGAGTGAATCTGTTACCTTGTACTTTCCCTATAGTCACTAAACACAAATCTAGTTGATAGCAGAAAATTCCAGGGCCATGGAATATTATGGAGTGGTGTTATAAAAAATATTTTAAAAATTAATACATGGAACACTTTGGCTAGCCCTTTGGTTCTTCAAAGTAGGAGAAAACTTTTTTTTTTTTAATTTGTATCTTTTCATACTCAGCATGTTTATCTTTATAATTTATCCAGTGTTTAATCTGAAAACAGTATTCAAAAGCACGTATGCAATCATTTCTTAGCTTCCTAGATCTGGCCTCACACGTTTTGAAGTCAATTTTACAGATAAGAACGCTCAGGGTCAGAGAAATGACTTCTTCAAACACACACATGCTTAACAATGATGCCAGATTTAAAGCCTACTTTCCCTAACTCATTGTCCCATAGTCTTTCATTAAACAAACCTAAAATGGAAAGCGAACTCTGAAGTTATTCTCTCTGAATCTAATCAAAAGTCCTTGCTGGCACGGTTAGCTTTCTGCCCCTCTGCTCTCTGTCTTCCCTGATTTCCCATGATAGATTCACGAACAAGCTGTGGCCAACACTGCTACTTATCTACCCAATACCCACTCTCCCCTCCTTTCTTCCTAAAAAAATCCCATTTTTTTTTTCCCTGAGTAGCATTGTGTCAAATAAAAAACATGATTTCCCAAGCTCTCTAGACCCAAAATCGAGATAAATGACGAAGTCCTGGGGGAAGACGTTCCTTCTGGAATAGTAAAGACAGAGCTTCACGAGAAAAAGCAGGTCATCCTTTGCCCTTTCCCCCACCGCCTTCAAGCCTGGTATCCTAACTGGATGCCTGGAGGTACAGCAACCATTTTGCAACTACAGGAAAAGAGCCAGAGTCCATGGCCCTGGCCGCACTGGGAAGTACTGTACTGGCCGGGATCTGTCACCTGTGTGAGACCAGTGGAACCCCTATTTGGTTAAGCTCCTGTTGTAGAGTTTCTGCTACACACAGTCACTCGCAATATTAACTGATTCGTATCTAAACAAACATCCTCGCTGTGTCTGACGTCTTCTTACCCTGACATAAGGGGAAGACTCGAGCAGGAGACCACGAACTGAAACACTGGCTCTTCAGCCTGGCGTCCGAGGCTCTTACACTAGATTCTCGAGTCCTGATACCTCCTGAGCATATCCTGCGTATCAGCCAAACCCCTTCCCTGCCAACTGTCTCTCTCACCTCATCTCTGTCCATCAAAATCCTACAGCCTTGTCAAGGCCCCTCTCACACCTCACCTCCCTCGACGGTCTACACGGGCCCCTCCAACCTGCTGCAGTTTCTCCTCTTCTGAACTCTCAGAGCAATGCTGTTGGCCCCTCTCCTAGGTCACTTCCCGACAGCCTCTGCGCTGGTGCTCTCTCCCAGGCAAGAGGTACCCTGAGGGCAGGACCTTGTCATTCCAGCATGGAAAGTGCCTGACACATAGCAGATGATTAATAATTGCTTCTTAAATTGAATTAATAAACACTTCCCCCTCTCCTAATGCATCTCTGACTGATCCCGGAAAGAGTCCACGCCAACACTCTAATGACTTATGAGGGAGCATTTGTGACAGCAGGAGTAAGCCGAGCGGCAGTTCAAACTGCTGTATTGTTTTGACACCAGTGCAAGTGATAATGGGCTGTTACTCGGTGTGTCAAAGCGCTCACTCAAGACTCCTGCGCCAGTTTCTCCTGCCTGTCACAAACCCCCACCCGTCGCCGGCTCCCCCCCCAACCCCGCCCGCTGCAGAAAGCCTTTCCCTGTGAAACACCATGTGGCTTCTGCTTAAGAAAAGCCTCTAGCTGGTCACTCCTCTCCCCATGGATCACAAATGAAATCGAATAATTCCAGCAGGTGCAGGGCCTCGATGGCCTCCGTCAACGCACACCTGTCCCTTCAGAAATGATCACAGGCACGTGTGCAAGAGAGGGGTAAAGGAGCAGGACACTGTGGCAGGGGACCCAGTCCCAAGGACAGAACAGCCGTCTCCCTGTTAAGTACAGGGAGGGTGCCCCATAGTGACACTGAGGAAGGATTCAGCTCAGACTGCAAAGAGTTGGGAACAAGCAGAGAAGGAAAAATCTACAGGATGAGAGTCTGTGCAATTTGAATACAATCTAAAAAACAAAATAACTCAAATAAGAATGAGAGCCATAAAATTTACATATTCAAATCCGGGGCCTGAAGTGAGAAACATGCTGTCCTTCACAGCAGAGTTAAACTGAACTAGCTCCCTACCTGAGAGTCCCAAAAGAAAATGTTCTCTTCAGGGACAGAACAGTTCTCTAAGTTTGTCATCCACCCACGGGCCAAGGTCTCGAATAAATAGTTGCTCAAAATAAGTGAAAGCAAAGTAACTACTATATACACAACTAATTGGAATGGGACACAGTCATTAATATTACAAACCTCTGGGAAAATTGCTAATAATTGCCCATATGAATCACTGAAAGCTATAACCTATTAGCTACCATGTATACTATAATTAAAAATGATACTGCTTTAACAAGTATTTAATACTCATGATACACTCTGGTTAAACTGAGGAAGCATTAGCAAGATAATGTATACGGATACCAAAGTTGCATTAAAATGCTATAAAGGAGTTATTTAATTTGATGTGAAGGTGACTACTTCATTCCTGAGAAATTAGATTAAATGAATTAATCCCTCACTCTCCCCAGTGAGACTGCGCTTGCTGGGTGCCCAGTGGCCCGTCGCCTCTCTAAGGCCTCCCGAGAAGGGTGGGCTGTGGTCACATAACCTTTATAATTAGAAGCTAGACCTGTGGTGCCTGTGCTATGCCCTTCCTGGTCCAGCCCTTCCCCTCCTTCCTGACATGACACTGTACCCCACCCGCCAAGGCTTCTGAGGGCAGCCTCCTGGCTCAGCACCTTTCCCTGCACGCTGTCCTCTCTGTGGGACCGCTATGGACCCGCCAAGCCCCTCTGCCAAGGGGTAGCGCCACCAATGCCCTTACCGCAACTGCAAAGGGCCACAGGGTAAAGGGGAAGCTGTCATATGCACTGGCTGGGGCAGGAGTGAGGACTGGGCAAAGTTAAAACTAGAAACAACTGGATCCAGAAGGAGTGGGCACCAAGACTTGGCAACAGTTACATTATAATATTTGGCAGGAGGAACATTATATTTCTATTTTAGTGTGTTTCAGTTATTTCCATATAGGTGTGGTCCTATTATACCAAAGTGGGTTATTTTGCCTAAGATCTAGTGGATTATACTTTGTGGGAAAGAGAATGAATTTTTGAAATGCACAATTTTAAAAACACTCCTTTATATACAAATCTATGAATGGATAATTATCAAATAAGAGACTATCCACTAATAATTATATTTGACTTTGAGGTACACCATGCAATTTTTGATACAGATTTACCTTCGTAATTATACTTTTCTTAGAGTATTATTAGCTTCCAGTTGGTAATTCTAATATTAAAATAAACACACACCAAAACACAGTGGGACCACACATCTACTAGCTGGCAGAACAGAGGTCTTTAAATGCTGTTTTCCTACAGGTAATTTATACCATTTTTTTTTTCTTTTTAAGAATAGAATTGCTCAAAACAGGGCAGGGAAGTTGGGGGGAGACAGGAATATGTTAAATACTAAGAAAAGGGAGAGAACCCGTGCAAATGGGAGAAGACTGCAGGAGCTGAGGGAAGGAAGTCAATACATAAGAACACGTGAAAACTGCTGCTTTGGAGCTCACTGTCCTTGTAGTCCTTGTTGCCCTGTTTACTAGCTAATTGCACTTTGCTGGAACATGACTGAATATAACACAATGTCTTTGTGTTGTAACTAATAGATAACTCGTGTCTTTATCTAGTTGGGCTTTTCAGTCACACAAATATGACCACTCACTTTTTGACTGATTTCTTTGTAAAAAAATGTTTTTAAAGATTTTATTTATTTATTAGAGAGACGGAGAGAGAACACAAGTAGGCAGAGCAGCAGGCAGAGGAAGAGGGAGAAGCGAGAAGCAGGCACCCCCGCTGAGCAGGGAGCCCGATGTGGGGCTCGATCCCAGGACCCGGCGATCAGTGACCTGAGCTGAAGGCAGCCGCTTAACCGACTGAGCGACCCAGGGGCCCCAACTGATTTATTTCTTAAGCCATGGTCATTTAGTCCAAGTGAAAGAGCTCCAAAGTAACGGGATTCAGCCATGAAGCTATCTCCCGTGAGCAGCTCCGGGAAGGGGGATGAAAAGCAGGAGCCCTGATGCATAGGTGACATTACATTCAAATTTCCCAGGAGACAAATACCACTGACAACCAGTCCCCAGGGGAAAACATTTACATTCCTTCCGCTCCGCACAGTCCCAGATTTGCTTTGAGGCAGCTCCACAAGTGAAACGACGTCACAAGAGAAAAGATATGAGCAACTGTTTCGGAGGAGGTATGGAAGGGAAAATAGTCTGGTTTTCAACACAACTGCGGAAAAAGGTTGTGCTAAATAAAATGGCTTCGTGGTACTTAGGTTGCTCTTGTACTTAGGTAACTCGATATTTAGAACTCCGCAGAAGGAGAAGAAATTGAACACATGCAAATTATTTGTCACGTGACTAAAAAACTAGCTGATCTGATTACAAAGCCATCAGTGAACATCTAAATTTCCATTTGTCATTAATAAAGGTGATTTCATTTTTTAAAAAAACACAATTTCAACAGATGACTTGGGGGAGGTTTTGTTCATTATCAGCATGTATAAAATATATATTAAATGCTTTGAATAAAACTGGAAAGAAAAAAATGTAGTGCAGAATGCCTTGTCCACAAGAAAGAAATCTTGGTGAAGAGATAATAGGATTTTGTTGATCCAAACACATGAACATCAGCGGATCTCTTCTTCCTATACTCCACGAAAATCAAAAGGATAATGGAAATAATACCAGTAATTCACATCCGGTTATCTCTGAGTGGCAGGCTTTATGAATGGAAGCTACAGAAAACAAAAGAAATTAACATATCATATTTGGCTTAACATACCATCTCTGGCTTCTGCATTGCAAAACGATTGCAACGATAATAATTATAATAGCAACTAACGTGTACACAGCCCTCACCCTGTGTAAAGCACTTTATATGGATTATTTTGTTTGATCTTCCTACAAGTCGGCAACAGAAGCGTCGTTATTATCCCATCTTATAGATGAAGGAACAAGGCAGAGTCACCGAACTGGGTAGTAATGGCGCCAAGTCTAAAAGCTCGGTAGTCCAACTCCGTAACACCTAGCTGTCACACTCTACTATCCGGTCCTCAATGAGAACAAGATTGTAGAAGACAGAGAATCGGAGGCCCACGCCTCCGTTAACACCATGCTAGACAGCTCTCTGCTGATCTGATAGTTAGATGAGCTAAGCCTGCAGGATCCGTTATGCACCGTAACCAATTCCTAACTGCCTGGGAGAAAACAAACTAGCAAGTCAATATGCTTTAACCATTTACGTTCACTAGGCTGGGAATTAAATACTTTTTTAAAAAAGCTAATGTACGATTGTTTAATTTCATCAGTGACTTTTACTTTCAAATCTTGGTCTGGCTTACTTCTACATTCTCACAATGTTGTACAATACAATTGGTTGTTTCATTTGGTTTAATCAATTCTAACATTTAATTTGAATAACCATTTTCAATCTGCTTTTTGTTACACGTAACCTAGAAAAAGATATTACATAAAGATTCTAATGCAAGTCCCACTTACATAGAGTAACAACAACAACCACCAAAAAAAACCCAAAAAATGTTTTCTGAACTCACTGGGCTGGAATCTGGTAAAAAAAAATTTGACCATGATGTGCTTTATGGGATTAAGTTTTTTTGTTGTTGTTGTTTTGTTTTGTTTTTTTAAATATTTTATTTATCTTTTTCACAGACAGAGACACAGCGAGAGAAGAATCAGAAGCAGGGGGAGTGGGAGAGAGAGAAGCAGGCTTCCCACTGAGCAGGGAGCCTGATGCGGGGCTTGATCCCAGGACCCCGGAATCATGACCTGAGCCAAAGGCAGACACCTAATGACTGAACCACCAAGGCACCCCTGGGATTCTGTTTTTATCTCTGGCCCAAAGTTATAGTCTCCATTACAATTCCCTCCCACCCATCATCACAGATCAGCTCTCACGGATCACAAATGGGACCTAGTGAGCGATTTCAGCAGACTTAGTGAAAACCCATCACTGCTTAACAAAATCCAGTACCACCAGCAATCAGCATGTATCAATCTCTCCCCCACAGAAGATGACACTCTCATTTTCCCAGAATCCCTACTACTACAAACAGAACTATTTTGGTTCCACATATTGCAAAGCCTTTTTTTAAATTCAGGACAAACAAATGACTGTGGCAGCTTGGGGACACAGGTTCTTTGAGAAGTGCTTAAACTCACAACATCCAAATTTTGACTTTTAGCCTTCCACCACCACAGACCTACAACAACACACTCTGTTTTCAGACCAGTGGAAGGAAAAAAAAAATTCTTACTCAATCTTACTATGAATACATGACCCTCCAGAAGAAGTCAACACATACCTTCCAGGAAACTATTAAATGCACTTAAGAAAGAATTTTCTAAATGCCACCCCCAGAGCCCTGAAAATGGTCCATTCTCTCCACAGAATAAAAACACTTGTTTGTGAAGTGCAAGTTAATGCTAAAGAAGGTCAATTAAAGAAGACATATCTGCATGCCATGACTTCAGAAGTTCAACCTAGGCTGTGCCTGACATCATATTTAAAAAAAAAAAAAACAAAAAAAAAAAACAACTTTAGTGTGTGTCGTAAATCAGCTCGGGCTGCCCACGTGAAGGCGGTGCTGCCTGGGAACAGTCTGTGTCATACTACGGCACACTCAGCTGCTCCAGCCCCACGAACGGCACTTGGAATGAAAACACTGCCATATATCTTGATTTGTCAGAGAACAAATCAGTTTTATCTGTTCATTTTGTGGTTTAGTGTCGTAGGTATTTTAGAAAACATAATTTATAATTCCTCATGCAATTATATAAGAAATTAAATCATCTCACTTTTCCAGAAGCATCAAAATATTTCAGATTAAGTAGAATGCACTTGTAATGTCTTTAAAGTTCTCATCTCCCAGTCTAATATAAGAAGAAAAAAAACAAAAAACAAATAAAGGGAAAAGGGAGGGGGGATATGGAAGCATTTTAATGAGTCAGTCTAGTCGTATTAGGTCAGGCCCATAGAAGCATTCACTTACATTCACTATCACGACAATACCTAATAGGCCTGTGGTGGCTAAGCCACTGCCTCAAGAAGCAGAATGCCTGGGTTGAACACATTTGCAGTCAAACGCTCTACCACTGAGCTATACCCCCGGTTGAACACGTTTGAGTGCTGGCTCCCTCACTTAACTTGCTCTGTGCCCTGGGGTAACAGCGAAGCTCTCTATGCATCAGTCCCCTCAGCTGAGAGATGGAGAGAAGTGTACCTAGGTCACACACAGCTTGGGACTATTAAGTGAGTTTTTCTGCATGTAACATACTTAGAACAACGCCTGGCACCTAGTAAGCTCTGCATTTGGTGGCATTATAATTAGCAACAATCTGAGCTTCACTTTTTTTTTAAAGGACTAAACATCCAGGAAAACATAACAAGAGTATGTCTTATGGAATCATCCTGAGGCATTCCAATGAGAGACAAGAGAAGTAAGTCCTACCGGTGGGTCCTTGTTTGGGTGACAAATTAGTTATTTTAGTAAATTTCAAAACACTGTAGCCAAGATCCCTTATTAAGTACTACGGGACGCCTCAGTCACCTGGAAGAATACACCACCCCCACAAGTGTGGGATTTACAACAGAGTTGGGCCTACTCTTTTTTAACTAATCTCTACACCCAACATGGGGCTCGAACTTATGACCCCAAGATCAAGAGTGACATGTTCTCCTGGCTAAGACACTCAGGCGCCCTTCCCCCATTTTTTTTTTTAATTTACCTGAATAAATTAATATCCTTTTAGAAACTCAAACAAATTCATAACCTTATCATGAGTCACAACAGGAAATTTCCCCTTAATAGTAAGACAGAAAAGCAGTTGTAGGGGCGCCTGGGTGGCTCAGTGGTTTAGGCCTCTGCCTTCGGCTCAGGTCATGATCTCAGGGTCCTGGGATCGAGCCCCGCATCGGGCTCTCTGCTCAGCGGGGAGCCTGCTTCCCCCTTTCTCTCTGCCTGCCTCTCTGCCTACTTGTGATCTCTCTCTGTCTATCAAGTAAATAAATAAAAATTTAAAAAAAAAAAGAAAAGCAGTTGTTGATGTTAATTGCATTAGTTTCAACTGCAAATGTGGATGCATTTTAATACCCATTAGGGGTTACAAGTAAAAAAGAAATATAGCAGCAAATTATAACTTAATGTGTTACATAGAGTATCTGACATATACTTATTTTTATCATAATGAGACCCTGACTTCATAATTAATAAAACTTTTTCATATAATGGGCATTTTGGTCACATGAGTACATTTCAATGGATAATCTAAGGTATATCAATCCTTACTATGTCTATTATTAAAACCCACGGAAATATTTATTGAAAGCAAGCAGCTTCTCTCTATCAAGGACAACGGTCATAAACCACATAGGAAGAGAACAGTCCCTAATGCTGAGGACACACCTCAGTGTGGGCTGAATGACTCCAGAAAAGCACATGAAAAGGAGCTAATCAGAATGTGGCCAATGATACTATTGGGAAGGGGTCCAGGATAGGAGGCCAAATAGATCTGAATTCTAACTAGACCTTTTCACACCTGTTAAGCTACAGGGAAGACTATGAAAAGAAATTGGGTCAATCTTAGAACTATAAAATACAGGGCGCCTGGGTGGCTCAGTTGGTTAAGCAACTGCCTCCGGCTCATGTCATGGTCCCAGAGTCCCAGGATTGAGTCCCGCATCAGGCTCCCAGCCCCATGGGGAGTCTGCTTCTCCCTCTGACCCCTTCTTGCCTATCATGCTCTCTCTCACTGTCTCTCTCTCAAATAAATAAAATCTTTAAAAAAAAAAAAAAAACTATAAAATACAGAAGGGAGCCAGAGAGCTACTCATCTCTTTTCCCTGCCCAGCAGGGTCTAAGGTTCTCTAGAAACCAACTACCAAAGTGACGACAACCCACTGCTCCTGCATGGACGGGAGCTTTCGTGATTTGTTCGACAAATTCCCTACCTCCAACAGTGGGCTATGCTCGATCAATTCAAGTCCAGGAAAAAATCTTCCCTAAGAGTTTCCCCCAATGATTCCCACATAAAATCTCCATCCTACTGTACATGGCAAAATCCAGAAGCCAAAAAATAGACAAACTGTCATCAGTTATTAATTCCTGGGCCAAGGGACATCTTTAACACAGGACTGTCATTGTAAAACTAGTAAGCACTCAGTAACTAACCCACACAATGCTGTGTGTGTGTTTTTTTAAGAGGAAAAAGACCAAAATGTGGGTAAGAACAAGACTATTATAAAAACAAAACATGAAATCAATTAACTGAAGTTTCCTGAATGACACAACGATTTTTTATTCTTCTACCACATTAAAAAACTCAACTCTTTACCACAAGGCAAAGGTAAAAAGAAAGTAGCGGGTCAATGCCAATTTCTTTCTTAGTAACTGGCCTTTCACCTGCAATGAACAAAATAAGAAAAAAAACTATTTTCAAAGGATAACTATATTCTCATGTAAATGTTGGAATAAGTCACTCTGATTGTCTAGCATGGACTAGGTACATTGTCTGTACCTAATATCTCCCAATTTACTGACTGTGCCTAAATCCTTCTAGATACCCAAAAGAAAGATAGTATTTCACATTTGATTTGAAAACCAAAAGCTTTACTATTTTGTAGTACTAAAAATAATAAGACATATGTAAATTATACATTATAATATTCAGTAAAAAGCCACAGGTGAAAGTATTGCATATATACAATCTCATCTGTGTAAAAGAGTGCCTTGAGCCAAACTAAAGGGGAACGCCTGAAAATGGTATCTACACTTATCTCTAGGAAGTGGGTCCTCAGGTACCTTTGTTCTTCTTTCTACTTTTTCTGTATTTTTTAGTTTTCTGTAACTAACAAGCATTAGTTTACTACCAGAAAAAGGGTTTTTTTTTTTTAATTTGAAAGTTTATATAAAGAGCTTAGACATACAAAAATGGGGTCTCATAAAATAAGTTCTCATAAAAGGCCATCCCAAGACAGCAAGTTCAGTTTTGTTATTTAAACTTAAAACAAGCTCCCCACTCAGTTTAAAAATAGATATGTTCAGTTACCAATTCCAAAATGTCAATCTTTGGTTCATGCTTGTAAAAGATAGTTACTATCAGTTTGAACTGTAGACGAAATTCACAGACTGGAAATATAATGCCACTGAATGGGATATTGGTTAAGTACACATTCTCTGGAGCCAGTTTTTGGTGTCAGCCAAGCTTTTCCCCTCTCTGAGGTAAACTTACCTCATTACCTCACCTCAGGGTGTCTTCGTTTCCTCATTGGTAAAATGTGGACAATGATTATGAATTTGGGGCGCCTGGGTGGCTCAGTCGGTTATGGATCTGCCTTTGGCTCAGGTCATGATCCCAGCGTCCTGGGATCAAAACTTGCATGGGGACCCCTGCTCAGCATGGAGCCTGCTTCTACCTCTGGCTCTGCCTCTGCTCCTCCCCAGCTTGTGTGCGCTCTCCCTCTCTCAAATAAATAAATAAAATCTTAAAAAGGGGCGCCTGGTGGTTCAGTGGGTTAAGCCTCTGCCTTCAGCTCAGGTCATGATCCCAGGGTCCTGGGATCAAACTCCACATCAGGCTCTCTACTCAGCGTGGAGCCTGCTTCTTCCTCTCTCTCTGCCTACTTGTGACCTCTGTCAAATAAATAAATAAAATCTTTTAAAAATACATATATTACGTACTTTATGGGGTTATTATAAGGATTGAATGAGTGAATACATGCGTAGCACCTTGAACAGTGTCTGGTACCTAAAAAGTACTGGATATTAGTGCTTAATATTAATTAATAATACACACATAACATGTCTATCTGGTAAAAATTAGTTTCTCTTAAAAAAATTAAACCATGGCTTAATATAAGCTAATTCTGACAATATTACATTTATCCTACTCCAAAAATAAAAGAGTCCACACAGGTAAAATTTTCAGAAAACTGAGACTTCACCTTTTAAGTTCCTACACCATTTTATTTTTAATCCTCAAATCCCATTCGAGATCTTCAATTTTTTCTGGGTAAGGAGAAGCCTAAATTTGCCAGACTCCCTTATGGAAAAGATGGGAAGATTAAAGTCAACATAGCATAATATAATGTCAGATCCTTCCTAACATTTTATTACATATTTCTGGCTTTATTACATATTTCTGGTTTATTTTTTTATGTCCCCTACTGGAAAGTACCTTGAGGACAGGCGCATTGTGTTTGGCTCTTTCCTGTGTCCCCAACACTCAGAACAATGTCTGGCACAAAATATCTGTGAAATCAATGAATAACATGACAGTGTGCAAGAGAACCAGAGAATTAAGAGAGACTAAAGATCTTAATAAAGAGGTTTTTTTTCCAAATAATTCGGATATATTTTCCATTGCAGAGTGTTTAAAGCAGGCCCCCTTTCAAATAAGTCTTTTCCTCACCCCACAGGGAGTCACTGTATTACAGCAGTAAAACAAGGCATTTAAAATTGTTCTTTATTGCTCTGGTTCTGCAGCTCCGCTCCTCAAGAAGAACCACCATCTGAAGTTGGTAAACCGCTCGGAGCTTTTGATCAAGAACAGACCGCCCTCTTAATCTGCTCCAGGGAAGGGAGGCCAACCTTTACCTGGGAGATTTTCGAGTTTGTAGGGCCACATCTTGGGAGGACAGAGGTTTGCCTGTGCTAGGAGTTTTCCAGCATCTCATCCTCTGATTCACAAAGCTGACAGAGAGAGGATGTCGGACGCATTCATTTCTCTGGCGAAAGTGCAGCAGGGAGAGGCTGGAAGGAACCTCGGGCACTCTCTATTTGCATATAGCCTGCAGCGATCTTTTCAAACCCTAGTAACGGGCTTGTAAAACAGTAGTGCCGATTTGCTGTTCTGTCCTGGGTGATATTTCCTCAAACCAAAAAAAAAAAGAAAAAAAAGAAGAAGACGACAGAGGAAAAGCTCTGTATTTTTTTCTCATTGACACGCAAATAATTTTGCCAATTACCGTTTTTGAACGAGCAAATGGCACTCACTCCAGAGCTTCCAAAGCAACCATAAAGGAAGAAAACCAAAAACCAAAAAAACAACCCACTGAGTTTCAAAGTGATGGGTTTTAAATGCTCATCACAATCCTGTGAAATCTCTCTAGCACCTGGGAAACCCGCAAACGACCAGGAGGCTGCATTTCATCCCTTCCTCCAACCACCACCCCTGAGCTTACCCTAGTCACACTGTAGATAAGAGAGGTCCCTGGCATCTCAGGACCCCACCAGCTGCCTAAATAAATAATAAATAAACTGCCCACTAACTGATGCTATGCAGACGAA
Organism: Neogale vison; assembly: GCF_020171115.1. Classification (NCBI taxonomy): domain Eukaryota; kingdom Metazoa; phylum Chordata; class Mammalia; order Carnivora; family Mustelidae; genus Neogale; species Neogale vison. Next base: position 11,540,215 of record NC_058093.1, read on the forward strand.
TGAATTACTGAGTTGAAATGCCGCAATCATCTTAAAATACAATAAGACTGCATCTGAGAAAATCTGGCCATCCTAAGTATAAATTACAATGTACACTAAGATAAGAAGTGAAAGACCCATGATTCTGAAATTTCACAGTTTCACAAAGAATTAACTGAAATTATAAGATTTAGATGACAGAACCCTTATCCATTTAAAGAAAGAAAAAAGGAAACAAGGAGTATTTAAAAAGCATTTTAATATTACAAAATGGTCTACGGCCAAGAATTATTTTGTTGTCTATCACAAAGATCAAAATAGACTCTTCCTAGAGTTGCAGTATGATGGTATAGCACCAAGACTGAGAGTTGTATCATTGGGGAACTTTAAATATAAACGATCTGCCCAAAAGGTAACAGCACTATGTATTGTAGCACCGACAAGTATTCCAATGAATACGCTTTTATTAAATGAATTTCTTGAATGGAATCTATACTACACCTTCTTAAGGCACAGAAAGACCTGGGAATTTCAGTAAATGACAACCTTACATTTAAAACCTTTTACCAATGTATTGGTAAAAGACGGTTATGCTTTAGAAGGATAGAATAAAAAATTAATCACAATATAAATTGTATCCCAGTATCACCAATTTTAGGTTGTAGGTTTCCTACTCATAACTCCTCAAAGCTATGTATTTTTAATGAGATATACTTTAATTATTAAATAAAAGCTGTATATCACCGTGGGTCAATCTATTTAACCTAGATCATTTTACATGATGCCAAAATATAGAACTCCGATGATCAGTCCCCTCCAGCTCATGGGCATTTCACATCTATCCCAAAAAGAGACCTGCCTTCAGCTCAGGTCATGATCCCGGGGTCCTGGGATCAAGCCCCGTATGGGTGCCCTGCTCCGTGAGAAGCCTGCTTCTCCCTCTCCCACTTCCCCTGCTTGTGTTCCCTCTCTCTCTGTGTCTGTCAAATAAATAAATAAAAACTTAAAATATTTTTTTAAAAATTCACCAAAGCGAATGGACCATGTCCAATTGCCCCAAACAAACAGCTGACTAAAAGTATTGCTAAGCATTTCTCTCATCATGGAAGAAATAATGAGCTAGGTTTTTTGTTGTTTTTTTTTTAAGATTTTATTTCTTTATTTGACAGACAGAGATCACAAGTAGGCAGAGAGGCAGGCAGAGAGAGAGAGGAGGAAGCAGGCTCCCCACAGAGCAGAGAGCCCGACGTGGGGCTCGATCCCAGGACCCTGGGATCATGACCTGAGCTGAAGGCAGAGGCTTTAATCCACTGAGCCACCCAGGTGCCCCATGAGCTAGGTTTTTAATGAATTATCTTCACTGATATGATTCTTTTAAATAGGCGTTAAAGTAGAAATTGCAAGGTCAGAGGTAAAGTGAAATCAGACTAAATTTTTTTTTTTTTTTAATTCACTGCCCTAAACAGTTTTTATCAAGTATTTCCTACTCAACTTCTAGGCAACCTACATGTCAAGGTGGATGGGGTCTTCATCCTCTGCAAATTTACAGGTAGACTATAATTCAGTTGACTTTCATGTGAGCTGTAATTATCCATATATTTTAAATAACCCATATTTGTGCCAATATAAGCAAATATAAGGAATACAGAACTACAAACATGTATATTGGTATTCATCCTTTTTTATTTTTTTAAGATTTTATTTATTTATTTGACAGACAGAGATCACAAGTAGGCAGAGAGGCAGGCAGAGAGAGAGAGGGGAGGAAGCAGGCTCCCCACTGAGCAGAGAGCCCAATGTGGGGTTCTATTCCAGGATCCTAGGATCATGACCTGAGCCAAAGGCAGAGGCTTTAACCCACTGAGCCACTTATTTATTTATTTGAGAGAAAGTGCATGCCCATGTTAGGGGAGGGGCAGAGGGAGAGTGTCAAGGACACTGCGCTTAGCACGGAGCCCCATGTGTGGCTTGATTTCATGACCCCAAGATCACAACCTGAGCTGAAACCAAGTATCAGGGGCCCGTGGGTGGCTCAGTCACTTAAGCCTCTGCCTTGGGCTCAGGTCATGATCCCAGGGTCCTGGGATGGAGCCCTGCATTGGGCTCCCAGCTGGGTGGAAAGCCTGCTTCCCCCGCTCTCTCTGCCTACTTATCCTATCTTCCTGTCAAATGAAAAAAGAAAATCTTAAAAAAAAAAAAAAAAAATCAGGTTGCTGAACCAATTGCGCCACCCAAGCACCCCTCATTCTTAAATGTATATTGGACAAGGAAGTGAAGTGGCATCATTCTTCATTTGGCATTTAAAAGTAGTATTTCAGGTTTTGCTCTGTGCAGGTGAATAAGCGTATGTACACATGCATATATGAAGACTCAGTTTTATGTAGTAGAGGAGGGAAGAGTACAGAGGGCTGTTAGAGATCTGTATCAGCACAGCCACTGTTTTATATTTTGGCCTGTCCAGCTCTAATGAGGGCTGAGACATGGTTAACAGCAATTTTGGGTAGCTTTTTTAGCTCTCTTTTGAGAGCCACAGAATTTTTTAAAAAGCAGTTTGTTTGTTAAAAGATTGCTCCAAGGCCTAAAATTTCTAAATATGCACCTTTTTTCAACATTGCCCTTATAAAGAAAAAACTGCTGAGAGTCTCCCAAACATGAGAGTTTAATTAAAGAAGGAAAAGTGGGGTGGGGAGGGGTAGAAAGAGCCAAAGAAAGAAACCAAGAAAGCAATACAAAGCAAGAGATCATTTGAAAATTTTCAACAGGGAGAATATCAAACTTTCATTTAAAACAAAAACAAAAACAAAAAACTCTGGGCTCCAGGAAACCTATGCCTTTTAAGCATCCTCCCTCCCCCGCCTCATCAAAAAAAGTGTGATTTTTCTGAATTCCATTACAAGGTTATGATTGAGCTTACTAATTGTTTATTTAAAATCATCATATTTGTAGGCATTCATAGGGTTAAGATTTTCATTAAGTTCAGCAAAACAAAACTAATTCTGTATTAAAATGGCAAACATGAGTTTTTGGAAAGAACTTTATTTCTTATTTATTTATTTATTTTAAAGTAGGCTCCACACCCAGCATGGAGCCCAATGCAGGGCTTGAATTTAGCTCAGATTTAAAGTTAGATGCTTAACTGACTGAAGCACCCAGGGGCCCCTAGAAAATAATTTTTAAGAATTTAAGAGAATGAAAGAGATACATCAACCAAGTGCAATATATATCTATCTGTATGTTTCTTGACTGGAGTAAAAAAAAAAAAAAAATGTAGAAAAGAAAATTATAAAACAGGAAATTTTTGAACATTGGATATTTCAGGACATCAAAGAATTATCTGCTTTTTAAGACTCATGCGGTATTGTGGTTATATTTTTAAGGTTGTCTCTATCTTTAAGAGGTACTTGGTAAAATATTTATGGATAAAATATGAGATTTAGGACATACTTTAAAATAATCCAGTGGGAGAGAAGTAAGGTATGGGTAAGGGCAAAGATGAAACAAGACCAATCATGAATTGCTAATCGTTGATGCTACATGATAAATTTTGAATATTTACTACACTACTCTATTTTGTATATGTTGTTTGTTCCCAGGATAAACATTTTAGAGAAATAAAGAACTGAGCATTTCAAGCACTGAATAATCTAAAATGGAAGCATATTCATTTCTAATGATAAAATTCACCTTCAAATTAGCTTTTTTGTAAAGTTTTTCCCAATAGTAGGCTGTAAAAAGCTAGTTCCCTGAAAAGCATATAATGAATGAATGAATATACAAAACAATAATAAATAAGTAATAAATAAATTGAGCCATTCCTTTAAAAAATATCCTTTACTATTTTGGTTTTAAGTCTGATTCTATATATTCTCACTACTGTTTCCAGTTCCAGACTGAAATTACTCTCCCTGTACAGACTGCCTTCAAAGAGATGAGGTCCAGATAGACACAAATACCTCTATGTTTTAATCAGAAGAACTTGGATCCCAGCAAGCAGTAAGTATGTTTTGAATAAGTAGCTCTTTTGAGTCTAAAATCTATTATTCGAAGTGTTTTGCCACCATGAATGGAGCCAAAACAGCACTGCCCATGGGATGATGACTTGGAATAATTTGGAAATGGTGAAGCTGATCGCTAAGGAGTCCAATCGTATTTTACTTCAGATAAAAATAGCTAGTTCATAAATAGGAGCCAACTTCACAGTGATACACAAGGAGAAATAAATTTCACAGATAAAGTTTAGTAAAAATGAACCTTAAAAATACCTGATTTCACTGTCAACAAACATTTTTGAATTCTGTAGACTTAACACTGTGCTATGCATCACTCTATTTTAAGGAAACAAAACAGTTTCTACTTCATAAGTCCAAAGATAATTACTGAAGAGAGTAAACTGGCACCTTTTAGAACTGCATATATATCTCCAGGATAATCAATAATACCTTCAATCCATTTGTTCAGTCTTTCGACATTGACTAAATGCCTACAGGTACCACCCTCGTGTTCTAAAAAAATGGGCCACTGAGAACACAAGAATTTCACCAATAAAAAGCCAACAACAGGCCTATTTTGAAAATGGAGATAACAGCAGTGGCAAATAAATAGCTTTCTTTTAATGAGGCGAAGCAAGAATTTTCTGGAAATTTAACCCATATTTTCCATCTGGTCACCTACTTCCAAAAACTAAAAAAAGTAATTCTTATTTTTTTAAGAATAAAATGAACATTTAGTTATAAATTAGCACTAAACTTGTAAACAGATCTTACAGGTACTTCCATTCTCTGAACCTCAGTATTCGATATTTCTAAACTCAGAGGAGCAAAAATCAAATAATAATCTATGTACTAAACCATTCTTATGTTACTGAACTACCAAATGTAAGCTCAATGAAAGCAAGACCCTTTTTCAGTTCCTTATCCCCAGAACCTAGAATAATGACAGGAACGTGGCAGGCATTTAATACTATTTAATCAGTTAATTTGAAAATCAGAATTGCTGAGGGATATGCTTTATTTTCATATCAAGAATCATTCATGCTTCACAAGTAGGAACAGTATATTTGAATTACTCAACCTATTATAAGCCTTCTATTTCGTTTTAGGAATTGTCTTCAATAGACAACAATTCTAGGAGATTTGGGTTTTTTTGTTTGTTCTTAATGAAGGGTGTCTCAGTTGCCTTGAAAAAGTATCTCTATGTATAATTTATCATTATCAAATATATATAATCATTATCAAATAAATACAATCCTGGGGTGCCTAGGTGGCTCAGTTGGTTGAGCATCTGGACTGATTTCAGCTCAGATCTGGATCTCAGGATGGTGAGATTTAGACCTGCACAGACTGGGGTTGGGATTCTTTCTCCCTCTCCCCCTGTGCCCTTCCCACACTCTTTCATAGATATATAGACAGATAGACAGATAGATGGATAGAATCCTTCTGTACTCACTAAGCACCCAATCTAAAAGTCCTGCCTTTTAGGGCTTATGTCAAATAGTAAAGAGCAAGCATTATTTTTTTTTTTTTTTAAGATTTTATTTACTTATTTGACAGAGAGATCACAAGTAGGCAGAGAGGCAGGCAGAGAGAGAGAAAGGAAGCAGGCTCCCTGCCGAGCAGAGAGCAAGATGGGGGCTCGATCCCAGGACCCTGAGATTATGACCTGAGCCGAAGGCAGAGGCTTAACCCACTGAGCCACCCAGGTACCTGAGAAGCAAGCATTAAATAAGAATTGCCTCCTACCCCAACTACAAACTCCCACTGATCATGGCTATCACAGAATAGCCCTGACTCTGGGGTTGGATCCCTGGGCTTCAGATCTCAGCTCTTCCATCCATAGCCCTGTGCACCCAGGAAAGTTAATTCCCTTCTTTGTTTGCCTCAGTTTCCACATCTGTGAAATGGGGGAACATATGACTTACTTCAAAAAGCTGTTGCAATATTTGAATGAGTCAGTACATACAAATATTTTAGAATAGTGCCTGGCATACTATAATCGCTCAATTAATATTACTTAGCACTATTAAAACTCTTAAGAAATCCCTTGGTTTATTTATACATCACAGGGATTCATTAAAGACGTATTCTATTTTTCATCTTAAACTGAAAAAAAACAAAAGAAATACATCTGTATCATAGACAAATTTTCACACTTATGGATACATTAGGGACAAAGTGAACTGCTTATCAAAATTGGGTAATAAGGTAAAAATAACAAATTCCTACTTATTAAGAGAACTCACGGAGAAAGTAGAATTTCATACTTATATATTCTTACTGATTAGAAAAAGAAGGCAATCCCACTACCATATAATCCCCCTACCCACAATGATAACATCTGAATAGATTTCCTTTGTCTTTTTTCTATGCATATATGTATAATTTTACATAATTATGACTGAATCTGGCACTCCTTGATTCACATAACATGGTACTAAATGCACTTTTGCATCAATTTTTTAAAATAACATTTAAAATGACTGTATAAATTTAATTATTCCAGCATAAGAAAAGAATGGTAATTAATACACCTCCTTTTCCATAATTTTTATATACTCATGAACCCAAAAATAACAAGCCAGAAAGAATTTTTGCTTATTTGTTGCTCAGCATGTTTGCTTCTAAATAAAATTTTCTGGTTAAAACTAAATTTTACAATCTTAAGAAACAAGAACTAAGCTGGAGACAACACATTCCTGATCTCAAACTATAGTACAAAGGTATAGTAAACAGTATGGTATTGGCATAAAAACAGACATACAGATCAATGGAACAGAATAGAGAGACCAGAAATAAATCCGTGTGTATACTGTTAATTAATTTACAAGAGAGAAGCCAAAAATATACATTGAAAGAAGCACAGTCTCTTCAACAAATGGTGTCGGGAAAACTGGACAGTATTATGCAAAAGAATGAAACTGGACCACTACCTTACACCACACAAAAAAATTAACTCAAAATGGATTAAAGACTTGAATGTAAAACTTGAAACCAAAAAACTCTTAGAAGAAAATACATGTAGTAAGCTCCTTGACATAAGTCTTGGAGATTATTTTTTGGATCTGACACCAAAAGCAAAGACAGCAAAAGCAAAAAAAATAAACGAGTGGGGCCACATCAAACTAAAAATGATCTGCACAGCAAAGGAAACCACTAACAAAACAAAAAGGCAGGGGCGCCTGGGTGGCTCAGTGGGTTAAGCCGCTGCCTTCGGCTCGGGTCATGATCTCAGGGTCCTGGGATTGAGCCCCGCGTCAGGCTCTCTGCTCATCAGGGAGCCTGCTTCCTCCTCTCTCTCTTCCTGCCTCTCTGCTTACTTGTGATCTCTCTCTGTCAAATGGATAAATAAAAAATCTTTAAAAGAAAAAAAAAAAAGGCAACCTGCTGAATGAGAAAAAATATTTTCAAATCATTTATCTGATAAGGGGCTAATACCCAAAATATATAAAGAAGTCATGCAACTTAAAAGTAAACAAAACAGGGACGCCTGGGTGGCTCAGTTGGTTAAGCAGCTGCCTTCAGCTCAGGTCATGATCCCAGCGTCCTGGGATCGAGTCCCACATTGGGCTCCCTGCTTGGCAGGGAGCCTGCTTCTCCCTCTGCCTCTGCCTGTTACTCTGTCTGCCTGTGCTCACTCTCGCTCCTCTCTCTCTTACAAATAAATAAATAAAATCTTTAAAAATAAATAAATAATTTAAAAAGTAAGCAAAACAAAACAAAACAAAATCTGATTAAAAAATGGGCAGAGAATGTGAACATGCATTTTTCCAGAGACATACAGATGGCCAACGGGGACATGAGAAGAGGCTCAGCACCACTACTTATCAGGGAAATGCAAAGCAACATCACGGTGAGATACGACCTGACACCTGTTAGAACGGCTAATATCAAAAAGACAAGAAATAACAAGTTTTGGCCAGGACATGGAGGAAAGGGAACACTTGTGCACTGTTGGTGGGAATGGGAACTGGTGCAGCCACTGGAGAAAACAGCATGGAGGTTCCCCCAAAACATTAAAAATAGAACTACCATATGATCCAGAAATTCCACTTCTGGGTATCTACCCAAATAAAGAAAACACTAAGAGAGAAAGAGAGAGAGAAAGGAGGGAGGGAGGGAAGGAAGGAAGGAAGGAAGGAAGGAAGGAAGGAAGGAAAGAAGAAAGAAGAAAGAGGGAGGGAAAGAGAGAGAGAAAGAGAGAAACAGAGACACAGAGAGAGAAAAAAGAAAGAAACAAAGAAAGAACGAATGAACTTGAACAGATATGAATGGCCACATTCACTGCAGCATTATTTATAAAGCCAAGACATGGAAACAATCGATGTGTCCGTCAGTGGATGCACGGATAGAGAAAATGAGGTATACACATATGCACACACAAGAATTATTGAGCCTTAAGAAAGAAAGAAACCCTGTCATTTGTGACAGCATGGATGGAACTTCAGGGCATTAGACCAAGTGAAATAAGTCAAACAAAGACAGTATGATATGATTTCACTTCTAACTGGAATCTTAAAAAAATACTAATAACTAAAAAAAAAACAAGACAGCAGATGGGTGGTAGCCAGAGGTGGGGCTGAGGGTGGGCAAAACAGGTGAGGGAGTCAGAAGGCACAAGCTTTCGGTTATGAAAAAAATAAGTCCTGGGGATATAATGTACAGTGTGGTGACGACAGTTAATAACACTGTATTGTACGTTTGAAAATTGCTAAGAGAGTAAATCTTAAAAGTTTCCAAGGAAAAAAATTCTCTATGTGTGGTGATGGACATTAACTAGACTTACTGCAGTGATTATTTCACAATATACACAAATATCAAGTCATTGTTATATATTTATGTCAATTATGCCTCAATAAATACATATAAATAAAATTCTAAAGGTTACTTTAAAATTTATAGGAAGCAGAGGAGAAATAAGATGCCCACTTACAATTTTAATCAAATGTGCACAGTGAGGAATCACGTCGCTTTCACTGCCACCTCCCCAAACCCACCATCCACGTTAGTACCTATAAATAGCTACTTAGGATAGAGAACTCTCAAGGAGAGAGAACTCTCAAGAGATCCATAGCTATTACCCAAAGCCATGCGGAGCAGAACTGAAAGGATGAAAAGGAAAGAAGGAAGGGAATGACCAAGTTTAATTTGGGGGAGTGGGTAGGGTTACTATGTAGTAGTTCCCTAGGTTAACACCCCTCTTCCAAAACTGGAAGGCTTTTGATTCAGAGATACAGACTCCTCAAAGTCTACCATAAAATGTACTTGCTATTCAGTAGCTCTTAGGCTACCTATGCCAGGAAAAGCAAAAAGCCTGGCATCTTTTCACTTTTTGCATATGCAAAACAGCAGGTCAGATATATCCTGGATCTCTCTCATCCCTGAGAATCACAGAGTTAATAGTATGTGTCCTGGGAAATGGAGGGTTTGGCTCAGTTAGAAGCACCATGCCCATCATTTATGACAGTATCTTTTGCCCTTATCTTCTCTTGAGTCCCAATATGTGGCTTCAGATAAAGGCTACTATCCCTGACCTCCATTTTAGTGGAACTTCTATCATCCTTTAGAAGCAAATAGTCTTTCTTAATAAAGTCTCTCAAACTCACTTGGAGGGAAGGACTCTCAAAAAAGAAACTGACCATCCCACACTCACAAAAGCACAGGTTTACTATTTTGTCATTAGGACCTGAGTATCAATCCAAAAAATGACATTGGTAATGTATTTTCTCATTTCAAGGCAATTTGAATACTACCCAATTCAATATTGAAACTCTTTTCTGGTCATACCAAAATTGAAGTAAAAAATGTCTCATGAACCTCAGTTTTTAAAACAGGCTTGGGTGCATGGATGGCTCAATCAGGTAAGTGTCTGACTCTTGACTTCGGCTCAGGTTATGATCTCAGGGTCGTGAGATCGAGCCCCACGTCAGGCTCCACTCTGAGCACAGAGCCTGCTTAGGATTCTCTCCTTCTCTCTCCCTCTGCCCCTACCCCTGAACCCATTCATGTGCTCTCCCTCTTTAGAATAAAGAAATAAATCTTTTATAAATAAATATTTTATAAATAAATACATAAACAGGTAAATGAATAAATAAAATTGGCTCAAACAACCCCCTCTCCTTGCAGTTTAGTTCTGTCCAAGTTTTCCAACATAGGAAGAAGTTGTTCAGAAATGCTCAGTTTCTCTGCTGCAAATGGATTTGCTAGGTCACCCAATGACTTCCCCATCTTGGGGCAATTACCTGAACAATGAACAAACAAAATCAAAACAAAACAGGAAACTAGACCCATACAAACTCGAATAGGCAGTCATATTTTGTTCTACCTCCTTCTCTGGCTTTCTCTCCCTCTGCTGCTTGTCCAGCCCACAGATGACCGTCTTTTTTTTTTTTTTTTTAAGATTTTATTTATTTATCTGACAGACATATATCACAAGCAGGCAGAGAGGCAGGCGGTGGGGGGGGAAGCAGGCTCCCCGCTGAGCAGAGAGACCGACGCGGGGGCCGATCCCAGGACTCTGGGATCACGACCCGAGCAGAAGGCGGAGGCCTCAACCAGGTGCCCCCAGATGACCAGTCTTACCATGTACTCTGTTTGGTCTATAATAAACATGCAGCAAATTGCCCACGTTTAATGGTCTGAATGACAACATATATCTAATACCTTCATTTCAAAATAAACAATTCCAGTTTTTCCCTTTATCCAAAACAGAGATCAGCAGCCTAATATAAACCTAAACAAACTGTAATTTCTTGCCCTCTAAACTTACAGTATGGACCTAGGGCTAAAACCTCAGTTTACCTACAAAAGAAGGTATTGGCTGTGATCTAGAGCTAACCTTCAGAATGTTGCTTCAACTTTTTAAAAGTGTAATATTCAGTATTTTTTAGCCATGGTTTTCAAAAACTTTGAGGAAGTAAATATTTGCTTTTGACTTTTCTGCTGTTTAATCTCCGCTGGAGACCATATCCCTTGCTAGTGTGTCTGCCTCACCTTGCTAGGTAGAACTCTCAGTCCACATCACTGAACGGAACACTGTGGCTCCCTGGTGCAGACTTCCTGCGCGCCTCCTCCCTGAGCATGTGCCAAGAATCAAATCTTGGCCACTTAGTGCTCTGGGCTCCACATGTGAGCTCACGGCGCGTTGAGCAGCCGTGCTAACTGAGATGGATAGGCCTGTCAAACAGGAAGCTGGCACACCGGGACGCAAGCAGTGGGACACAATGACCTTTACATTCAGAAAAAATGTCCCTAAAATGGCATGAAAAGTTTATGGGGGGGAGCGAGGGGGACTCCTTTATTTCATTTAGGCACATGGCATAAAATAAAAGCGATGGTGCCCAGTATGCAATTTGCTCGGGATCAAATCTTGAATCCCTTACACAAGAAAGAAAGTCGTCAGAGAAAGGAAATGAATCATCCTTTATCACGCTGCTTTGAAAGCAGTGGACTCGACAGTTCAGCTGTCATTACGGCACCCGACAGGCCAAGCGCTCAGTTTCAGGCCACGCTTGGGCTCAGAGTGATCCATGGGGTTACTGCCTGCCCTGGGAAAACATTCTTGACCCCTGGTTTCAGATGGGTCGCTCTCTTGGTAGAATTAAAATCTAATTTAAATACTTAAGCATTTTTTAGACAGTGATGATCTGCTCACAGAATCAGAATCAAGCACTTGGATGTTAAATGCCATGTCCTTGGTCGCCATGTTTGTAACTTTGTATATATCGCTTAATCTCTTATCGTTTTTTCATCTGAATAAATGGAGACTCTGACTGACAATTCCTAGGAATTTTATGAAGAGGGACTCATAAAAAAAGTTTGCAAAATCTGTGGCACACATACCAATGTTAAGTAAGAACAGTAATATAGAAAATTAATATATGAAGCAAGACCTGAATTTAACATATTTTTCTCCTTTGGTTATAACCATTATCATAAATTGTACAATTCAATCATTTCAGCTGAAATACAATAATCATCATTCCATTGGGTCAACTTTTTTTTTCCTATTTTTCAAGGTTCGGGGGATGTTTTTATGTTATTTGTTCTTTCAGTTCTTTGCCATGAAAGAACCATGGGCTTTGCTTCAGAGTTAAGCAACACAAGCTCACAACGGGCTCGCCAGGTCTGTACAATACACGCAGAAATCGTCATGCAATTTTAATGATTAGTTAAATAGATAAAATGAACGATCACAAAGACACTGAGATTTTTGCTGCTGCTGTTGTTGTTGTTGTTTTGTTTCGTTTTGGTTTTTTGCTTTTGTTTTACTGAATGGACTACCCTAGACTACAGAGCATTTGTCAAAGATACAAAAGTTTGGTAATTTTTTGTACTTAATTAGAAAGCTGATTGTAAAGTGCAGAAGCTGCAGGCCCAATGCAAGAAATAAATTTAGAAAACCAAAATCTTATAAATCACGTATTAAAGTCTGGATAAGTTGGGATTAGAAACCTCCGCACTCTGAGAACCCCACTGCAGGGACTTAGAGAAAATAATAGCAACTCTCAGTGCCAACAAAGCTACAATGATCACTTCAACATACGAGTTTATTTTGGTGGCTCTAGAGGTGCTGGTCAAATGCTTCCCGAAGCTCTCTAACAATACACTGCAAGAAACATTCCACAGCTAGCTATTTGGAAAAGATGTTAGACCTGACCATTCTCCTCCAACCCTTGTTTGGAGAATTATTTCAGGAATTGCATTCTTCCTCAAATCATGCCACACAGAGGCACCGGGAGGGGAGGGGACACGCAGTAATACCTTGTGCCTGAGCCGCAGAGCTGTGGGAGTACCCCAGGGCCAGGAGCGCGGTCTCCACCAGCTGGCTAAAAAGCACATCTTTTCGAACCAGGACGAACTCCGCATGTTCTTCTCTGTTGTCATATTCAAGAGAGCCATCCAACTGCTCCACCACACAAAAGACAGGAATCATCAAACCTGGAGAGACAAAATTCAAGAGCAAAACACAAACATTACAAAGCAAATCTCAGTCACCATGATGAGAAGGGAAGAGACAGTTATAAAAGTTACTCATCTGTGATCGACAATGGTTTAGATTAAACAAGCCTCTTAGTTGGATGGGCCTAATGGGAAAGCTGTGGATTTTTTTTTCCTTCCTTATTACTATCAGACTGCAGCAGAATTGCCCTGGGCAAAGACAGAAGCCCTCAGATTCCAGTCATTAAAATGTGGAGTGTGGGGGTGCCTGTGTGGCTCAGTGGGTTAAGCCCTCTGCCTTCGGCTCAGGTCATGATCCCGGGGTGCTGGGATCAAGCCCCGCATCAGGCTTGATCGGCAGGTGGCCCACTTCCTTCTCTCTCTCTGCCTGCCTCTCCACTGCTTGTGATCTCTGTCTGTCAAATAAATGAATAAAATCTTAAAAAAAAAAAAAAAAGGGTGCCTGGGTGGCTCAGTGGGTTAAGCCGCTGCCTTCGGCTCAGGTCATGATCTCAGGGTCCTGGGATCGAGTCCCGCATCGGGCTCTCTGCTCAGCAGGGAGCCTGCTTCCTCCTCTCTCTCTCTGCCTGCCTCTCTGCCTACTTGTGATCTGTCTCTGTCAAATAAATAAATAAAATCTTTAAAAAAAAAAAAATGTGGAGTGTGCCCATCAGAGGTATCCTGACTAAGACCCTGACTCCAGAGCTGGCACAAAGCGGAGGTCAAGGTGACCTTCCAGACCCTCTTATCCTTCATGTCTATGGTTTTATCATTAACTATGAATCAGGACTATTATTTCCAGATCAGATCTGCTTTTGTCTGCAAATGCTGTAAGATACCTAGGAGAGAGGAATATTTGATTTCTGGGCCTAAGCTATCATGTGAATATGTCTAAGAAAGTCAATGGGAATTTTTTAAGGTCCCTCTTGTATCTTTTATCTAAGTCCTGGCAAATAGGTCATCAGTGAGCCTGAAAATATCCCGCTCAGGAAAATCTTAACTGGCATTTAACTTATGTCAAAATATACATCCAAATGTAAAATTCTGTCCTTTTTTAAATTATTATTTAACATATTAACACCAGTTACCCCTCTTAAGGGAATTATCTCTTCTTGTGTTTTCGGAGAAAAGAAGTAAACTACTCTAAAAAATAAAGCAAATTAGTCTAGTTGAAAATCTGTTGAAATCTGTTGTCACTGAAATATTTCTCTGCTTTGTATCAAAGTGTGAAAAGCTAAAAAATGTTTAATTCGCCAAAGATTTTTTATAAACTGTTTTTTATTTTTAAAAAAGTCATACAGGCATTTAAATCTAAAAACATAGCCAAGGCATAAGAAGATCAAAGTTTTACCAACATACAAGTAATAAACATGGACTCTGCCCCATGTATTCACACAAATTAGTATGTTATGGAATAAGATCTGTTCTGGGTCTTCTCTCTTCTTACAAGAAAACCAAAAGTTATGAAGGACAGGTGGGCCAGCCGAGAGGGGTGGGGAGGTGGACAACTGGTTGGTTACTGCTGAAGACACTTCACAATAAAGATAAGACCTCTGTGTAAATGACACGCAGGAGTTCTGCCTGTGAGACACAGACAGACAACACAGGAGTTTCTGTAAAAGCCCCTCCCCTCTGCCTAGCCCCTAGAAGCCTCCTGACTCACTCTGATCTGGAAAGCAGAGGGTGGGAGCAGACACTCTGCAAACTACCAGGTCACAGATGCAGATTTCTGTTCTAAAGATAATACAATGGTGCAACTGGTTCCCATGTGCTAATTATTATTATTAAAGATAATAAGTATAGGGTGTAATTATTAAATATAATCATTATTAACAATAATAATACTCATTAAGAATTGTTATCATTAAGGATCACGGTAATTATTATTAAGCCAGCACAACAGTCTAACAGGTCACACCATACCTATTCCCCGGGACAACTACCAACTCTGTGTTCACTCTTAAGAACAATAAGACAGCATTATTGTTTGTAGCAAATACACTATCTAAGGTATAGATTTATAGAAAATAGGAAATAAGGGCAGAACAGACTGATCATTTTAGACAAATAAGGGAATTTAGCCTGGCCCCACGATGCCTTATAAAATATTTTTTTTTTAGAATTGTGACCAGTACTTGCCTATCAAATGCTTACTTATTTATGCCCAATTTATTCCCAAATGTAGGTAAGACATGAAATAAATATATAAATTACAGTGCCTCCAAATTATCTTTGTGCTCATTCATTTATCCAATTTTTATTCCCTGAACACCTATTGTGTGCCAGGTAACCCCTGTGGCCTCAGAATACAAGTAGGAACAAGTCTGATGTGGCTCCTGCCCTCAATGCAGTTGAAGGGGCTGTAAAATCTTCCTGAGCAAGCATAATGGCATTTTACAGGATCTATCCATCAGAGTCCTTCCCAGCAGGGAGTAGCCCCCATTTAGACCTTTTAACTCTTACATACTGGTATATGATCTTTGTCCAAGGAAGCAGGTTGATTTCTACTCTCAATGATTTCAGCGTATGCACACATAGGGCCATGCAGTCAGTGGTGCCATAAGCTACTTCATCACTAATACCTATGTGTACATAAGTTTCAATGCTGAAAATCATGTGCAGTTCCTAATGTCAACATCTGAGTGTCACACATCTGGGAATCACAGATAAGGCCTTTCAGCGAATCCAGCTGCCCCCATAAGCTATCATGTATCCATTACTTAGGAACCATAAATCATTCTCAAGTCTATGATCAACTAAAAAAAAACCCAAGACCCTATTAATTTTTGAAAATAATATTAACAGTTCATTGAGTGAGATATGAGATACAACATTAAAGCACAGGGGTCTATGCCATTCAGGAACTTATTTTTTGAAAGTGTCAGCTACCAAAATATTTCCTGAACATTTCAGTTCAGTGATTAAAGAAAGCAATTGTTATCTGACATCAGAGCAATAACTTCTTCCAGTCAAAAAGCATCACCTATTTTGAAAATACAGAGAGAGAGAGAGAAAGGGAGAAAGAAAGAAAAGCGGGGAGGAGGAGAGGAAAGAAAAGGCCTTTGAGGTCATTTATAAAATAAAATAATATTAATCATAAATGTCTGATAACAGAATTTACTCTGAAAGCACATAATTATGAGCATTTAAAAAATAAAGAGGTTATATAAAAAAGTACTTTTATAGAATTTTATAGATCTAAACAATTATGAAATTTGTACAATGAAACACAATTTTTACAAAAGAAGAGGAAAAATAGGTATGATTACTAATGACAACAGCAAGAGAATTGAAAAATGGTAAAACAATTCAATTGGGGTCAAGTATGAGGAAAAAGAAATTAAGGCATAGGTTTTAAAAACTTAAAAACAGCAAATCCCTGGCAAAGACAACTAAGTAAGGGTGAGTAGGTATAATAAGAAAAGACATCCATTTGGTGCCCCCCTCACTGTCTCCAGGCAAAAAGAGAGAAAAAAGAAAAAAAAAAAAAAAGAAAGAAAGAAAGAAAGAGAGAGAGGGAGGGAGGGAGGGAGGGAGGGAAAAACAGACAGGGAGGGAGAGAGAGAAAGAAAGGAAGGAAGGAAGAAGTGACAATGGCTGAAAAGATGGGGAGAGTATTTGAAAGCAATTCAAAAAATAAACTAAGAAAGAAGAATTAAAAGGCAGGTTCCAATAAAAGAATAACAATGTAAAACTGAAATGTATTTATAACAAAATTTAGAAATGATCAAGAAAAAAAAGAAAAAAAAACTCTAGCGCTGTATCTGGAACTTTTGGCATTATTTCTCTTTTATTGTAGCACAGACCCATTTCCATATGATCAAGTAGGGAACTTTGAACCCTTTGATTATAAGCCCCGCTAAGCTTTTTACAATTGCGGCATGTTAAGCAGGTAGTTTCATCTAAAGGACAGATACACAGTCCCCGCCATTGGCTAAGAATTAAGAGTTATTCTGACAGTTGGGACAAAAGAGAATTCTGTTGTCACAGGGACAAAGTAAGCAGGAGATTCCTTCCACTAGAAAAATGCATTCTCCCAACTGTCATTAGTTCCAATGCTCAAACTGTCATTTTCCTTGTGACATTATTTCTGAAGAAGTGTGTGTGATGATAAAGGTAAACTCATCTTCGCCCCAGCAGCGGCCATGGGAATAGAGACAAAGGGGAGATGGTCAACCGTGGTGGTGATTAGTCCTGCCACAGCAGGCAGGGAACTCTAGGGTCAAATCCTGGCACGGTCATTCTTTGCCTATTGTAGTGACCTTGGGTAATTTATCTGACCTCTCTGAGGCTCAAATTCCTCCCAGGTAATATGCAAATAAAAATATCTACATCACAGAGTTGTTGTGAGGATTAAAGCACTGTGAAATAGTTTTCTGGCCTCTCTCAAACAATGGAACCTGTTTTCCTTTTTTTCTTGTTTTTCTTTTTTTTCAAAATCAGTATTCATACCAGTAATTAGTGCCATTAACACAAAATAAGAAACCAATCATTTTTTTCAGAGTCCATAATCAATGATCATGAAACTCACTAAAAAGCTTTTCTTCAGAATAAAAATGATACTCATAATCATTGAATTACTTAAGATATTCAATGCGCCCCAAGCAAAAGGGCAAAAGCTTTAAAAACATTCTATACGCTAAAACCGCTTGCCCTACACTACAATAGCTATTAGCCACATGTGGCAACTAAAACCGTGAAATGACTAGTGATGAATGGAGATGTGCTGTAAGTATAAAATACACACTCAATTTCAATGATTTAATACCAAAAACCAAATAAATATAGCATGAATAATTTTTAAAAATCAGTCGCAGGGAGAAATATTTTGGATGCCCTTAGTTAGATAAAATAGATCACCAAAATCAATTTCACCTGTTTAACTTCGTTTATTTATTTTTTTAAAGATTTTATTTATTTATTTGACAGACAGAGATCACAAGTAGGCAGAGGGGCAGGCAGAGAGAGAGAGAGAGAGAGAGAGAGGAGGAAGCAGGCTCCCTGCTGAGCAGAGAGCCCCGATGTGGGGCTTGATGTGGGGCTGGATCCCAGGACCCTGGGATCATGACCCCAGCCACAGGCAGAGGCTTTAACCCACTGAGCCACCCAGGCACCCCTGTTTAACTTCTTTTAAATGAAGCTACTAGAAATTTTAAAACAGTCCAGGTGTCTCCTGTGATATTTCTAGGAGAGCTGCTCTAAGCAATCTGCCAGCGCGGACATATACAATGGTTTTTTTGACACATGATAAAGTCATCACAAGCTGATAACTAAGACAATTGTGCAATTGTCTTGAGCATTTCTTGGATGCCCCTCAGTTATCTTTCCTCAGTGTTCCAGATCTTAGGAGACCTGAGGACAGATGTGCTATTGGTTAAACTCCAAAATCTAATGCGACATCTCTGCATCACCAAGGGAAGTGTGGGCCATTGTTTTATTCCTAACTCTAATAATCCAATTTCTCTCATAAGGGAAAGGCTTCTTTCCCCTTCCCTTCATTTTAAAGAACAGCCTTCAGGAAATGCCCCAACACCGCCATCAAAGTGACCCAAGGAACAAGTATCCTGTAGAGCTCTGCAGAGCTCACCTCCACAGTGAAAGTTGAAAGAAGGTCCAGTGGCCAGGGTCTGGAGGACAGGATTACACCGCTTTCCACAAAGCCACCCAAAACAAACCTGTCACTGGCACGGCACCTGCCGACACACCCCACACTCCGGCATACACGCGTACCTTTATCTTTCTCCCCACCGTTAGACATGAGGGGACAGCATTATTCCCATCCAACAACTGAGGAAACCAACCCTGGGAAAGTAAGTAACATGCTCAAGAGAAGCACAAGGAGAACCCTTCAGGTTAGCCAACTCTAAAGCCCAGCCATGCTGCTTTCTTGGGGATGGAAAACTACACTTGGAAACCCACACCCACACAAATTCAAAGGCTTGGCCTTCTAGTAAAGGCCCCTTCACTGCTTGTGAAGTCCAATGGGTGACATGCATCGCTTAAAAGTGAATTCCCCTTTCGACGTGGGAGGCACTGAGCTAGGCACACAGGAGGAATCAGACAGGAATCTGCCCTTAGTCACTCACAGACAAAGGAAGGCTCAAATAATGAGTCACACTCAAGTGGAGGTGAGTGGGCTCCAGCCTCTACCCTGGTCCCTTTGTCTCCTGGGTCCACCCTCATTCCTGGACCTGCCCCCTGAATGACAGAAGCCAGTCTAAGGCGATAGGAGCCCAGCCTTTCTCCTCTCTTTCCGGGGGGCTCCTGAAACTGTTTCCAGAAGCAGGGCAGCCACAGAACCCACTCCCTTCCCTGAAGCTGACTGCATATCTGGTTCTATCACCTGAGAAGGTCCCAGGGCTAATTGAAGATTACAAAGGCTTGAGGGCAGAGCCTCTCATATCTGCTCTTTGTATAAAACTCAACCTGGAGTCAAGAACCACACTTAGCAACCACCACAATCAATAAATCACAGAACCCTGAGACACTGAAACAAATTCTACCGTATACAGGGTCTACCGGAGGACTGGGAGAGAACAGAGGGGCGGCAACTACCATTTCTTATTGCAGATTTATTAGAAGAACAAAACAATTTACTTGCTCTAAAACCTCATTCTCCCTCCCCTTCCCCTTTCCCTCTCCATCTCAATCTCTATCTCTCTCTTTCTCTCTCTCTCTCTCTCTCCCCCATACACACACACACACACACACACACACACCCTGAGTCACAGACAAGGAGTAACTTCAATGTTAACCTTTAGGATTAGCTTCTAGACTCTTCCTTCCACCCTAAAACAATAAAGGCAAGTATCAAGATTGCAGTTAGAAACAAAAAGAAAGAATAGGGTGCCCCTCACCTCCTTCTAGGTGAGGCAAAACTTCAAGATGGATCAAGTCTGTCTTTGATCCAGGCAAAACTTTTTTTTTTTTTTTCCCAGGCAAAACTTCAAGATGGATCAAGTGTGTCTTTCTCACTCTCCTCTTTTCTGCCCCTGAGGTCCCCTCCCAGGCACCCAACCTCCTGAGCTAAGGTAACCAGAGGCTCCACATTCCACCTTTCCACTCCAGCCTCCCATTCCCCCCAGGGGCTGAGCTCAAAAATTCCAAAGAGATTAATAGATAAAAAGATGCTACAGTTTACTGTTCGAATGGTTTAGCAGTCCTTTAATTTCCTTGGATATGTTTTCATTGTAAAAGAAACTCACTGTATCCTATATTAACTTTGAATGGAAAGAATTTCAGGTAATGGGATTGAGAAAAAAAAAAAAAAAAAGTTTTCACCAGGCTTGGTGTGGCAGGGGAGCAAAAACATCTGGGGGCAAGGGAGACTAGCACAGGTGGACTGGAGGTCCTCTAGGCTCCCGTAAACTGCTCCACTTTCTAAAGTTTCTCTCTGATCCTTGCTTGCAAACGAAGATTCTCTGAAGGATTCATTCATTTGTCTTTGTTTTGGCTTTCTTTTTTAACTCTTACTGGAGAAGCAAGAGCTGACAGAGGTGGGGCAACCCGCATCATTCAGAGGAGGAGGAACACAGTTAATCCTACAACGTCGGAGAAGGGCAAAATTTGCTTTAATAATAATGACTCCAAGAGCATATTAAGTCATATGTGCAGAAATTTTATTTCATGTTCATCCATGACCCAGTTATTTGTAACTCAAGTTTAGATCTCCAAATAAAGTCTCAACAAGAACGCTCCTTGACGCCTCTCTCCCTTTAGGGAAGTGTGGAAGGGAGGTAAGATTGCCAAGAAATACTTGATTCTCAGAATCCTGTCTAGTCAAACCAGACACTACCTGGCAGCCCCTGAGGCAGATCTTAACTTTAGGAGATAAGAACAAAAATAGGCCAGGGGTGGGTCAGCCGCCTGAACTCTGAGTCCTCTCACTTACCACCCTAAAGGCTCAAACTGCGCTTAAAGCGGTAGGGCGGGGAGTTGGCTCCTGGACTTCCAGGCCTGTCCCCAGACTGAGAGATCACAATCCACCCTCAAGTCGGAGCTGAAGCTGCGGGATAAACTCCGTGTCTCTCAATACGCCTCATTTATAGAAATGTGGTAGCAGGATCAGGTTGGCCAGGCCGTTTGCAAAACAGGATTTTTCAGGCACACAGGAGGCACAGTGTGGCTACTTATCTAAACAAAGAAGCCTGAGCTACACCTGGGAACCGGGCCATAGCAAGCCTGACCCGCGGAACTCCATGCCCTGAGGTCAGGCATGCCCAGTGGGAGCGAATGAGAGGCCTGCCTTTTCCTTCTCCGACCTGGGCTGGAATGAGAGAGTCTCTTCGCTCCCTCACTGCCCACCCCATCCCTGAGCCTGACTTACAGGGAGTCCAAAACAAATGTTGGCCGCAGTTTGACAAAATGTTAATTCCAGCTAGACATTCATAACCACCGTTGAGAGGTAATGTCAGCTCTGGGTTTTTCCCGTTACTTCCCCGCCGAGCGTGTCCCACCACGGTAGCCCACTGTACTGCCTTCAGCATCAACACACACACACGAGAAGAGCTTTCCAAGAAACGATCCCCACGGGTGGACTCAGGAGCTCACGCCATGCTCTCCAGGGGCGGTCCGCCAGACCACAGGGCTGCATAGGACCTCTGTGGACAGACACTGTTGGTTTATTACCAGGAAGGCATCGCAGTCTATTGGTGCAGGACTCAAGTGGCGAGCAGCACTGGGCTCTGGGACCGGACACATCCTGGAACCCTGGGGCTCTGAGCCACAGTCCCACAGAGCCTGCACTGAAGGGCCACAACGTCTTTTGTAAATCAGACCAACAACAATGTTTACTGACCCAGAAATTTTTAAAAAAAAATTTTTTTAAAGATTTTACTTATTTATTTGTCAGAGAGAGAAAGCACAAGCAGGGGGAGCAGCAGGCAGAGGCAGAGGGAGAAGCTGGCTCTCCACCGAGCAGGGAGCCCGATGCGGAACTCCATCCCAGGACCCTGGGATCATGACCTGAGCCAAAGGTAGCCACTTAACCAACTGAGCCACCCAGGCGTTTCCCCCACTCCAAAAAAAATTTTTTAAAGAAAAAAGTAGAATATGTAAGTTTGATGATCACAGAGGAGTTCAAACATGAGGTATCCCTTAGTTCAAACTAAATTTTTGAGGTTCTTTTCACAGTGGGTTATCAATGCATTTATGGAGTCCTGAGACTCAATGGCTTGTTAAAATAACTATACCATAATTCATTAATGCTAAGATTTCTTCTGCCTGTCATAATGTAAAATATTATTTTAGAGGACTCTGAGAAGATAGATAACTCTTCAGGTAGTGTTTAAGTGAGATGTAGGTACTGCTGCCTTCATTCTTACTATCCTCTCTGGAAAATCTATTTGCAACTTAGAGTCCCAAAAGTCAGAAATAGAGTCAATAAAAACTATCTTTGTACCAACATTTGCTTTATCATCTCCAGTTTTGAGATTTGCCTAAATGTTATTCTATCTAATTTAACAATTAAAATAAAAAAATCCTTGATTGATTTCTCCAGTGTAGTGTTAAGGAAAGGTTAACTGTACTGAGGTTCACTAGCAAGAAATTAATAAAAGAATCAAGCACTCGGCTCTCAATAAGACAAGACTACCCAGATTTCTAGTGGGAATATTTCATAGCACAAGCATGTTTTCTTTGGGGAGTTTAACTCACCAAAATTATTAAAAATTGAGATCAAACACTGGTGCAAAGCCCCAAAGGAAATCATACTAGACTGGAGAGATTTTTATCAAATAAAAACCTGAAAAGGTGAAGTTTTTATAGTAAAAAATAAAAGGTTTTCTCCTTACAAGAGGAAATCCTACTCTCTATGTTTAGGGATAAAACAGCAAAACATGTAGGGATGTCTAATAGCTGTGTAAAAATCATCACTGTGAAGTGAATGCAGATTTCACAAAGCTGAGTTTAGCCATCACCATTATAAGCCACTCTCGTTCTGGTACCCAAAAATGCCTCCTCCCGGTAGGTAATAGCAAGCTAGCCCTTGAAGGGGCTGACACTAGAAGAAAAAGGAAAGAATAAGGAGAGAGCAAGAAAGTCAGAATCATAGTGTGTATTCTGCAGTTCCCTAAGGGTACACCGAGATCTCTGGATTGCAATACGTAGGATATTATTATTGTGACTGAGACGAGGTTAATAAAACCTAGCATACAGACTGGGGAAACTCAGGTCCCCACTGGTGGAATACTTCCCAGAAAAGATATTTTAAGTATATATGTACCTGTGAAATTTACAGCAATTACTTAAAATAAGAAAAAGAGAACAGAGAAAACTCATTATTATTTTTTCACTTTATGATTCTTTAGCCATCCCTTTTGTAATGTATGTAATTTCCAAGAGAATGTTAAATTTAATATTTAGAAAAACCTAAAGAGATCACTTAAGCTACAGCACATAAATCCACTGAAAATCTTATTCTCATCCTTAATGTTATCCAGGATACCATCCAGCCATAGGAGGAAAGTTATTCCCCTTTTAACTATCTTTGAAAATTGTCACCAAAGCCTAAAGTGATTTATTTGTCTCCTGAGGGTGGGGGGAGGGGGAGAAGGATGAAAAATCTTCATCAGGAAGATAATACAAGTTTCTACCTTCATTAAAGGAAAAGACCCTGGAAGAATACCGCACCTTTTAAAATCTGGGGTAATCTCAGATATGAAACAACTCAATCTCAAAGATTCCACCTCTAGATTCCCTGGATTCTGGATTTCTTTAACTCTCAAATTAACTTCTGAGCCTCCAAATCAAGCATATCAATGTAGTTTCACCCCCAAAGGGTCAGTTTCAAAACAGATCTAATCTCACCCACTCAACACAAAATAACAGAAAAGACAAGACTAAGACTCTTTCTCAAACTGGGCATTCGATGAGAAAGGGTTCCTTTTGGGGTGAACTGAGGTTCAGATGTGTGCATGAGCTCCAGTGTGACGGCGGTGCCTTGCCCATCACAGAGAAAGTGTCCCTTCTTCTTGCCATCGCTGCCTGCATCTCGGCAAAGATGATGGAAGGAACTAGACCTCACAGTTTTCGTGCACATAAATGCATCTCTTTATTTTGTTAAGAGAAGTAGGACTGACAAAGGGATATGTTTTCAAAGAGGGAGCCTGTGTTTATTACATATCTGAGAGGCCCGCGGCAAGAGAGACTTGGTGAGTTGTATCAAAGAGAGAAAACCTGCACCTCCGAGGTTCTTCTCGGGTAAAGAGAACTGTCTCCCTCAAACTTGCTTTCAAGCTCTACATCAATCTTCAATATAATTATGTTTGACAGAATATAAGCTCTTGGCAGTTAACTTGTTTACAATAAATGTTTAGTTTGGGTACATGGACTGTATTTCAGCTTTATAAATATCAAACACAAACCTACAACAGTCCCATTATGGGGCTGAGAATTATTCTGCTATAAATCTTTTTATTGGGGGGCCAAGGGAATTACTTTGCAGCTTGTTTTCCACTAACCACTCGGAACAGTGTGAAAAGAGGTACATTTATACCCTGACCCTGTGCTAATTGGAATTCTATACATTTCCATGGGAGAGCTTACAGTATCAATCCTGAACACGCAGGCCGCCTCCCTCCCGCCCACGGTTTTGCCATGGTGGTAAAAAAAATCCACGTGCAACAATGGTTATTACCAAAGCCATGGCATTTTCGCACAGCTCTTATTCTCAAAGTCTCCTGGGAGCTAATGGCCATTTGTGACAGCAATGGCAGGCCTTCAATGGTAAGCTCTAGTATTGGGGGGTTTATAAGTTAGCTATAAAAATGCGCTTAAGGCTCAAACTTACTATATGAACGTGCCTGTAAATAAAGTGAGTTTTGCTGAATGTTACATGGAGATTCATTTGAAAAGGGGGGGGAGAGTCACCTTAGTTACTCTTGTAAAGTACCTTTACTTGGGTCTTAAATGTGTATAACTTACTTGGAGAGAATAATATGCTCTTCTTATACCCCTTCAATAATAAAGCGTGTTAAGTCTAATACTACATCTGCCACCCCTATAGCACAAAATCTTGTCTGAACAGAGACTGAGAAGCTGAACACTGCACAAAGCCTCATGAGCACCCTGGCCTAGCCCCACTCTGCTCCTTGAGCACTTTTCTCCCGGCCTGCACCCTCACTAGGGTTTGGAATGCCTTCTAGTTTTCAGAAGATGACAATTCGCCAGTGCAGGCTGGTTTCCTCACTTGTTTTTAATTTCACAATTATCTTGTAATCACATATCTGCATAATATTTCAACTCCAACATAGTATTAACATACAGAAAAGATCATTCTTAATTTTCCAAAATACTACTGGGGTACTGTCACTTTATCATTTAATAGTGAGATCCCAACTTCCTTCCCTCTGATCAAGGTTACAATTTCAGGTGATGTAAAATAATTTTTTATCTTTCACCTTCTAATAAAGAAGATAAGAAATTAATTTGTAAGTCTCGTGGGTCATCAAATTTGATTTTATTTAAAATTTTACCACATGAATTTCATACATGAGAGACAGAAGAAAAATATTTTCATTGCATTATCAGCCTCACAGGTCTTGTTAATATCAAAAGCACAGTTTACAACGTGAACTAATGGAAAATTGTTAAATTCACCTAAAATAATCAATCCTTTTTTTTCCCCTCTTAATTTAAATAAGCCCTTTTAAGACCCTCACTATTTAACTGCTATTTACTTGGGGAAGGGGAGACATGGAGAAGGTGACTGCATGAAAAGGAAAAAAAAAAAACAAAACACTTTTTTTAATTGTACAACAAAAATTCCCTCCAAGGCAAAACGACATTATGCCAAGTTCCACCCAGAATTAATGTTTAGGTTTAAATTATAAAGTCCAGAAAAAAACGGAACCACTAATAGACCCTTAAAGCTCCGTGGCATTCGTCACTGCTGTTAGGTTATGTAAATGTTAAAACTGAAAACCCTTTGCTGACAAAAGTATTTTAATGAAGGTGCTATTAAGTAGACTCTCTGAACTTATTAAAAAAAAAAAAAGGCTTTTGAGCTATTTGATATAAATTCCACTCTAACGGGGATTATCCTTGGGACAGTTCTGGGATTATGAGACCTCGGCCAGTAAGCGTTGACTGCCTATCTTTTTCCTTTCGCTTTACCATTCTCAGAAAGATTTTTAAGTATTGAACCCAAGAAAATTCTTAGCTACCAATCAAAGAAATATTGTCCTCTAACTCTGTCAACAGAGTCAAACTTTGGGCTCCAAATGTTCCGATGGCCAACATTATTTGTGGCTTCAGTATCCCCACAACAAGCGGGCGTTAAGGCCACTGGTTGGCCAGCTCCACCGTCATCAAAGTTGCCAGGAGCTCACAGTTTCTATGAACAGAGTAAGAAATATAGCCCACAGTGAAAGAAAACTAGCCACTGATGTGGGCTGCTGCCGGCCGGCTCACTCCAAGTTGCTGAAAGCTCCACGCCGGGGAATGAGTTCTGGAGGCTCAGCAGTGGAAAGGACTATGGATTTAATAATGGCTCCAGTGGCTTCCAATGGAGGCCGGAGCCTATGCATCCCAAGTGACAGTCTCTGTGACCTGAGTGACTGTCCGTGAGGAGCACACATGGAAACTCCCCCAACCCCATGAGTGCAGAGAAGAAATAAGGGTGTTCATGATTCACCTTCAGTTCTCTCTCCCCCCTTCAGCCTGGTGATGACTTCGGAGAAGAAAGAACAGCAGGCCTAGGGATCACACCTAACCTTTACTGGGGAGAGTTTATAGTAAGAGAAATATGCGTTACTCTTGTCTTCCATTTATACAGGTTTAAAAAAAAAAAAAAAAAAGAGGTATTTCTATTAGGTAGAATTTAAGAAAATTTGATTCCTTTCTCAAACATCATATGAAGACAAAATCAATGAGCACTTTTAATTGTCTCCTGAGCAACCACCTCCCAGGGGCTCCTCTCCCAACTTCCCAGGGAGGATCACCAACCAAATGGTCTCTCCCCCAAAACAGATTTTAGCTAATAAACACAACAAAGTAAGCGAAAAGCATTTCAGTTATTCTGCATCCTCTCCAAGACTAAAAATTTGTACATTGTGTGACAGGTCCACCTCATTTTTCTTAATGATGTTTTTATTATTCTTTCACTCAATTAAAGCAGAAATGGATATTGCATCTTCTGACTGTATAATTGTTATTGTAATCTGCTTTCGATCACTGCTTGGGAAATAGGTCCAAAACAACATAAACTCTCCACTGCCTCAGAAGGCAAGTCATTTTCTTTTACTACGACACTTAAAGAGACATTTATCATGCTGCTCTGTTAGCATCTTTGGATTATGATAAAAGAAGTTCTTGTTCTGTTAACCAAAAAAATATAATATTTTGAAAACACTGCCATTTAAGGAGTTTTGATAGGAATGCCTTTTCCTAATAAGCTACGAATTTTGCCTTTCCTTATACATACAAATAACTGGAACAAATGCAATAAAAATATGCGATTTTAATATGGGGAATAATCAAGAAATTTGAAAATCAATCATATTCAGTTATAAAAGAACTGATACACTTGCTTTCTGGCCAAATACAAAAACAAGTTAAAAAAACTCTTTTGAAGAAAGAAAAAGATAACTCTTTTGTAAAATGTGCTGCTGGGCACATTTCAGTAACTGTGCCACCATCAGTGGGCACCAAACAGTGACCGTGGTACGAAATCCCTACTTTTTTGTAAGTGGTAGCTTGCAGTGTTTCCCCTGAACTTTTTAATCTCTGTTGTTATGTTAAATGCTATCACTTAATAACCCTCTGTGCTAAGACAGAACTCCAGTCCAATGATAAGCAACTAGTTAAGGAAAGAGCCAAATTTGCCTTATACCGTGAGCAACTAAAATGGAAATATACTTCCCCCAGAGTTTTCCTAACGTGTCATAACTACAAATAAAGAACATTCTTACTACAATACGGCTGCCATAATTTGCTGATAACTTTATTGTAAAGTTCAAATTCTTAAAATTTCTATTAAAACTTTTTTTTCATTTTAAGCATTTGCCAAACTAGTAACTACAATATTCACTAGTTTATCTTTAAAGTTTTAAAGGTACATACATCAATGAAAAATGGAAAAAATACATCCCATAAACCCCACTGCCATAATTATATATCTAAAGCACATTTATTCCATATTAGGTCATTTTTAACCTAGTTCTTAAAAAAATCTATAATAAGTAGAACTTTGCAAATGAGAAGAAAAGATGCAAGTTGTAGAAGACCATTTCTGATGTAGCCTTTCACTTTATTATACTGATTTTGCCACAATTTTAAAATCACTTGCTACTAAACAGCAAAACAATCCTGTTAATTGAAAACAAAAAAATTACACAGATAGAGTTCCATGCTTTTGAAAACTCCAGCATGGAACATTTTTACATAAACACTGCGTAGTGTGAGGTGCTCATAGGGCTTATTTCATGTAAAAGAAGAAAATAAATGTTTGGCTGATCACTGACAATAAGGGAACCAATGTGACTTCAGAAAATGGAAAAGAACACACTATAGAGGCTACATCCGTGCTTTTTTGGAAATCTGTAAGTACTCAACTGGGTTTTGTTTTAACTCATACCTCAATTCCACTCAGGGCCGTCTACTTGGACTTTGAAATATCTATCACATTACCCGTAAGTAGTAGGATGATGAATCCTTTGTATATAAAAATCCATTTTTAACACATAGACATTTTCAAACCTCTATCGCACTTTAAAATAAAAGGAATTCACAACTCTTTTTACTGGCACCCTAAATTAATGCTGGACAGCAGTGGTGATTGGAAGTGAGAAAGGCCCCATATAATCAAAGTCAGCAGATGGAAATCACTCATTTTAAAATCACTATAAAGAAAAGGATGGAAGCTAAAAGGCAAACTCTCTTCATTTTTTGAGCTAAGCATAAAGGTCTTCTACTTGAAACTATTTTCACTTCTTTCTTTCTTTCTTTCTTTCTTTCTTTCTTTCTTTCTTCCAAAATAATGAGTTAAAATGTATGGGTTAGATCCAATATTTCACTGCTGTTCTTATTCTTGGGGGTGGGGGGAACGGTACTGCCAAAGCTTCTGAAAAGAGTTTGGGCTGCTAATTTTCCGTTCACAAAATCTAAATTCCCCTTATGCATCTCACACAACTCATGAAATAATATGAAACAGTATTATATCACTGCAAATTGAGACATTTTTATCAAAATAAAGAGCTATGATGCCAACATTTCATTTGTCATTTCCCACTTGTCACTTTTCACTGACAAACTGTTACACATACAACTTTTGTCAAATGCTCCATCTTTAAATATGTTCCAAAATGCCATTGTACCTCAGCATTCATATAAGGATGATAACAAAAAGTACTGTTACCACACCTTAGTTACATAGGTTTTTTAAAAAGCTTACTTATTAGATAAAAGAATATAAAGGACTTTTTATTAATTTACAGGCTATGTAGGATAAAGTTTGGCTTTCTGAAATAAGACAAATTATGAACATATTTTATGCACCTAAAGTGAGATTATTAATTATAAGGAACTTTTTTAATGGTGAAGAAATGGATCATTTTTATTCTCAGCAGAAACCTAAACACTCTAAAAAGACCTAAAAAAATAATACAATTTGGAATTCATCTAGCCCTGTTAATGCCTTTTTTATATATGCATAAAGTCTCTACACTGAATTCTCTTTTAAAAAAACAAATAAAGGTTTTAAACTATTAAACTAGAACCATCAAACTTGACAGCTTATCAGATACACCAAATAATTACCCTGTTTTGCCTAGAATAAAACTGACTTCCATACTCTTAAAATAACTCAAATTCATATCCCTACATCTTTAAAAAATGACAATAAGTCTGTTTATATATATATATAAATATAATAATATATATACAAGATATCTAAGATGTACAGGCTGATTCTACTAGACACAACCCTCTGGGAAAGGATTATATTGCTTATTTTCTACAGGGGTTAAAAAACAGATGCCTGAAGGGACATCTATGTATTCCAACACACATACACACACATTTCACTGCAGATGATCTTGAATATATAATGGTCAGTGGGTTTCTGTTGATGGAACACAAGGCTTCCAAAATTACTTGAAACATCAAATTATGCTCAGGACTTTGAGGGGCGGATACCCTATGTTCTGTTTAATGTGTATGTTCCATTGCATATATTTTTTTAACCAAGTATATCTTTATTTTAATAACAGGCCAAGGACTAAAAAACACTTTAGAGAAGGGCTATTTTTCTACCTCAGCAAAACTACAGAGGACATGCTAGATTGTTGGATGACCCCAGAGCCTAAGTTCATTCTATTTAAAAGATCTTAAACCCTTAAAAAAAAAAAAAGGAAAGAAAAGAAAGAAAGAATGTAAAAGAGAAACACAAACTTTTCTCTTTTGAAATAATAACATTGAGTCCTCCCTATAAGGATGATGGGTATCATCCAAGTATCATCCTTGGCTAAAATGAATTTAATGAGTTTTTGTCATTTTACCCTGGTTGACAATATGTTTCTAAATTTCCAAGTATTTTATACATTTTAATATGTCAATATGATTACTCTTTTGTATCTGCACTCCTTTCAAAAAGTAAAATGTCTCCCTACAACTGCTAATATGGTGACTGCACCTGACCTGAACTGCATTTCTTTTAATCTAAAAGGAAATGTTCCACATGTAGACAATTAAACTAACTGTTGTTGTAGACAATGTTCAGCTCTAAATGAGGCCCTGCCCAACAATCGTGATCACATTTGCTTCCCTATTTGAATACATCAGTGTGTATTGCATAATGATTTTTTTTTCCCCTTCTAACAAGACAGTTATGTTCTTCAAAGGGCTGCCTATTAGCAAGAAGAATAGGCCTACTTTGGGTCAACTAGTTTATAAGATAAATTTAACAGGCAATTTCTCAACAAAATTGAATCATTATTTTAAAAACAAATTCTTTAAAAAAAAAAAAAGCAAACTTTTTTCAAAAACAGCAAATATCCCTAAAAGATATCCCCAGTTTTCAAACATTTTCTCCTAAAATATAGAACATTTAACACCAAAAATTATCAAAATTCATAGGAAAATGAAAAATATCAAAAAGATTTCTGATGTTTAATGCCTCCCATCAGCAAATACACCATCTGGTATACTCAAGCGCTGTTCATTCAGTTTAAATAAAGCTGTCTGAAAGTTCTTCTTTAAGCCAAACATTTAAAAATGAAAATGCTTGTGTTAACAATGAATGAAGCACAATAATTTATTGCTGTTAAAGCACAACTGGCCAGAGCCTTTCAGCAGTCCAGGAGGAAAGCAGAAGGCCTTGCTTCCTCTGGAAACTTGACTGGCATCACTTTCATTTTAGGGTGTACGTTTTGTGGCTAAAGCATCACACACAGCAGAACATTTTAGGTACTTATGTTAATGGTGGTAAAAGAGATCATCTGATTCTTATTTTCGTCATCCTTAATAATCTTCTCTTTTTCTAAATCTTCAAATGGATCTGTAAGTTTTAATCAACAATTTCACAAATATAAATTTCCCCACCATTAATCATCCTTTCTCAAAATCCTTATGGAGTGAATTACTAGCTGAGAGGGGACGCCAATTCTAGTAAGTGAATGTTACCCAGCAGGGACATAAAGCTGTCAACACCGCGGTGCTCTTGCTTGCTCTAAACTCTCTCCCAGCCTTCATATGTTTTTTAAAGAGATATTAGCCTTTTTTTTTCCCTGGGGACCTTCTATAAAAGCTGACTGTCATACACATCTGAGCACTTATTTTATTACACAAATGTTTTAAAACACACTACTTAGATAAGAACAAAAACAGCCGAGAAAAGTGTTGTAAAGACAAAGCAAAACTGATCTACTTTCTAATTGTCTTCTAAAGCTAACCACATTATAAACAACACACTAACTTTTAAGTCCCCTATTAAAACGCAACCTTGAAGACTGTGACAGTGTATCTACCATCTCAACTAGTTAAATCCAGACACTAAAATAATTTCTTTTTTTTCTTAACAAACACATTCTCATCAAAAACATACCAAACTGTCTCTCTAAAAATGTGAAATAATGGAAACAGAATTTACTATTGCAACCATTGTATTTAGAAACATTTATTCACCTCACTGCTTATCAAAAATAGTAAGATAAATTGCCATGTTATTGGACAACCAATTAACTTCATGATCTCCCCTATTTTTAGGGGGAAAGCTTTTAAGAAAAAGCATCACTAAAGATTAATGAATACACCCTCCCAAATTTTGAGCTCTATTTTTAAAACATAAATTATTATAACCATCTTTACAACACTGACAAGATTATAATATATCTGAAAATGGCAAAAAATGATAGTTATAAATGTTTTGTAGTTGTCTATGCTTATTATATTGCTTTATAAAGAAAATTTAAACAAAGAAAGGAGAGGAGAGAAATATAATCTATTTTATATTTACTCTATGTTCCAAAAAGTCTTTCAATTACAAAGAACTGCTAACTAGAAATGTATTTTAAACATTCTTTTAAAATTTAAAAAGTGTATTTTTTAAAAGACTTTGCTTTTCTTTAATCTATACACATTATTAAAAGTTATAAAGAAATGGAATTATTTCTATCTCAAGGTACATTAGGAAACTATATAAACTTAAACCCCAAAACCAATATTAACATTTAGTGAAAAACTTTACACTATCAAAATATTATGTTCTAAGTTGTTATAAAGTTTTCTAAATTAAAATTATTCCAAATAATCTATTGTGCTATATAGACCAAAATCCTCCTTTAAAAAAATATTTTAAAACCCACCACATGTAAACTCTTTTAACCACTTTATTATTAAGTATTATGCATAGTACTTATTGAGACAAACTAATGACATCTATTTTCAGTTTGGAAAGCAACTAATAAGACCTTTGATATTACTAAATTAAAGTTCACAAAAAATGACTAAAGCAGCTTGTTGAAACAAACCCATTATTCTTCCTGAAGACTTAATTTTGCTTTACATCAAATTTATAAGTGGTCCAATGTAAATCATAGTCTCAGAAAATAAGAAACGCAACCACTCTTACACAAAAGGTATCCCTGGTCAACAAAATCGATATGCTATAGGGAAAAACAAAAAAACCACTTGTTTTAACACCACTTGTTTTAAGAAATCACAGTTGTTAACAATTACGTTCCAAAATGTAATTTAGTGGATTTTAGTAGGTCTTCAGAAAGAAACCAAAATTTCAAGTCCAGGTTTTTTTCTATGCGCATAAGGCCCCTTGGAGAACACATATCCTCCAAAGATTTCCCAGTTTTTCAATCAAACAGTATCAGCACTTACACCACCTTACACTTGCTTCTATCATATTTGCTATATATTTCTCTCATATATGCAGACACTTAAAGATGTTACAAGAAGTCTGAAGTTATTGTTCTAGTGTCAAGATAACACATAATACCACTTTTTAAAAGTGGGTAGCACTATCAAGTTTTCTTTTGCTTCATTAAAGTCTATCTTTAAGTCCGTAATATTTTAAAAGATATGTAAGCCACAATGTATAGCCAAATAATTTTTTAAAGCTTTAAAAATTGTGAGAATGAGTACTTCTGGAGGGAGATGAGTAAGATAAGGAACTAAGGCAAACCATTCTAAATGTCTACCATGAAGAAATAATAATAGCAAACCAAGTAAAAATAGAAACATGTTATTTTATAAAATGTCTGTTTTAACTCTTTAAAAGGGCATAGACATTTAGACTTAAGTCTGTATTTTGAAATACATACTATGGCTATTTAGAACATGGGGTTGGAGCTTATCATTAAGTTTTGCCATGGTTTTGCATCATTTCAGGCAGGCCAATATAAAGAATTACATTAAATTAGCTACTGCTGAAAATATTAGGGGGCAAAAAACCCTCTAAAAGTAGAAAAAGATTTAAACTGATGATTGATCTCAAACACAAAAAACTGCATGCCATGTCGAATTGTGCATTTTATATGTAGAAAACAACCAAGCAAATGGCATAAGCCTCAAAATATTTTAATAATGTTTACAATATGTATCTTTATTTTGTAAAATTTTTTTCCTAATCACTTTAAAAGGAAGTGGTGTTTAAATGGTAAAAATCTACAAAAGCTTTTCTTTAAATAATATTAAATTCTTGGGAAGGTAAAGCAGCATGTAGCCATTAAGACTACTTTGCTATTTTTACCTGCTGTGCTATGACACACATGTAACAAAGTTACAAACGCATATGACTTTGAACTTCATAGAAAACGGTGACCTTAAAACCTCTAAGGGCCTGACAGATTCATTATGATTCCTTATTTCCCACTTGCAGTGTGGCAGGAAATATTCCCAGTTGTCACTGATCTATCTCGAAGCACTGTCCTAACGACAAAGTAACCCCAACACTCTTGCTCCTGTGCATTAGAAACTAGTCCACAAAAGCGATCGCACCTAAACTTCATCTCTACAACAGACACTCTGAGGCAAAGCAAAAGAGTTAAATCACTAAAAAGCTCTCTAGGAAAATCTAGAAACAGTTAGCTGGCTGTGACATAAACCTGCCAACACCTCAGCACACAGTGGCAAAGTGCCCAAAAAATGCCACCCTCTGGGTAAACCACTTTCTTCTTTTAACTCTAGATGAGCTACCAGTTGCAGAAGAGAGGCGACGGGGGCATTATTCGGCAACCTGGAATTCACTTCCTGTAATCCTACACCGCGACAGCGCCTAATCAACCTGAACCCTGACACCCGGGCCATTATCGCCGGGCCGCGGGGCTGCGCGCGCCTCCCCGCTCCGGGCTGTTACCTCCCACGGCCTTGGCCAC
This sequence comes from Neogale vison, assembly GCF_020171115.1. Taxonomy (NCBI): domain Eukaryota; kingdom Metazoa; phylum Chordata; class Mammalia; order Carnivora; family Mustelidae; genus Neogale; species Neogale vison. The sequence continues at coordinate 11,574,947 of NC_058093.1, forward strand.
GGCGCCGTTGGGCCTCCCGCGGGCTCCCATGGGGCTGCCGTTCTGCTCCAGCCGGGCCACCTTCACCGGGGGAGGCCCCTTGACGTCAGGGCTGCCGCTCCGCCGGTCGGGGCTGTCCCGCAGACACGGGCTCTCGCTCCGCCGCTCCATGCTGCTCCGACTCGGAGACAAAGTTCCCACCGGCAGGTCGCAATAAAACGCGCAGGGACCTAGGGAGGGGGCGGGGGGTAGGGAAGGGGGAGGGAGAAAAAAGAGGGAAAACCGCTCACACACGTGATAGACGTTCAGGCCAGTGGCAGAGCGCTGCACCGCAGCCACACAAACTTCCTCCCACGCTGCCTGAGGGGCCCGAGCCGGGAAGCGGGTCCCCACCTTACACTGGGCGGCCCCAAGGAAGCTCGAGGAGCTGCGACACTGCCCAGTCCCTCTCCAGGAGTCAGCTCTCGGCGACGGCCACCAGGCCAGCGTCCAGGGGCGCCCGGAAGTGGCCCATTCATTGGGACAGGGTTGGCATAAGCCGATCTCGGAGGAGACAGCCTCGCCGCGTGGGGGTCAGGGTTGCGGAAGAAGTGAACTTCATAAAAAGACATGTCACCCACTCGAGGAGGGAGTGGGGGATGTACCCAAGTCCGTGAGAAACCGAATTAAGCACATGAGGAATGTACTGTGAATGGCGGGGCAGGAGCCAAAGGCCTGGCATAAGGACTCCTTGAATCCCCGCTTTTACCTCTACCGAGCCAGTCTTGAGACACAAACACTCTTTGCACAAAACCAACCCCAATTCCACATTAAGCGTCCAAAAACGTTTCGAGGTATTCACCAGAATACTCTCCGTAATCACCTTGGCCGCGATGGCGGGGGCTACAATCGTTATTATTTTGGAACGTCCTCCTGTTCTTCCGATCTTAAGTGATTTTTAAAAAGCTCTTCAGCATAAAACACAGAAGCCAAAAGCATTTTAAACTATTAGGTCAAGGAGCAGCCGATGAACCCCAATTTAAAAATTTCTCCAAAAAGTTTTCCTCTGGGTCTCTTGGCTGGCAGCGTGCTCCTCCGGGAACCCGCGGGTCTCGGCACCCCTGGATTTTTGGGGGGCGGCGGAAGAGGAGGAAACACCTGATGAGACGCGCTCGCATCGCCACCGCCATCCCCGAGAAGCAGGAACCCTGCACTGCCAAGTGCGCTAGGAGTCCTCGCGGGCGCTCCCGCCAGGAGAGGAGCCGCGTGTGGACGAGCCGAGGTGGGGGTGGCAGAGGGGAGGTGAGAGGAGAGACGCGAGAGACGCACGGACCGCGCGGGAGGGCGAGGCCGAAAATGCCGCCCGCGCTCCCTCGGCCGCGCCGTCCGAGAGGGCGAGAGCTGCCGGGAGGGAACTTAGCCGGACCCGGGGCTTCCCCGAACTCCCGAGCTTGGCGTGGGAGTCCTCGCCCTGCGTACTTACTGCTCACGGTCTGTCTGTAACTTGGCTGGCTGAGGCTCTGTCCATGGAGCAAAAGTAGAGAATCCAGGGTGGAAAGTTTCTGGTGCTTTGCCTTGCGGTGTTCTCCTAGTCTTCTTTCCTCTTTACTCCTTCCCCTTTTCCTCTTTCCCAGGTCCTAACGTTTAAGGTCCTGGGTCAGGATGTCTTCTAGTGCAGAGATGGTTGTTATGATGATGATGATGGGGGGGGGGGGTAGGGGGAGGAGGAGGAGGAGAGGGAAAGGAGGGTTCCTCCAAAGGGGCACCCGAGCGAGCGGGGGAGGAGACGGCGGAGGAGGGGAAAAGAGAGAAGGAGACTGAAAAAGCCTTTTCACACCTTCGGGAAGGAGACCCGTTCTGGAGAGAAAGGGCTGAGGACTGGGAGGAGGCGGAGGCGGGCCGGTGCTGCCGCTTCGCGGGTCTGCTAGTTCGCGAGGAGGCGCGGCCGGAGCCTTAGGGCCGGTGTCACCGAGAGCCGAGAAGGCGCAGGGACCCGAGACCGCGCGCGGGAGGAAACGCGGCGGCTGCCCGAGCTGTCACCTCCAGCCTCTCCCCTCTCGGCCGCCGCCGCCTGCAGCCGGAGCCGGACTCACTGACAAGCCGCAGAGAGAGATACACTGAGAGGGAGATGATTATTAGTTGCGTTGAGTCATCAGGCAAAGTGAGTCCTTTTGGGTTGTCCTCGGTTTCCGATTTCTCCCCCTCCCCCTTTCCGTCCCCAGATCTAGCGCCTTCAAAATAATAATTTGGGGTGGGGGTAGGGGAAGTCTCTGGGTTATTTCGGGATGGGGGTTGGGGGGGAAAGATCTAAACCCAAGCCAGACTGGTCCACCGCAATGAAGGAGGAGAGTGGGGGGCGGGGAGGAGGGCTGGGGAGGTTGCGGGGGGAGGGGGGCCCCGCCTGGCAGGAAATTAAACATCAATCAATCAATCGCTGTGAGCTCGGCGACCCAAACAGCGGCGGGGCTGAGGAGGAGGCAGAGGGACTGGCGAGGGGCGGGTGGGAGGCAGGGAGGAGGGCGGAGGAGGAAGGGGAGAGTCGGCGGTAGCAGAGCGGTGTGGCGAGGACCGCGCGCGTCGGGCGGCAGAGAACCGATGGCAGAGCAGCGAGTGCCGCGCGAGGCGGCGGCCGAGGCCGGCGGGTGGGTGCGCCCGGGTGCAGGCGGGCGCCGGGGCTCGGGTCCGGTCCTCCTCCTCGCGGCGGGTCCTGGGCGCGGCCGCCTCGCCCAGCCCCGAGGCGCACTCGTCCCGGCGCGGAGGCGGCGGCGACAAGGCAGGCGCTGGTTGCCTCGTTTCCCGGCGGAGGCGCAGACCGACGCGCAGTCGGCGACCGCGGATGCCTCGGCTCCGGGTTCTGCTAACTGCGCGGAGTACTTTCGACTTTGGAGATAGGAGGGCTATCGCCTCCCCCACCCACCGCCTCCGCCCACCACCCACCGCCTCCGCCCCTCCGAGCAACTTTTCCCGATGCCTTTGAGCTCCCCCCTTCGCGCGGAGCCGGCCGTCCGGGCCCGCCGCGCCGCAGGACGCGCGGCGAAGGCCGCTTCTCCCTCAGAGCCGGCGCGGCCGTGGGTCCAGAACAATAGCCCGGGTGTCCTGAGTGGCAGGAGTGCCGGCACGGCCCGCCGGGCTGCGGGTGGGACAGGAGAGGGGGCTGCGTGGGGGGCGCAGGGCGGGGGGCATCCCTGGATGACGTCCCTGGAGCGCTCGCGGCGCCGGCGACATCTCGAGCAGCTCAGCCCGGGCCGCCTGGAGGCCGTGACGCGGAGGCTGTGAGGGCGGTGGGGCTGCCTGTCCTCCAGCTGCGGGTCGGGGACTCCTGGGACCCAAGCGGCTCAGGCACTAGGCTTCGAGTGCGGGCGGAGCGTGCGATGAGGACCGGGTCTCCTCGTCCCGGAGGAGGCCGCGCGGGGGCGTCCACAGCAGGTCCCGCGAAGGTGTAACTGAGCCACAAACTTTTGCCGACTCCCGCGGCAGCGGCCGCCCGCAGCCCGACTCCGGCCGCGGTGCTCATTTAAGGTGGCGCAGGCACTAGCGGAGCAGGCCGAGCTCCGGCCACGCTTTTGTCCCTGAGGTCCCGCTTCGGCGCGGGACCTCCTTAAAAAAAAGCACGTGGGCCGGGGCCGCGGCCCCCGCAAGACGCCCGGGGCGCCGGCTTGCACTCTCGGTGCCGACCTAGGGCGGGAAAGCGAGGACGCGTCCCCTCCCGCCTTGAGGCCGGTGAAGCCCCTCTCCTGGCGGCACCTCCAGTCCCTACCGCGCACCTTGTGTCTCCTTCCTAAACCCCTGGACGCGGAGAACTCCGCACCATGTCGCTGCCTGAGCCGCCGGTCCCCCTTAAGAAGTATGGGCTGTACGGCGGCGCCAGAGGGCCAAACTAAATTCGGTTTTGGGAAACGCGCTCCGGGGGTAATTCTGGAATTCTTGGGCCGGTGCACCGACAGCGGGAAGCCGCGTCAGCCTAGTGTGTCCGGAGGTAGGCCGCCGTCTACGCGCCGCACCTACCCGGTGGGCGGCGTGCGCGCAGCCGTCCCCTCCGAGCGGAGGCCTGGGAGGCGAGGGAGCCTCTGGAAGAGAAAGGGTCCCAGAAACCAAACCTGCCCCGGCCTAAGTCTCAACGCCCAGATCCCGGAGAAGCCCGCACCCAGGCGCCGCCCACCAAGTTCCAAAGGAGCCCGAGGCAACCCGGGAAGCGGTCGGAGCCCGGCGGAGAAAGGAAGCGAGCTTGAGGGTAGACCTTCGGGGAGCCACCTTGGGAGTTTTAGGCAGCATTTTCTTTTCCCTGTTTTTTATTCCCCAAACCCCATCTCCCCCACTTCCCAGAACGAACGGGTTAGAGAAAATGCACAAATCGAAGTCTGTGAGAACAAAGTGGCTCAAGTAAACCAACTCGTGGTGGTATAGCTAAAAGGTTTTTGGCTGCAAAGAAACAAACTGTAAGTTTGATCAGCAAACTTTTTTTTTTTTTTTTAATCTGTGCTTTCACGTCGGATTGGGAAGGGGGGTTTGCACAAAGCAACTACCACTGTCAAAGTTTGAGCCCGTTTTCAAAATGGGGAGAGGCGCAATTCTTATAAATATCTTAACAACGATAATAATGCTGTTTCTTTCCTTACCTTGGTGTTGAACTGCAGAATCCTCCTGCGGATCAGTGTCCAGGAACTTAGAAGAAATGGTGATATTAGGACTTCAGTACTTCTGGAAAAAAAAAATGCAAATGGTTTAGCCAGGATCTTTCCTGTCTGATTCGTCACTATTATTATATCTGATGATGCGAATGGTTGGAGCGATTCAATCTTAAGTCATTAATGAGCTATTTTATAAACACCACTGTCTGAAGATCTTCATTTACATTTTGCGAAGGAGATCACTTCGCTAACCTCACATGCTTATGTCAACAGCATAATTATGGGACTTCAGTCACACTCTTATAAACAACACAGCGGTATTGTTAATGAGTTAATATTTTATAAAGTGTAAATATTTTATTATGTTTTGAAGGGAACTATTGATTCTAAATTATTAAACCCCTGAGAAGGGTGACTTAAATAAAGTATACAATTAAGTACAATTAAATGTACATGGTGGCTAGTTTGTTTTCAGACTCTGCACCCTTTTAAATTAATTGATTTTCTCATTATTAGAGTTTCTTCTTGTCCATTTTTGGTAGTGCCAAAACTATCATTTTGGGCAAAAGAACTCAAAATGTATAAAGGTGCGTTTAGCATGAAAGAAAATATCGGAAACTATGAGTTATTACCAGAAATATATTTTTAATATTTGCAGATTTGTGTTTACTAACACATTTTACAAATTTCTTCTGATTTAAAAAAGGAGAATTCTCGAAAGTTTTGTGATATATGCGTGGTATGTTTTTCCCCCCTTAAGTTTTGTCCCTAATAAAGGCCTTTTCTGTTTCAAATTACATAAGCTTTTTACTGCACAATTTTTGTATTGACCTTATTTCAACTGAAGTAAGCAATTATTTTCACCATGTTTAATTTTAATAAGAAATTTGAAATAACATTTTTATCTTTTGCTAAGACTTTCTAGTTTTTAAAACAGTAAATAAATTATGATTCAAAAGTTTTGTTTGGTTTCGTTTTATATTCCTCAAGTGGTTTATTTCCAAACATTTTTTAAAACAAAATCACACTCAAGGAAAGAATTGGTTTTAATTACGTGGTTTTTTTTTTAATAATTTGATCGGAAATGCATTTTTATACAGATAGTTTGCCCCAGTGCTCAAAGCATTAAGTTCACATTGGGGGACATTTTTATCCCTCGTCTTGCTTCTCACTGACGTTTCTGTCGGGAATCTAAGACTTTTTCCCCTCTCCTCCCCACCCCCAATTTTTTTTCATATGTCATTTAGTCAAAGGTCGCCTGTCTTTCATAATCACACTGAGATTTGTTATTTTAAAAATCAACGGATCTTTATGCGCTGGGCTTAAATATGCATGGTTTTGCTTATTTTCATGTTCTCCCATTTTCTCTCTATCTCTTGTCATGCCTTTCTTCTCCTTTTATGGCCTGCACTTTTAATGGCAACATTTCTTGATTTCTCTCTCTGGACACCGAGGTTTCTACTGTGCTAGCTCTTGACTGTGACCAGCCCTCCTTCCCCCATGACCAAGCAGGACGGCCTAGGCCCAACTGCCCGGGCGTAGGGTACCGGGTGCCGGGAGTGGAACGCCGGCCGTCAGCGGGGCCACCCACACCTCTGAGGGCCCAGCATCCATCACCAGGCTTCCTGGGTTTCAAGTCCGGTCGCCCAGGCGCCGAGGCCCTCCCGGCGGTGCGCTGCCTCTTAGAGAACACGGGAAGTTGTGCCGCGTTTTCCCTCCACTCTCGTACGCACAAGAAAAACCACGGGAATTGCCAGCGTCGAAAGCCTTCTATGGCTCCCAGGAACCCACGCAGGCCTGCCTCTCCCCCTCTCCGCGCCCCCCCCCCAGCCCGGGGCGCTTGCTCTGCTGGGGGCGAGCAGGAGGGCGGGAGGGAATCGTTCCTTTCAAATGAAGCCCACACCAGTTCTGAAGCCAATTTCCGCCGCGGACTGTCCGGGGAGAGTTGGGCGACCAACATTTTCTCGGACCGCATAACTGCCCCAGGCATGGATTGGAAATGGACGTGCCAAGGGAACTGGGACCCGGGGCCAGAACGCCCCGAGGGGAACGCGCCCAGAAGGCGGATCAACCAGGGTGGGCTCGAGCCCTTTCCCAGACTGCCCCGGGGCTTCTGGGGACTGACCAGAGCTCAGGGGCGGGGGACACTTACTTCGTTATCCGCACGCCTTCCTCGTTGGCATCAGAGCCCGACAAATCCCAACCCGCGCCAGGCAAAGATAAATTACTGCTGGCTCCCCCAGCGGCTCTGGGGCCTGGGCGGGGGCGGAGCGGCGAGGAAGCCGTCGGGCCGCCTAAGGTACGGGCGGTGAAGGTCCTGCTCCCATCCTCAGATGAGCGAGCCCCCGAGGCCCGGACGGAGAGACGAGTCCCAGGGAGGCGGCGGACTGGGGACGCGTGGCGGACAACTAGTTTGCATTAGATAGTGAGCTGAGCGCCCAGGAGGTCGGAGGGTCGGGAATCGGGGGAACAGACAATGCAGACGCCCAGAGGGCGGGAGGGGACACGCGAAGGTCGGCCCAGGAGCTGCCTTAGGCGAGGACTGGGAGCTTTGTGCACTGGGGTCCCAAATACAGGGGGTGGGAGAAGGCGTCGGGGGTGGGCACTGCCTGCCCTGAGTACGGAAAGCGAAGGGACATGACCTGAAGGTAAGGGAGCCTCTGGCTGAAGGTGTGGACGTGCTTTCTCCGCGGCCGCGGGCTGGGAAGGCCAGGAAGGCGGAGGCCTGCGGCGCAGGGCACAGCTCCCAGCGACACATGACAACGCCCCCAGGCTCCTGGATCCTTTCACTCTTTCTCAGAGTCGAGAGCTTAGTAGCTGGATCTCCTGCAGCATCGCAGGCAGAGACGGACTGCCCTGCTAAACTAGTTTTTTAAAATAGAAATCGTCTTTAAACGACCAGTAACAAGGCTATGGGGGACCGAAAACGGAAAACGCCCGAGGAGCTGTCGCGGCCTCCCCGCCCCCACCCAGGGGCGGCCGGGGTTGGAGCCCGGAGTCTGGCTCCCGACCCGCTGCGTTTTCTGTCTGGAACACCGAACAAGGAGGACGGGGTCTGTCCCATCTCTAATCCTGGGACCCGAGGTAGCGACGAAGAACCCCGCGACCTCGACTCATCCTGACGGCCCCGTCGCCTCGGAGCCCGGGTCACCGCCCGGGTCCCGCACCGACATCAGGCGTCCTCTTCCGACAGCGCCACCGCGTGGGCTGCGACAGAAACCCGCTGCGCCTGTTCAGTCCGCGGCGTCCCGGACCCGGCCCTTCCGCGCCGCCCCAGTTCCGCGGGTTAAGGATGCGGCGGGGGATGGGCAGGTCCCCGACCGAGATCGCAATCTGAACACCCTACACAAAAACCCTCCCGGCGAGCAAAACCTCGGCGGCGTCCCAGCCCCTTGTAATGAAAAGCATATCTGGGAAGTCCAGGCCACCGCGTCCCACCCGTGCCCTAAACTACAGGCAGGGCAGCCTGCGTGCTGAAATTGGCGCCCACCCGCAGCAGGGGCGCGCGGGCCCAGGAGCCCGGTGCGGGGCGGCCCGAGCTCCAGCCGCTCCGGGAGCGTCCAGCGACCCTGGGCCCGCGCTGGTCTAGAACCGCGCGGGAGAGAGCGAGAAAGCCTGCTGCGGGACCCAAGGTGCCAGGCACTTACTGGGACCGAGGACGAGGCGGGGGGTCGGTCTGTTTGGCGGTCCAGACCTTTCTGGAGTGGCGAGGAACACAGAGGGTTTCCTGGGTTGGTGACTCGCCTGTTCTCTCCGTCTCACGAAGCCCCACGGAAACTCTCAGCCCGGCCAGGCTTGACCCCCGGGTTAACTCCCGGGTGCCTGTGACAGCGGTGTCCTGGGAGCTCGGTTCTTCCCCGCCCCGCCGCGCCTTGCCTCGCCGCCCCGCGGCCAAGGCCAGCTGAGCTAGGCATCACCTCGAGCTGCCCCAGCGCTACGTCAGATTTGGAGAGAGCCCCCATGTCGGGCTCAGAGGACTTCAGTGGGTAGGCTGGGGCTTATTTTTAATAAATTCAACTGTTAACACGCGCGCCCGCACGCACGCACACACACATTTGGGGACTGTCAGCTACTAAAAGGGACACCGGCCCAGAAAGGTGTAAATTCACCTGGTGCCCATCCAATTACAAAACTCTTAGCCCCACACTGAACAGAAGTCTGCTCTGGAGGCCCGAGCGATCGCACTCTTGGAGTCGCCAGGTTAGGGGCGAGAACCGGCGTGCTGTCGCCGGGGCCGCAGGGGCCGGGGCCCAGCCATACCCGCGGCGCAGCAGCTCCGACAGCGCGCTGAGTTCCGGTGCCCATTGTCCCTGGCCTGCTCGCCCACACCCTCATCATTGGCCGTGACCTGTTCGCTTCTAAATTCTAATACCCGTAGGCCACGCGGAGCTACCTCCAAGCGCGCCAGGCCCGGCACTCGCGCCAAGTGGCTCACCTCAGCTCGCTGCGCCCGCCTTTGCCCCCGGTGCCAAGTGCCGGGCGAGAGGCGGCGGGTCAGGACGCGGACGACGTCTGCTCACCTCCAGAAGCCGACAGTGGGTGCCTGCGGCGTCGCTCGTCCAGCCCTGGGGCTGATTTAAATAACTAATAAGCTCAGAGAAATTTTACGAGGGGAACTTTTCCTTTTAGTATCAATAAAGCCTAGTAATTGGGTTCGTTGGTTACCTAAGCTCGAGTTTCCTAGTCTGTCTCTCTCCTCTCTCTCTCTCATTCAAAAGCAACGTTTAAAAAAAAAAAAAAAGGCAACTGTGTGTGCGTTTGTGTGGGGTGTGCAAGTGTGAGTATGTGAAAGAAGTTGTTTGTTTCAAAAGTCCTTCTTCGCCCGAAGAACAACCGTCATTGTCGCTGTGCGGTGAAGAGCTTGGAAAGGTGAACTGTTGTTATTTCAGAAGAGAAAAATGTTGACAATAATTCAAGTCTAACAACACAAGTATGAAACAAGGGAGGGAGGTTTCTAAAGATTTTTCCTTTGGGATGTGACAAAGACATTTGCAGTGCTTCCCTAATAGTTTGCATTTTAATTAACTTTTACTACATTTTGACTTCAACTCCTGGATGGTAGTGGTATCTGTTGTTTTCAGTAAAGACTTCTATACTAGCACGCACTCTAAATTTTTGTTTAAATTTTCTAATCTTTTTGAAAGCATGTTCTTAGTCATAAAGAATTTTTCCACCTGGGAACCATGCCTCAATTTAAAAATATAAAAGACCTTTCATGAATAATAACTGCAAATAGCCCATTCGTTTGTGTCCACGGAGTTGTTGGCGCCTATACAAAATCTCAAAAATCTAAAGGCAATCTAAGCATGTTTCTCTCCAATCTTATATATGTATGTATATATATACATATATATATGTTTTCATTTGCTATATGGAAGTAAAAAAAAATCTTTTAAAAGACTTTTTCGAAAAGCATTATGCTAAAATTTAACTGAACTTAAATTCCCTACCAGATACAACATAACCAGTGCCTGCCAACGTCAGCCTAACGAAATGAAGAGTATTTCTGAATCAGATTACTCTTGGGGTCAGAAGCTAGTCAATGAAAAGCAATGAGAATTCAAGTTTGCAAACCGTGGAGGGTGGAGGAGGCAGCTCCCCAAGTTCCCAGGAGCACACCCAAACCTGTGCGCTCATATCTTCAGTGTTTACATATTATGGAGAACTTCTCCTTCTCACTTTTAGTTAGCAAATCCATGAGCTCCCCTTAGATCGTCTGGTTTCAGGCTGTGAGACCCAAAGTCAGCTCTAGGGTCCCTTTCTGCCAGGTAACTTCCGGAGGCCCCGAATTTTTCGGAGGTAGACCCAGCCCTTTGCATATTGCGGGCCGAAAGGGCGTCTTGCGGGCCCTTCCCAGCGCCGCCACTTCCCCCAAGCTCTCCTCCGCACCCACGGGCTGATGGTACCAGAGCGCCGGACCCACATCCAGCTTCTTGAGATCGCGCCGCGGTGTCGGCACTTGGCTGAAGAGGGAGTGAACCTTGGGCTATGGGTGTGTACGCCCCGTTTCCCGCTTTCCCAGAGGATTACAGACAACTTCCCTTCCCATTTGCTCGGGCTGAGCTCCTGTTCCCACCCATCCCCTCCAGTCTTGCCCTCACTAGGCTCCCAGCGCCCCACCATTGGGCTCCGTGCTAAGGGCACTCACCGCAGCGGCCCCTTGTCCCCCACGCTGACCGCCCGAAGGGAGGACGCGTCTCCCCGCGCTTTCCTCCGAGTGCCAGAAGTCGAGAACAGGGGCAGGGAAAGATGGAAGGTTTGGGAAGGAAAGCGCAGGGCTGAGTGGGGTAACTCAGAGCCTCAGCATGGAGCACCTCAGCCTCCCCAAACAATCTGGGGCCTCCCCTTCCCTCCCGGGGCTTCCCCCGCGGTCTCACCCTGGTCTGCGGGTCCCCATGGAGCTGCTCCATCAACCAGGTTGTCCCCGGCTTTTAAGGATCTCCCCTTACCCCATACCTTCTAGCTGATTCGAGTTTGGGTTTCAGTTAAGCTGTTTTCTAAGGTCGTAGAAGCTCCACTTTTTTTTTTTCTTTGCCTCATTTACACTCCTTTCTTTAAAGAGCATCCCTCAAGCCTAGCTTCTGCCAGACCCTGTGCGATCTCCCAGAGCTCTATGTGCAAGAGGAGAAGTGATTTGTCTGTTTACAGCAGGTTTAATTAAGACAGTTATGTGCCGTGAACTCTTCAGGCCCCAATCAATGCATTTTGATTTGGAAAGTCAAATAGAATCATGTCTTACTCTTGTGGGTCCCGTTGCCTGCCCAGGCCAGCGATAGATGCTGCTGTCCATCTACACCCACCTCCCTGGAACTGAACAAGTCTCTCCCACAAATCTAGTCACCCTGCTTGTCCCAATGACCCCCCCAGTTGGGTCTTTCGGCAAGAGCAAGGCCTTCTTGGTCTGGGCAAGAAAGACTGAACATACGGAGCACTGCCAGGGACCTTTAGCTGAGGAGCCTGGCCCTGAACTGGATCCTGCTTCCTGGCTACCAAACTGCTCCCTAGCTCCATGCCCTAGTCCTCTGCTCTCCTTTGCCCCAACCCAGCAGAGACAGCCGGAGAGGCAAGACTTTCCTTTTCCCTAGTTGTGCATCCAGTATCCTATCTACCCCCAACTCTGACTTAGGTGCTGGGCTACAGCAGAAGCCTCTTTCTAATTTGTCATCATCAGAAACCTCAGACAACTGGAGTGTAAAACTTTAAGGGCTTCCAGGGATACAATGACTTCAGGAGCTCAGTGAAAGGGGGTTGGGGAGGCTGAGGGTTGGGGACAGGGTCGTCTGACAGACATCCCTATTTGCCCTCCTGAACTTTCCTCCCTTGGCAGCTGGGATGCACTTAGCGTGAGCAGTTACCCACCCTCCCTCCTACCCCCTCCCAATCTGCTCGCTCCCCCCTCCCAGACTTTCTGGAATATCCCACCACTTTTTCAGCCCTCGAAAATGAAAGGGGCTAGTGAGCATGTCAAAGGTCGCTCAGCCTTCTCCCCTCCCCTGATGCTGTCCATCTACCCAGGACTCCCGGAGCCAGAGCCCTGTGTTGCCTGCCGTACTTGTCCTGACACCTTATGGGGTGTGTGCATCTCATCTGCTCCTCTCCGTCACCTACGTCCATCCTCCAGGAGTAGCACCCACGTTGCCAGCACCCCCCTGCGGTTCTGACCCCTGGAGAGCTGTGGACCCGCCACTAACTTCATCATACCATCTATAATCGAGCCCCTCGGTTTTCAGTAGATTTGGAATCCAACAAGGGTAACCATATATATGTAGATAGATAGGATTTGGGGGCTTGAAACATTCTGAGCATGTTGGGGGAGGAGGGGGGCAGTCTCAGGGGAGTTGTCCTGAAAGCTGATGGGAGCAGCGACCTTTGCGGCTGCCAAGGCCTTGACAGGGTTAACTTTGGCAGGCTGTGTGTACTAGGGCTCCCAGGACAAACCCCCTCCTTGGCCTCCTGCACAGGGGACAGAATTAGGTTGGAGAGTTGAGTTTTAGGGGCCTTTTTTTAAAAATTGTTTTTATTTCTGTAAAGGACTAATGCCGGTACTAGACGGGTGCAGCATTTGGCCGCAAAGTAGCCTGTGACTCGCCCCTCCCCCCCTGTTGTCAGGCAGCAGAGGGTGAGTGTCTGGCATTAGCTCTGGTAAAGCTGTCTGGCAGGGCTTTGGGCCTTGGCATCCAACTGAGGCCCAGTAACCCCCATAATGCGTGCATCTTGCCTGGGGTGTTTGTGTGTGCGTGTGGGTGTAGGGAGAGTTGGGCTAGTGCTGTATTCACCGTGTCAGCGCCTTCCCGCGCTGGGGCTCAAGTGTGGACGCAGTGGATGAATCCATGAATCAGCTCCACAACAGAGGGGTCGAAGAAACACCCATGTCCGTTAAATGGGCTGTAGGCAGCTGCGGATGCTGCCCCCTCCCCTCCTCTGAGCAGGCGTGAGGTGGCCCGGGAGCCCTGCCAGCAGCCCCCGCCCCTCAGGCGGAGCTCGGGTCCTGGCAATCTCTGCACTTTGTCATCACGCCCCAGTATTTGACATTCGCAATTATCTGCAAATACCCTGATCGGTTTGTATATGAAACACTTTTTTTCCTGCCTTAAGGTTGGAATCTGGTAAGTTTCAGACAAGTGGTTTGGGGGGGAGGTGACCCGGGGACCGCAGGGGACCAGCCCAGTGAACCAGGCTCGGCTAGGTAGGCGACGGGAAGGGACGGATATGCATGTCGCCCCCTTCTCCCCCCGCCCTGCTCAGATGCAAGGCCACACGGAGCTAAGGAAGGGCCAAGGCCGCGACCCTCCGGTCCTCTTTTGAAAGGAGCGCCCCCTAATCCGCGTGAGAGAAAAGGTGAGAGGGGAGCGGAGATCCGACCAGAGGCAAGGCCCGGAGGTTAATCATCTTGATAATCGGAAAGGGTGCTGCCCGGCCTGGTGGCTGTCACCGAAAGTGTCAGTCACCAGCTCTCGACCCCACCGCAGAAATTACCTGCTCAAAAAGACATTCCGCAGAGCCCTCCGCTCGGAGCTCTCCCCGCCCGCTGCCTGCGGGAAGTAAACCGCGCCCTCGTTCGAAGGAAGCGGATGCCCCTATGACCTTCCTCCTCCCCCAGACCGTTCCTAAATCCAGAAGGGCCCGCTCCGGGATCTCTCACAACTCCTACATCGCAGCTTCGGGGCTACCTGCCCATCACACAGCCCGTCTACAAAAAGGAAAAGACAATACAAAACAAAAACCAAAAAGTGGTGAGGGGGGGCGAGGGAGGATAAAGGAGTGAAATTACAAGTCTGCGTTTTCCTACTGCCTTAGGAGCCCCATCCTGGCTCCTGGCTGATTCCAAGGGCCTGGAGCCCACAGACCGTAAGGCCAGACCTTCCTCGTGGGAAGTGCACACAGCTCCAGTGCGCCGGGACACAGCGTCTTACTGGCCAGCAAGCTCAGCTACTTTGCTACGGGTATATTAGCAACTTTAGAAACACCAAACCGTGCAGGGAAGCCTCTTCGCACTCAAATCGCAGCTCTGCTACAGACACCAGGCTAAGTTGCTTTTCCCACATATTACTCACAGTTTCCAGGAAAGTGGGAGGAGGAGCAGGTTAGAGAAAGGTGGGTGGTTGGGGGATATTGCAACACCTTCAAGAAAAATCAGGGAGGGGGGTGTTATAAAGTCCGTCTTTGTAAGAGCCCAAACTTCAAAGCCTTGGTATATTCTGAAAAGTTAAAGGGAAGACAGAAGCAGGTCGAAAACGAATCTCTCCATCCCCCAACTCCCAAACCCCCCAGAGACGCCCAGCCTAGTTCACCCCGACTGCATACACACAGTGTGTTGAAAAGACATCAGCTCCTGCTCAGTGCAGGCGGGCAAGGAAGCACCGGGGACTGGAGAAGGTCCTTACAGTCTACCCTGGTGCCCTTGACCTAGGGAGAGCCCCACACTGGAAAGGCCGCTGAGATCGGAGCTGAGGTCACCTTCTCCACCCTCAGGTTGCAAGGCCTGTGACCCTGTGCCCAAGGTCAACCCGGGGAGCAGCCTGCCACGCCAGAACATTGGCCTTCCTTTCCCTGGACTCCTTGGAATTTGGTCTGAAGTGGGGCCGACTGCGGACACCCACCAGGGCCCTTAGATGAGGCCCTGTGTCAGCCGTAGATGCCAAGACTGGGCATAAGGGCCTCAGGAGAACCAAGCTGGCCGGTTTCCACCAGGGTCAGGGGCGTGGGTCACGACCTCAGAGGTGCCAGGTGGTAGGGTGACACCCACCGCGCCTCCTGCCAGCTTCAGGACAGCCCTCCGCCTGCAGAGAAGGCAAAGGCAAGACGCAGTATGACGCATCAAACCTTCACCCTTTTACAGTCTTTTTTTTTTTTTTCCCGTGTCCTTGTCTTTGTAGATAGGTGTATGGCTGCTATATTCCAACAGCTTATTCTACACGAAATGCCCCGAGGATTGGACCAGACTTCGCAGATTCGGCTTCCCAGGTGACTGCTCTTAGGTATTCTGTTCCCTACCCGCGGCCGGCGCCCGGACGAACCCAGGGCAGAGCCCACTGTGGCAGGACCGAGAGCCGTTCGGGCCCAGCAAAATCCTCCTCCTCCGAACCTACGCCGGAGCGGCCACCTCGGCCGCGCTCCTGCGGCGCGCACCCTCAGCGAGTCGGCGTCCCCGAGCACGTGCAAGCATCCCCCCACTTGGAAACAAATTCGCCCTGCGTCTGTCACCCCAAACGGCTTTGCCTTCGGGGCTGTACTGGGACCCAAGACCGGGACAAGAAGTCGCGAGGACAAGGGCCGGAGGCTGGAGGTCTCCTCTGCTCACCTTGACTTGAGACAGTCGAGGACCCCAATTAACTATCGATTGTATCAGGGCCGACGGGTGCAAAGTGGCTGCGCCCCGCAGAGGCACTCGCTCCCCGAATCCGGGTCTCCAAGGGCATCTGGTGTCGGGGTAGACTGCACCGGCTACCTGCAGCGCGCGCGCAGATCCCGGGCGGGGAGAGGGTGCCGTGTCACTGGACGGTCGGTTGCCTCTCCGGGGGTCGGCCCTGACTTTGTTGGTAACTTAAGAAGCGCCTCTGAACTCGGGGAGCGCGTGTCGGGGCACCTCCCTGCACGGTCCCCCACCCCCTGCTTTCCCCGGCCTCGGATCTTACCATCCCGCCCTACCCCCCACGCAGCCCCGCCCGCTGGAGGCGCACGGCGGGCCCCCGGTTTACGGAGCCGCCGTTTCAGATGTTTATTCACAGTTAATTGCTTATGCAGGAAAATGCTCGTTACCCGGGCCGAGCGCTTCCGCCCTGGGCTGGTCGACCCCGCCGGCGGCAGCTCGCGGATCCCACCCGCGAAGCCGCGAAGGAGCCGGCGGCAGGAAGGCGGCTGCGTGCCACCCGGGGCCCGGCCGCCGGCACTGCTCCGGACTCCCGGTAGGGGGAGCACCTCGGGCGCCAGGCCAGCCCGGGTCCGGGCCGCTCCGGGCCGCCCCGCTGCCGGCCGCAACCCGGACCGCGGCGGCCTTTCACCTGCGTTTCCGCGGAGCACTGCGGACCGGGGAGGGAAGGCAGGGCCGCGCCTTGCTCCTGGGTCCCGGTTGTTGCACAGCGAAGAAGCTAGACAAGACCCAAGTATATTCTTTAGGTCCAAATATAGTCAAGGAAGTTTGTAGGTGAGGTCACCTCCTTTGACCATATCCAACGAGAGGAAAAAAAAACATTGCAGCGGTTAAGAACTGTTCCTGAGCTCTTAATTTTTTTTTATACTTTAGGTGATCTAATCCCTTCTCATTGTTTCCAAGTCGTCCAGGAAGCTTTTAGATGGTCCTAGCACAAAACAGCATCTCAGAGGACACTTTCCTGCAGTAACAGCACCAAGGAGTTCTGCCCCTTCTGACTGCATGTACTTAAGTCACGGCTCAGAATTTTCGTTTTAAGATATGACCAATGTCTAGAAAACACCCCGAATCCAGGGCCAAGGGAAAAGAAGTTAGCTGGGCGGTGAACCCACAGACCACTCTACTGTGCCCAGCGGGGTTGAACACCTGAGCCTGAGGGCCAGATTCTTTCTGGAGAAGGTTCCCCCAGTCTGCAAGCTCTCCTTCCACAAAAAGCCATCCTTCCCACCGGAACCGACAACTCAGAAGGCCAGGGCATCACAGGTCTTCAGACAGAATCCTATAAGCAAAGAATTTCACAGTTGGAAGGAAACTTAAAGACCAAGTAGTCTAATGATTGTAGTTTACTGGTGAGAACTTGCGCTGAGTAGAGACTAGGCACAGATTCACACTCTAGGTGAGAAAGCCCCCGAATGCTGAGGTGAGACTAACTCTCCTCTTCTGACTCTCAGTTCAGTTCAGTTTGGACCAGAAATGCATTTTTTTTTTTTTTTTTGCTGTTGTCACTCTCCTTGTCATTATTAATATATTTGCACATATTTAAGGGTTCTTAGTAAGACATACTCCTTTAATAATATTGCAACAATAGCAAAATCTGCCAGGTCTATGTGAAAAGAATATTACAGTTGATTCAAGGGAGGTTGAATTTTAGAAGTGAAGTTACATATAGCATTTGAAGCATTTTGGGGAAAGACTAAACAAAACAGTTTTATCCCAACTTAAGAACATGGATATATGCAAATATATGAATGAATGAACAAAACAGTACCAAAAAAAAAAAAAAAACCAAACCAGGATGTCTGGTATTATAAAGGCATTCTTTTTTTAAAAAGGCATTCTTCTAAGTTGTGTAATTTACCTCCAAAAAAACAGAGCTAATTTAGTGCATGTGTTTGTTTATAAGGTTCGAAGGTATTAAATTCTGATGTCATTTCTAAGGACCAAAGGGAAATAATACATATATTTCTAAAATCAGACTTGAAAAAGTAAAAATCTAATTTCTAAGAAGTTGAGTCAGCCACAGTAGGATTTTTTTTGAATAAAATATAAGTCTAGAAAACACTCCCCACTGGGTTTGTAACAAACCCGGTGATATAAATTACATGCTATCATTCTCTCCACAATTTATTTTTTGATAAGGTCAACATAAACATTTTTATTTACACGGACACTCCACAATTCCTTTTCTGTATCTGGTTCAAAAAGGCAAAGAGATACATTATCAAATGGAAATGTCTCGGTCTCTTTCCGTAACTCGTGTCTGATCTTTAGCAAATGGCGCTGTGATGTCATTGAAATGGGTATTGGACAAGGTACAAATTGATTTATTGATTTCCCTTCTTCAAAGTCCTTTGGGAATTGGGGAGAAGAAGGAAAAACATAGGTTGGCTGAGATGTGCAATATTTATACTATCATACACATGCAAACATTTATTTGGCTGATAACATTGACAATTCAGAAGCATTGCTTACAGAAATTCATAAAGGAATGACGCAGAGACCTCTCAATTGATCAACTTGCTTCTCCCCCACCCTGTCATTTTATTCGTCCTTCCAGTTTCAACCTTATAGAAGTTAAAAAAAAACAAAAAACAGTTTTCGGTTAACCTCTATACAACAATGGGAGCTGGAGGGATAAAGGAGGCTAGTTGGGGTGGGGGTAGGAAACAGAACAGGCACATTTGCATTCAGATGCAACCTCATGAATCCTGCTCCAGGGCCCTGACAGCTTGGCAGGGTCCCCAAGCCTAGCACTTCCTGTGGATCTCGCAAGGGGTCTCCGTGGTCTGAAGGTTCCAGTGATCTCCCACCAGGGAGGGGCTGAGACCTTCCTGTGGCCTACACCTGTGAAGGTTTACAGCCGATTCATGAAACTAATGACAATCATGCTGCTCTAAATAATGACAATATTGCTGCTCAGATTGTGTTTGGTTTCGCAGGAGAGGATTTCAAAGCCAGACTCCTTCCAGCCTCAATCGCTGAATCGGTTTTTGAGGACAAAGACTTTTAATCCAAGTCCCGTTAAAAATGCCAACTAAATCGCCTGGAGAAACTCTACATTGTAACATTTGCCTAGGAATTACCACACACAACAGTATCTACAGCAAAGCTGAAAATAAATGAATAAAAACAAATCTCAGACTTCCTCTCCCCTGGCACTCCTTATGGGTGAATGGCATTGAATGACAGGGAAGATTTACTATCATGCATTCTAAACCCAACTGCGTATTGGCTACTTCATTTTTCCTGTTCCCTCCAAGAAAAATTGAACATCTTTGCCTTCCAGAGCTTTCTATTCATTTAACTCAGTCCTCTGGGTTTAGCATCATGATCTAGGAAATCCCTGCTGGTTAAGGTGAGCCGACTTTTTCTCTGCCTTGTGCTTGTGGGAGTGAGGGGGAGGATATGGTGAAGCAAGTCTCTCTTGCTGGCCACTCTAGAAGAGGGGTGTGCTTCCAGAACATGTGGTTCGTTTTGCTCTAGTCATGCCCGCTCTCCCTGAAGCTGGAGTCTAGGGATTCTCCTCTCCAAGAGAAACTGGATGAGGATGGCAATAAAGAAGGATCTGGAACACTGCCTACATCCTCCTCAGAGAAATCTCGTGTCAAGAAGATGTTGGGTGTAGGAGTGTGATGGAGAGAAAAGTAAAACTATGACCACTTTTACTTTTTTTTTTTAAAGAATTTATTTATTTATTTGACAGAGAGAAATCACAAGTAGGCAGAGAGGCAGGCAGAGAGAGGTGGTAAGCAGACTCCCCACTGAGCAGAGACCCTGATGTGGGGCTCGATCCCAGGACCTTGAGATCATGACCCGAGCCAAAGGCATAGGCTTTAACCCACTGAGCCACCCAGGTGCCCCTATGACCACTTTTAAGGAGTTTATGCTAGTGTGGACTTGGACCTAGTGCAGAAAATGCTTACAAAAATTTTTATTTAGACAATAGTATCCAACATCCTACAATGATAAGTTCACTAACTATTGAACATTCTTAAAATCTAAATATTGGGGGGCTATGAAGTAGTGTGCTTTGGGACTTTTAATCTATACGGTAAGTCAATTCTGTCTTTGCTGTTTACTAGCAGTGAAACATGGGGAAAGTTAACTCATCTTTCTGAACATCATTTTCCCTGTCTGTCAAATAGGCATAAAATCAACAGCTACGTCATCAAACTGAGGATTGAATGAAATACGGCATATAAGTTGCTTAAAACAACTTAACAAATGTTCGCTCTATTCTGATGTGGGAATTGCTGATCCTGCTGTCTCTGTCAGCTCATGTTGCAGATCACTGAAGGGGACCTAGAACTTGAAGCTCAGATCTCATTATTCTCTGAGACCCATTTCTTAAAGATAAAATAACACAGAGAACCTTACATGACTTCATCACCAATGAATTTTTTCTGAATTTTATTTTCTGAATTTTAGAAAGCATTTCCTGAAAACATTTTCATCAGCTGCTCTACACTCCGTCCCTACACCGGAGGCTCCTAAGCTGGGCAAGATGTGTAGAGATGACAAAGACTATCTACCCAGAGGTCACTTCAAAGCCTTCCACTTGGGGATCTGCTCAGGCAGGTGGAACTTTTCATCATACTGTCCCTCAGGTGTGACATTGTGTTGGTTCAGGGTACAGTAAAAGAGACTCAGAGACCATGTCCTTTGGTCTTTGTTTACTGCTTCAGGGACACACGGTGTCACACCAAATGCGGAGACCCCTTAGGATGACTCAGAGAAAGAGGTCTCTTACCCCTCTGCATTGAATTTGCCCGGGAACCAATGTTGTTTCATTTGGTGATGGCCAAGAAAACTTTGCCATTTGCCTGTTACAGTCACCTGATTTTATGAAAGGGTTACACCTCGCTAGGTTAGGCAGTCTTCTCCGTCCTGTGCACACATTCCCACGCTATACTCTTTGTGGTCTGGTTTTTCTCTGGGCCATGTTCTTTCAGCTATACCGAGAGCACCAGCAGCCCCAGAAGAGGGCAGTGGGAAAGCAGAAGATTCGGGACCAGCAACGCCAAGCCATTCCCTTCATCTGTCTGGAAGACCAAATGTGAAACAGGGGAATTATGCTTGAAGCCTCTAAGGAACTTTAGCAAAAGTAGAGCAGACGGTAGGAGTTATGGCCAAAGACCCACTTTCTCCCTCTTGTGGCTTCGTGTCTCTCTTTTTGAACGTTTCTCAAAGTCCACACATGCAGCCAAATGAGTTCCATTTATGCAGACTCATTCTATACCTGGCCTACCACTGCCTTTGACTTCAGACGTAGGTATTAAAATGCAGTCGTGAGGCCCAGGAAGAGAATGTCAGAAGGAAAACACCCAAGATGCTGTTCTGTCTAGTTCTCTCTTTGATTCCAAGTTTTGTCGCTTAAGAGCTCAGCCTCGTTATATACATCAGTTTGAAGCATTCATACAATAAAATTTTGATGACCTTCCAGACCGTGTTCCCTCCCACAAACCAAACATAAATTGATTGCTTTCACCGGTCAGTTCTTTACTGCAGCTTAAGGGAAGATGTCATCAACGGTCTGGGGACCCTTGTCCCAGATGAAAATCTTTGGGCTCTTTGGGTTGGATTGGGTTATGATAAACCACAGCTGACCTGTGGAGCCCGGTGTATTAACACTCTCTTTCCCTCCCCTCCTGCAAAATAGCCATTTGTTTTTATATTTTCTATAGATCGCTTCAGTCCCAGGGAAGGGAGAAGGAGAAAGAAAGAGGAGTGGATAAGGCTAACAACCACCAAACCGGATTGACTGAAAGGCTCAGGCCTCTGTTGACCTCTGTTGACCTCAGGAACCCCCAAACCCAGGTCACTGAACCATTTCAGTTCAACAAATACAGGGGGAAGTTACCGGCTTATACATCCTTCAGCTTGGCTATCCTACTTCAAAGAATAACTACAACTACAAAAATAATAAAAACAACTACAAAAATAATAGCCATGAATGTTACTAGGCACCTCGCATGTATTATCTCATTTAACCCAGTACTGCACGACACGTACTATTATCATCCACTTTTCATTTTCAAAAGTGAGGTCAGAGGGATGACTGGGTGGCTCAGTCGGTTAAGTGACTGCCTTCAGCTCAGGTCATGATCTCCGAGGTCCTGGGATTGAGTCCCACAAAGGGCTCCTTGCTCAGCAGGGAGCCTGCTTCTCCCTCTGCCTCTCCCCGCTGCTTCTGTACACTCTCTCTCTGTCTGACAAAAAAAATCTTTTAAAATAAAAATGATTTCAAAGTTAAAATAATTGGTACGAGATTACATTGCTTAAGAGTGGGATTTGACTAGTAGATCCGAGCTACTCAGACTTCCTATCTGGTTCTATCATCAGCTTAACAGCGAGAAGTGAGAGATATGTTTTTATGCATGTGACCTTATTTAAAGGTACTATTTAGCAAACATTTTGAAGTGTGTTTTCAGGCCAGGAATGGCCCCTGGCCCATCAAAAAATGCACCATGTGCACCTTCAAAGAACTTTCAACCTAAGATCAACTATTGAAAGGAACATAAGCTGTTAGACCACATAGATGGAGGACAGGGGTAAGCAAACAGATCTTATAGCCAAATATGGCACATGTTCCTGTTTTAGAGTGACAACTGCACAGGTGTAGCCTATTTGGAAACCAGGGCTTGGAGAAGAAGTGATCACTAGCTCAGTGACAGTATTTAGGGCCTGCTTCTTGGAGAAAGGGCTATCTTTGATGCTGGCGGAATTGAGACAAATCAACAGAGTTCTCCACAGGGGTGGGGGGAGCAACCTGGTATGGACAATGAGGTTCACAATCTACTAAGGACATACAGTGGTCTCACCGGGGGTAGAACAGCCAACAGGAGTCACGTGGAGAGTGACCGGCAAGTCCAGGCAGAGGGAGTGTTTTCTAGGACCTCACAGTCAGCTCCTTGCTGATACCCCAAACTCCCCCCAATAGCTTTTGGTTCCTCTGCATTCATGATTACCTTCCTTATGAAATCCTCCTCCAAATGTTATGGAGGAAGGATGGCACAGTGGTCTGACACATGGGCAATCTTTCGGTTACAAAGTGAATAAAGCTCTCAAATATATATCAGTGGGTAATGTATATTCTGTGTTCAGAACTACGCCAGATGGTATGAGGAAAGCAAAGAATTTGGAAGAGTACCCTCGTCCTCCAAGCACTTGGGATTCATTCAGGAGACAAGATTTGCTCAGGTAAAAGACTTGGCAACAACTAAAAGGGCGTCCGAAGGAATGTGGTACAGAAAAAATAAAATGTCACGGAGGTGACAGATGAGTTTCCGAGTTAAGTCCAGTAAGGTGACGTGTCAACTAGACCTGGAAAGACGGCGGAGACTTAAGTGGGCTGGGGCACAGGATGTGGCAAGAACAGGAGCTGCCACAAGGAAACAGTAACACTCTCCACAGAAGGACTGAAGGAAGGTACGTTTGGTAGCTGAAGAAGGACCGCCTCTGGAGGCCTTTAATATTCCCCAAAAGGAAAGAGACTTGATGAAGAAGAAACGAGAGCCACACTACTCCCAATGTCCCCCCTTCAACTACTGAGACATTTAAACCTGGCCCTATCTTTTCATTATTATAAAAATCATACATATTTCTTGTAGAAGCATTTAAAAACACATGTAAGGAAAACCACAGCTCAACACAACAACAATGGAAAAGAAAGAGTTAAAAAAAAAAGAAATATAAAACATCTCTAATAACTCTATTTGGTAAATGCTGAGGTAAAAGAAGGTTCACAATGAAAAGGATTTTGGAGGGGCGCCTGCGTGGCTCCGTCAGTTAAGCATCTGCCTTCAACTCAGGTCATGATCCCCGGGTCCTGGGATTGAGCTGCATGTTGGGCTCCTTGCTCTGCGGGGACACTGCTTCTCCCTTTCCCCCCTGCTATGCCCTTTCTTACTATCGCTCTTTCTCTCTCACACATAAATAAAACCTTAAAAAAAGAAAAAAGAAAGAAAGAAAAGGATTTTGGAGAATTATCACGACAGCTATATGCAGGATGGCTTTGAGGAACAGAAGATGAATGGCAAAGAGACAGATTAGAAGGGTGGCAGGATTAACAGGCCTGTCTTGAGGGTCAAGTCCAGAGCAGGAGTAGTGGGAAGGGGGAGAAAGGCTGAATCTGAGAAACTTTCCAGGGCAGGCCGCTATCGGGCATTCTTCTGATAACTGAAATGGTACAGAGAGCCCCCCCACCCCGCCCCAGCCTACTGGAGCCCCAGCTCTGGGGGCATCGTCACTGGAATCCTTGCTTGGATTTTTTCCATCTCAGTCATTCCCTTCCAGAGCCTGGATCACCTACCATCTCACAAAATAGTCTGATACTAGTTAAGTGGCCCCAAAGCCCAAGGGGCTGTTAACATTCTAGAAATTACTTTTTGAGAAGACACTGGAAACTGTTTTCCAGGTTTTCAGAAATTGTTTTATGAATTCAGACTCTTAGACTGGCCTCCTGAGCCTTCTCTCGATTGAGCAGGCGTAGAGGGGCTCCAGGTCAGCCATGTGCTGACCAAACCATCTCCTTCAGAGGAAGAAATGTCACCCCCAAACTGTCAAAACAGCATCTCTATTTCATAGTGCGGCACACCACTGCCTTTTTTGATGTCTGTCTCTCTCTCTCTCTAATAGCAGTCACCTTCTCAGTTGCTTCCATGGTTCTCCACTCATTTTCCAGCCCTCCAACCAGCAGCCAAGGCCCCACATCTATATGACTTGAATCACAAACCAAGAACCAAACTCTTTTGACAGTAGCGACTTTTCTAGGTCTTCTGTGAAAAGGGAAGTGGATAAATCTTCAGAAATAATTAGCACTTACATTAATAGCAATTCCCATGGATGTAACAATAAAGAGCTTGTGACAAGCCTCGGGTTTTCATCTAATATTGCTCATTTTCCTCTGTCACATGCCTATCCAGCCAAAGCCTACATTTTCCAGCTCCCCCTGCCATGAGCTGTAACCACGTGAATGACTTTTGGTCAATTAAAGGAGAGTGATGGGTGCTATTCTTCGTCTTAATTTTGAAAGGACCAGGCATGCACCATCTGGTCCACTTTTCACATTTATGCATTCATGCCCGAGGAAATATAAAAACTAGAGGAGTCACTTTGAACCTAGATACCAGATTCGAATGTGGAGGATAGCAGAGTGCCACTAGACTTGTGCTGCCAACCTCTGGACTGTTTCATGAAAGAGAAATAAGCTCCTCTCTCGCTTACCCTACCTAGGAGTCATTTTGTTCTATCAGCCAGCCTGGAGCCTGACTAGTGTTATCCTACATTATTGGTAAGGAAACGGAAAAGTCAAATAACTCCCTTAATACCATTGATACACTCTTCCATGAAGATATCACAACAGAATGAATACATAGGGAATGGCATAGGCATGCAGAAGTCTTGAGGAGGACTGGGGGAGGCTGCCTAGTATAAAGAATGAGTTCTGGCCTGAAGGTCAGAAAAGCTGCATTCTAATAATCACATCGTTATCACTTACTGAATGTTTACATGATGTTTATAATGAGCAGCTATTATGTAAATGCTCACGTTTATTATCTGACTTAATACCCTTGAGGTAGATACTTTTTTTTAATCCTTATTATGCAGATGAGAAAACTAAGACCAGCAAAGTGAAATAACTTGCCTAACATCACAGAACAAATGATTGTTAGAGTCCAGATTCGAAGCCAACACATGATTTCATCAGCTGTATTCCTGACCGGGATACTGATACTTCACTGTCTTTAGTTCGTACACGAGGCCACCACTAGCTATGGGACCTCTGGCAAGGAATTCTCCACCTCTGGATCTCATTTTCCTTAATTACAAAACGAAGGCATTGACCATCAGTTGGGCCTCCTTTAATTCCTTCACTCTGTTGAACGATTGTGTTCTAGGTCTGACCGTGCAGTGATTTGCTGGGACCTAGATAAGGAGTTGGACCTATTTTTCCAACATGTACCATGTCACTGATCATGGTGATCTGTCAATATAGCACCAAAGTGTGGCCAAGCCCACCGAAATAATCTGTGGTACTGACCAGAGATCACTGCGACTACCTCCCCCAGCCCTCTGGCTCCTTCACTTTTCTGTCTCCCACTTCCCGCTCCTCGTTGGCTGCCATTTCACAACTAACAGCCTTAACACAAGCACACGGTGGAAGCTGAGGATTTGTCCTAGATCTTCCGACATTTCCCAGTGATACCGTACCTACCATGCCTATCTCGGCTTTTATTAGTATCATCATCACAATCACCATCATCACTACTCTACTGACAGGAAAGCCCTTGTTTCCTCCTCTGGCACAGCCGACCTCTGCAAGGGGGAGCGTTCTTGCCCATTCCACCCTCAAGCGGTGGGCTCTCAGCATCCTTCCCTGGGGCTCTGCCTGCAGCTCAGAGCCTCTCTCTGCAGAGGAACCGTCTGGGCCTCCCTAACGTGGACCAGGGAGGCCGCCCGAGGGAATTAAACAGAGGCACTGACTTCAAATGCATTCCTGCTGAGCGGAAGGCAGTTCTCCAATTTTGTTCCTTCCTTCCGTGGATGCCCAAATGGCGGCTTTCCAGATCTTGACATCTGGACCTATATATTATTTTCCTGATCTTTAAGGGGGCAGAATTGTTTGAATTCAGGAAGCTGGGAGCCACTCATCCCACGGCCCACCTTGGTGACCCCTCTGTATACCAGAAGAGGCCACCAAAGACAGGAAACCATGCTTCCCAATTAGACTGTTCACGATCCTTCCCTGATGCTGTCATTTAACAGCTTTCAAATGCTGGTCAAGGCAACTTTTTTTTAGTTTCTTAGCTATAACATATGGATAAAAATCTATACATGCTTCGCCTGCCTCACAAGATGTTGTGACAATAAAAAGTGATAATTTGCTGAAAAGGACATTGAAAACTGTAAACTACTATGCAAAATCCAGTTATTCCTGCTTTGAGATCAATGTCTCTGCAGTGATCGGCAAAGTCCGTTTAGAAAAGGAATAAAGCAAATTCCTACAAAAAAGGATTATCTGAAATGTTAAAATCAACCAAGTGAGTCGAATTATTCACCTTCCCAAGCCTCGGTGGGACATGGCGCTCGGATAGAACATGATCAGGAACCTACCAAGTATGTTCTGCCTGTGGAACTTGGGATCGGAGCGTGCAAGGATCACTCCAGAAGCTAATCCCAGGCCAAATCTCATTAGAGACATAGGGACCTGCACCAGGTCCCCCCCTCCATCCTCCACACTGGAGTCAGGAGGTGGGAACTTAACCAACTAACTCGAAGTGCCTGGGATGGGAAGAGAGAGTGGGAGTTCCTGTATCCCCCAGATACACTGGGAGTCTCTATAATTCTTTATAATTCCCCCGGCACCAAGGCTCCTCTTTTCTTCTGGTGATTTTCCTGCCTTTGCAGTCTCAGTCCTTCGGCGCCTCTGCCCGTGCACTGGGCTACAGCACCTGCTGGGTGGCGTCTGGCCTCCTAGCTACCAGAACGGTGCTGTCCAAGAGCAAGATGGTGCCTTATACATAATTACATTTTTTTCCAGCACCCATCTTTAAAAAAAATACAACGAAGCAGGTATAGTAATTTTAATAATAGACTTTAGTTATCCCAATAGATCCAAAATATTTTCATTTCCACATGTAATCACAATAAAAATTTACTAATGACATGTGTCTTATGTTCTTTTTTTTTCAACGATAAGTCGTCGAGTACAAGTATGTATTTTATATTTATAGCCCTTCTCAATTCGGACTAGCCGAATTCCAAGGGCTTAAGAGCCACATGTGGCTGATGGTGTCAGATTAGACAGCGTAGCATTAAAGTGTATCACCCAGTGCCATTTCATTTCCTATATCCTCAAAGCCAAGTTTCCAAGGCTTACAAGTGCCAGTAAATGGCCTGATGGAAGCTATCTGTGGCTCAACGGTAATAAGAGGAAATTAGAAGCATCCAGCCTCTCTACTCTTCCTTTTCCTTTAATAACCACCACACCGCACCACACACACACACACACACACACACACACCTGCACACACACTTGAACCAGCACAACAGGTCATTCCTCTCCTTGTAGTAACTTAGGCATTCGAATGAGAGCAGTGGCTTCAACTCCAAGCGTGCTCTTAAGGTCATCCGTGGAGGGAGAGTGACAGCCATGCTGGGCTTACCGGAAGCCCTTGCATGGTTCCTCAAAACAAAAGGGGTGGGGGGGCTACCTACCTCTTTTTGAGTAGGGACAGTCCTCTCCAGTGCAGTGGCCAAGACAAGGACTAACCTTGGGTTCTGGGGATTTCAGGGCAGTGGACTTCGTGGATGTAATCACCTCCAGCGTTTCTTGGCTCTTGACTTAATTCAACAAGCATGTGTTGAGTACTTACCAAGTATCCCGCTAGACAGTGAAGACTCTGAAAATAGGACCATCTCTTCGTCATCTCCGTATGGCCAATGTCTCAACACTTGAGTTTATACAATTTCAGCCAAAAGCAAAAGACATTTGATGTTTTCATGTTCCTGTGCAGCTTTAGTTCAGATAAGTAAACATTTGGGAGGCTTTCTTAAGCACAGGACTCGGCTGCTGGAACTTCATGCCTACCTAGAGCTCTCCTGGGTGTGTGCGAGAGGGGGCTCCAGAGTGAAGACCACAATTCTGTCTCCATTGTCTGACAAAGGAGGGAACTAAGGTCACCAGACCTTGAAAGATCTATAAAGAGCTTTTTACAATCTGGTACTTTTCATGGGGAGAAGGGCGGGGAGCAGTTGGACGATGACTACAGTTTTATAGAGCTTAGGGCACTTCACCTTTAAAGAGCCCAAACACAACTCCACGCCGGGCTGTGGGGAAGAAGGCGTCAGAGAAAAGGAGAAAAGGAAGACCCAGCAATCCCTAGCAGGGGAACCTGGGGCTTTTAGGACCCAAGTGGCCAACAGAAGTCTGTACTCTTAGAAATTCATCTCAAGCTTTTGGTCCTGTAAGCTGCCAAACTTTATGGATCGTTTTGTAAACTACAAAATTACCAGTATAAAACAGTATAAAATAGCCAGGCCAACCCATAAGCATCCCACACAGTACTTTGTAGCTTGTTACAGAGGAACCTGGAACAAAAAAAACCCTTGGCCTGGGACATCTCCCAGGGAATCACAAAATGAAACTTTTGGAACACAGAAACGTCTTGTCATCTCATCTGTGGTCCATGGGAACAGAGCTCAATCAGGAAAGGACTGTGCACAGAGTTGCGTCTGTAAGTCCGCTGCTGGTGACCCGAATGCATTTTCCCATGCATCCCACAGAAACGTTGTTGATTAGGGCCTCAGCCTATCCCAAAAGGACCGTTTAACCCAAGGTGCTGCTGAAATAGGATACCTTTACAGTGAAAAATAGTGGGGTATAATGTCATTTCCATACTAGAAATTAAGCACTAGAGGCAAATAAATACATTGAAAAAGAACTTGATATTCGGACAAAACACGAGGGAGAGCCCATCCATCACTTCTCCCTCACCCCCACAACAGAGAGTCTGTGACCCGGAGCCCCTGACCTACTGTCCCACTGAGGGCTTGGGACCATCCCTTCCAGTCTCCCACCGTCTCTTCCCTCCTCCAGAGGACCAGAGAAAGAAATTTTGCCCAGTGTTTGCCAGCAGTTTCTTCCCCAATACTGCCCCCTCCTGGAGAAAGGAGCTCTCTCTCCAAAAGGCTGGCCTCGTTCAACTCGCCCCATTTCCAAACAGGAGCACAAAGGAATCCCCTTAGAAAGGAGCCAGAAGGAAGGAAGGGGAAAAGGAAACTCTGAAATTATTTTCTGGGTGAATGTCTTCCTTGGACGTGAAGAGGAGAAACCAAAAGAGCTGGTGTTGGTCCTTCGACCTAGGAGGTAGAGCAGGTCACAGATTCAGGAGAATTCGGGGTTGTTCAATAGCAGAACATTTATGAATACTAAATCTACTATCAGTGACGTCGACACATGCTACATTTCATAATTATTTTATAAACCTGTGTTAATTTCAATGTTCTAGTTTTCTTTTCGTATACTGAAACAAACGTTTTTGTCAGATCTCAGACCTTTCAGTAGGCCCCAGAAAAGCTGTATAGAGCCTTCAGAATTAGGACACAACACAATTACCAGCACTGAGGGCTGGACTTGTCCTTGGATTGATGTTAACCTTAGTATGGCTCTTGTCAAGATTCAACTGACTTTAACATTTCATGACAATTTTTTGTTTCAGTACAAACAGCTGGAAGCACATGGTAAGATGGAACAGCCTGAAGCAAAAATAAAATGAAATACCCTTAGGACTGCCCACCACTTCTACTTCCTCAGATCTCCCACCGAGAAACGTTTGTGAAGGTATGTAAAAAAGAGTGTTCAGAGGTATTCATTTTTATAGTCTTGGGGATCTGGAAGCAACCCAAGCATCCTTCAGAAAGGGAATGATTAAATGACAGACATGCATCTTTGTCGTGGAAGACTACTCAGTAGTTGAAAAATAAAGAACTGGATTTATATTTAATGACGTGAAAACCTTTGAAGACAAATTTTTAAGGGGAAAAGATTTCAGAGTAATCTGAGTCCAAAGACAACACATAAAACTACATATTGTTTCTGTGTGTGTGTGTGTGTGTGTGTGCGTGTACACGGGCAAACACGTACTCTGAAGCACTGAAAAGAGATACATTATACTTGTAGGAGGGAGAGTAGTCATTTTTTACTTTTCAAGGAAGGGGAATGAAAGGAGCCTGTCAAAACTTTGTGTATTTCTGTGCCATTTGCATTTTTTAATAAGGGAAATTATTCATGTATGAGTTGAATAATTTAAAAATTACATACAAATAGTAACAAAAATCCAATAGTATTAGAGTTAATTAAGTTAAGGTAGGTCCAGGCTTAAGTCTTGGCCCCTTTGGGATTTCGCATGCCCGAGCATGTCCGGTGGGGCAGAATTGCTTGGAATCTATTTTCAAGACAGACAGAGCGCCACCTGGGAGACATTCTCTCCCAAAGGAAGAGAGAGACGGGCTCCCATGTGTGACCTAATAACTGCGACTCAGTGGGCGGAAGGGAGAAGCAGGTGTGAGGCTACTTTACTGGCCAGGTGGGCTCCCCCATTCACTGATGGTTGGAAGTAGGAAACCACCATTCAGGGGCTTGGAGAGGAAGGATTCTACTACCCTACTTGTCTCCTTCTACACTGCTTACCAGGATACATGCCATTGGGCCATCCAAGTTTAAAAATATGCGCAGTCCTGTTTCTCCTGTTCCATTGTTCAGCACACCTACGTCACAAACCCTCTCAACCTTCCCTCAAAATGCACCTCCTGTCCCTCACCATCTCTCCCTTCTTTCTACCATGACCTTGCTCTGCCCAGGAGAACAGCAAAAACTACCTGCCTCAAACTGTCGACCACACAGCTGCCAGTAAAATCTTTCTTAAAACTCTGAGATGATTTCACCTTCTTTAAATTCAATGGCTCTTCCGACGTCCCCAGAAAGTCGCTTCCATCTCCGGGCCGAGCAGCGCAGTCTGCCACTCTCTTTCTCCTTCTGTGCCGTGTCTGTGCCTCCTGCTCCCTGGGCACAGCAAAATGACTAGCTTCCCCTATGCCTAAAGTTTTTACAGCCAGACTTCTGCACACACGATTTCTCTGCTTGGAACGTTCTCTGCAGACGTCTCCATTCGGCAAACTTTCGCTCGTCCTTCAAGACCCAGGTGAAAACCCCAGCCCTGCCTTCGCTACACAGAATCAGCGACTCTGTTCTCTGTGTTCCCCCACAGCTTGTGCATGCGTCTGTCACAGCATGATCATGCTGTATGGCCGTGGCTGTCTCCAAGGCAGCCTTCCAATATGGTCAATATGGTCTTTCAGGATAGGTTTCATTCATTCATTCATTCAACAAATATTTATTAAGTATTTACTATGTGACAGGCACTGTTTTAGGCACAGGGATTACAGCAGTTAACAAGATGGACAAAGCTCTTAGAGCTTCATTTTAGCGGGGAAGAAAAATGAAAACAATGATGAATACTGAAAAAGGCTATGAAGATTAAGAAAATATTAGGGCAAGGGGAGAGAGAAGAGTTGGGAGCCTCTGCTGCGTTAGATCCTTTAGGTCAGGGAGGACCGCTGTGAGGAAATGAGATTTGAGCAGAGACCCAAATCAAGTGACTCTCTGGGGTCAGGAGTCAGGCCAAAGAGAGGATGAGTCTGAGGAAGAAGGAGCTGCTGCAAAGTCCCTGGCTCGGAATGAACAAGGGTGTTCAAAGTACAGTGAGCAAGTTGGCGTGGCTGGGCTGGAGTGAGCGAGATGGAGAGCAGAGGGGGCAGATGAGGGAGGACAGAGAAGCCGGAGACTTGAAGGTCCCAGCAAGGAGTTTGGAGTTTTTAGCATTTTTAAAATTTATTTGACAGAGAGAGAGAGAGAGAGCAAAAGCCGTGTGAGCAGCAGAGGGAGAGGGAGAAGCAGGCTTTGCACGGAGCAGGGAGCCCGATGCGAAACTCCACCCCAGGACCCTGGGATCATGATCTGAGCCAAAGACAGACATTTAGCAAACTGAGCCACACATGCGCCCCAACAATTTGGATTTTATTTGGGGTGTTGATGGGGGTGATCTGATTTAATTTTTAGAATGGTCGTCCTGGCCGCTGTGTGGTGAACAGACAGGACAGGGTGGGAATGGGTAGAGGGAGGACAGTTAGGGGGCTGCCTCTGTAGTCCGTGAAAGAGAACAGTGGTCAGGACTAGAAAGGGGGCACGGAAGGTGGCAGGGAAGGTCTGGATCAGACGGTTCCGGCTAGTAGCTTCCACAGCACTTACTGAGGGCTTGGAAAAGGGAGAAGCCAAAGTGTTCAGAGTTTAGCTTTTTGGATCAAGCAACTAAGGGATAGGAAGTGAATTATTTTATTTCTTTTCGTACATCCTCCTCACATGGTTCTGAGCATATAGCAGGTTGTCAAGAAATACTTGCTGAAATTTACTCTGCAAGTCTTAGTTGTCATGACATTCATCTTAACAGTGCTACTAATGTATTTTTTTAAAATAGGTTCCACACTCAGTGAGGAGCCCAACACAGGGCTTGAACTCATGATCCTGAGATCAAGACCTGAACTGAGATTAAGAGTTGGATGCTTGGGGCACTTGGGTGGCTCAGTAGGTTATGCATCTGCCTTCGGCTCAGGTCATGATCCCTGGGTCCTGGGATCAAGTCCCACATGGGGCTCTCTGCTCAGCAGGGAGTCTGCTTCTCCCTCTCCCACTGCCCCTTCCCCTTGCTTGTGCTCTCTCTCTCTCTCTCTCAGATGAATAAATAAAATCTTAAAAAAAAAAAAAAGAGTTGGATTCTTAACCAACTGAACCACCCAGCTACCCCAAAGCTGCTACTAATTTAGTCAGTCTTATACAGTATTTTTATGAAGATCTTACCTTGATTTGGTATTTTAAGTGAGAAATCTGGTGTGATGATCCACCCTTCGGTGGCGGCACGCAAGTTCTGAGTACTAAATTCTGTGTGTGTGCGTGTGCTTGTGTGTGTGCGTGTATTTTCAAAGAATGCAGCCAGAAGAAAAGTCAATCCCTTAAGAAGAAAAGTCAATCCCTTAAGAACAATAGTTGGTTTCTTTATAGTGTTCCTCTGTTTTAAAAGTACTTAACAAAGGGGTGATGAGGGTACAGAGTAGGCACGGGAAGAAGTCAGCAAAGCCTCTGAATGACAGAACACCCTTTGTCACCCCCAACTCCACCTCTCTCTCTCACACACATACCCCACTTCCTCTGGGCATTATGCCAACTGAAATGCCTTACATGTCTTTAGCTAAACTTATGTGCGGTTCTCCATCGGGCCGCATGTGTAACAAGGTGCTGAATTACTAAAACACAACAATGATCCGAAAAAACAATGATCCCCCCCCCAAAAAAAAACACCGCTTTTCTGATTTCACCCAGAAATCAATCTCCATCTTCAGCACAGAAGATCAATTTTATTACTGCTTCGTTGTGGCAGCTTCTGCTTGAAGAATGAGCATTGTTTGATGTAACAACATACTGCATTGGGGTCTGCATTGGGATCAGAGTTAGATAAGAACCTGGAACTCCTTAAGAAATGCTGGGTCTAAGCAGAGGCCTGGAACACTCAGTGAAGACCCTCAGACCATAAGCACATGCATTTACAGATGTTTCTGTTGGAATGGTGTATATGTGATGAAGTCGTCCTGAAAATACTGAGTTCTGTGTAAGCTTGCACTCAAAATAAAATGTTTGTGGATAAAATATAGTCCAGTTGACCCAAACCATTCAAAACTTATGGAACTTAAAAAGAAGGACCATATGGACCCCAATGTCCATAGAAGCAATGGCCACAGTCACCAAACTGTGGAAAGAGCCAAGATGCCCTTCAACAGATGAATGGATAAAGAAGATGTCCATATACACAGATGACCATATACACAATGGAATATTACTCAGCCACCAGAAAGGATGAATATCCAAATTTTGCATCAACATGGATGGGCCTGAAGGAGATTATGCTGAGTGAAATAAGTCAAGCAGAGAAAGTCAATTATCATATGGTTTCACTTACTTGTGGAACATAAGGAATAGCATGAAGGACATTAGGAGAAGGAAGGGAAAAATGAAGATGGGGAATCAGAGGGGGAGACGAATCAGGAGAGACTGTGGACTCCAAAAACAAACTGAGGGTTTTAAAGAGGAGGGCGTTGGGGGGGGGATGGGTAAACCATACCCATGGTAATGGGTATTAAGGAGGGCATGTATTGCATGGAGCACTGGGTGTTACATGTAAACAATGAATCTTGGAACACAACATCAAAAATTAATGATATACTGTATGGTGACTAACATAACATTTTTAAAAAACCCTATGGAACTTAATAATTAGACCACCACTTAAGTCAACAAGCAGCACAATTTAAAATGAATATACCGGGGCACCTGGGTGGCTCAGTGGGTTAAGCCACGACCTTCGGCTCAGCTCATGATCCTGGAGTCGCAGGGTGGAGTCCCCCCGTTGGGCTCCCGGCTCAGCTGGGAGTCTGCTTCTCCTTCTGACCATTCCCCTTCTTGTGATTTCTCACTCTGCCTCTCTCAGATAAATAAATAAATAAATAAAATCTTAAAAAATAAAATAAAGTGAATATACCAGCACAACTTAAAATGATAATTTCCCAGTAGAAAGTACTGTAGTAAGTAGGGAATTTGAACTGAAAAAATAAAATTATATTGTTGAAAGGGGCTTTTGATAGATAAAAGATAATTATGATTTTTTTTTCAATATTCCTTCCATTGAGAAGCAGAGTCGAGCTCCCTCTCCTTGAATCTGATCTAGCCCTGGTGACTTGCTTGGCCAACAGAATGTAGCAAAAAGAACGTGTGAGGACTTCTGAGTCGGATTGTAAGAACGCGTGAAGCTTCCACCACAGGCTCTGGGAAGGCTGGCATTTAGAGAAGTCTGCAGGCCTGGAAGCAGTCCAACCACTTGACATCGGTGCGCTGTGAGGAAGCCTGAGCTGTTCACATGGGAGGGGAGACACAGAGACGGGGCAGAAACACAGAGAGACAGAGACTGAGAAAGAGAGACTCAGCCAGCCCCAAACTACAATACTGTACCCTGTTGTCATCCTAAGGAAAGCCCCAGATCCCGTGAAGCAGGGAGGTATCCCTTCCAAGCTTTGCCAAAATTGCCAGTACATGAGTAAATTCAATATTTATGTTGTTTTAAACCACGAAGTTTGGGGGTGGCTTGTTATAGAGTAACAGATAAATGAACAGAGCTGAAAGGAAGAGTTAAGATTGCTGAGCTATGGCAAAAAATGAAAACCACACAGTGATGGGCAGAAGCAGCCAATCACATCGGTGGACACAAGAAGACTGTGGGCCTTGTACTCACACCTGTGGCTTTGGGCTCTCCGGTTGTGTTAGGGGCTTTACTCTCTGCTTCTGTGACTTACTGGCACAAAATGTCAACATGCTAGGGAAAATCACATTTAAGTAAGCATGACTTCTGCATGATACCCGAATTACTAATAGCATCTGACCTAATTCCTACTTTAAATATATAGGCTGCAGGACAACAGAGTGTCCTTGCTTCGGAAGCCCATGGAGTCCACAGTGTAAGCAGTGAAAATGACTTGACTGTTTCTTTGGATGTTTGTACTTCAGATTGAATTCACATGAGTCACTGAGGATAAAGGACAGCAGGCAGGAAAAGGCTGCCGAGCACAGGAGAGAGAGGAAGAAGAGTTGCCACAGACAGAGCTCTCTTAATTATAATCAGACGGAGACTAGAAGAAAACATCCTCAATCAGGTAAAAGACATCTATGACAAACCTGCAGTTAACATAATATCAACTCGTGAAAGACCAAAATCTCTCTCCTGATAGCAAGAACAAGGCAGGGATTTCCAATCTCACTGCCTCAATTCAATATTCTACTATGGGTTCTAGACAGTATAAAAAGATAGAAAAAAAGGAGTTAAAGGCATGCAGGTAGAAGAAGAAAACTGATTCTGATTCGCAGACTATGCGATCCTTTGTGTAGAAAACCCTGGAGAATCTACAAAAGCTATTACAACTAATAAACGAGACCAGCAAGGTCATGATATATGAGATTAGTATAAATGTGTTTCTACATGCTACCAATAAACAGTATGAATGTGAAACAATTTCATTCACAATGGCATCAAAATAATTTCATTCACAATGGCATCAAACTTAGGGATAAGTTTAACAAAGTATAAGACCCATATACTGAAAACCACATAACTTTGCTGAGTAAAGTGAAAGAAGGTTTGAGTAATTGGAGAGATGCTCCCTGTTAAGATGTCAGTTCTTCCCAAGTTGATGTATAGATTCATCACAATCCCCATAAAAATCCCAAGAAGGTCTTTTTTTTTCTATTTTTAGGAATTGACAATCTGATCCCATAATTTACTTGAAATGCAAAACTTGAGGTAACCAAAAAAATTTTTTTGAATTTTATTTTTTTCAGTGTTCCAAAATTTATTGTTTATGCACCACACCCAGTGCTCTATCCAATACATGCCCTCCATAATACCCACCACCAGGCTCACCGCCCCCCAAACCCTCAGTTTGTTTCTCAGAGAAACCAAAACAATTTTGAAAAAGAACGAAACTGCAGGACATCCACTACCTAATTTTAAAACTTTCTGTAAAGCCATAATATTCAAGATATGTGTAATGATCAAAATACAGATCAATGGAATGAAATAAAAAGTCTAGAAATAAATGCTTACATTTTATGACCAGTTGATTTTCAACAAAATAGTGTCAAAATAGTGGCATGGCCAAAGGACACGCTTTTGAATGCATTGTGCTGAGACAATGGAGTCTCCACAGGCAAAGCAAATACTTGCCTCCATACTTCATACTATATACAAGAGAATGAAAAGACGACTCCTTGACTAGAAAGAAATATTTACAAATCACATATCTGACAGATAATTTGTGCCCAGAATATATAAAGACCTCTTTTCCTTAAGAAAAAAAGAAAACCAGTAAACAATGAGCAGTATGTTCAGAGACATTTCCTCCAAGAAGACATGAAGATGGCAAATAAACCCATGAAAAGTCTCTCCTCATCATTAGTCATTAGGCCACTGCAAATTAAAACCTCTCTGAGAAACAGGACCTTCTGGCTTAACTGACTAATGTAATAAAACAGAGAGAGAACACAGGGGATGGAGTTGGATGTGGAAAGACTGGAACTCTTACACTACTCGTCAAAATACGCCATGACGCCACTTTGGAAAATAGTCCTCTTATAAGACCCACTTACTACAGAACCCAGGAATCCCACCTGTAGGCATTTACTCAAGAGAAATGAGAACTTATATTCTCACAAAAGCCCACAGTAAATGAGTTTAGCAGGTTCATTCATATTTGTCAGAATGTAAAGAATCCATACGTCCCTCACCTGGTGAATGGATAAGCAAACTGCGGTATGTCTATGTAATGGAATACTACTCAGCTACCAAAAGGAAGGAACTACTGATAAATGCAACAGTTTGGTTAAGACTCAAGAATCTAAGTCCTGTATTATTTCATCTGCAGAACACCCTGTGAAAAGCAAAACCGTAAGGATGGAAAACGCATCAGTGATTGTGAGAGGATGTCGGTGTAGGTGGGTGTGACTACAAGGGAATGACACAGGGACTTTTTTGAGGGGAAAGAACTGGTCTGTATCTCATTTGTGGTGCTGGTGGTGGTTACATGACTCTGCATTTGTCAACACTCACCAAACTATACACAAAAACAAGTCAACTCTGCTCTGTGTAAGCTTAAAAATAAACAAGCCTGGTAACATTCTTATTTCCCATCCATTGTGTGTGACTTTTCTTTTTTTTTTTTTTTTTTTTTGGAAATTTTTAGAATTTTCTCTTTGCCCCAAACGTTCTAGAATGTTTCGTTATTGTGCCCTAGTATGTATATTGTCTTCACCATTCTATGCCCTACATAGGTCTTTTAATCTATATATGTATATCTGTCAATTCTAGGGAATTTTCTTTTTTTTTCTGATTTTTTAAAATTATCTAGGGAATTTTCTTGAAATATTTCTTTTGAAATATCGTCCCCAATGTTTTTCATGTTTTCTCTTTGTCTTTCTATTAGTAAGGCATTAGCACTCCTGGACCGATATCTTTCTTTCTTCTTGCTTTTCTAAATCATTGTACACCATGAAATTCACCTATTTAAAGTGTACAATTCAAACTGTTTTTAGCATAGTCACACAACTGTGTAACCATCACCATAAATTAAGGTTATATATATATATATTTTTTTTTGTGTTGTGTCAGTCACCATATAATACATCATTAGTTTTTGATGTAGTGTTCCAAGATTTTGGTGTTTATGTATAACACCAAGTGCTCATTTTCACCACCCCCAAAAGAAACCACAAATTAGTTAATAGCCACAACTACCCATATTTATTATACAATTATCTTATCTTTTCTTTTATTTTGCATCCTTTTGTGTACAACTTTCTGCAGATTTCTTGGCATGTAC
The DNA here is from genome assembly GCF_020171115.1 of Neogale vison. NCBI lineage: Eukaryota > Metazoa > Chordata > Mammalia > Carnivora > Mustelidae > Neogale > Neogale vison. Next base: position 11,613,434 of record NC_058093.1, read on the forward strand.
CCATGTATTCCTTCCACTGATTTAAAAAATTAGGTTGGCTGTTGTATTTTGAATAAAGCAACTATACATGCAGTCATAAAGAAATAATACAGAGAAGTGTTATATACCCTTCACCCTGTTTCCCCCAATAACATCTTGCCTTACTGTAGAATAACATCAGAAGCAGGAAACTGACATTGTTATCACCCACCAGTTTGCATGAACTCATTTCTTAAAAGATTTTATTTATTTATTTGAGAGAGAGAGAGACATCCAGAGAGGGAACACAAGTAGGGGGAGTGGGAGAGGGAGAAGCAGGCTTCCCAATGAGCAGGGAGCTCCATGCGGGGCTCTTTCCCAGCACCCTGGGATCATGACCTAAGCTGAAGGCAGACGCTTAGCCACCCAAGCACCCCATGAACTCATTTTTTAAACATTACTTATTTATTTGTTTGAGAGAGAGAGCAAAGTGATAGAGAGAGAGCACCAGCGGGGTGGGGAGGGGCAGAGAAAGAGAGAGAAGCAGGCTCCCCACCAAGCAGGGAGCCCAACTTGGGGCTCAATCCCAGGACTCTGGGATCATGATCTGAGCTGAAGACAGGTCATGTCTTTGGCTTAACCGACTGAGCCACCCGGGTGCCCCATGCGGGCATTCATTTCTGTCCTACGTCAGTTAACCACACGCCTAGATTCAGGTGATGACATCACATCCAGAAACAAGAGCCCCATCCACAGATCTCTCAGGCTACATGTTTATAGCCACAACCACCTCCCTCCCCTCACCTTGAATCTTGGTGCCCACTTATTGGTTCTCTTTCTCTATAATTTCATAATTTGAGAATGTAGCCTTTTGGGATTGGCTTTTTCCACTAAGCATAATTCCTTCAAGATCCGTCAGAGCTGCTGCACGTGTTAAACACACCAAAGTTTGTTCTTTTACTGATGAGTAGTATTCACAGTGTGGATTCACTACTACTTGTTTCATTCCTCACTTGTTGAAGACCGTTTGAGTTATCTCCAGTTTTGGGACTATCTGGATAAGGGTTTCTGTGTGAATGGATTTCGTTTTCCTGGGATAGATGCCTAACAATGCAATTGCTAGCTCATACGATTGTTACCCCCAAACGGTAATGGGAACTTCCTAACAACCAAGGACAGATCACCTGACCTCTCGGTGCCTTACTGTCCTTGTCTGCAACAGGGAATGCTACCCCTTATCCATCATCGTCCAGGAGTTGTTGTGATGTAAGTGGGTTAGTACATACAAGGCACTGAGAACAATGTCTAGTACACAGTAAGTGTTGCTTAAATGTAAGTTATTATTACAAACACTTTACCACTCAAATGATAGATGTGTTGATGTGTCATCTAAAATCAACTCGCATTATATTAGGGCTGTATATTCTACACTAACCCATGTGATCAATTATTCCCTTCCCTCCACTGCTACCCCTCTCCATGGAGGGTCTTCAAGCAGTGCATTCAATCTTTGAAGCTGCTTGAATCCAATTCAGTAAGAAACTGCTTCTGCCCGGGAAGCCTCAGTTACGGCCACCCCCCAGCCCGCAGGATGAGTGGGAGAACCATAGGTTTGCAGGGAGGAAGGGGGGGCCTGTAAGAAGACCCAGCATTTAGAATTTCTCCCTGACTGATCCCCAAAGGGCTCTCTGGCAGAAAAGCAGTGTAGAAGGTCTCCCACTTCTGGTCTTTGTTCCTCCTTAGCACCACTTCTAAACTTTAAATTTAATAGAAGTTCCACTCCACGCTGAATTGGCCTTCTAGACTTCAAGTTTGCAGCACGCGTTCCTGACAGGCTTGAAAGAGATCCCGGCGTGCTGCTGAGAGCCTGACTCCTGGAGGGCAGTTTTACATGGGGAGCCTGACCCGGGGTCCTCCTATAATGACCTGCTCTACACGACATGCACCTAGTTATCTGTAATGTAAGAATAATCCTGTGATTTAACTGCTGATAATACTTGTTTTGTGGATGAGAGCCATGTTACAACTGTGTTTGAAAAGAATTTTAAACTAACCCTACTGTGGGCAGGGCCCTTGGTGGGCGCATGTGTGCTAGTTGGAAGGGAAAAATGTGTGTAAGAAGCATGTGATGTTTTTGCAGTGGTTTGAGGGCTGGGTTTGGTGATTATACTCTCGAATGCGAAAATCCGATGTGGCATAATGAGAAACACACCTCTGTTCTGCTTCCAAAACTAATTCCAAATACAGGGACAGTCTCTGCCCAGGCCGACTGTGTTCCATAAAGTGTAAATTTTCTCCGCTTCTGGGTATATAGGAGCACCAGGACAAAAATCAGAGACCATGAAAATGTGTGCCACCGCCTTCCTTTTGTTTCTAAGTCTTTTCCTCATGCTTGTTGCTCAGTCTACGTGTTTCAAAATGCACACAAAGCCAGTCTTAACCGGAGAAGAGAGAGGTAGACGTGTGGGTAGTAAATCAACGGTGTCGCTCGCATTACTACCACAATACAATATTGCGCATTAAGTGCCCTGCCGAGTTACAGAAAGGGTAGTTTGTACTGGGTAGGAATAAAAAGCCAGCGAAGAATTTCACAGAGTTTCGCTGTGAAAGTCCTTTTTTGCTACAAAATTCTTATCCAAGCCCTCCCAGCTACATCAAACATGTCACTACAGGAATTCAAAGGGACCAAAATTCCCCTCATGGATCTTGAACCACACGTCATGGCCATTCGGAACATCTGTCTTCCTTTATCTAACAGAATCTGCTAATCAAGAAAGAGGAGACATTTTCAGTCATTTTTATATGAGAATCAGTGGGTGTAAAAATATTCCCTTAGCTGCCTACACGGAAGGCGTGTATTGTTCATGGTTCGTATGTTGCCGAGGGCTAGTCAACGAGGTTATAGGCATTATTGTCTTTATGCCTCTCAGAACTCAGCATCAGGAATGATGGTCCTTTTCCTGAAGAACTTTCATGGAAAGGTTTCACTCTTTTTGCTTTCAATGCTAGGAAGCTGAGTTGAATTCCTGACCTTATTTCACAAATTATACTAAACTCTTAGATACGTATTTTGTGCAATAATGTTATCCCCGGTTTTAGCTTATTGGCCTACTCTAATTTTCCCCTTTCCACAATTTCTTCACTTACTTTTTTCAGCTTGTACTACGTTTTTGCATGTAAGCAATTTCAAATCCCTTTTTGGGAAAAGGCATGATTTAAATTGCTAAATAAAGTGTCTAGAAAAAGAAGTGACTGTATTTCTTTAGCAGTTATGCTGACCAGAGAACAACTTTTGCTTTCTTTGTCGTGTGACACATTTCAGAGGATACCAGCCTGGTCTGAAATTCTCACCACTGCTAGCTGGTCAACATGGCTGACAGGCTGTCACATGCAGCCTGTCACATCCTGTCACACTGTAGGACAGAGGCCCCATGACCTAAGTCACAATAGCTGGAACCCATCCTGACTTCAGGGCCTAACGAGGACTGTATCATGTGGTACAGGTGAGTGGAGGTAGATACAGTCAACCCAACATCACGGATATATTTTGGTTCATCTTAAACATTCCCAGCAGGTTCAGATAATGATTATATATTACTTCAATCATCTTGAAATGTTGACTTTTACTCCTACTATTAACAGCTTGGTACCAGCTGTTTGTTATTTGTACCAGTATCAGCTGGTTCGGCTCAGTCATGGTCTCAGGATCGTGGGATCGAGCCCTGCATTGGGCTCTCTGCTTGGTGGGGAGCCTCCTTCCCCTCACTCTCTGCCTGCCTCTCTGCCTACTTGTGATCTCTCTCTCTGTCAAATAAATTTTTAAAAAATGATCTTATTCAGAATACTTGGGTGGCTCAGTCAGTTAAGCGTCTACCTCTTCTCAGGTCATGATCTTAGGGTCCAGGGATCGAGCCCCTCATCAGGCTCTCTGCTCAGCAGGGATCCTGCTTCCCCCTCCCTCTATGCCTGCCTCTCTTCTTATTTGTGACCTCTGTCTATCAAATAAGTAAATAAAATCTTTTAAAAAAAATGATTCTGAAGTTTATCTGAAAAAGATTGACCAAGAAAACATCTTAAGAAGAAGAATGACAAAGATTATTGATTTATTTTTTACCCTATTAGATTATTAAAACCCATGACTAAGGTAATAAAAGAAGGGATGTGTAGATGTGCAAAGGGAGGTAAGGAATATGAAGTCCATAGGCCTGAATTCCTGGGGAGCTGCAGCACTGAGATAAGATCTTGACGGGTTACTTGCTTCAGAGTCTGCCCTCAATGGGAGGCACCACTGGAGCAGGAGCCCCCACTTCCAGAAGAGGACTAGCAAGTGACTGTGCTCTGGTGACTAAGATGAGACAGAGGGAAAAGTCAACCTATACTTGTAGCTTTGGGGTGGTGAGTTTGAAATTCTTAGATAAAACTTTGGTAGATGGTAAGATGGCTAGTTAAAAAGAATTTTCAGGAACCTGCTTCCTCCTCTCTCTCTGCCTGCTGCTCTGCCTACTTGTGATTTCTCTCGGTCAAATAAATAAATAAAATCTTTGAAAAAAAAAAAACACAACATAGTGAAACATCCTAAAAGAAGCACAACCAAATGAAGGTTTGACTTCTTTTGTGCATTCTCCTTCCAGGCTATATGTTTCCTCACAGCCTATTGTGTAATTTATGATTGTATATTACTTATATAATGATGTTACTCTTTAATAGGTTTTAATTTTTAAGGTGGTTTTAGATTCACAGCAAAACTGAGCAGAAAGAACAACTATTTCCTATATACCCTCTGCCCCCACATATGCATAGTCCACCCCACTATCCCCACCAGATGAGAAATTTGTTGCGATAGATGAGCCTGCACTGACACATCATTATCACTCAAAGTCCATGATTAACATTAGGGCTCACTGTGATGATGTGCATTCTATGTGTTTGGACAAATAAATGACGACAGGCATCAACCCTTATGGTTTCCTCAGTGCTCCTCGATGCTCTGCCTAGTCCTATAAAAAATTTGAGATTAAAAATCTGTGTTTTGCTCACTGCTCTCCATCACAGTCCTTTGTCACAAGGAAGATATGAGTTTTCATCAATCTGTGATTTTTTTGAGAGTTTTTATTATGAAGAGGCATTGAATTTTGTTCAATGAGTTTTCTGAATCTGTTGAAATCATAATATACATATATATTTTTTTCTTTTATTTTGCTATTGTGGTGAAATCTATCAAATGGTTTTTGAATACTGAGCCAGCCTTGCATTCCTGAGATAAAACCCAGTTGATCATGACATATCGTCTTTTTATATTTTGCTTTGAATCAATTAGTTAGTACTTTATTAAGGGTGAAGCAGTGAATTTTTAATTGCTGTTTGTTTGTTTACTTCTGCTGTGAACGATGCAAGTGACAGAAGGACTCATTTCCTCAGCAACTGAAATTACCCTTCATAGTCTCTATCAAATCAAATGTCACCAAAATAAGACAAAGCAAACAAAGAAACAAGCAAAACCCCAAATATCAAGAAAGCAAATCTAAGACATAACATCAGAAAAATCCATAATGAAAGTAAAATACATGTGTTTTAAAACCATAGATACTAAAGCTCTGGGAATTAAAAAATTGACTACATTTATTGAAATATCAATCATAATTGTTATAGGTTAAGTTAAAGACAAAAGAGGGTGGTTGTAGTATACTACGTTTCAAGTGTGAAAACTGTAAATTAGAGATCAGTCAGTTAAATAAACCATATGTTTTTAGAGTCTTTCTTGGAAATGCTCTAACATCAAAAATGTGTTTTGCAAATACCGTCTCCTTTGGTTTGGTTGGTTACTTTCTTTCCTGGTTGCCTCGATAGAATTAACGTTCCTCTTAACCCCACTCTCCCTTTTCCCCACTTCCCACCCCTCAACATATAATTGGATTTTTCTGATTTTTTGCTCTTAAGCATTACCTCCAAAGCCAAAACCATAAAGAGACAGCTACAAGGCCAAAAGCAGACCAAACCAAACAGCAAACAAACAAAAAACCAAAAACATCTCCCTTACCACCACCAGCGATACCATAATAAATGAAATTTAAGACAAATAATAAAATGAGAGAAATATCTGCAATATATGACCACAGGTCCATTTATTTTATTTTAAAGATTTTATTTATTTATTTGACAGATAGAGATCACAAGTAGGCAGAGAGGCAGGCAGAGAGAGAGGAGGAAGCAGGCTCCCTGCTGAGCAGAGAGCCTGATGTGGGGCTCGATCCCAGGACCCTGGGATCATGACCAGAGCCGAAGGCAGAGGCTTTAACCCACTGAGCCACCCAGGCGCACCCCCACAGGTCTATTTTAATATAAGAGTACTTCTCAAAATAAAAAGAAATAGGAGCACCTAGGTGGCTTAATTGGTTGAGCACCCAACTCTTGATTTTGGCTCAGGTCCTGATCTCAGGATCATGTGATCAAGTCTTGTATCTGGCTCCTTCTTTAGTGGGAAGTCTGCTTGAGAGTCTCTCCCTCTCCCTCCTCCCCATGCTGCCACTCATGTGCTTTCTCTCCCAAATACATAAGTCTTAAAAATAATAATAATAATAAAATACATCCCAGAAGAAAAGTGAATTAAGGGCAAGAGCAAGCAGTTGACTAAGAAGAAATACAAATGAATAAAAACAAGTATGAAAAAAATTGTTTAATCTTACTAGCTATTTAAAAATGCAAATGAAGGCTATATCAAGAGTGTTTTACTTATGAGATTGGGAGAAAATGAAAAGGAGTTATAAAACCTGATGGGAATGTGGCTGAATCTTCCTGAAAAAAAAAATTGATGATGAAGATGAAAAGTCTGCAAACTGTGTGTAATCAGCCCTCTCATTGATCCAAGAAGAAACTTGCATAGTCTGTGACGGCAAGGAGTGGGGGGCAACCTAGATGTCCATAGCCTGGGCAACGAATCAGTAAACATGTGCATACACACAGAGGAATGCCAAGCAGCAATGGTAACAAACCAGTTGTATTTTCAAAGTGCATGGATATATCTCAAAGTCACATTATTTAAATCTAATATGTAAGAAACAAAATGAGATTTTTAGCATCATGTCATTTATACACATTGAAAGCACATAAAAAAAAAACAACTAAACACAGCACCACCATGAATTTCTCAAGGATATATATGTATCTATATAGAAAAATGGACAAAGAATTGAAAGGACAGACATTAAATACACTAGGATGGCTATGTGGGAGGGAAAATAATGAGGAATGAGGAGAATAAAAATAACATGAAACAAAATGTGAGAGCAGTCTCGTCTGGACTGCTGAGCCATGATCCGAAGGGCAGGAGAAACTCAACTTTGGGCAGATAAGGTGCATTTCTATGGAATCAGTAGTTGTACTTCTGTTAGAATTTACCCTAAGAGACTAAAAGTCTCTGTTGAGTTTTTACTTTTTAAAAAACTGAAGTACAAGGGCACCTGGGTGGCTCAGTCAGTCAAGTGAACAACTCTTGGTTTCAGCTCAGGTTGTGGTCTCAGGGTCATGGGATCCAGCCCTGTGTGGGGCTCCATACTCACTGGGGAGTCTGCTAGGGATTCTCTCCCTCTCCCTCTGTCCCTCCCCTCTCAATAAATAAATAAATCTTTGGGGGAAAAAAACTCTGAAGTACAACACATTTCACGATTTAAAAAAATCCTAAGTAGAAAGTCTGATTTTTCACACAGTGAACACATTCGTGTAATCACCTCCCCAATGAAGAAATACAGTATTTTCACCTCCCAGAGGTCCTTTCAGTCCTACCAAACCATCACTGGCTCTCCTCAAAGGTAACTGCCGTTCTGATTTCTCACACCATACATTAGCTTTCTCTGTTTATGACCTTCCTACAAATGGAATCTTGGAGTATGTATTCTTTGTGTTTGCTTCTTTCATTCTCGATTAAGTTTGTAAGATTAACCAAAAGATAGTATAATATTTTATGGTGTAAATGTACCACAATTGAGTCATTTTACTAATGATGAATGATTTATTCTCAGTTTTTGGTTATGAGGGATAGCATTGCAATGAACATACTTGTCCATGTCTTTGGGGACACATGAATGTTTCTCTCTTTGGAGAAGACCAGTACGGAGAAGAGGAATAATTGGATGGTACCATTTGCATACGATCAGTTTTTGCAGATACTGCCAACTCATTTTCCAAAGTCACTGTGCCAATTTTTACTTCCACCAACAGTATACAAGGATTCAGCTCCTCCACAACCTCACTAACACTTGGACTTGCCAGTCTTTTTAATTTTGACAGTTCTGGGGGCAGATGTCTTGTTCTCATTATTTTTTTGTTTAAATTGGTTTCTGGATGTCATTTCTTTTATAATCCAGATTAGATTATGTAGTCTGACACTTTCATCCCTTTCTCAATAGTCCTAAGCCTCAATGTCGTCCCACTGTACTTGTTGGTCAACGTCCCAAGTGCAGATCCATCATTCCGCCTTCTCTGCCTTACGCATCGCCTACTATTCACGGCCAGAGGAACCCATGCAACAGTACAAAATCGGTACATCTCTGTGTTGAGGACCAACCATCAGTGGGCTCTCTCTCCATCCCCATCACTACTCTTTTACTCCAGACCATCTTCATCTTTTATGCCTTAGTACAATAGCCACCCGTGCCATATCCTGACACTTCTTTAATCTTTTCATTAGTGGGATCTTTCCAAAACACAAAGCTGATCACAACATTCCCTGAACTGCTCTTCGATGACTCCTTCTGTCTTTGGGGTGTACTACAAACTCATTTCAGATCTCATCTTTAACACTCACTAGGCTGCCTCCCCCCCATACCCTTGACACTCCAGCTCAGTGTTTCTCAAATATGTTTTTAACTTGGTTCATGCACAAAATGAAACAAAATTTTTTTAAAACAAGATTTAGCCTTCTGACAGTGATGCACTCTGGTATTTTCCCTTCCCTTTTAAATAAGATATTGGCGTGACCAACAAAACTGGTTCCATCATTGACTAAATGGGTTGTAACTAACACTCTGTAAGATATATTAGTCCTACTGCACATCTTTTTGTTTTCTGTAAAACCCCCCATTTCTCCTCTCCAGGAACTCTCTTGCCCCATATCTCTACCAGTAGTCTCTCATCTTTCAGGACTCTACCCCAGAAGATTTTCCCGATCGCTCCTCCTTTGTACCTTGATTATATACCCGCTCTGTATTTTAATTGCCTGTCTACTTCATTTTCCAATGCACTGTAAGCTCCCTGAAGCCAAGGAATAGGAATTCCTTGCTCATCTTCAGAGCTCTAATACCTGGCACATAACAGGCACTCAACAAATGTTTGTTGAATGAATGAATGATATACAGAAAATGTTTATTATAGCACATAATAAACACACATACATGTTATTATTTATCCTTCTAATTTTATAATATTGAAAACAGTTTAACCTGACAATATTAAGACATTTAAGATTATGGAATATTGTTGTGATATAATGTAGGGGATGAGTCACATGAATATTTATTACGATAAAACAACATCATTGGTCTTTTGGGAAGATGAAATGAAATAGAGCAGATAAAATGCTCCTTGGCACCTTGCAAGTACTCATCCAATATTCAACAGCCACTTTTGTTATAAACTAATGAGATGCATTCACAACAGACAGATACTAGGATAAAAGAAAAGTTGGCAGTGAAGAAAGGAAGGCGGTTCCAAGAGTCCAAAAAAGAAAAAGGAAGGAGGCAGAGTCAACACCTCTGGAAGTTGTCTTTGTGTTTTAGTTCCTCACCCCCATCTTACAAATGGAGAAATGAAGTCCAGAATGCATAGACGGCCCATCTTTGGACATATGCCTGGAGCTCAGGTCCTGTTCTCCAGCCTGAAACTCTTTAAAATACTGAATGGAAAGAGTCCCTGAAAATATATCTTTCAAAAAAATATTTTTGAAAATGCCTATTGGAACTGAGAGAAACCTCCCAGGAAAGCTAGGTAGCATCTTTACCTTTGTTAGGACACAGGTATTTACAGGGTTCAGTGCACTGCCGAATCCAGACTCCCTGAAGTCCCTTTAATATGCCACGTTAACTTATTCTCAGATGGAATGCAATGCAGTTATTTTGATTTAATCTTTCTTCGTTATAATCATACTTTAGTCCTGCCTTTTTGTGGTCACCTTGCTTCTATCTTGCGTGCTTTTTAATCACATAGTGACTGATGTGTATGGGGACAGTGTTATCAGTGACTCATCACATCTTTTACAGTTTAATCCTTCCTAATTTCAACCTGAAAGGATTCATACTTTTTTTTTTAATTGAAGTATGGTTGCCATACAGTGTTAGCCAGTTTCAGATGTACAGCATAATGATTAGACAAGTCTTTACATGACCCTGTGCTCACCATGACAAGTGATCTTTCACCATACAACGTGATTACAATATTGTTCCCTTATTCCCTATGCTGTCCTTTTTATCTCTGTGACTTACTTATCTTTTAACTGGAAATTTGTACCTCTTAACCCCTTTCCCTTATTTTGCTCATCCTCCCAAACCTCTCACTTCTGGCAACCACCAGTTTGTTCTTTATATTTATGACCCTGTCTTTGTTTTTGCTTGTTTGTTCATTTAATTTGCTTTTTATATACTATATAGAAATGAGATCTTATGGCATTTTTTTTCTCTCTCTGACTTATTTCACTTAGTATAATACCCTCTGGTGTCCATCCACATTGTCACAAATGGCAAGATATCATTCTTTTTTTTTTTTGCAGCTGAGTAATATCTCTAGCTCTATCTGTCTATATGTCATATTTTTTTTTAGCCACTCATCTATCCCTGGGCACTAAGGTTGCATCCCTATCTTGGCTGTTGTAGATAATGCTGCAATAGACGTAGAGATGCATACATCTTCTGGAATTGGTGTTTTTATTTTCTTTGAGTAAATACCCAGTAGTGGAATTACTGGCTCATATTGTATTTCTATTTTTAATTTTTTGAGGAAACTCCATACTGTTTTCCACAGTGGCTACAATTTATATTCATATGAACAGTGCATGAGGGTTCTCTTTCCTCCACATCCTTGCCAACTCCTGCTATTTCTTGTATTTTTAATACATACAGGGTGATCTCTCATAGTGGTTTTGATTTGCATTTCCCTGATGATCAGTGATCATGAGCATTATTTCATGTCTGTTGGCCATCCAGTTATCTTCTTTGGAAAGAATGTCTAGTTCCTCTGCCCATTTTTCTTTTTCTTTTTAAAAAGATTTTATTTATTTGAGTGAGAGAGAGAGAGAGATCACAAGCAGAAGGAAGGGTAGAGGGAGAAGTAGGCTCTCCACTGAACCAGGAGCCCAGTGTGGGACTCAATCCCAGGACTCAATTCCAGGACCATGGGGATCATGACCTAAGCCGAAGGCAGACACTTAACCACTTAATGCTGAACCACCCAGGTGCCCCTCTCTGTCCATTTTTAAATCAGATTATTTGTGGGGTTTTCTGGTGTTGAGCTGTGCAAGTTCTTTATATATTTTGCATATTAGCCCTTTATCAGATAGAGCATTTGCAAATATTTTTTCCCTTTCAGCAGGATGCCTGTTCATTTTGATGATGGTTTCTTTTGCTGTCTAAAATGAAAGGTTTCTTACTCTTAGTTTTAATTTGGAATCACTTGGTGATGCCACATTTATACATAAGCACTACAGTATAACAGCACCAGTGTTGTTTTTAAACAAAGCTTGATGAATGGCAAAAAATTTATTACATTTTATTGACACAGGCTTATTAAACATATTCCTGAGAAATGTAATTAGATCCACCCACATAAAGTGTAAAATATTTGGGTTGGGTTTTTAGTTTAGTTCATTAGTTTATTTGTTTTAACTTTGGCAGGACCTAAAAGACTGGTTTATATGGCTCTTAAAATCCAATCTGCAACTGATTGGAAAGAAACAGCATTCAGACAACTTTGTAAGGAAGTCAAAGATCAGCTGTAAAAAATGACTTAAGTTTTAATTATTTTTGTATTATTAAAGTAATACAATGGGAAAACATAGTAGTCATATGAAAGTCATATGAAGGAATAAATATGCAACAATGATTTCATTTCAGCAGATACCTACAGGGTAGACTCTGAGGACAGCTTCTCCTGCTACTCCAAAAACCCGAGACTGGGAGATTTGAGTCTCTCTCTTGTTTCTACCCTCCATCTGGCTGCCGTCTCAGCTCCTCTGTCTCAACGCCTTCCCCACATTCGTTCCTTCACTCTCTGCTGGCTCCGTCCCTCTCTGTACGTCGTCTGGCTTCCCTCCTGACTTTCTTACATTGTCCTCCCTCCTCCCTTCATTCTCTCCGTCCTAACTTGGTGGCCCATTACCCACCTCTCGGGACTTCTTGGCAGACACGGCCTTTGCTCTGGTCCCTACTGCAAACCCAGCCTAAACCTCTTATTTCAGAGTCCTGAGCCCCACGACCCAGGAATCCCCTTCGCTGTTAGGATTTAAAGATAGGTGGTTCGTTTCTTGAGTGAGAGCACTTTTTGACACCATAGGAAGCAGCCGCTTGGCAGACGACCTTGGCCATCGCCGCACAGGTACCATGAAAGGGAAAGCAGCAGCAGCGGTCTTAGCAACAGGCCTCTTCCTTGGGGCTGAGAAGGGATGGCTCCTTGCTCCCACTTTCTTTATCTCCTTAGGTGCCTGTCTAGAATGTGAGACTGGGCTGCCCAGGGCAATCTGCTCCTCCTTGAAAAGAGGGCAATTCTGCATTCATCCAAACTTCAGCAGCAACTGACCCGGTGCCCCCCGTACACTGAGCAGTCTGCTGGGGCGGTACAGGATGCCTGTCTAGTCCTTGGAGTGTTTCTCAGGCTCTCCTTGTTTACTCTCTTTGGAGAATGGGGTCGCCTCCCTCTTCGTTCAATATAATTAGCTTGATGGGGGGAAGGGAGCCTTCAGACTAGTAATGGTGGAAACACCATGTCCTTGGATGCTTTCAGCCAAGAGAAGGGAGAATGTGAACTCTGTGTGGGGACTGAATCTCAAAGTCTTCAAAAGAACCTCAGGACTGCCTCCAGCATCACTTAGTTCCCTCACTTCCTCCCTATTCTCAGGGAGGAATGCTGGGCTTGACTTTTTAAAATAATACTAATTACCGTCCTTTACATGAACTGCTTATGCATTGAAATCTAACTAGCATGTTAGCATCTAGGAGGCTGATTATGGACACCATTACATATGTGTCAGACTAGCACTGTTCGTAAGCTATATTTGGTTTCATCTCTCCACTATATTTTCCCATGCCTGGCTATTACAGTTTTTGCTTATGTAGTATACTCATGTACTCCAGTTTGAACAACTAAAGGGAACCTTAGCCTATACTGCATTATTCAAATCAGAATAATTTGTTTTATATGCTTGGCTTGATCATCTGAAAATTAACTCCACCAGGATTTATGTCAAAAAAATGAATATATAAACCATCCCTTCTAAGTATAATTTACTTGTGTGGGCATTTAATAGAATGCCTTGTCTCATAGATAAAGAATCACTGTATGACTTGAGCATATATAATTATACAATGTACATATATATGTAGAGGAGAGAAAGGAGTGTGGGAGTGTAGAAACTAAAATTCAGTTGCTACCACAACTGTATGTGTCCTAAACTTTCTTGCATCTTGGGTATTTTATCCTCAAAACTAGTTTTAAAATTTGAATATGTAATTACTTCCATTTCTTTATGGTTTGTAGAAGAAGTTAAAAATATATATTTATTCATTGGAATCTATTACACAGAATTTTTAGATATTGTGAAAAAAATTCCTATTCCTCCTTCATATAAGTGCATTTTTGTTTGCTTGTCATTTAATAAAATGTGGGGAGAGGATGAGTTGAGGATTTAGTCTCTGCTGAAGTTCTACTGTGCTTTCTTAACTTGTGTTATATGATTGATAGAATGTTCTAGAATCTTTATATAACTATGGCTATAAAGCTCCTGAGGTCAGGGATTAGATCCTCAATGCATTGCCCCCGACCCAACATTTAAAGTGAATCAGGAAATATTTCTTGAATGTACGATTCTATATACTACCTATAGAACTGATTCATTTATTTAAGTAGCCAACCAAACCAGGTTACTCAATTTCATTGATATCGCGGCCTTCTTTAAATATAATCTATAAAGTAGAAAGTCATAATAAGGGAAAGGATAGAAAGGTTCCCATTGTTGTATTGTAGTAAAAACATCATATGAAATATTTCATTGTATTTTGGTGGTACATAGAAAAGAAGATAAAAACTTTCAGGACTATGAAGAAAATAATCCTTAAACTTTTGAATCCCTGAATAGCACTGAGCGGGGCGGGGGGGGGACGGGGTGGGTGGAAACTCTGAAGACAATAATTTTAAAACAAAAACAAACTAGTCCTTTAATTATAGCATAATTATCCAGATTTCAAACTGTGAATTCACTTTTGCTTTGGTCTTTTAAATAAATTATGCATGTTTTCCATATGGGGACCCACACCAAAACTCCTTTTTAATCTGGGAAAACATTTCCAAAATCCAAGTTAGTATCCATGCTCTGGCATATTAATTTGACTTTGGATTCTTCCATAAACTTTCCATGTTTAGCAATCTTTTTGAACTGTCCCTTGGGATACACATGTTTGTATTACACATATTCTATGTCTTTTAATAGTAACGTTTAGGAATTCAGTAGGAAAAAAACAATGCCCTTGTAAATTTGATCTCTTTTGCAAACATCAGAACATGAAATGTTCTTTGGCTTACCCCCTGCTAGGTTTACATTAATAAACCATAAGTTGTGGGCCCAACCACCCAATTCCGAAGAAACTTCCAACTTCATTATTATATGCTGTTTTATTCTTTTGTGCATTTAACAAAGGATTAAGGCATAATGCATTTTTAATTAACTGAAATATTAATGGCAAAAGGCTTTTAAGAGAAAATTTTAAAAGAATTACTCATCATGAGCATGGTTTCAATAGAATTTATTTATAATTCTGGGTAGAGGACCAGGAATGGATAATTAGAACTTTAAAACAATGTTTTCCTTTCATATAAAATGGTTAACTTAGGGAACTTCATAGATAACAGCAAAAATGTGGGAACACTCTTGGGGGCTATGCACTGGTGTCGCTCAAGTGTCACACTGAGATTTCCTACTTTTTGGCCAAGTTTTTGTGAAACAGCTTCTATCAAACGTGTAGAGCCTGGATTGTGTTAAGCCAATGAGATTCCTTCATAAACTCGTATTCATGAATGCCTGTCTCAGTAGACACCAGGAACCTGCAACTGCGGTTAATGAGATGATGGAGAGGAGCAGGACCGAAACTACCACACCGATCAAGCTAGTACCATAGTGCTTTTAATTCTACTGTCTACACAATACAAAGCAAAGTCAAGATTTTGATAGCACTTCGATAATGACCATGGCCTAATTTTCATGGCTTTGAAAATTTTGAAGTCAGTTAATCCAAAGAGGGTTATGTGTAGCTAAATTTAACAGAAACCCACCAACAGTGTGGTTGAAGCAATTGACTTTTTTTCTTTCTCAAAGGAATTAGAAGCCCAGAAGGAAGCATTACAGGCAAGGAAGTCACCAAACATTTCAGGTTCTGTCCCATCTTCCCCAGTGCTGGATTCTCAGGATTATGAGATAGTCACTTCATCGTTAGGCATCATATCTGTGTTCTTAGCTGGAAGAAAGAACCATGCATATAGCACCAACGTGCATGCCCACTGAGTCTGTCTCTTTTTAACGAGGAAAACGTAGCATTCCTACAATCTCTGCCAGTAGAATTCTGCTTATATCTCAATGCCCAGAACAGTCTCACATCGGTCACCTCTAGTTGAAAGAGTAGCCTGGGAATTCAAATTATTTTTTGTTTGGGTACATTGCTTCCCCCAATAAAATCAGCTCTCTATCAGTAAGGAAGAAAGGAGGAAAAAGGATATTGGATAGACAGCTAGGAATCATAATATGTGATGCAGATCATCGTGATGACCAAATAAATTATCTACTCTCTACTCTATTTCACGTTATATAGCTACGGCTTCAAATATGCTCTCCCACAATCAGAAGAGCCAAAAACATTTTATATCACAACAGACTTTAGTTGTGAAATATTCCATTCTTTTATGCGGTCCTTGCCAGAGCCCCCGGGACTTCCCGGGTGTCTTTCCATGGAATTTGCTGGAGGGGGCGAGCACGGGAGGAGTGGGTCCAAAAAATGGTTCGGGCACATTAGTTTTAGTCATTCTTTTCACTCATTTTGACACAGTGAATTAAAGGCTGATGACTGTACATTCTTAATTTCTGGCCTACTTGTGTTTCTACATTAAATTAGGGAACCTCTTTACCTCGCTCAATGTTTGTATGTCAGGCAAGTCTACAGGACTTACGTGATAATGAATGACCTAGATTAGGTGTCTGTAAACTAGAGCCCACAGTCGAATCTGGCCAGTGGCATTTTTATAAATAAGGTTTTCTTAGAACATAGCCACACCCGTTCTTTATGTATTGCAGATGGCTGTTTTCACACTCCCAGGGCAGAGGTGGGAGTTGCGACAGAGACCATCTGGCCTGGAAAGCCTAAACAGTTTTGATAAACACTTTCTATATGCAAGAGATGGAAACATGGATTGCTTCATTATTGTCATAGATGGCATCTATGACTTTGGCACCATTTTTATCCCCATTTTATAGATGGGGAAATGGAGGCTTTAAGATCAAGCAGTTAGCTAAAATCCTAGAAGGTGGAGATGGCTCCAAGTTCAAGCTTCCTGACTCCAAAGCCCATCACCCAGCCACCATGACAAGATCATGCTCCTTCCTTCATGGCACAGAGGAGAGCAGCCAGGGTTAACCTCCAGTGAGGTCTCCGTACCTTCCATACATGGGACAGGGGGTACCGGGGTGATTACGGTGGGAACCACTGGCTTCAGAGCAAGATATGCTCTTTGGTTTGGGGCAGTTCCATTTCTCTCTTTGCCCCTAAGAGCTTCTGTGACAGGTTTGTAACTCCTCCTAACCCAGAGTGTCTGTTTCCTCCTTCACAGAAGAATAATGATAGCCACATAGACAGCTGGTCTCATCCTTGCTGATTAAACATCCCAAGGAGCCAATTCAAGAATCTGCCTATCCAGGCTGGGAAACTGGGAAACCCAGTGCCTCGGTGGGGCTTAATGAGGGTAGATGATTATTTTCTCTTCCCGTTGGTAGCTTCAAGGTCACAGGGAGTGAAGGGAAAATGAGGGAGGCCTGGAATCTTGGGGCCTGTCCCCCAGGCAGTAGTACAGAAGGGGCACCGGTCTGCCATCTAAAGTAGGTTGGTCAAAGATGCCAAAAACTCTGCTCTCAAAGACTGCCACCTCAGACTGAAAACATATAAATGGCAAAGGCAGTGGCTGCTGTTTGTGTGCTGTTAGGAGAGTATTTAAGTTAACCTTCCCGTTCCTATCCTGGGAAGCTGGTGGTGTCCAGCCCCAGAATGTGAGTCAGAGGCAAGCTTATGCAGCCCGCAGTCCAAGTAGATCACAGACACGTAAAAACAGCTTTTCCAAGATAAAATTAACTTTTCTTTTCCTTTCTTTCCTTTCCTTTCTTTTTTCCTTCCTTTCTTTCTCTTTCTTTTCCTTCCTCCCTTCCTCCTTCCTTCCTCTTTCTTTTTAGATTTATTTATTTTAGAGAGAGAGAGAGAGCATGAGTGGGAGGGGCAGAGGGATCCGGAGAGAATCTCAAGATGACTCTACACTGATCCTGGAGCCCAACACAGGGCTGGATCTCACCACCCTGAGCTCATGACCGGAGCCAAAACCAAGAGTCAGCCGCTTAAGTGACTGCACCACCGAGATGCACCCCCAACCCCGCAAGAGTAAATTTCAATGGCACTCTGATTCTAAAAATAATTATTCCACAAATCTTTAGTTGAAATGCTAAGATTTGCTCCAATTCTTTTTCCCCCCTTATGTCAAGCACAATGAATCTTATACCACGCAGGACTAAAAGACAAATTCAAAACAAGAAGACACAGTAGCTGCTATTCAGGAAGCCTAAAAAGCAAAATGTGGAGACTTTGATTTTTATATCCATTTACGGATATAATTCACTCTTTGACCAAATAGATTTCTCCTCCGTTGTCACATTGAAATCCAAATATTGGACATTTAGAGTATAAACCTATGTGGCAAATCTCCAACGTCAATATTCCTGAACAGAAATTTGATCTCTGGTCTCTGCTTTTTCCTGAATGGATCTTTTCTAACCATCCAGAAAGAAAGGTCTTTGATTTATTAGGATTGGGCCAGTCAAATAAGGTCAAGCAGTCACCACAAACATAGGCCCTGTGATTCCAAAGACCGAGTTTAGAAGTTCTCATCAGGTTGGTGCCCTTTGAACAAGCTTTGCCTGGAATCATCCTTTAAAACCTTATTAAAGTATTTAGTCTTGTCTTTGTGCTCCCTGAGAACTATTTTATTCATCTGCCTCGAGCTACAGGTTTGTCAGTCCCACCTTCGTGATGGTTGGCCTTTTTTCATATTTCAGAAACTTGAGACTGTAGAAACACCATTCTTGCTGACTCCTGCAGTGCCCATGGGGTGGTCTTAATCTAAAGTTCTGGTGTCTCTGGGTCAAACACCTTATTTTTAAATATTTTTTGAATTATACTTTTAATTCATGTGCAACTTTCAAAATGGCATGATTTAATCAAGGACAATTTGAAAGTAACAGTGGCCATTTTGGAGAACTTTGAACACGAACAGAAAAGGAAACAAAATCTTAACTATCCTTTAGTCTTTATATTTTAATTGACATAGGAAAACTTCCAAATGCAATTTGGATTCTAAAATTGCCTCCCTAAAAGATTTGCCAATAACCAGAATTTTAAAGGAAAAGAGGCTTTAAAAGTTCGGGCTTATCATGGTCCCATTCATTCTAGGCTTCCCTGAACTCTACCAAAAATAATAATAATAAAAAGAACTAGAAAGCTCTATGGGACTATGAAGAGTCTCCAAGCAAGACTTCAGCATCCAATTGCCAGTGCACCCCATAAACCAACAAGAATTTTCTCTAAAGACAAGACAGAAGAAAACTTTTTTTTAAAAAAGACTCTATTTATTGGTCAGAACGAGAGAGAAAGGGCACAGCAGGGGGCGCTGCAGGCAGAGGGAGAAGCAGGCTCCCCACTGAGCAGGGAGGCAGATGTGGGACTTGATCCCGCGACGGTGGGATCATGATCTGAGCGAAAGGCAGACGCTTAACTGACTGAGCCACCCAGACGCCCCAGAAGCAAGGCTTTTAAGAGATTCAGGTACTGCACTTCTAATAAATCCTACCACAGTGACTACACTTGAACCCTGGAGTTAAGATATTACTTAGGGAATGGGGGTTCTTAACACCCCCTCAGACCCTCTCTCTCTCACCCAATTTATAATTATAACTTCTATATTTGTCTGAGGCTGGTCTATAAGTGGTCTTTTCTCATATAATTTCTACCTACCCCCTGTCTTTGGAAACTTTAGAAATTAAAGAGTTGTAATTGTGTATCCCTTTAGAAATATCTAGTTCACATAGCCAGATCTAACCACAAGGAAAAGATACCAGAAATTAGGTTTAATGGAACAAGCTCTTGCTTCAGTTGGCTTTTAAAAACGACATTGATACAGTTACCTTTTGGGAAAAAAAAAAAAAAAAAAAATCCAAGACTGTGTGGCCCTCAGTTACTGGGTTTTGAGAAGGAAATAAATTGCCAAGAGCTTTTATTTTTTTTAATTTTTATTTTTTTAAAGATTTTTATTTATTTATTTGATAGACAGAGAGAGATCACAAGTAGGCAGAGAGGCAGGCAGAGAGAGAGGGGGAAGCAGGCCCCCCGCTAAGCAGAGAGCCCGACGTGGGGCTCGATCCCCGGACCCCGAGATCATGACCCGAGCCGAAGGCAGAGGCTTAAACCACTGAGCCACCCAGGTGCCCCTGCCAAGAGCTTTTAAATATGATTTATAGTATTTAAAATTTTGGTTTATAAAAACACACATTTGTAAATTATATTTGCAAAAATTTTATGTAACATTGCTATTGAAATGACTCCTTGAACAAATACCTAATTTAATAATTCTAGGCTAAAACTGCTCTATGTTCTGCCCCATATTAAAAACAAAGTCAGCAAAGCATTCTAGTTTATGCTAGCCTTTATTTTTCATATAAAAGACGAATTTAAATTTCTTAAATTTCCTTTATTGGTTTTGCCAGCCAGTTCTATAAAGTTATAAAAATTGAAATTTTATATTTAAGTAAATGGTATAAAAATGTCTTTATGAAAAGAGGTACATTTATGTAAAGTACAAACATTTATCAGGACCTTCTGTTTAAAATCATATGTACATAATTTTGAGTTAACTGAAAAATAATCTTTGGATACTTGAATACATAATTTGAATAAATTTATGATATTATTTATTTTATTATTTTTAAAAAAATTTAGAGGGGCGAGAGGTAGCAAGTTGGGGAGAGAGATAATCTTCAAAAATTTTTTGATGTTGATATTAGAGAAAGGGAGAGAAAGTGAGAGAGAAAGAGAGAGGGAGGGAGGGGTAGAGGGAGAGAGAATCTCAAGCAGGCTCCATGCCCAGTGCAGAGCCTGGTACTGGGCTCCGTCCGGCAGTCCTGAGATCATGACCTGAGCTGAAATCAAGAGTCAGATAGTCAAATGCTTAACCAATTAAGCCATCTAGGTGCCCCATTATGATATTATTTAATATAGAGTAGTTCCTTAACACATTAAAAGTGTATAAAAATGCCTTTGGTTTATGTTAATGTCTGTGTTCATTTTTATTAAAAAAGTATTTTAAAATACACGTAAGATATAATTTTTAGGGGCGCCTTGGTGGCTCAGCGGGTTAAGCCTCTGCCTTCGGCTCAGGTCATGAACTCCGAGTCCTCGGATCGAGCCCCGCATCAGGCTCTCTGCTCAGCAGGGAGTCTGCTTCCTCCTCTCTCTCTGCCTGCCTCTCTGCCTGCTTGTGATCTCTCTCAATAAATCTCTCTCAAATAAATAAATAAAATCTTTTTAAAAAAGATATAATTTTTAAAGTATGTGGTGTTGGATAATGGTTTTGCATATTAAAATTATATTTTGGTTTACTATGCAAAAAATGGATAGTTTTGCCTTAAAGTAAAAAAAAAAACAAAAAAAAAACTGGTCCAAATAAAAAACGATGGTAAAACACAAATTTTAACATATCTTATAAGTGTAGAAAACCCCTTCTGAAAAGTAAACTTTATTATCTGGAGAATTACAATGTCTACAAATAAGGAGTTGGAAAAAACTGCTAAAAATTTTGATCAAGTTATTTAAATTGATGGGTTTAGTCAAAAGAGAAAAAGAGTTAGATCTTTATCAGCAAACTGTTCTTGGGTGACATTTTTTTTTAAAAAGTTTATTTATTTTAGAGAGAGAGAGCAGGAGCAGGAAGGGTAAAGGGAGAGAAGAGAATTTCAGACTCCAGGCTGAGCACAGAGCCCAACATGGGGCCCAATTTCATGACCCTGAGATCATGACCTTAGCTAAAACCAACACTTAGACACTCAACCAACTAGCTGTACCATCCAGGTGCCCTGTGGATGACATTTTTAAGAGTGAACTAGAATAGGTTTTCTGTTAAAATTTCTTAATTATTCTATGTCCAGATAACAAAATTACTCTGTTAACTCTCCTTGGCTTTGACATCCTTTTAAATAATTTAAAAAGGTTTTACTTTCAAAAAAGTTGATGTTCTTAATGATGGCTTTCACTAATTGCTGTTTTAAACCTATGTAACTTGTAACTGTTTCTTGCCTTAAGCATATCTTGCCCCTAAAATACCTTTCCTTGATTTTGTCTTTCTCAATCTTCGACACCAAATTTAGAATAGTAAAAATGTTTATGATAACTCTTACACCTAAATACCTTTGAGTTTCCTAAATGGATATGGGTAACAGAAGGATTTGCTCCTTTACTCTGTGAAGAAAGGATACTAGGCATAACTTGATTTGCTGGTTACTTTTAATTTTAATTAAATCAAAACTATTGGAACTTTTTCTTTATTAAAGTTAGGATAAATTTTTTTAAGTTGACAAATTCAAAGAGAAGTCCAGCATTTCCATGTTAATTATGTATAAATGCGTTATAAATATGTACTGATTATTGGGTACTCTGTGAATTGTGTTTTATGTTAAAGAAAACATACTCATGTAGATACAGTAACAGTATACACAAAGATTTTGTAAGGTTTATATATGATATGTCAATTGGTGACTTTCATAGTACATATTTTTTGATAAGTTAAAAACTTGGGTATTTATCACCACCCAACTATTGATAACATGTTCTTCTTCCTAGGACAATCATTGACTCCATCCCTATAGATTAATTTTGTGTGATACTTCAAAAGAGAATTCTACTGTCCTTCATTCCAATACAGTACTGTAACATAACAAATTATCATGCTCTGTTCATTCTTATCACCAGAAGATAAGAGCAGGCTTCCCTGCCAGCCACCTAATCCACTTCAGCAGGACAACAGACCCAGTGAGCAAACATTTTGGAAGCACCATCAGATAAGGACTTCACTTAAACCTCAACAGAAAAGACCTTACCTCATACTAACAGAGTAGTAAGGCCGCAATGATCCATGTCTTCCAGATAAAACATCATCCATTCCTCAACATTAAAATGTTTGGAAAACTATACCTCATGGAAACATGAAACTGTGGTTCTCTATAGAATCTCATATATAGAACCTCATGATCCCTGGACCAAGCAGATGACCACATAGAACAGATTTTGTTCACAGCATCTCTCTCCACCAAAACCAGATGTCCCAAGCCACTAGCCCTGTGCTTCTTTACACATTTGTTCTTTATCTTCCATCCCATTCTCTCTCACTGCTTCTCATTTCTAAGCTGTTAGTAGACCCCTCTGTGCCTCCTTCATGCCAATGCTCTCATCTTAACTTCCAAATACTGAACCAGTTCTTCAGACTCGGCAAAGCTCAACAACCCATATCCAAATTAAAGAGAAAAAAAAAAAAAAACCAAACAGGTATATACAGAAGATTCAAATAGTTTGTAGGACCTTTAGGACATTTCTTAACCATTAATAATCCTGGGTGTCCATGTTTGTCTCTGTTATAGTTGCCAAGTGCATAATCTCTGGAATCCTAAACACTCACTACCATACTAGAGGATTCAATCAATAATCACCCCCCACCAAAATAGCCAGAAGGTATGATGTCTATAGTTATCAAAACATCTACCATTACAGATATCGAATATTTGCAATATACAAATATTCAATATTTATAATATACAAATATTCAGTCCTTTAAAATAGATTCAAACACTATACTCTCTTTTTTTTAAAAACTGAGATATAACTGACAAACTTGTATATATTTAAAATGTACAATGTGATGATTTGATATAGATATACATTGTGAAATGATTACCACAGTCAAGTTAATTAACACATCCATCATTCCACATAATTACCTTTTTTTTTTTTTTTTGGTGAGAATGCTTATGATCTACTCTCTTACTCCCAGCAAATTTCGATACAGCATTATTAACTATAGTCACCACACTGTGCACTAAAAAATCCTCAGAACTTGTTCATCTGGCAGCTAAGAATTTGCTAGGCACTATGCTTTCAACAAAGGTGCAGAACTAAATTGATCTTATTCCCCAAAGAAAATAATCTATCACCAGCAAGTAAAAAATGTCCATACTGGTAATTAGGCTCAGAGATACTGAGAATTGGAACAGAAGGCACAACTTTCAAAAACGCAAAACAGATAAACTGTATCAAGCCTAACCATCTTGTGCATCATTGAACATCTAGGCTCAAACTTCTGTAACATGAGCTCATTCGGCCCCATATGGTCTGAAATAAGACCACGAACAGTCATCTCATGGTTACTGCGTAAACTCACATTTAAAGACCATGGATTGTTAGAGCAACTTGCCCTGTCAAGGCCATTGTTTGATTAATCTAACCCTGCCACCATTTGCAATAAGCACCCTTTTAAACCACTCCCTCGTGAAATATGCCAGGGTTCCTCAGGAGTATCTTCTTCCTTATGCACCAAACTAAATAAACATTGGTTTCAGATATGTTCCTGGTGGTCTTCGCTTGGTAAGCTTTAAAAATCTTATGAAATGGGTATTAGTACTTTTTCCTGAAATATTTCAGATTTTACTGAAGAAGAATTTTATCTTAAAGCAGCACTGTCCAACAGATCTATCTCTGACGATAGAAATGGTTTATAATCTGCACTGTTGAGCACAATAGCCACTAGCCACATGTTAGTATTGGGTATTTGAAAATATGGCTAGAAAGACTGAGGAACTGAAGTTTTAATTTTTTCTAACTTTAATTAATTAAAATCTAAATAATTACATGTGACTAGAAGTCATCATACTGGACAGTACAGTCTTAGAAAATGGACCATGGCTGACCCTGCTGGGATACTTTATCTAAAGGCATTTTCTTTAGATAAAGTTTCATTTCTTCAGTGCCCGGATCACCTCCCTTCTCTACAAATCCCTGTAACAGTTTCTGAAAGAAACTATTTAGTAATAGTTTAAATAGACGTAAATAGACGTAGAAGGAGACTTTCTGATGAGGGAAGGAAGGTAAAACTTGAGCTTTGGTCTTTTAAGGGAAATGTTTAGTTGTAGGGATATAATTTCTGCCTCATTTTCTGATTGGACTAACTTCTGCATCACCGAAGAGGGACTAGCAATAGCCTTCTTCTAACTACTCATCAACCAAAGAGGTCACTCTGATTCAAGCTGTACAGAGTCGGAATGACACTGTCCTTATGAATTTTGCCTCCCAGCACTCTTATGTGTGGAAATTCCATGAAGATTAGGACAGGTGACAATTTCTGTGTTTGTTTTCCTTTGTAATGTGACTTTTCATCATTTCACATGTCCTACTGAGTATTTTAAATACTGAGTAAATTACATCGTCAGCTGGCAGACTATGAACCAGAGGCTGCTTAGGCTGATACTATCTTAAACTAGAAGTCCCAATGTCACTAGAATATTTACGGCAGTATTTGGTGGTGTACAAGAATGTCTACCGCTGAGGTGCCTGGGTGGCTCAGCCAGTTAAGTGTCTGCCTTTGGCTCAGGTCATGATCCCACGGACCTGTGACTGAGTCCCGCACTGGGCTCTCTTCTCAGGAGGGAGCCCGCTTCTCCATCTCCCTCTGCCTGCCGCCCCTCTTGCTTGTGCTCTCCCTCTCCCTCTGTCAAATAAATAAATAAATAAATAAAATCTTTAAAAAAAAAAAAAAAAGAGCGAGAGAGAGAGCACAAGCAGGGAGAGCAGCAGGCAGAGGGAGAAGCAGGCTCCCAGCTGAGCAGGGAGCCTGACGCAAGACTCGATCCCAGGCTCAAGTGGGATCATGACCAGAGCTGAAGGCAGACACTTAACTGACTGAGCCACCCAGGTGCCGTAAGTAAATAAAATCTTAAAAAAATAAAACAACTCTATCACTGAGCTATTTTATTGTATCTTGTTAAGATACAATTGATATGACATAGTGTAATTTTAAGGTGTAGAATGTGAAGATTTGCTCTGTATATACTGGAGAACGATTTCCGCAATAGGAAGAGTTAACACTTCCGTCATAATCATCTCTTCACGTGCGGTGAGAACATTTAAGATTGACCCTCTTAACAACTTTCAAGTACACAATATGGCATTTTAAACTACAGTCATCATGCTGTACATCGGATATCCAGAATTTATTCATCTTACAAATGGAAATTTGCATCCTTTGACAGCTCTCATTTCCTCCACCCTCTAGCCCCTGACATCCACCATACTACTTTCTGTTACTAGGAGTTTGGCTTTTTTCAGTGTCACAGATAAGTGAGAAGACAGAGTACTTGTCTTTCTCTGATTGATTTCACTTAGTATAATGTCCTCAAGGTCCATCCATGTTGTCAGAAATGGTAGAATTTCCTTCTTTCTCATAGCTGAATAATATGCCATTGTGTGTGTGTCTCACATTTTTTTATCCATTCACCTGTAGATGGACATGTAGGTTGGGTCTCTCTCTTTGTTATTGTAAATAACGCTGCAATGAACAGAGGGGTACATATATCTCTTCAAGATCTTGATTTCATTTCTTTTGGGTATGTACCAAATGTGGGTTTGCTGGATCGTGGGATTTTTAATATTCTCAGGATCTTCCATACTGTTTTCCACGGTGACTGTACCAATCAATTTCCACTCCCAGCCATAGTGTACAGAGTTGCCCTTTTCTCTACGTCCTTGCCAACACTTGTTACCTCTTGTCTTTTTGGTAATAGTCATTCTAACAGGTGTGAAGTAGTAGCTCATTGTGGTTTGCTTTTCATTGATGATTAGTGAGGTTGAGCCCCTTTTCATGTACCTGTTGGCCATTTGTGGGTCGTCTTTGGAAAAATGGCTATTCAAGACTTCTGCCCAATTTTTAATTGGTTTGTTTTGTTATTGAGTTGTATGAGTTCCATGTAAATTTTGGATATTAACCCTTGATCAGATAGATCACTTACAAATATTTTCTCCTGTCCCATAGGTTGCCTTTTTTTTAAAATAATTTCTTTCACTGTGTAGAAGATTTTTAGTTCAATATAGTCCTGCTTATCCATTTTTGCCTTTGTTGCTTGTGTTTTTGGTGTCTTATGCAAGAAATTGCTGCCAAGACCAATGTCATGGAGTTTTTCCCTATGTTTTCTTCTAGGAGTTTTATAGTTTCAGGTCTTATGTTTAAGTCTTTAATCTATTTTGAGTATATTTTTTGTGAGTTGTGTAAAACAATTCAACTCAATTTCAATTTCTGCTGGTGTTTATCCAGTCTTCCCAGCGTTATTTATTGAAGAAATTATCCAGTCCCCCATTGGCTCCCTTGTCAAACACTACTTACTCTATATGCAAGGGTTTCTTTCTGGGCCCTTATTTGTCATATAAAAAAAAGTGAGTAATTGATTAGGGATCTGAATTTGTAAACCCTTGCCTTTCCTTCCTTCCTTCCTTCTTTCCTTCCTTCCTTCCTTCCATCTCTCCATCCCCTCTCTTTCTCCTCCTCCTCCTCTTTCTCCTCCCCTTCCCAGGTCTCCTCCTTCTTCTTCATTGTCATCATCACTAGATTTTTGGTTTATTATAAAAGGACAGAACTCAGGAACATCCAGATGGAAGAGTTGTATAGAACAAGGAGGGGGAAAGAGTGTGGCAACTTCATCCTGGGGGTGCCACTTCCCACAAATTTCCACGTGTTTACCAACCTGGCAGCTCTAACCTCTTGCTTTTTCAATATGCTTTACTGTTTCCACAAAGTCATTTGAATCACTGATAGTTTTAATACCATCAAGGTTTAATATTCTGAATATTTATGGTGTCTCATCTCACATTTCTCTTTAAAGAAAATATATTTTGGCACATACTAGATTATCATTTATCAGAGACAAAAATTAAATATCATGTGCTCTCATTTTAAGTAGTTTTTTTTCCTTTTCATTAATGAATATTTATTACTGCAGGTATTCATTGAAAGTCAACTGGTCATTTTTCCTAAATTTTATTTTCAATTGATTGACCAATCCTGTGTTTGAGTACCTTAAGTTTAAAAAGAAAGTATTTTAATTCTGAATAAAACCATAAAGTTGAATATGTAAATTTTAAGACACTATATTAAGAATAGAGAAAATACATGCTGGCTTTAGGGGGAAAAAGATAGATGAAAACAGATAATTAGGCTGAGAGCACCACCAGGTTTTTCCATGTGATAACAGATTTTTCTGGGAAGCTATGCTCAACTTTGCTTTTGTTTGGGATAATCTCCTTTATTTCCTGACTCTGAATAAAATCCAGCAAATACCTATTGAGCACTTTGACCATGCTTATAATGAAGAGGAAGTTAATCATCATAATTTTTTACATTTAGTAAAATGAGTTGCAAAGCTATTTCCCATTGTACCAGATGTGGCAATGCCAGCTATAGTGAGCGAACATTTTTTATTTTGTATTTTTGTAAGAAGTTTGGCTGTCGTGTACCTTAGCTTTATATGACAGATATGACAGGGGCCTTGAAGTTGTCTCTGGATTAAGGAAAATGGTGAGATTTGGGGGGCTGGTGAGGGTTCACATTTGTGTATCCTCAATAATCCTGGATGTTTAAGCAGACACATGCATACAGCATGACAGAGAAGTATGGTCTTTGAGTGTAGACTTTGTGCCAAACTACAAGAAGTTCAACCTCAGCTCTCCCAGCTATGAGATTTTGGGAAAATAACTTAAAATTCCTTGTGCCTCAGTTTTCCCCATTCATCTGCTGAATGGGGATAATGACAATAATAGCACCCACCTGATAGGGTTGTCATGGGGTTCAGGTAACTGAGACAGGCATATATTACAGAAATCAATGTCTGGCACAGAGTCAGCATTTGCTGTTACTATGATCTAGGCTTCAACTCTGAGAATCTCAGATAATTGTTTTCACACGAGGGTTCAGAAAAAGAGTGCAATCACTGACTTGCCACATAGCCTGTTGTTCATCATGTCAGTCAAAGACTGTCGATCTACTATCTATTCAGCGGTAAAAAGCTTTCGGCATTTACTCTCTTATTAAAAGAACACTGGAGTGTTGACAATGTCAGAAGGCATCTTAGAAGGCATTTTTCCTCCCCAGCTCAGGGCAGCTGTGAATCCTGGGACCTCAGACATCCAAGGCAGATCCATCCCCCTGCCCCTGCCCAGAAGACAGAGAACTTCTGTCTCTGTGTATCTGAGAATCGGTCCCTGATGGGAAAGACAGAAGCGAGTTTCAGACCGTGAAAAGGACAGAAATGCTTGGTAGTAAGGTTGGAGAATCTGGGCATCCATAAGCAGCTTTATTTGACAATGAATCCCTTGGAATATAAACATTAGGGATTTGAAGAACTTCTAGTTATTTTAAGAAGGCCTCAGCAACCTGTTTTTCCTTTCAATAACACAACTGCACATTTGTGTAAAACTTCAGTTTTCAAAATAAGAGATGGTTTGGTGTCATGATATTCCTTGCTCCTTCCTAACGCTGCCCTTCCCCTCCCCCACTCTGGAGAAGTCTGAGAAAAGGACACGGTGAAGAGGGTGATATAAGGTCAACTCCAGGTCGAAGCGAATAGATGGAATCCTCCGAAAGCAAAATCTGGGTCCACAGAATGTGACTGAGCTGAGCACATCTCAGTTTAATTACTCATGTCCTTAAATGTGTGAGGTGAGCAGAATTCTCGTCTCTCAGTAAGTAGTTAATTTGAGGAATATATATTCTCTTGTCAAGGGAAACCTAGAACAAGGACAAGAAATATATCTAAGATTTTTAAACTTTCCTTCGCAATTGGATCAGTTTGGCCTCATATATAAATCCCTCCACGCAGGGCTAGATCATGAGACCTTATGAATTATGAACTGGTAGGAACCGACCTGTGGGGCTGCCTAGAGACGGTGTAGTCTGAAGGTCTGGGGTTTAGTCCTTGCTTCTCCGTACAGAACATTCCAAGGTTGTCATTTCTTTGCTGTGTAACTCTTTTTCTTTTTTTCTTTCCAAGTATCAATATTTAAAATACATAAACTGATATTTTATTGTATTTGAAGTCGTATGAGGTCTCTCTTTGGAAAAGTGCTTCAGGGGTTCAAAGTTCGATTACGTCTTTTTTTTTTTTAGGGTCATGGCAGTAGGTCTAAGCTATCATTGCCTCATTTGGGCTTCTCTTGGCTGCTGTGTGACGGTTGACTTATTTCCTTGCTCTGCACTCTCTCTAGGTCATCTTTCATTCTGTTGTCAGAGTTCTGAAGGACAAACTTACTCACATCTCTGCCTTAAGAATGCTTACTGCCTCCTTCTAGGCCTAAACATGAAACCCTAGTTCCTCAGGAAGATGTACGAGGCCCTTCCTCTCACTGTTCTCCAGGAAGTCTTCTGCTCAATGTGTGTTCCACGCCAGCAGAATCATGGCTGGTTTTGTTCACCCTTTTCCAGCAGGTTCAACGACGGCCAGCACATGGCGCAGAGAGAAGGCGGCTGGGCCGAGATCGGGGTGAGCGGGCAAGCACGTGCCTCTTTCAAAGAGGGAGGCGGCTCGGGAGCTGCTACCCCGCTCCAGTCGTTCGTTGCCATGTGGGAATGTAGGCCCAGTGTTGCCAGATCTTCTGATTTTTTTTTTTTTTCAAGAGAAGCCAGAAATCTGGAATTTTATGAGAAATCTTCCAATTTTTAAATCTTGGCAACTAATTCAAAATATTTTTAAAACACTGTATGGGCCAAAAAGAAAAAAAAAAAAAAAAGAGTCTGCCAGCTGAGACTGTGACCTCTCTGGTAAGAGCCAGAAAGTGTTTGTTCTTTACCTGTCCTTGGGCTCTACCCACACCACACTTCCTGCCCTTCCCCAAATATGCCATGTATTTTGCTCTCCTTTTCCACATTGATCTGGCTGCCAAGAACGACCACCTCGTACTCTGCTTGGAAACTCCTACTCATCCTTCAGGACCCAGCCCAAACATCAACTCCCCTGCTGAGGTTCACCTTCCCCGAGGAGGCAGAGTCTGCTTCTGCCGGGAAGGTCGTAGCGCGTACTGAGTATATGGCGATCCTTACAAACCGGGAGGGGCTCTCTTATGAATCTTCTCTGGCACCTAGAACAGGGGTCTGGCACATAGTAGGCTCTCACTAAATGTTTGTTGAAGGATGTGTTCCCATCAGAATGAATATATGAAATTTCCTGAGGAAATAAACACTTTTCAGTTCCTCTCATCTTTGCCATGTTGATTTCAATGTGGTAGGCAAATCCATCTGTGGATGTTGGTGTCCTTTTTCAGTTCTACACTACGTGCAGACTGTACTCTTTTTGGAGCTCTCCACTGTTACCACACTCATTGGCTTAGGGTTAAAGCATATCTAGGCAGATGGCTATATAACTATTTGTCTTAAATGGGCTAAATTATTCAGATTGTTTTTCAAGAACTTAAGGTATAATAGAAAAGTTGTTTCTTCAGTGACCTGGAAGTCAGTTTTATAGAAATGAAATGATTACATGCTGAGTCAAATAGTTCCAATTTTAAAAATATGCCTACTAATTTTGTAGTTTTGTAAGCGTACCTTCTTTGTGAGAATTTCATTTCTTAAAACTGTTTGAATTATGTTTGATGTATATTATGAGAATAATGCCAGACTAAATGATTTCATATGAAAAATGAAAGCCACTCCAATCCATCCTTACCTCTGTTAAAGTAAAACCATAAGGGCTTCTAATTCCTAATTTCCTGTATACACCCCATACTTCCCAACAAACAAGCCCATCCACATAATTTGACCACATATCCACCCACACAAAAAAGCCCACAGATTCCATACACATACATGCATATAAACAGAGAAATATACTAAGCAATTTGCATATAATCATTCTGTCTACACAATAATATTCAAAGTAGACTTTCCTCCTCTGGAATTCAATACACTCAAATGTTAATTAGGAAATTGCATTTCTCCTGTTTCCATAAATCCATACACTCCCCTATTTTATTTTTCTGAAATTTTCTACTTATTCTAGGATTAAGGCATAACTTCTCTGAAAATGTGAAAGGGTTTTGAACAAAGGGCAAATTGAGTTCTTAAAGTTATCAAGAGAAATTTACTTTCTTATTCAGGAGCTGACTAATTAGTTGAATCCAGTAAGATTTGAAGGAAGATCTCCCCACCCATTACTACTATTATCACTATAAAATCAGAAAGATGGCAGAAAATCAGTTAAAAAGAACCCCAAAAGACAGTAACTTTTCTTTAATAAGCAAGTTCAAATTTGAAATGATCCAAAGGAAAACTAAAATTCATGAACTAGAGAAGTCCAAATAACAAAAAATGAAAAGAATAAGACTTTCAAATGATTTGTTTTCCACGTCAACAAGATATATCATTTTTTCATGATGATTGACAATAGATTACTAGAATATGAAGTTTACTCTACATGTTTATGGACAGTATTTGTTCTTTCTTCTGCAGTATTTCTCCTAAAATATACCACTAATAGGATTGCTCAATTAGGGACTCAAGAACTCCAGAAAAAGGGTCAGGATAACACACGATGCTATGCTTGGCAGTCAAGTCCAACCACAATTCCAATCTCCCTCCTCTGCCGTCACACACAAGACTCCAGGGGCTAAAATTATGCCAAGTCATTGAAGTGTCACCAATTAACTAAAACGGCCTCCATGACAGTAGGAATCCAAATGAATGAGAAACTAAAAGCACTAGGCAATGAACTAAAAGGTCAGGATTCTGAACTCCAAGCTGGTGGGACCTTGGTCACAGGCTAGCAGTAAGGCATCAATCCCCGTTCCCGTTTGTTTGTGTTCTCTCCTAGACCCTGTGGATGCAAACATGACTGGGATGTAGGCTTTCAGAGCACAGGGCTCCTGGTGTGAAGCCAGAAAGGGCGGGCCCCCTTGCTTGGGGGTGTGATGGATTCCAGGCTCTCCTAAACTGGGTGCTTCCTTCATCCATCCAGGACAGGTGCAGTGTGAAGGTCCTGTCTAGCTATTCCCTCATTATAAAGCATTTTCAGGAATAACTGTGCTGGCAAAAACATTATGAATGCCTAATATGTCAAATAGAAAATATAATATGGCATCTACGAATCAAAGGACAGAAGGGATAGGGATATAGTGGGACAGGATGGAGTCACCTATTAGCGAAAAAGGAAAGTCCTATAACCAGGACTCTCCTAGCTCTCGTTCAATGAGGGCTGTCCATGATTTTCATTTTCGGAGACAATAGGGAAACACCAGACAATGAAGGTAGTTAGAATTTCCAGATGGGAAACGATAACAGGTCATTTTTAGACTAAAAAAATCCTGCGTCTTTCCTTTTAAGGAAAATAAAAATCTTTTGGTATGGTACAGTCATAGACATGGTTCATTATTAGGTTATACATTTTAAAAACCGTATTAGGGTCCCCCAACCAGGAATATAAAAGTACAGTTTATCCCCTTCCCCATAAAGACATACTTATTGGCATCTACAGTGAAAAAAAAAAAAAAAAGGCTTCTGAAAGTCCCAAATGTATCTAAATAAGCAGTTAAGAATACACAATGTGCATATGCCACATCAAAAGAGGTATTGTAATTTAAGGACTGTAGGGTAAAAATAAAACCCAAATCTGCCACAGTTGCATAGAAATGTGTTTAATCCTCTGTCTGAGTTATTTGGTCTGAAACATTACCCTGCCCCCACAAACCCTGACGCAGACTTTGGTGCAAAGTTATCCAGGCCACGGGGCTTCTGCAGGCTCTGTGGTAGGGTTGGCCGGTCTTCATTCCCTCCCAGGGCTACCATGCCTTAAATAAACTCATCTGACTTTGAAGGAATGTTATGCAGACAGATTGTTTGTTTGCACTCATATTTCTGAAATGGAGATGCTTCTGCTTGGGTTAATATGGGAGCAGAAAGCTTCCCAACAAAGATCAGAGTCAGGAAAATCTCATTTGTACCTGACAAAAGGACACCTTAAGGCTCCCATACTAAATTCTCCTTTCTTCAGGACTACAGTTGTCCTTCAGACCAGTCAGGAACTCTGGGCCCATGAGGCCTCCACATGGTTCTTGGACAAATTAGGGGCATCTCTCCCCAAATTATATTAGTTGTGCTTTGGTGCCAAATGAGTGTTGTTGTTGTTGTTGTTTTTAGTCACAATTGCACGTGCAACTAGTGATCCTAATGCTAAGTAAAAATTATTGACACAGCAAGAGAGCTAAACTTGGTCCTCTCCACACTTTCACATGTTTATTAAACAGCTACTTCGTGCCAGGCTTTCTATTGACTCAAGCAGAAATACGAAAAGAGTGTGCATGTGGGGCACTCAAAAGAGTTCACGGGGGCTAGACAGTGAGTGCTAGAAGAGAAGGGCAAAGCAAGAGGAGGGAACTCAAAAGCATTGTACTAGAATCTCAACTTAGCCAAAAAACAAGTGGTTAAGGCCAAAAGGCAGAGAGCAAGGCAAAAATCTCAGAAATGTCATCATCCTTGGAATCTTTTATGAAGGCGCCATATTGGCGTCCATGCGCCAGCTCGCCGTAAATTCATCCTGGACAGGCTTTCCTCCCACCTTCAGAGAGAAAGCTGTTTCTCCTGCTGAGTACCAGATTAAAAAAAAAAAAAAAAAAAAGCTTCCATTTTGAATTCATATTGTACAAGAAATATATATATATTTAAACATTGTTATCCCATTCAGTGTGGCAAGATGTCCATGCCCCAAAAAAGCAGGATGAAGCCCTTAAGTGAAGGCAACACAGAGGCGTGTCTCCCACCTGCCGCCTGCACCGGGGCTCTCATTTAGTGAGCCGGAGTGTAGGTTTTGCCTACCGGGTTTCTGTCCTGAAATTGTACTTTCTGTCACTCCAGACTCTTCTGTTGGGTACTGATCGTTGATTTTTAGAAAATTAAAGGCAAGCGTGTGAACATTAGTGCTTGGCCAAGGGTAATTCAAGGAGTTTAGCCTGAGCAGATGAGTGATCTAGAATGGTGGCAGTAGCTGAGCAGGTATGTGAGGGAGTCGGCAGATGCGTTTGGATCCTGCTGCAAAGGTTTGTAATCAAAGAGGGGCTGTGGAGAGGACAAGGAGAAATTTCAGAGAGAAGAATGTGGGTGGTAAAATGGCAGGGTTTGTGATGACCGAGATACAAAGAACGAAGCAGGGAAAGGTATGAGTTATAATAAGATTGATTTTTGACGGGATATGTAAAAATTGGATATCATCCTACAAACAGTTTATAACTTAGGCTACTTACCCAGAGTCACGTATAAAAAAAAACCCTTGACATTTATGACGTGGACTGTACTATAATATCTTCCCCTAATATCTCTGCTGTGAAGGACGTACAGATTAGGGTTTATGATGTATTTGTGTACCAAAGCTTTCTGTAGCTAGGAAATATTTTTTTTAAAAAGCCAGATTAATTTTGGTAACAAGGGTATCAAACTGGTTCACGAAGGCACGGTGCCGGTAGCTAACTGGCTTATAAATTCACGTTTCCCATCAGTGCTACCACTGATGAATTATGTGAATTATGGGTTCTACCAGGTACAAGAGAATCCTGTTATTAGCAAGAAGTAATTAGGGTCAAAGGCCTTAGTTGGTCATTATGTATAATACAGCACTTTTCATAAAAACAAAAATGTCAGCCCTGACTCAAATTTAAGGAGACATGCCATTTCGGGTGTTTTCTTTCACTGTGGTTTATTTCTAGCATGAATTTGAATCCTTTAGGATTAAGATCTGGTATTTGTACTTGCGGCTACAGTGTGTGGGAAATAAAAAATCAATAGAATCCTATCTCAATGTTCTGACTCGTTAAACTTAATACTACCTGCATTCTATCTGTTGAGGACTATATTCTCATTCCTCCTATTTCTGAGCCCTCCAGGAGAGAGTGTCTGTGTGTTTGTTTGTGACACTGTACATTATAGTCAAAGTGAAATTAATTATGTTTGTTCAACTTACTTCTTTCTAGCTCTTCGGTGATTTTAGTTGAAGAAACATGAATGACTATATCTTATACTAAGCAATAATGGTATATGGCAATGGTGAAATATTAAGCTTCTTGTCAGGTTTCCTTTTTATAGCATTTTTTCTGGGGGCTCAGATATTACAGAATATCCCTAAGGTTAAACTTGCCATGTATTTACCTTCTGATTATTACTATTTTTTTATTTTTTAAAAAGGTTTTATTTATTTATTTGACAGAGAGAGAGCGCACAAGTAGGCACAGAGGCAGGCAGACAGAGAGAGGGAAGCAGGCTCCCCACTGAGCAGAGAGCCTGATGCGGGGCCCAATCCCAGGACCCTGAGATCATGACCTGAGCCCAAGGCAGAGGCTCAAACCACTGAGCCACCCAGGCGCCCCCCTTCTGATTATTATAACACCACAGTAGCCTTATGGTCAAATTCTAAGAGACACAGCTTTTTAGAATAAGTAACATTTACTATCAAATCATGTTATAAATGTCTTTAAAAAAATAGACACTTCATCTATAAGATGGTTATAATAATAGATAATATTACTCCCTAAATTAATAAAAGATGGGTAAAATTTAGGAAGAACATTTTAAAAACCTAACAATTGAGGAATATTAAAGGCTGAAATAAAGTGTATCTCTCATTTTCAGGTCCCAAATTATTGTGTCTTCAAGAAGATTTGAATATATTCTATAGACTCCTGAAGTCTATTCAACACAATGAGAAAAAAAATGTTCCATTTGGCTGTAGTGAACAATTGCATTAAAGTAAACACTCTCTTTTAATGGCTGAAAAGGACATTAGCATAAGTCCCTAAAGGATGCCAAGTTAACACAGTATCTGTAGCAGGTATGCGTAGGTACAGCCAATTTTGATTTCTGCCTTTTAGCAAGAATACATCACAGGCCTGAAGTAAAACCTTCTTTGGGGTCAAGTGCATTTCTGGAATACACTGGTGGGAGAGGTAAGAAAATGGTTAGTACCTAACTGATAACTGCACATCCAAAAGAGAGATCTTGGTTTTGGCCAAACCCTTATTAAAGAAAAAAAAAATCATACATGCATGAATAAAAAAAAAGCTAGAAACATGTGAACACAACTGAAAAGATTTCCCAGAGCATCTGGCCCTTGGCACAGTGATCACAGAGGCTACTCTGGATGGCACAGGGCACAGAAAGCCAGGGCACAAGCCCCATTTCTCCTGAACTTGGGCAAGTCCTGTGTTTTCCCTGAAAATCTGGGCCCAACTCTCGCCTTTCTCCTCAGAGGATTCTATACCCTAAGTTTCCTCTGTAATGCTAGAAGCTGGCCTGGATTTCCAACATTTCAACATTCCTAATTAAAGGAGGATTGTCTTTATCGGGCTGGCAGATGGTGCTGCGGCAGAGTCTGCTCGAATGGAAATGTTTGCAAGGCCTTCCCTGTTGGAGATTTACCAGGAGAAGCAAATGTATGAGGTGTATCTTCCATGGCAAGTAATAAGATGACTGGACAGGTCCTCAAAGAAATAGAGAGAGATGCACACACCTAGAGAGAGAGATAGGAAGGGAAAGGTAGAGACTGAGAGAGGGAGATGGGGATAAACACAGGGCTAACAGGACAACTTTGAGATCTTTCCAACATGAAGCCCTGTTCTAGTGCACTGCAGGGCCAGTAAAGGGTGACAGCTAATAGCAGAGACCTGAAGTCCCACAGACTTCATCTGAATCCGTTCCGCTACTGCTGGAAGGGCAAGATCTGTAGCTTCTCTGCGATTCAATTTCTTGATGGATAAAATGCGGAAGACATAGTTTTCCCGGAGGGATATTATCAGGATCCCATGAGGTAATGAATTGAAGGAGATTATTTTGCAACTGACATTGACACAGTGTCCTGTGTCAGGGTGTAATTTTATATTATTAAATGTAAGTTAATTGAGTTTTATAACTATACAAGATATTGGAGATCTAACTTCCATCATTTTTACAGAGTGCTAGCCTCAAAACGACTCATTTTGGTAAGCTCGTATCGCTCCCTGTAGCACACGAACGCTGGACCAACTGGCTTCTGTTTGGAGTACAACCTTAATGCTGGGTCTAGTACCAGCTAAAGGTTTTGCTTTCAAGGAAATCTACTCTGAGTTTTAAATATCAACATCAAGGTTAAGTTCTCTGACAGTTTGCTTTCTTTCTGGTTTTACTATAATTCTATAGGCCAAGTGAACATTCTAGGAAAAAAAATAAATGATAAAATGTTGAAACTACAGACTGGCTCTTGGTCCAAGTGTGGGATGATGGTGTTCTTTGTCCTCATCCCTACTCCCGATATCCTTTTTGCACCTCTCTTTAGAATTCGAGTCAGTCTCTTAACAACCAAGTTGTCCCAGAATGGTCAGCTGTGGTGTTGACTAACAATTATCTTTGCTTCTCAAGAGAGCGCCATTGAACAGGCAAAGGCTCTAGGAGGCAATACAATTGTCTTCAACTGTAATATTTTAGCAGGTGTGTAGCCACTGAGCCTCCCAGGAGCTGCCCTCTCTGCCTCTTCAATTAAACTCCTGTAGTCATCTACCTGGTAATCCTGGGGCAAATGGAAATTCTATAGGGGACGAACCTGAAAAGTCTCGAGAGAGATGAAAAATGTAAGAGAAACAGGGGGACAAAAGTCCTTTTTTCCCCTCTCCTTCCAACTCTTCCACAAGTGGAAGAAAAATAACTAAATTCATTTCTCAAGAAAAGGTATTACTAGTGACAAATATTGGCAGGATGTGGAACGAGTGAAACTCTCATATACCGGTGGTAGAGGTGTACATTGGTACAATCACTTGGAAAATTGTTGGACAGTTCCTACTAAGGGTAAATTACACATACTCCTTGATGGAGCAATTCCTCTCTCAGAGTAAGGCGTACATATGCCCACCAAAACCACATATAAATGTTCCCTTTAGGTATAATAAATAAAAACTGCAAGTAATTCAAATGTCCAACAACAGTAGAATGGATAATAAAATTTTGATATTCATACAATGAAGTACTACATGCCAAAAAATTAAAGAAAGAAAGAATTGCCACAAAGAACACAGTAGATGAATTTCATGGACATAATGTCGAATGAAAGAAGTCAGATACCAAAGGGTACACACTGTATGTTCCATCTTACCTAAAGTTGAAGAAAAGGTAACGTGAATTTACGGTGTTGGAAGTCAGAACAGTGGCTACTCTTGGTAGGACAGTGACTGGAAAGGGCCCAAGGTGGAAGAGGGCTTGGAAATATTTTGTTTCTTGACATGGATATCTGGTTATACAGGTGTAACTCACTGGGAAAATGCACTGATTTTAAACTTAGGATCTGTGCCCTTTGTGTACATCTGTGTTATAGTTCAAAAATATTTATACAAGAAAACAAAACAGCCTCCTGTACAAAGACGAAAAATGTGGCCTATGGTTTGGAGAGACGTTTCGCTAGTTGAGCCAGTCCTCTGAGAAGGAACATCAGAAGCAAGATCAGTACGGCTGCTTTCCACTTTAATATTTGAACGGATCGTTGGTTCTCTTTTGGTCTCATTTTTCTCTTCTAAAAGAGGAAGGATGTCACTAGAGGTCCCTAGGATTCCTCATGGCTCTACCATGGGCATACCGACCTCAGAACGAGCACACTTAACCACCAAACCTGTTGCCTGCCTCCACTGGACCACAGGCAGATGGCTTTCCCTAACGTTTTCCCAAAGGTGAAGGCTGCTTCCTTCCTCCTCAGACAGATTCTTGGGCAGTCTGACAGAAAACTACATTAGAATAGATTTCTAGAAAAAGGTATTTTTTTTTCCTCTGGTAGACTGTGTTCTATCAACGTTGGGTCTCCTTAAGCAATAATCCCTCAAAGAGGATTCATCCTTAATCCTAATACAAGTGAGATGGGTTAAAGCAATGATTCCACTTGAGGTAACCAACCCAAAGAGACCTTAAGGAAGCTGTTCGGAGGGAGGCGGGGTATGTTCTTGGAGCTGCCAAACGCAGCACTGGGTTTTTGATTACCTATTGCATTTGACCTTCTAACAAACTGGGATTATCAACAGCCCCTTGCCAACGAAATTCTAATGAGGAGGTCTGAACTGAAATTAAATGCAGATAGTTTAAATGTGGCCTTATTATGCTAACCACGTCCTTCAGCTGGGCCAAAAACTTCCCTAAATTGGGATCTTTGCTTTGAGATGGCTTTTCCCATGCCCCACACGGGGAGGGGGAGAGGCCCATTTCATCAGCCTCCCTCCCCTGACCCCTCTCTTCTTACCTTGGGACAATCTAGAAGAGTTATTAGGATGGAAAATGTTTTGCTGAAAAACATTTTTTTTGCATATAATTTCCGAGAAATTTCCAAAATAGCAAGGGGATGCTGACTTCCCACTAGGACTCAATAGAGTGTAGCAAATCAAACAATTTTCCAAAAGGCATTTTCCTACCACTCATCTGACCACATTTCCCACCCCACAGAGAAGTACTGTGGCTGCAAGCAGAAGCAGCTCTGAAATTTTCGGACTGAAATAGGTATATTTTCAAGTGTTGGAGGGAGAAAGGAGCAGAGAAAAATCCCAGTCTGGATTTTTGAGGTGGGGTGAGGGGCGGGGGTGGGGAGGAAACGGCAAAGGACAGCAGTGTGGTCAGGAGCGAAACAAAGT
Organism: Neogale vison; assembly: GCF_020171115.1. Classification (NCBI taxonomy): domain Eukaryota; kingdom Metazoa; phylum Chordata; class Mammalia; order Carnivora; family Mustelidae; genus Neogale; species Neogale vison. Next base: position 11,653,630 of record NC_058093.1, read on the forward strand.
CACTTACTTTCTGTCACTGAGCAGAGGTGGGGGGAAGCCCTCGGGCCCCCCCCCCCCCAGCAGGAGGGAGCGGGATTTCTGGAGCAGCACAAGGGCCGGTTTCGGATTCTGCCCTCCGTGATCTGCGGGTCTTGTCTAATCAGGGAAACTTGAGTTTTCACCGTTGCCTGCTGAGCTGTGACACATGAAAATAATTACCGGGGCTGGGGATGGAAACTATTTATTAGGGCAGCTCGACCGTCCTTCCCACGACGCGGGTCGGCTCCCCGCCGGGCCGGGCCGGGCCGGGCCGCCATGGCTGGGACACCAAGCCGGCCTGTCCCCGCCTCCCCGCACCTGGGAAGCAGGTTATTAGCTCCTTCCCGATCGTGGCTGGGTTTGTGAGCGCCGAGGAGGAGGAGGAAAAAAGAAGACAGCAGGGTCCAGGCCGGCCCCGGGAGGTCGGGTCTCCCGGCCTCTGACCAGCTGTTACAATGCGACACGGTCCCATGTGGTCTCAGGAGGCTGAAGGCCGGCGCTTCCTCGACGGCTCCCTGACGGGTGTGTGCTGGGGCGCAGGCACGAGGCCCCATGGAAGGTCCGGAAGGTTCTGGGGGTGGGCCGCGTCCTGTGACCGGTGAGGCCGGGCCTCACAGCCGGCAGCTCAGCACATCCCCCGCCCCCACCTCCCCCCCCCCCCAGGGCCCCGCACGCCCCACTGGTTGTCGCTCAGCCAAGGAGGAGAGCGCGGGTCGCTCTCGGCCGGCGAGCCCGGGCTCTCCCCAGAGCCGCCTCCGCTCCGCTGTTTTTCTTGCGCGCGGCTTCCGGCCTGCGGACCCTGAGCCTGTCCTAAAGAGGCCGGCGAAGCCCTGAGCAGCCCGAAGAGGGTCTCCTCAGAGCCATAGAGGCCCAGCTGCGCCCTGGCCGGGGCCTCCCGAACACCGGCCTCCTCGGCCCCCCACCAGCCCCGGTCTAAGCGCCCTCGTTTCCTGCGGGAAACCTCGGGCTGGCTCCCTACAGGGCTCGGGGCCCAGAGGCGCCTCCTGTGTGGAAAATAGTGTTTTCTGCCGCCCCCCCCCACCACGTGACCGGGGCGCGTGGGGCTGCGGGGGCTTCCGTCTCCTCAGAGCCGCCCCCACACCGCGAGAAGGAGCCCGAGGGCCCCACACAGCCCCGGTCTGGGCAAACAGCACAAAAGAAGTGGTTCAAATGCCCACCCAAGCCCCAGAACGTGTACGGGGGGGAAAAGGGAGCCCCACTGGCTATAAAGTCACGGAAGTGACCGCGGACAAGGTTATGATGATTGAAGAGATGCACACGGAGGGCGACGGTTGCTTGTACAGGTGGCGGAGGGCGGGCCCGGGCGTCGGCGGAGACAAATGATCCATCCCGTCTGCCTGTCCGCGCGAGCAGGGCCCGTGCGCGTGTGTGAGGTAACCCAACACCCTCTCGGTCCTCCCGGGCGGCCGCGGGTCTGAGGAGACGCGGCTCGTTCTCGCGCCCTCAGCAGGTCCTCACAGGACGGCGGGCTGCGCGCGGCCTTCAGGGCTGCCCGGCGGGCGCGGCCCTCAGCTCTGCACCGAGACGCCGCCGCCTCTCGTCAGGAGAGCGGTTTCCCACACAGACCTTCTCGCGGAACTTCGAAGACGCTGAATGGTAACGAGGCCCCGTCGCTGGCCTCCTGCCTCCCTCACCCACCTCCGGGGCCAGCGCGCAGCCCCCCCTTTGGCTAGGAACACGCCGTCCCCCCCGGGAGGAACGTTCTCCGGATGGGGAAACTGAGGCACCGCTCTTTAAGGCCGTGTCAACCTTTCACCGAATAACTGGCCAATTTAACCTTAAAAAAGGGAGGGAGGTCACCTCCACCATTTGAAAAGTCCAGCTTGTTCCTTTGACCACGCGGATTAGCCAACCGTAGGCTCTTGAGGCCTGTCTCCTGGACGTCTACTAGTAAGAATTAGGATCGTGCAGGAACCTGGGAAACGCATAAATGTGTCCCACTAACCAGATGTCCCAAGTGATGGGGTAGGGGTCACTCAAGAAACACCTTTAAGGGGCGCCTGGGTGGCTCAGCGGGTTAAGCCTCTGCCTTCGGCTCAGCTCATCATCCCAGAGTCCCGGGATCGAGTCCTGCATTGGGCTCCTTGCTCGGCGGGGAGTCTGCTTCCTCCTCTCTCTCTGCCTACTTGTGCTCTCGCTCGCGCCCTCTCTCTCTCTGAGACAAATAAATAAATAAAATCTATTAAAAAAAAAGGGGGGGGCACCTGGGTGGCTCAGTGGGTTAAGCCGCTGCCTTCGGCTCAGGTCATGATCTCAGGGTCCTGGGATCGAGTCCCGCATCGGGCTCTCTGCTCAGCAGGGAGCCTGCTTCCCCTCTTCTCTCTCTCTGCCTGCCTCTCTGCCTACTTGTGATCTCTCTCTGTCAAATAAATAAATAATAAAAATCTTAAAAAAAAAAACTCAAAAAATGTAAAAAAAAATAGTTTTAAAGCCAAAGTTTCTCAGATTCAAAAAAGGAGACCAATTTCAACTGTATTTCAAGACTCTTCTACTCTGTGTCAAAGCTGAATTACATCTCTTTTGGTTTTTCCTTTAATATCTTTTTTTTTTTTCATTGCTCCGTATGCACTGAGCGGACTGTAGCAGGGGACTTGCTTGCCATATGTCAATAGATTCTTCTAATTCATTTTCATATCCATAAACATCGATTTTCTTTCTTATTCTACTGCAAAAAAAATTCATGCTTTTCACTTTTTCTTTTTGGAAAATAAATGAACCAAAATGTAATATGATATTTAAGTGAACAGTGCAACGAACATTAAATGGTCCACGTGGCGTTACATTATGTTTTCTGTTTTGTTCCATGCATCTTTCTAATACAGGCGGAAGCTGGTGTTCATGTAAATTGCTCTGGTTTTATGGAACAGGGTGCCGCATTCTTTTTGAGACTCAGGGCCCTGGTGCAGTAATAGAAAAAAAAAGGCAGCAACAAAATAATGGGCACTGGCAATCAAACTATCATTATAGGTACATTATGTGCGGGGTGCTAAATTGGTAGAAGGCCTTTATTTTTAATTTCTGCTCATGTGTTCACCATTATTAAGCGAGCTTAGACACCAGAGGAGATTTAAGAGTGACAGAGGGTAATTATACACTTTAGGGAAAGATATTTTTCATCATAGGGTTAGAACCGCACCAAGAAAAAAGCTCCTTCGGGATTTTATACAGATCCTCAAGGTACATTTTTGTTTGGACAGGTACATATTTTTTATTTTATACTCCAGTTTGCATTTCACAGAATGCTATTCCTGTTATCTTTTGATAGTCTGGCTGTATATAATTTCAGTGGTTTTCAAGGGCAGCATTTTAATAAATGATTGTTCATTTTGTACTCTGTACTTAAAAATAATTCACAATGCAGCTAATGAATTTTCAATTTTCCAATTATGGTTAGTGTCATTGGGATGAAAATGTGAGCATTTTAAACATAATTGGAGACTTTGGTTAACTGGAATGAGGGCACAAAGTCATAGAAACGACACAAATTTTGGCGGTTTTATTGGTGTATAACTGACATGCAATAAATTGCCTATATTTTAATTGTACACTTTTGTAACTTTTGGTAGCTATGTGATATACATATACACACACAAGATACATACATGTATGTATACACACAATCTAGTGAAACCATCACCACAGTTATAATAAAGATAGTGGACCTAGTCATGACTCCCACTAAATTTTCTTGTGCCCTTCCATCGTAACCTCTCCCTTACACTCCTCCCTACCTTCTGCCCTAGGTAACAATTATGGGGCATCACTGAGGTTTAGTTTGCATTTTCTACAATTTTACTTAAATGGAATCACACAGTAACATACTCTTTTTCTGGCTTCATTCACTCAGCATGGTTATTTTGAGATGCATTCATGTTGTTGCAAGTATTAATAGTTTATCCTTTTTTATTGCTCTCCCATTACATGTGATTATCACAATTTGTCATCTGTTCACCTGCTGATGGACATTTGTATCGTGCCCGGGTTTTGACTATTAGAAATAAAGCTGCTCTAGGCATTCATGTAAAAATCATCATATAATCAAAAATTTTCTGTTCTTTGGGGTAAATACTTAGGAATGTCTTAGCTAATTCATATGGTAGGTGAGTCTTTAAATTTATTAAGAAACTGACAAACTGTTTTCCAAAGTGGTTGTACCACCTTCTATTCCCACTGAAGTCTCTGAGAGTTCAAGTTGCTCCTCATCCTCAACACTGCTATGGTCAGTGTTTTATTTTTTAAAGTTTTTATTTATTTATTTTTCAGAGAGAGAGAGAGAGAGCGCGAGCGAGAGAGAGAGGGAGAACACAAGCAAGGGGAATGGCAGAGGGAAAGGGAGAAACAGGCTCCCTGCTCGGCAGGGAACCCATGCAGGGCTCAATCCCAGGAACTCTGGGATCACTACCTGAGCCAGAAGCAGATGCTCAAGCAACTAAGCCACCCAGGTGTCCCTGGTTTGGCCAGTCTTTTTAATTTTAGACATTTTATAGGTATATAGTGATCTCTCATTCTGTTTGTTTGTTTGTTTTGGAGTAACTATAGACTTCTTAATTTTTTTTTAAAATTCCAGTATGGTTAACATGTAGTGTTATATTAATTTCAAGTGCGCAATGTATGGATTCAAGAATTCCATACCTCACTCAGTGCTCATCCCAATAAGCACACTCTTAATTCCCTTCATGTATTATACCCATCTCCTCATCCACTTCCCCTCTGGTAACCATCATTTTGTTCTCCATAGTCAAGAGTCTGTTTTTTGGCTTGTCTCTTTTTTCCTTTGTTTATTTTGTTTCTTAAATTCCACATATGAGTGAAATCATTTGGTATTCGTCTTTCTTTGACTTTCACTTAGCAATACACCCTCCATAGCTTCCCATGTTGTTGCAAGTAGCAAGATTTCATTTTTTTTTTTTTATGGCTAGGTTATACGCCATTGTGTGTATGTATACCACTTCTTATTTATTCATTCGTCTATCGAAGGATACTGTGGTTGTTTCCATATCTTGGCTATTGTAAATAATGCCTCAGCAAACATAAGGTGCATATATCTTTTTGAAGTAGTGTTTTGGTATTCTTTGGGTAAATACACAGTAGTGGAATTATTGGATCATATGGTAATTCTATTTTTAATTTTTTGAGGAAACTCCAAACTGTTTTCTAGAGTGGCTGCAATAGTTTGCTTTCCCACCAACAGTGCATGTGGGTTCCTTTTCCTCCACATCCTCACCAGTATTTGTTGTATCCTGTGTTTTTTATTTTATCATTCTGATAGGTGTGAGGTGATAGTCCGTTGTGATTCTGATTTACATTTTCCTGATAATGATTGACGTTGAACATCTTTTCATGTGTCTGTTTGCCATCTGTAGGTCTTCTTCGGAGAAATGTCTGTTCATATCTTCTGCCCATTTTTTAATTGGGTTTTTTTTTTTGGTGTTTTGTAAAAGTTCTTTCTCTTTCTTTTGTTCATTCTTCTTTCTTTTCCTTCCTTCCTTTCTTCCTTCCTTCCTTCTTTCTTTTTTTGAGAAAGAGACTATGAGCAGAGGCCGTAAGGGGGAGACAGAGAATCTTAAGCAGACTTGTTGCTGAGTGTGGAGCCTATTGTAGGGTTTGGTCCCACAACACTGAGATCAAGACCTGAGCCAAAAGCAAGAGTCAGATGTTCAATCAACTGAGCCACTGAGGTGCCTCAAATTATATAAGTTCTTTATATATTTTTGGATACTAACTCTTTATCAGACATGTCATTTGTACATGTCTTCTTCCATTCCGTAGGTTGTCTTTTCATTTTGTTGATTGTTTCCTTTGCAGCACAGAAGTTGTTTATTTGGATGTAGTCCCAATAGTTTATTTTTGCTTTTGTTTCCCTTGCCTCAGGAGACATATCTAAAATATGTTGCTAAGGCTGGTGTCAGAGAAATTACTGCCTATGCTCATTTTTAGGATTTTTATGGTTTCAGTTCTCACATATAGGTCTTTAATCCATTTTGAGTTTATTTTTGTGTATGATGTAAAAGAGTGGCCCAGTTTCATTCTTCTGCACATAGCTGTTCAGTTTTCCCAACACCATTTGTTGAAGAGACTGTCTTTTTCCCATTGGATATTCTTACCTCCTTTGTTGAAGGTTAATTGACCATATAACTGTGGGTTTATTTCTGAGCTTTCTATTCTGTTCAATTGATATATGTGCCGATTTTTGTGCCAGTACCATACTATTTTGATTACTACAGCTTTGTAGTATATCTTGAAATCTGGAATTGTGATACCTTTAGTTTTGTTCTTGTCTTTCAAGATTGTTTTGGCTATTTGGGATCTTTTGTGGTTCCATACAAATTTTAGAATTGTTTTTGCTAGATCTGTGAAAAATGCTGTTGGTTTTTGATAGGGATTGCATTGAAAGTATCGATTGCTATGAGTAGTATATTTTTTTTTTAATTTTTTTTTTTTTTAAAGATTTTATTTTATTTATTTGAGAGAGAGAGACAGTGAGAGAGAGAATGAGCGAGGAGAAGGTCAGAGAGCGAAGCAGACTCCCCATGGAGCCGGGAGCCCGATGTGGGACCCGATCCCGGGACTCCAGGATCACGCCCTGAGCCGGAGGCAGTCGTTTAACCAACTGCGCCACCCAGGCGTCCCGAGTAGTATATTTGAACAATATTTTTCTTCCAGTTCATGAGCATGGAATATCTTTCCATTTCCTTGTGTCATCTTTAATTTCTTTCATCAGAGTTTTATAGTTTTCAGAATAAAGATCCTTCTCTTCTTTGGTTAGATTTATTCCTAGGTATCTAATTGTTTTTGGTGAAATTGTAAATGGATTGTTTTCTTAATTTCTCTTTCTGTTACTTTATTATTAATGTATAAAAATGCAATGGATTTCTGTATATTGATTTTGTTTCTTGCAACCTTAGTGAATTCATTTATCAATTCTAGTAGTTTTTTGGTGAGGCCTTTGGGTTTTATATATATAGTATCATATCATCTGCAAATAGTGCAACTGTTACTTTTTCCTTGCTGAATTGGATGCTTTTTTATTTCTTTTCTGTTGTCTGATTGCTGTGGTTAGGACTTCCAGTACTATGTTGAATAAAAGTGGTGACAGCAGACATCCTTGTTCTGTTCCTGATCTTAGGAGGGTGAAGCTTTCAGCTTTACACCACTGAGTCTGATGTTTGCTATGAAATTTTATGAATCAAAATGCCTTTATTATGTTGCAGTATTTTCTTCTAAACATATGTTCTTGAGAGTTTTTATCTTGAATGGATGTTGTACTTAGTCAAATGCTTTTTCTGTATCTTGGAAGATCATATGGTTTTTATCCTTTCTCTTGTTGATGTGATATACCATGATGTGATATCATGCTGATTGATTTGTGAATATTGACCACCCTTGCATCCCAGGAATACATCCCACTTGATTGTGATGGGTGATTTTTTTTAATGTATTGTTGGATTCAGTTTGTTAATATTTTGTTGAGCATTTTTCTCATTTTGGTTTTAGTTTGCATTTTTCTAATGGCTAATGATGAGCATCTTTTCATGTGATTATTTGCCATCCATCTATTTTCTTTGGTGAGGTGGCTATTTAATACTTTTGCCCATTTTTTAAAAAATAGGGTTTTTTTTCTTCTTATTGAGTTTTGAGAGAGTACCTCATATTTTACCTAAGAAATTATTGACTAATTCAAGATCACAGAGATTTATTTTATAATTTTTCTCTTTAATTTTATGTTTTACATTTAAGTCTGAGGTCCATTTTGGGTTACCTTTTGGTATACAAGTATGGATGGGGATTCATTATTTTGCATATGAATTTCCAATTGTTTCAGCACAATTTGTTGGAAAAACTGTATTTTCTCCACTGACTTGCCTTTGTCCTGTGGTAAAATATCAATTGTTCATGTATGTGTCTATTTCTGGACTCTCTATTCTGTTCTATTGATTATATGTTGTCCCATCAATTTTGAGTCTTCTGAGCTTTGAACATGGTTTCTCTCTTCATTTACTTAGAGTCTCTTTAATTTCTTTCAGCAATGTTGTGTATTTTCAGTACACAGGTCTTTCAAATCTGTGGCCAAATTTATTTCTAAGTATTTCATATTTTTTGATGTTATTGTAAATAGCATTGCTTTTTAATTTCAATTTCTGATTGTTTGTTGCTAATATACAGAAATACAATAGATTTTTGTATATTAATATTGTAAACAGCTACCTTCGTAAATTCACTTATCCTAGCTGTTTGTAGATTCCACTAGATTTTATTCATATGTGAGTATGTAGTCTGTCAGATACAGACAGTTTTATTTATTCCTTTCCAGCATGGGTGTGTAATATTTCTATTTCTTGTCTGATTGCACTGGCTGGAATCTCCAGTAGAATGTTGAATAGAAGTGGTGACAGTGAGCATCCTTGCCTTGTTCCTGATTCTAAGGAGGCTTTCAGTCTTTCACCATTAAGTATGATGCTAGTTATAGGTTTTTCTTTTTCTTTTTTTTAAAGATTTTATTTATTTATTTGTCAGAGACAGAGGGAGAGAGAGCGAGTGAGCACAGGCAGACAGAGGCAGAGGGAGAAGCAGGCTCCCTGCCGAGCAAGGAGCCCGATGTGGGACTCGATCCCAGAACCCTGGGATCATGACCTGAGCCGAAGGCAGCGGCTTAACCCACTGAGCCACTCAGGCATCCCATCTAGTTATAGGTTTTTCAAAGATGATCTTTATCAGGTTGAGGAAGTTTCCTTCTATTCCTAGTTTTCTGAGAATCTTGTTCAGGAATGGATGTTGGATTTTGTCAAATCTCTTTCTGCATTTATTGAGGTGATCATAGTTATTCTTTTACAGTTTGTTTGATTTTCAAATGTCAAACCAGCTTTGCATTTTTGGGATAAACTCTACATGCTCATGAGGTATTATCCATTTTTTATATTGTTGGATTTGAGTTGATAAAATTTTGCTCAACATACAGCGTTACAGGCAGAATGTAGTGAATTTTTAGGGCAGTGAATCTATCTCTGGAAGACTATCATAGTAGACACATGTCATTACACATTTGTCCAAACCCACAGAATGTACAACACAGAATGTACAACATTCTAATAAAAACTATGGATTCTAGGTAGTAATATTGTGTGAATGCAGGTTCATCATTTATAACAAATGTACTATTTTAGTGGGGGTTATTGATAATGAGGGAAGTTACACATGTGTGGGGGAAAGAAGTACAGAGATATCTCTGTATCTTCCACTCAGTTTTGCTGTGAACCTGAAGATGCTCCAAAAAATAAACTACTAAAAAAACGTTTGGGAGATAGTGGTGGATAGTTGTGCAACAATGTGAATGTACTTAAAACCACTGCATTATACACTTTAAAATTGGTTAAAATGCTAAGTATTTACCACAACAAAAATTATTATAAGGTCTTTCATAAATATAAAGGAATAAAACACATAAAGATAAAAATGAGCACCCATGTGCCTACTACTAGATTAGGAAATAAATCATTATTATACATAAGTCTTGGGCACTCCTCTGAATGATACTTTCTTCCTCTGAAGGTTAACCACTTTTCTGATTTTATTCCTATGCTTTCTAGTCTTGACATATCCTTAACTAATGTATCAGTTATCATATGTTTCTAAACTTTATATATATACATAATATCTGGTATATATCTCCCCCGACTCACAAGTGACCCTTCTTACTTACAGCTATGATTTTTCAGATTTATCCACATTGATACAAGTAACTACTCATTTTCCTTGCCCTTGGAATGCATTAAGTAAATATACCATATTTTATTTATCAAAAAAATACACTGTTAATTTTTTTTAAGTAAACTCTATGCCCAATGTGGGGCTTGAACTCACAGTCCCAAGATGAAGGGTCACATGCTCCACAGACTTAGCCAGCCAGGCACCCCAATACAATGTTACTTTAAATAATGTAATATTATTTTGTTAAAATACAGTGAATACCTTAAAAAATTTTGAATGCTGGTTAATTCTTGATTGGTTCAGAACACAAAGTCTATAGGATCCACAGAAAAAGAAAAGAAAAAAAGAAAAAAATTTCTTTTAAAATAATGGCTGATGTTGAACTCCTATAACACTTATTATCTGCTCTACACACATTAAGTAATTCTACACTGTATGTATTGTTTTTAATTATAGACCTTATTTAGTATTGCTTCTCCAATTAAATTCGATGTCTTTTAGCTAGAATCACATTTACCCTTCCTTCTGTGCTCTTCTGGGCACCCAGGACAGTAGATGGCTACCAAGGCCTAGACTTTTTTTTTTTTTTTTTTTTGGTAAAGATTTTGTTTATTTATTTGACAGACAAAGAGAGAGAAAAAGAAAGAAAGATCACAAGTAGGCAGAGGGTGGGGGGAGGGGGAAGTGGGCTCCCTACTGAGCAGAGAGCCTGATATGGGGCTCGATCCCAGGAGCCTGGAATCATGACCTGAGCCGAAGGCAGAGGCTTAACCCACTGAGCCACCCAGGTGCCCTGTAAGGCCCAGACTTTCATTAGCAGGTGCTTAATTAAGACACTAACTGACTGAGATGGACTGATTGAGTTAATTAATTCCTGTTCCTCAGTGTCCTCAGCACTGATGATTTCAGGATTGGATTTTTGAGAGTTATGGAAAAAGAATGAAAAATTACACATTTCTATCTGTCCCAGCTCCAAGTCTTGACTTGTCTCCGAGCATGAAAACAGCCAGGGGAGAAAGAATGGGAGGGGCTGAAAGTCAGAGATCAGGGCAAGTACAATGGCTTCTAGGAAGGGCTGCCACCGAGTGCTCTCATATCTTGGGTTCAGGTCACCCCTGCATACAGATCATTTGTGTGTGGAGAACCCAGGTCTCACCTATGAACATGAGAATGGCATTTGCGAGATGAGATCACTACTGCAGTTTAAGTCTATTGAATTTATACTCGTGCTTGAGAAGTAACAACCAAGAATTGATGGCATTTAAAACTGTTCTTTTCTTGGGTAGTGAATAGGAGTTTGGAGGTTCAGAAGAGCTAGATTATCTTATGTACAGTGCAATCCTACTTGTATAGGCTTATACTACTACTTCTTACATTCTTATCCGTAGATGGATATAATTTTTATATTCAGCCACTCATGAAAATGGAAGATAAGAAAAAGACTGGAAGTATGTAATACTAAACTTAGAGAATTAATTACAGGTATTTTTTCTCTGATCTTGATTTTCTATAGTAAATATTTATATTTGCTTTCAGAAACAAAAAGCATTTTTAAAGATCCAATTAAATAATACCAATGATTATAATGCTAGCCATGTCAATAGCCATGGACTATGGCTTGGACTAGCTTACCTGCTAAAGCCAATCAATTCCCATCTTATGTTGTTCATAAGTTCTGCTTCCCAGAAGTCTCCAGTGAATGATAAAATTTTGTCACATCTGTAGATAAAGTAAAATGGTAGTCTGGAATATAGTATTAGAATTTACTAAATTCTCTTTACTGAGCAAAGTAAGGGTCCATGAAAAAAACAGTAAATGAACCTGAGTTCCTTGCCTAGAATATAAAAATTCAAAAGCAAAAAAGGAAAACAACCAGCCAACATAATGGGGATCTGGAAAAGCAGTGGGGCGAAGGTGATCACTGGGGTCAGAAGTTTATCAGCCGAGCTCAGAAGGGACAGCATCAGTGACAGGGGTTGATATCACAGGTCAGTTGTTATTATCTCTAACTAGCCAGTTAAAAACAGGTATCTTTGTCCTGATTCAGAAAAATAACACAATAATGCTTATCCTTTCTAAGGATGGCAGAAATTCTGGTGTTACCCATAGACGCTGGTATCCAATGGCACTGAAAAATGAGTGACAATGATTCACACAGGTTTGTTAATAGTCACCGTATTTCTCTTATACTGGTAAACATTTTTTAAAGAACATGAACACCAGAAAGTATACCCTCAACTATGGTAGATTAGGCATAATTTATTCTTTTACAATTCAAAAGACTTTTCAGGTCTTAACAATGACTAAAAGTCATTGGAGTGTATGAAAATTCTAAGAAAGTGTTAGTTATAGGATGTTAGATTGAAATCATGTTGAAATCTGCTTTGTAATAAAGTATTTTTTTGCATTTACACAACTCCATTTCTTTAAAATATATAATTATGAAACATAAAAATTAATATATGTATAAACATAAAAGTATATGTTTAAATATAAAAATATATGTATAAACAGCTAAAATAATAATAAACAAAAACACCTGTGCACTCACTCCCAAGGCTTTGAAGCCCCTGTGTAGCTTTCTGAAAATATTTCTCCCCATGATAATGCAATCCTGAATTTTGTGTATAGGATTTCCTCAAGTTTTATCATATAGGTATGTCTCTAAATATTATGCTTGATTTACATGTTTTCGAACTTTATATACACTGAATCATTATGAACTTGATTTTTTCTTTAATTTTTATTATTTACTTTATTATTTTTGTTTTTGAGGGGGGAGAGAGAGATGGGTGGGAAGAAGGACAGAGGCAAAGGGAGAGAGAGAATCTTAAGCAGGCTCCGCACTGAGAGTGGGCTCGATCTCACAATCCTGAGATCACCTAAGCCGAAATCGAGAATCAGGCGCTTAACCGAATGAGCCACTCAGGTGCCCCGATATTTGTTTTTTTCTTAACTCTGCATTAACTTTGTGACATTCACCTGTGCTGATAGTTAACTGTAGTTCATTCATTTTTCACTGCTGTAGAGTACTTCATCATTGAATATACTACCCTAGGCATTCTAGAAATAAAAACCTATTTGCTTTTTTTAATTGGCTAATACTTAGACATTGTGCCCAAGTTAGCCGAAAACAAAAACAAAAACAAAAACAAAAAACAATCATTTTCTTCTTGAGAAAGAGTGCAGGGTATGTGGCTAAGAGCCACTCCCAAGGTTCACACCTTGGTTTTAGCAGTGTGACTTTGGATTGGTTACTTAACCTCTCTGATCATAAGTTGCCTCATTTGTATCATGAGGATAACAACAGTACCTATCTCATAGAGTTGTTAAAAGGGTAATATGAGCTAATACACATAAAGTGTTTGGAATAGTGTCTGGCTCATATTTACGTGTTCAGTAAACATGATTCTGCATAAGAGACAGAGATTTGGAGTGAAGTCTAGCTGTTTCTATAGACTTAAGTGTATAGAAGAAGGTATTTTGAGAATTGTCAATTAATGAGCTAATGAGAAAAACATCGTTCCCAACACTTTGGAAGAATAGATGACAAATCTCGTCTCTTCCTTGTACAGTCTCCAATATGAAAGATAATGCTAAGTGGACCAAAAAGAAAAAGGAAAAAGGATAAGCTTTAAGAGAAGAATATATTATTAGGGTCCAGTCCTTAAATAAAAGAGGTGAATATCTCTTATTTACATTGGAATCACAGACTTCATGTAGCAAGTCCATTAGGATATAAATTTATGATGTTCTTTAAGGAAAATTTATCATCATAAAGACTTCTAAGTGAATTGAAAGCTCGATGAGTAATTGGAGATTAAATCATCATCTTACGGAATGAAGCCAGTATAGTGCTAAAAACCACAGCTATCTCCACCCTTAAACCCTGGAGAAAAAGCAAACAGAGGGAAGGGGAGGAAATCACTTTTGACTACAGGATACATTCATTGTGACCTTTGTGAAGGGAAAATGAACGTTCCTTATGGGTTCCACAAACGCGAAAAAAAGTGTCAGACTTTTAAAGGAGGCTCCTTTATTTCTTATTGGTTACAAGTTTGTGTTGAATGCAGAACTAAGCCTCACTAGGCAACACTGACCTTTCCTTTTCCTAGTCTGTTGCCCTTGCTTTTACATGGAAGATAATAGAATTAGAGGAACGGAAAGGATCTCACGTGCTGGGCATGAATTAACATACTGCAGTTGAGAGAGACCGTGAGTGACGCGATTCCAGAGACGGCATGTGTCCTGGCCTTTATGGTCACTCCAGACTTAGCAGAGTGGTGGAAGCACTGGTCTGTGGGTGATGCTCTGTGAATGACCGTGGAATAAATAAATGCACAGATTATGACCGTGGAATAAATAAATGCACAGATTCCTGTGTTACCTTGAAACGGCACTGGTCTCAATTATTTCATTGGTCTAGCAAAGCACATTTCAGGGCTTGTCACTTAATAATTCTTACTGCCAGGAAATTCATCTTTATACTATGCTCACAACCCAATGCTATATTCAAAATCAACGGTCCTCACCCTTTTCAAAGACAAAGCCCCCTTGCAATGGCAAACGTCACACCAGGAAAAAAAAAAAAAAACAACTATCACCGTGATTTTTGCATTTATTATTTGATAAGACATACTTGAAGATCCCTCTGAATAATTCAGTGACAACCTCCCTCCTTGTCCTTCCCACCAGATCTGGAGTCCACAAACTAGAAATCGATTGTTCTAGATTCTGTTCGCACCACTCGTGTTCCGAATAGAAAGAGAAAATGATTATTCTGGATCTTCCCTATGAAAATCTTCAACGTGATCACTAATCACAACATGTCACTCCGAAGTATTTTTAAACCTCTGCAAAAACAAATCCCTTTAATCTTGCCTCTCAGACTTTATTTTTCCAGGACTTTCATTTTTCATAGTCTTTTCTGAACCGTCTCCAAAGTTTCCACATTTTCAAGTTGCAGAACCCACAAGTGGTCACAGCACTCTGGTAGCGCCCTTTCAAGAAGCGTAACAGGGGGACAGGCTTCTTAAAGAGACGCGCTTTTAAATATGGGAAACAGCAAATAAAAATACAAATCAAGAAATATCACTGAACAACACTGGCCTACGATTTTTAGGGAAAACGATATCGTCATAATCCCTAAAGTTCTTGTGTTTCTTGGACCTTATCGCTCCCATACCCGTGTTATTCTGCTGTGTAATGGGATACACAGTTCATGTCTCTAACCCGTAAAAAGGCAGGAATGAGTCCCATATGTACCTTTGCCTAGTCTTTATGATGTAGACTCTGATTAGCCTCTGGCCCACACAAGTTGAGTTAACGTGTCTTTGCAAACAATTCTGTTCTATCTCATTGCTCGGACTCCTGTTGGCAGGCTGGCGAAGCCAACAGCTGTTCTCTCTACCGCCTCAATCCAACTCCAGTATCTTGGAGTATGTTCCTGGGAGCCAAACTGTCACTTCCTTGCTCAGCCTTTTAAAGCATTAATAAAGCACAAATCACATCATTTTCATCAATGTAGGTGGGAATTAGGAGCACACCAGAGATTTTCCCCAAATCTGGTTTGGCTGTAAATTGATGTGGTAATTTCTCTAAAACCTTAGAGCTACTGCACTGTGGACAAAGTGGGGAAGCTGTGTTCTTGGGTTTTATTCACATGAAACCTGGGAGTCCCAGCTGCCCCAGAGGACAGACATCTTAAAATCATGAGCTGGGGGCTTTCTCAAGCCAAGAAATCTTTTCTTTCTACCAATGCCTTCTCCGACTCAGTAGGAGTTTAATGGAAAGAGCAACACACTTGAATCACAAGATGCTTTCATTCCTGGCTTTCCCCCTTATCATCTGTGTCGTTTTGGGCAAGTCACTACTTCTCTGAGCTTGTTTTCTCTTCTCTAATATAGGAATAATGGTGTCTGCCATAAGTGTTATTTTGAGGATCAGATGGGACAATGTTCAAGGAAGCTACACTATAAAGCCGAGTAAAAACGGCGGGTATTGTCATCACCATCAGCAGCGTCTCACAGCCCCGTGACGGATGTGCGGCTTTATCGTCCAATGATGCCGTCAAGGGGCCGGCAAAGCAAGCCCAGTGGGCCACATCCAACCCATGGCCTGTTTTTGAACAGTCTATAAGCTAAGAATGGTTTTCACATTTCTAAAGAGCCTGCGAAAACAAAACAAAACAGAAGCAACAGGAGCAGCAACACCCGTGGCAGGGGCCCCGGGCCTTCCACAGACGTGAAACAACTCACTACCTGGCCCTTCACAGAAAGTTCGCTGACCCCCATTCTACACTGAAGGACCACGGATACGCATAGCCCATCAGTTCGCTATTGATCGGTGGGCACAAAGATTCCCCAATCACGTATGAAACATGGAAAACATTCTCAAATCACATGGCTTTGGAGGCCAGCAAATTTATGTACTCAAATTGAGCTGTGGGCACAAATTATGTTAGAAAAGACCAAAGGATTTCACATTTTATATTTTTGTTTCCCCCTGGATAATATGTTGCAAATAGAATGATCTCATCTCTCTTTTCCCCCTATCACCGCGATCTTCCAAACCTCTCAATTCAAACTGATACTGGTGGCAAAGAGCCTCTGACATAATTAAATTGAACCATATGGATTCTGGATCAAGATTAAGAAAAAAATTAAAGCGTTTATTGTGTTGAAATTTCTTATGCCAATTTTCTGCTAAAAAGGAAGATTCAAAAGGTCAGGGATTTTGCAGCACAGACTTAGTGGTATATTAGTTACAGTAACTCAGCCTGAAAATTCCGGCAGAAATAAATACAATGGAATGCCATGAATTACAAGAGACCACAACTTTAATCAGATCATGGGAAAAGAAAAACATGCATTTGCCTATTGACAGTTGATAAACTGAATCCTGAAGCTTGTTTAGCGCACCAAGGGCTCACCACCAGGGCTGCTGTGTTGAAGCAAACATGGTGAGCTGCCATTTCCTTTCTCTGCTGCTTGTGATATAAAGGCAATACTGAGCAGAATCCTGTCTGCCTCTTCCTGTGGTCATTCATTACATTCATTTGTCGGGTGTTCCCGGAGTACGACAACACCCCAAAGCATGGGAACCAACAAGGCTAGATGGTAAGTAACAGCATGACAGAGACCTTATGAATTATTTTACTCTAATTTCAGATGCAACACTAGAAAACATAACACAAACTTGTGCCTTCTGATGTCACAGGTCTTATTGATGCCAATTTACGGTAGAAAACTCACAATTAAGGGGTGATATACCAGGCATAGAAGTACTTGTTAAATAAGTTTTACCTCCAGAATCTTACAGAATTCTCAAGCTTTTGTCAAAAAACAATATTTGGATTTTAATACATTTTGACTCTTAAGAGTAATGCCTAAATTTATGAATCCTTCAGCTTCCTCAGAGTTATTAACAATGCCACAGAACTTTTTTTTCTGGTTCCTTAAAAAATTGGCTCCAAAATTCATAGAGAAGACAAATAGATGGTAATGTCAAGAAAGTTTCTGAAAAAGAAAAATGATGATCTAAAAATTCTCCTCCACCCAGTAAAATACACTATCAAGCAGTGGTAATTTATATGGTGAGGAACCAATATTGAATAGGAGATATGTAGGAATTTATTCTATGAGAAAAAGTATTATTTTAGATCAGCAAATTGCAGACAAATGGTAGAATATGGTGAAAAAATTGTTTGCTCATATCTAAAATACATATAAACCATATATATCTCTCAAGTCATATAGAAAAATAAATTACAGAAAGTTATTATAAGTATTTTAAGTGTTAAAAGATAAGAATATGTAAGATTCATTTTTTAAAATAATACATGAATGGTGTGACTGGTGTAGAAGAGCCATAAAGGGAATGATGGGAAAGATTTGATAACATACAATTTCTAAATTGTTTTATGATGAAGGTGACATCAACAAAGCTAAAGTAAAACAACAAACAAGAAAATAACTGAAACACATTTGACAAAGAAATATTTTCCTAAATACATAAAGATTTCTTACAGACCCACTATTTAAAAAAAAAAAGATGAACATGACAAAAAAATGGATGAAAACATGAATAGGCAAGTCACAAAAGAAGTACAAATAACCGCATAAACATATGAAAAAATGTTCACACTCATTGATGATTATATAAATTGGCAACACCAGGATAAAAAAATTGCCTTTCTGGAAGGCAATCTGGCAGTATGTATTAAATTTGATCCAGAAATTTTACTCCTGGAAATTCAACCTACAGAAATTATTAGACAAATGCCCAATGAAACATATTAGCACATGGTAATAATAAAAACTGGGACAAGAGTAATCATTCAGAGAGCTGGTTACCTAAACTACATAGTACAATCATTTAAGAGAACAATGGGCACCATAGTTATAGGAAGAAGGAAAACCTAGAATTATGTTCACTTTATCTCAACACTCATTATTCCTATGTAGTGTAATTTCTTTTACTTTCTCCCGATTACTTGATTAAAACAATAATGTATGTAAATCATTTAACAATAAAGTAAAATCTATATGTACTCTCATGAAAAAATATCCATGACTTTTTAAATGAAAAAGGCAGCAAACAGTATGTGTATTGTGATCCAATTCAAGTAAAATTATGGAAGGATATACAGTGAAAAGAAGAGACCAGAAGGAGATATGTACTAAGAGGTTTGCTGGCTATCTTTGCAAAGGGAGATTATAGTTTTTGGGTTTTTTCTATTTGTTTTTCTATTTTATTTTTTTTTAATTTTCTTTCTTTCTTTCTCTCGTTCTTTCTTTCTCTCTCTTTCCCTCTCTTTTTTCCTTGACATCTGCATTGTTCTCATAATAAAAAGCCAGAAACAAGATTTTTAATGAAAAAATATTGAATATTTTAACAGAAAAAGAAGGTACCTATCAAGATGCTTGACATATAGTAGGTCTTCAGTAATCATTTTTATTTGTTTAGAAGAGAGACCCTTCAAAGCAAATATTAAGTCATCAGAAGAGCTCAGGCTTCCCTTCTATCTCACTGCTTTCTCTCTGGCTGTCACTTGTGAAATGGAGATGGTCTTATTAGATAACCTACTGAATTGCTGCAAAGAAAGTGAACATAAGTTTCTGTATAAGTATAATGTTTTATCTACTTTCCTCTTTAAACGAATAACAATTGTAAAATTAATAAACGACAAGATTTCTGATTATAGACCACTGCTGTCCCGGCCTTCCTGTAACTCAGGCCAAATTTCCATTAGTCTAAATGGGAAACATCTTCAGAAAGACTGAAATGTTGGCATAAGAATCATTTTTTAACATGTTCCTTCCTGGGTAAATTACTTCGTGAAAGAATTAATAATTGGCTCCATGTCTGGAATCCTGAAAAAAAGAGCTGTATATAGCCTGCAGTGAAATCTACAACGCTAATGCTTATTTAGGCAGTTAATAAAACATACATGCTGATTATCCAATAGCCTATTAGCGCTCCTTTAAAGCCACTACTGCTGCTTTTGAATCTGCAGAAGACTGCGCCAGAAATACATGCCGCTCCCTTACAGAATGGACTGTTTTAAATTGTTACCAAGTGTGATTTAAATTTCTACCCAGGTTATTTCGAAAAAGGACATCTGGCGAGAAGAGTAATAGGTCCCCTATTCCACTGTATAAAGAAGAGATAGGTACTGGCACCTCTCTAACACTGCAGACGGGCAGCCAGACATCCCGTGAAATGGTATTACAAAGCTTGTAGGATGGAAAATGAGTCCAGGTGATGATTCTACATGGCCACAGAAATTGTAACTGACCTGACCTCATTTAAAACCACGAGGTTGATTTGGGTTCGGTAGCAGAGTATTGTTGTCCTCATCGCATTGGCAATAACTGAACACCTCTCTGTTTAAGGAATCTTCTTTTCTGAAGCCTTCTGTTCTCTCAAATCAGAAAGACCCGTCGTGAGCTCAGGCAGCTCCTCCTTTCGCGTGTGCGAAATTTCTTCACAGTGCTTGGGAGTGGGGGCATTGAGGAAGTGGTGTTTTCTGTTTTTGTCACTAAAATAAGGGTATGCAGAAGCCACGCTGAACCCCTGTGGGATCTACTGGTGCTACTCAAGGCAGAAAAGGATGGGGCGAGAAGACATAGGCTCAGTCTTCATCTCCTTAGTGGATGGAAGGTAGGTATGTGGGAAATGAAATGTATGTGGGAAAGAAAAATGGTGTATCCAAGGGGAAATGAACATGTACACGGGGGAGATTCCAAAACTACCTCCTGGGGTGGAGATGAAAAACAAGTGAACTAGGGATGTAAGAACAATCTTTCCCAAATTGAGAAAACAAAGAAGAAAAAGAAGGAAGAGGAAAGAAGGAGGATCGGGGAGGGGAGAAGGAGGAGTCAGAGGATGGGAAGGGGAGGAAGAGGTGGACGAAAAGGAGATCCTTTTCCTTTTTCCCAGTGGAAAGATATAACAAAGAATTTTCTTTTAAATGGAATGCGCTTTAAGTTCTGTAAGCCAGAAACCCCACCATCAGTCAAGAACATTTATCGAACATCTATTTTACACCCTCTTTTAAGCTATTTGAAGTCATTAGCCTCAGGTAAGATCAAATACTCAAACTCTGCCGGCTGTTCCAGATGTGCCAGAATTCAGATGTCATCAGAGTTTGATATCGCATCACCAATGACAAGGAGATAATAAATGTCTGTATAAACTCAGAAAGCATGTTTTGAAACTGTTTACCCAGGACTTTTTTAGGTAGTTGAGGAATCATGCATATGTGCTATATATTAGAGTTTCTTCAGAGTCATCCCTCTGGATCTGGAATGTCAGAGATTGGGAGGCTATAATCTCACTTTTCAAATTAATGCCTTTTAAAATTGATTGGGTAGCTTAGCCAACTCCTTCATTCACATACGGAGCCCTTGCTAGGTGCAGCCTGGGTGTAGAGTGCTAGGCAGATACAAAAAAGAGCAAGACAGAACCCTTACCCTAAGGTGCTCCCATTTCCCTGGAGAAAACAAACTCATAAATAGGTCCATTCAGGCTCTGCGGTAACTGCCATCATAGCAAAGAATGTCTTTTCCTCCATTCATTCTTTAAGATGTAGTTTTAAAGCAGCCATCTCTTACAACCCTTCAAAACCTTCCCTGTGGCAGGTGGAACCAGCCATCTCATACCCTTTCACTCTCCATAGTACTTTAACTTGTTTCTAGCAGAACACGCGTTCTAGTAGCATGGATTATGGGTAATTATATATACATGAATCTTGGATAGACTGTAAGGAGTCCAAGATCAGACAGGCTCCAGGTACCATTCATTCTGTATCCCGGATGCCCAGGATAGTGTCTGGCTTGCTTAGACAGTCAATAGATGTTTCTGAAATTGAACTGGATTCCAATGAGTCATTTAATTCCTACTGTATTAGGTCATTTCTTTGATTTGCAGCCATACAGAGCTACAATGGACCAACAAGCCTCAAGAAATTAATCCGTGAGGGGGATAAAAAAATCTGTGGCCAACAGTTTGTCCACAAGTTGAAATTGATGTCAGAGCTCTAATATTGTTTTCTTTTTGGCAATACTGAGCACACCGTCATGGTAGTGATGGTGCCAGTGGTTACTGGGAATCAAAGGAGCTGGTATTTCCCAGTTACGTCAATACCAGATGTAAAGATTTTTCTCATGGCTCTTTAGGTTTCTATTTTAGGATTAATTTTTCTATCTTCTTAAAATCATTATTTTAGAAAACAATTACTATACCCAAGTGAAATTATTAAGAAAAATGGTGGTAGTTGTAGATAATTCTTTCAAAAAATTAACTATTTTAATTAACAAATAAAACTGAGAATGTATTAATACTAATGACTTCTTTTATATACTTTCAGAAATAATGTCTTACATGGAACTACTGATAGGAAGTAAAAAGGAGCTAATTGACAGAAAGCCTTTTTTCCATTGTTGTTCTATTCTGACTGCTCCATACCTCTAGCCTCTCGTTGTCACCAAGCAATGTAAAATCTGGGAGCTCAACATACATTTTGTCA
Organism: Neogale vison; assembly: GCF_020171115.1. NCBI lineage: Eukaryota > Metazoa > Chordata > Mammalia > Carnivora > Mustelidae > Neogale > Neogale vison. The sequence continues at coordinate 11,675,405 of NC_058093.1, forward strand.
CTTTTATTTTACCAGATGGGGCTTTAAAAAATAAGGATCAGAAATTACTATTTATTATCACATTATTTCATAAAAGAAACAACTTACCAAATATCAAAAGTCCTAACAGACATTAAAATTGAATAAAGTTAGCTTTCAAAAAAGCCCCACTTCATGTCCTTATTACTCTTTCTGCTGTCAACGGGTAAAAATTTGGACATGGGCTTGCAGTGTCCACTACTCAATCTTCGAAGTCCCTGTGTCTTATCCTTCTCTTCTCTTTCATGCCCTCCCTATTCCATCACCCAACACAGCCAACCGAGCCCCTCCTGGGCACCAGGTGCCACTGCCACGACATTGATCTTGTGTGTCCTGGAGGCACTACTGCGACCACCTGCTTCTAGAAGAATAAGGCTTATTAAGCACTAGTTTTATCACATGGAATCAAACTGGATGAATGTCACAATAAAAGCTGGTGATTCTAACAAAGATTTCAGGAAGAAAGAATTGAACCCATAGCATTATCAGTTTGTTTAATGTAAAAAAAAAAAAAAAAAAAGACGAGTTTTTTCTTATTTTTTGGAGCCCAAGTTATAGAAATGCAACCGTGCATCCGTAAAAGCATGTGGCCTTCTAGAGAAACTAAGATAATAAAACATATCTTACTAAAGAGATTTAATTTTTAAAATCAACTAATGTTAGGCAATATCTATACACTGCACATTGAAAAAAAATCCAAGCAGTATGAGAGAGCATATGGTGAAAAGTCTCTCTCCCTTTTCTGAACCCCAGTTTCTCAAATTCCCTCCCCAGAGATAACTACAGCAACTATGGTTACCGAATTTCTATATATCTTTCCATAGATAGTCTATGATTATGCAAACACATATATCCATTTTTCCCCCACAAAAATGATAGTACACCCTATATGCTACGCTCTATCTTGTTTTTTTTTAAGTTAATAATTTCATCTTAAGGCTGGCCCACACTAGCATCTATAGATCCGCCTCATTCTTCTTAACTTTTGTGTAGTATTTCATTGTGTGGTTACATATAATTTATTTCACCAATTGCCTTTTAAGTTTCCTTATAGTATTTTGCTATTGCAAATAGTAATACAACCAGCATCCCGGTACTCATGTATGTGCAGATGTCCTTCTGGAAAGAGAGTTGCTGAGCTCAAGCGTGTGTACATTTCTGGTTCTCTCCTTGCCTTTCAATAAAAATTTGGAGATGTTAAATCTCCTGCTCACCACCCTGCCATCTGGCCCTTTTCCAGACATGCTAACCCCTGTTCCTTTAGGCCGGCAACCCTTACTCCTGCTGCCCCCCACAAACACCGTGGAGCTTAAAAAAAATACCAATACCAGTCTCAGAGATCTCATGTTGATCAGTGACCCCAACAATGTAGTCCCTCTCCCACTACTCCTTCCCTGGGCCATCCTTCAGGCTCTCCTGGGCAGAAAAATAACCTTCAGCCATGAAGAAAACAGGAAATTGCTCCTGAGATCTGAGAGAAGAAGTGTTGGGTCATCAGGACGAGAATCGGTTATTTATAGGATAACTATACAGTCTCTTTGCCTTCAGGAGCAGAGGAGAAACACTCCCTCCCCACCCCCCCCCCCTTGTCCTTGCTCTTGGCTCCCCCTTCCACCTCTGAACTGGTGAGCCTTAAAAAGCCCAGGGATGTTTTTCAGAGTCGATAGTCTCTCATGATTCACCTCCCCTTCCAATTTACCCCAACCCCCTTCTCTCTAACTCCCCATGTCCTCCATGGTTTGAAGTGGCGGGGGGGGGGGGGGGGGGGGGGGTGGTGGGTGGGAGGTCGGGATACCAGGTGGTGGGTATTCTAGAGGGCACGGATTGCATGGGGCACTGGGTGTGGTGCAAAAAATAATGATACTGTTATGCTGAAAATAAATAAATTTTAAAAAATTATATAACAACAACAACGAAAAAGCCCAGGGATGTTGCTGAGTCCTCTGCTGCTTTTTAAAACGTGGGCTGAAAAATCAGTATTCGTATAAGCCAGGCGCCAAGCCTGGCGTGAGGCGTGAGAGTTCATCATGGTCTGAACTTAGTACACAGATGTCAGCAACCCTTGGTTTTTCTCCTTTTCTCATAGATTTTTTTTTTTTTCCCTTTCACTCTCCTGCTCTTCCCCTCTCCTTCTCCTTTCCTTACTGGTGCTTCTGCTCGCCCCTTCTTGAGCCCACACAGAAACTCACTAAGAGGAGGATCCCATGATGGCCGAAGGTATCCGGTCTGAGTAATTCCTTGATTTTTGCGTCTACTAGGGAGAAATCATGGTGTCGGTCTTCCTGGGCTTCATGTTCCACAGCACCTAGGGTTACTCTGCGATAGCCGCTCCTGCTTGGAAGCTCCTCAGCTCTGGAGAAGACCCTTGACTTCAGCTGCTCGTGTTGGGCTGCCGCAGCCCGAGGCAGGGCGTCGGTCTAAGTCGGCTTTACAACAATGAAGCTCGCTGGGGTAGGAAATTAGTTCCAGCCTGTTTTATGGGCAGCTACAATTTTGGTTCAAAGGAAGGCGCACGTAATCCCCACAATTCCGAAAGGGAACTATCACAGGCAGATTGCGACCCATTTCCGTCTCACGGCTGTGACAGAAGCCACGGGCACCTCCCCTCTGCGCGCTTGTGCCGGTGCCGCAAGTTCACGGTGTAACAGTGACGCGTGCGCCGGGAACTCACGGGCCTGGAAGCCCTTCTCTTCTGGGGCTGGAATGAGGTGCCCTTGGTATGATAAGCCACTTGCATCCCATTAAATCACAAATCTGTCTCCTCTCTGTGCATCCCCCATGACCGGCTGAAGAAAACTCGTGGAATTGCTAACACTTGCTGCAGCTGTCAGGAAATGATACTAATTAGTTTAATTTGCAATAACACAAGCACTTAACTCTCCAAATAATCTAAGTTAGTAAGTCAGTTTTCATATTATGACAATGTCATGTTTAAGAGACTCCGGAGCCCTGCTTTTTTGACCTTTGACACACATTTCTGATAAAGGAACACATCAAAGATGTTTTGTTTTCCTTTTCCATCATTCTTTCATCTGTTCCAGTGCAAATTATTTGATAAAGGAGACGGCTTGGTAGCCTTCCATAACTGAAAAGAAGCTGAGATTGATGTCTTTAAAAAGCACACATTAGCCAGAGGATTATACTTGCAAAAGAGACACTAGATCAAGCGGATGATGCTTCTCAAACCACTAAATCTCCTAGAATTCTTGTGTTCACATTTAATTCTATGCATCCGCCTGCCGCCTTGTCCTCTTTCGGTGATTGCCAGCCTGGCAGAGGGGAGCTGCACTGGCGAGTTTCACTTTCTCCTCTTACCGGACTCCTTTTCTCAGGCAAGGAGGCTCCCACTGTTTCTGCTCCTTCCTCTGACAGCCGAAAAGTTTATTGTCTCTATCTCCCTTCTCCTTCCCATACATTTGGTATCAACATCTCCTTCAGAAGCCAAAGAGGAAAAAGCTTACATATGCACACATATTAAAGGGTCTTCATCTGCGATCTCCCAGGGTCCCCCTAATCTGGGAGTTAGCAGTTGGATGTGTTTTCTCTTTCTTTCGAGCCATATTCTTTTTTATTCCACGGGAGATCAGGGGTTCTCGGCTGCCACAAAGCCCTCGCACAGTTCCAGACCTTGATGGACTCCTCATTGGATGATCTGTTTAGATCGGGGAGGGTGGCTCAGTGATTTGGGGTTTCTGGGCTAGGTCCCTAGGCTACAAAGAGCTTTACGCAAAGGTTTGTTATTTTCATCAGTTTCTCAGGCACCTTTTTATTTAAAAAAAAATTTTTTTTTATTATAAAGCTTAATCGAGGTTTGTGGAGCCTGTTAAGACTTTGGAAAGAGTATTAGGAATTTCTGTTATTATTCAAATACGTGAAAAGTTGTCTGGCCTCTTAGAAAAATTTTACTGATAGCCACCCAGGTTTAAACTCAGAGAGTGAGAGTGATTTTTAAAAGGAAGGACTGGATACAAGTTTCCCCTTCCCCTCCCAACTGTGGTTCAGAGTTAAAAGTAAAATGTTACTTTCTTCTGGAAGATGTAATCCTGGTCAATGAGAGCTGTATTTAAGATCAAGCGTCAGATGGCCAGTGGCCACTGCTCTGCTTTGTCCTGCTTTTTCAGTCAATTACTGGGAAAACAAGAACAAGGTCTACAGCTTAAAAAGTCTGCAAACATTCAGGTCTCTTTTTCAAGTGCGGGGGAATAATAGAGTTGATGTCAAATCTAAAAATTCATTCCAAAGATGGGTCAGAAACCTTTGAAATGGGGCGGGGGGCGACATTAAAATACCTACTGAATAATTTTAGTATTTGCCCATTTGGGAAATACTACCTCAGCCACGTGTGTCAGTGTAGCCACGACAGTTACCATTCTGTCCATGTTTCCATCATAAATAAGCCTCGGTGTTGAAAGCTTGATAATTTGGTTATAAAAATTTGCTTTCTACTAGAATTTGACAGGATATGCAAGATCCAATTGTCCCAGAGAGAGATTGTTTTAAAAACATTTGGGAGGAATAAATAGAGATTAACATATTGTGAAATGAGAATCAGAAGTTTTATACCGTATGTTTTTTAGTGGTCTAAACAGTGACATATTTAGATAAATTTGGGGCCAAAATGTAAAATTTTAGAAAGAATTCACTTATCCACTGGTAACTGCTGAGTAAACATGTCTCCAGTGTCCCCCAATATCCAGGGGTATCTTACGGGGTACTTGGTGATAGAGAGAAATACAGACTATATGTTAAGAATAACATACATAGGGGCGCCTGGGTGGCTCAGTGGGTTAAAGCCTCTCCCTTCAGCTCAGGTCATGATCTCAGGGTCCTGGGATCGAGCCCCGCATCGGGTTCTCTGCTAAGCAGGGAGCCTGCTTCCTCCTCTCTCTCTGCCTGGCTCTCTGCCTACTTGTGATCTCTGTCTGTCAAATAAATAAATAAAATCTTAAAAAAAAAAAAAGAATGACAAATATATAGACTATGGAGACAAAGATGTTAAGGTTTTCCCCCCTTGCTCTCATCTGATTTTGCTTTGTTTTCAATGGTCTGTTTTTTCCCCTAACATTTTAAGTAATTAATACCAAGAATCTGCATTACTAATCGTCACTTAGCTTAACGGTAACTCCCATGGGTTTACTAGATTTGGCTAAAATAATGCTAGTGCAGAAAAGTTAAAAAAAAAAAAAAGTCGGGGTGGGGGGGGAAGAGAGAGAAGAAAGAGAGAGACAAGAGACGGCTGGTGAGCAGGGCCCAGGACTCGAACCCGGGCGCTGCTGCCAGCTGGTGTGACATTGATCATGTCATTTAATCTCTGTGGAGACTTTGGTTTTCTAAACTGTCAAATGTGAGTGTTCACATTTTAGTTCGTTACTCCTATCAGCATGGTTTTTTCTTTTTTTGTGGATGGGGATGTTTTGAGGAGGCTCAGAGTTTCCTCAGAACGCTGCAATGCCTCTGGCTGAACTCATGGAGCCCGTGGCTTCCAGAATGGTTTGGGGACGGCTTTTGCCTCCTAAGAGCACGGTTTGCAGGGAATGCTTGTGTTTCAGCCACACCTGTGGTTGTAATGATGGGGCAGTAACAATGCCTGTGTCAATTGTATGTTTTATGAAGCCCTTTTGAATATGCAATCTTTTGGAATTCTAGCGAAGCACCTAGAACACAGATACTGGCTCTATCTCGACTGGCTCAGTCGAGAACTGAGATCAACCGGATTCAGTCACTCGGCTAAAACAGTAAGTGCTAGGGGATCCTAAAGCTGAATTTTGTCCTCTCTGGGCATACTTCTCCCTAATTTTAATTTCTCTGAAAATGGTTTTTAAACAAAATTAATACAACGAATTAATACGACGTATGTTTAAAGATCTGCAGGCAAAGAGGACATGATTTCTTGTGTACACTTCACAAGTTAACAGGTGATTTTTAAATCCTTGTCCTGTGGCTCCGGCATTCCCTGCAGAGGCAGCAAAATATCCTTGGGCTCCAAGGCCCAAATATCCTCTGTGCTTCAGCCCCAGTCAGCGTTCCGACGTTGGGATTAATGTTCAGCTACAGGCCTGCTTTAATTCCAGCTGCCAGGAGTCTCCCCCTCTCTGGCTTGCGCAGCCCCTTGAGAGCAGCCAAGAAATACAGAAGCTCTTAGCTTCTTACAGCTGAGTGAGATTTTTGACATTATTTAGGCCCAGATTCTCATTTTCCAGAAGAAACAGAAGCCCCAAAGATCTGAGAATTCCTCCTACTGGCTGGCAGGAGAGCCGGGACCAGAAGTTGGTCTCTAGCATCAGACCCACGGTCACTGCAGCGTCTCCAGGGGTGGCTTTCCCTCTTCACGGAACAGTCCAAGGGGACCCCTGCAGAGAGAGGCCTTGGAAGCCTGTTTAAAGGAGTGAATTAAGCTACTCATCGAAGGCCTCGCTAGGGCACCTGAGACAGGCCAGTGACACTCCCCACCCTTAGTGTTGCACACAGCACACGCGCTCCTCCTGCCAAGACGCTATTGGCCTTAGTGTCACTTGCTTTCTCCCCCCCCATTTCTACACTTTTCCATTTCCTTCCATCCTACTCCCAGCACATATACATACGTGACACAATGACCACATACCAACATTTGCAGATCTTACTTCGTTCTTTAAGCTTTTATACATATAATTCTCAACGCTCTGATGTCTAAAACATGAAAGAAATTCAACCTTTAATTCAAACCAGCTGATTTAGGGTTCTCCGTGTTCAGAGCAAATTTAAAAAGCTCTCTGTTTTCATCTATCATATCCAAACTGACAAAAAAGATGTTACATGACTCGCTCGGGTTGCAGTAGGACAGAGTGCGGAGGGGAGGATAGGAAGAGCGGAGGGGGATGGAGGCAGAAGAGCCACCATCCACGGCCTTTTTAAAGGCCTGAAGCAGCACTGCCATCTAGAATGCAGGAAGGACCTCAATATTTCTGGTCAAATATCCAAGGTCTCGACTTGGGAGAGAAATAAAAAGGAACAATGCCTTCCCTTACCAGAAATATTCAGCAGTTTTGCATCAGAAATCAGTTGTTTGAAACCAAAAAAGCCTAGCTATTATCCTCTCTTATTACACAGCAACCACAATAGTGTAGTGAAACTGACATTTTGGTCTTCTCCGGGGGGTGAGGCCAGACCTGCTGGGAACGGGACCCGCGGTGGACAACATTCTGGGTTTGCTTCTTCAATCCACTATTATGCAGAACCTGCCATAATCCAGATAACATCCCTCATTTCTTAAGAGGTATCACTTGCCTTTGTGATTTTGTCTGCACGTCAATAAACAGAATCCAAAGATTCTGAGGAATTAAAGAAGGTCTTGGAACCAGGCAAGTAAATTGCAGACGAGGAATGAGGGGCTGATTACACAGGCTCCTCCGGAATGCAGGGCAGCGGCGCGGCGGCACGCGTGTGACATACGAAATGGCCACACCACGGAGGACCCTCAGTGCAGCCTTACCGTCCCCGACTGGGCCCGCATTCACCAGGCTCTTCCTGGGAAAACAGCATGAGGATGGCGACGATTTGAAGGGACGCCCTTCTTCTCTTGCCTTTGCGTGGGAATCTAGTTCCCTCCAAGGACATTTGCCATAATGGAGCCCCTGGCGATTGGAAACACAGAGCCCATAACAAAAGAATAAGAATATGGCTTCCGTTGGCTTGCGGGGCTGCTGGAAGGGTGTGCTATGTGTCCCTCTGTGATGGAAATCCAGTGTGGGTCACACGGTTCTTACTGACATGTATAATATTGGCAATTAAGTAGCTTAACGGCGCCCACTTCTTCCAGAGCAAAAGCCACTTTGCATATTGAGGTACACAGGTGATCTCTGTCACTCTTCCCCTTTTACAAAGACCAACTTCAAGGCTAAATGTGTTTGTTCAAAATGCCTCCTCCCCTCAAGCCACCAGGGCTGCTCACTGTAACCAGTAATTTCGAAACAATAAGAACACTTTTCAGGAGGACTATAATGCGGTTGTCTGATACCCAGAATGCCCCCTCGTCAGAGCCTCACTTATAATCAACATGAGAAATGCAGAGTGAGCTGGCAGTGGCCTTGGAGAAAGGAGTGGGTGGAAGGGGGAGTTTGGGCCACATCAGTGCCTGTCTGATGGAAAGTTATTTTTTCCCCCTTGAACACATCAATACAGAATTATCCCAATCTAGGCTCACACACCTCCCACCCCCAGCTTCGATTGCTGTCACCTTTCCTGGCACAAGAAATCAGTAACAGATGTGCCAGGCCTTGAGTAAGAAAACAGAGATCATCGGGTACTTTGTAACGTGCCCCAAACTAATCCTAGAGCTTACATACAATTAAATGAAACTATGTCGGGATTCACGCTTCGAAAAAGTCCAACACTTTGGAAAATTCTACCTCTTGGTTTTAATCAGTAAAATTTTAAAATGTGTCTTGAAAGAATTCACAAATGCTAGATTTACTCTGTATGTCCTAGGACTGATTAAAACTCCTATTACTGATGAGTTACTGCTTCTTTCGCATATAAGGATGGGACGGAGGCACTCAAATTCTTATCCTCAGAGGAATGAAGAGTGACGGGGTCTTTACTAAGTGACTTTCATTGGAAACTTTGCTTAGACTAGAAGAGGCTAATATCGGGAGAAGCTGGAAGCTGTTAGCAGGTGTTATAGGTTTCTCTTGAACAACAAGAGTTCATTCCCACCTGGAGTGCGACAGGCAGGTCTGGTCCCTGCCTCTCAAGAAATACAACACAAGCTGTAAGTGTATCTGTGGAGAAATGTGGGGAAATGATCCTGGGCTTTAAGGGGTTTCTCTGCTGAGACGAGACTATAAAAGGAACACATTTCTCTCTGGAAAGATGAAAGGTGATCAAAGTTAAATCATGAAAGGTGTCAATACCCATTTATCTAAACTCAGATTACCAAATCTATGGAAAGAACGGGTTTAGATCAAGTAAAAAGAAGTTCAAGTTTCCTACTATTCTTCAAAACTTTGCTACCCCATTTGAGAAACCAGATTGTTCACAGATTTTTTTTTTAAAGATTCTATTTATTTATTTGACAGACAGAGATCACAAGTAGGCAGAGAGAAAAAAGGAAGCAGGCTCCCTGCTGAGCAGAAAGCCTGATATGGGGTTCGATCCCAGGACCCTGGAATCAAGACCTGAGCTGAAGGCAGAGGCTTTAACCCACTGAGCCACCCAGGTGCCCTGAGAAACCAGATTATTCAGAGTTGAGATGGAATTATAGATGTCAGTTTCTAGTTGATTTTGAAGGGAAGATGGGGCTACCCGGAAATGTCTTTGTAACTTTCTTCTGTGAGCTCCTGAGGATGGCAAAGCCTCTGACACCCCATCTACTGAAGTTGTATGGAAGGTCTGACCCAGGATGGTATTGCCTTTGTTCCTACGACTTTGCGGAGGGGGAAGGAGGAGTTGTAAAATCTTTATTGAACTTGCAGGCTACAGGAGTAGGGAAATCATAGCCAGGAGGTTCTGAGGGCTTTTTCTAGCAGAAATCAAACTAGTCATGATAAGCATTTATCACAGTATTATTACAATGGCTATAGTTCTCTCCCTTAAAAAGAGAACAATGCCCAGGTCTGAAAAATATCACTAATAATAACTTCTATATAAATATAAGAATTGTAGGGAAATGCATTTTATGGAATGCATAAATAAAAGTTAAAATAAAATAAAAGCTTTGGTGTCATTTTCTTTGCTTTAGTCACTGGAAGCCTAGGGATCATTACCGCCCGTTAAAAACAACAAAGTTTAAAAGTACATTGTAAGGTTTATTCGAGAATAGCATGAACCTTGGCCTTCGATGTCATTTAAGAGGTTTTGCAAATCGGATATTCAGAGCCTTAAGTCCAAGAGGACCCAGAGACAGTAATTTGAAATGTCTCCTCTAGGGCGTGTTTTGACCACCCGCAACCACCATTGTGAGACAAGGCAGCTAGTGCTGCCAAGAGGGTTCACTGAGCCTTCGGGGCTGTCTGACCAGTTCCTGGGCTTCTAGGGACCGTGAAAAGTTGAACACATAGTTTCGTCACGGCCTCCCCTCCTTGAGGTCCCATCCGATCGGACGTCCCCATCCGATTCCAAGACAGATCCCAGGACAAGCCTATAGCAAGGCTTACAGCGCCTCAAAGGCGAGGGGAGGAGGGTGTGGGGAAGGAGAAAAAAAATGATTTAATGACTTGTTGAGTTCCTAAAAGAGCCTGATGCCCGCTTCTTCCCCTGAAAAACACTCTTCATCATAGGCCCTCAGGGAGTAAATGGGGAGAACAGAAAAGTGCTGGGAGATTAGGACGTCAAGCCATATGTCCCCCGTTCCCCCATTATCCTGAGGGGGGAAACGGAAGTATCGTTCAAACCAGGAAAGCCAAGAAAGTATTTTAGTTCTCCCTTTGGATCTGACCTTGGTGTTGTTAGCATCTGGAGTGTACGCACTCCTACCCAGGGCCCCCCTGCCTGAAGGGTTTTCATCTGTGAGGATGGCCGCAGTGGCTCTGAATGTCTTCTCTTAGGAAAGTCATACAAGTTGGTTTTTGCAGGACTAGGACCCCGGGGTCCCCGTGACCCTCAAACTCCCACCCCAATTCACATCGCCATCGCGGTGGGCCGCCTCTCGGGTTCCCGGGCATTGGACCCCCAGGCCTCCCTGGACAACTGTTGGGAGTCGGGGGAGGGAAGAACCCCTAAAGAGATTTTTTTTTTAATTTTTTTTTTTTCTAAATGTTAACTAAAAGTACCTTATCTCTGCCGCTGTCCTAACTACCTCACTAATTCTGGTAGCAAACTCATGCTGTTAACGAAATAGCTGATTTAAACAAAGCGGGAGTATTTTTAGAACAATAAAAAAACCTATTCATGATATCTAATTATGCAAACTGTGAGCAAGAAGATGCTAGTCTTGCATTAGCTGAGACTTGACTCCTGTTATAATTTGCTCTTTTTTCGCCGCAGAAATTGGTTCTTTTTTGTCGCTTTCCTGCCTCCGCGTGGCTCGGCGCTTTTGGCAGACGCGGACCAGGTCACCGCAAAGTGTGTCTGTTGCCGCGGTAGACGGCAGTTAGGGAGGGCGGCAGGATAACGTATTGTCATGCAGATTACGGTGGTTTGCTGCTGCGTGATTCACAGATATGATTGCATCTAATTTCAGAAATAAGTGGAACCGTCTGCTCTTTTGTGTTAGGTGAAAAGCTGTTCGATGGCATTCAAATGACGGCTGCCTTTGCCACCTAGAAAGAGAGAAAGGAAACCCACCCATCGCACAGCAGTGACTTTCCTCATTGTACCCCTCAAATTCAGCACCATATTGGTTTTTATAAGAATCCGCATTCTTTCTCTCTTTCTTCCGACAAACCGTATGGCCCGATGTTTTGGGGAGTGGGTATATTTTATTTTATTAAATTTTCTCGCCTCTTCCTCTTGGAGCAGGACCATGCTAACTGTTCGTTTTCCTCCCTCTCTCCTGTGGTTCGGTAACAATCTTCTCCTGACTCTGAAGAAAACATCTTCGTGTAAACCCTTCAGTGAGAAGTTCCTAAGAAATGACTTCGCATCTCTAAACGTGGCCACGTCCACGAGGCCTTGTGGGTAACGAGAGACTTTGCAACCGAGAAATAATGGCCCCTCTGATTATTAGTCGGATCTCGTTTAGGTTGTCGCCTCCTATCAGTGTGTAGGGTTCTGTTGAGCTTTCCAGCACCCGGGCCCTCTACTTGCAAGGAAGGGGGTTCTGCAGAAGGGGACGAACCAGGCACACACTCTTTTCCTTCCCTCTGACCACACACAGTCCTCATCCCTTTATGAAATCAGCCTCCCCGTTCGAGTTTGCATCCCCCTAATTATGTGCTTTCTTAAATGTTTGTTTTCTGTTGCTCTAACTTTGGTTTTGCATATCGCTCTAAAAAAGCCCGCAGAAACAAGTTAACTATACTTTTCATTCCAAAGAGAAATTAAACCTAGGTAACAGACCCTTTGGCAGGAAAACAGTGGGATTTCCCAATGAACCACATGAACGCAGAGGATTTTGGAAGCCGGCAGTCACTTGGGACCCACAGAGCACAGAGGTTAACACGAGGGAACGTCACCAAATGTCTGTGAAGGGGCCATCCGCCGCTTAACACTGGCGCTTAATTTTGTTCAGATTCCGCAAGGAGACCGTTCGCAGGCATTTTTCCCCCTTCTCTTTTCACACAGAAAATTTCAACCCTGAGTATCAGCACAAGATTAAGGATATGAACCCAGAGCGGGGAGAATGTTTACCCAGAGGCACCTCCTTCTGGCCGACTGACTCATTCGTCACAGACGCTAGCCCTATTTCCCCACGCTGGAGGGGTTTTGATGGTTTTCTGATTGGACCCATCATAAATGTAAATCCATGTAACAATGAGGTGTCCCATGTTGGAGTTATTCTACGTGTATGTATATAGCCTCTCTTTTCTCCTGTGATCTTTGGACATTATCCCCTATTTGGTCCTTAAAGCTTATCCAAGTGCCATTTTATCTGCGTGGGTGAGAGCATATGATAATAGCATTCATGTAAAATTCTACCAGCTTTTCGGGGATGTCAATGTCCATGCAGTGAATTCCAGAACTGTCTGATGCGTGGGTCATTTGTACATCTGTCTTTACTGGTCTTCAAAGCAAAGGGCAACAGAGCTGAAACTGTCCAGCGGGAGCTGGAGCACTTCGTAAGATGTCTAGGAGACTCCTTCTCCAGCACAGCGATCGTCGCAGCTGATGCCTCAGCACCTGGCAGGCATCCTGAGGATCCAAGACAGAGGGACCAGTACCTTTCCGCACCCACACGCTAGGGTCTTTACTACGGAAAGAACATGATTAGTAATTATCCCACTGGCTGAAGGTCTAGGAGGGAGAAGCAGCTCATTAGGAAACACAAACTCCTCGAAGAGCAGAGGATTTGGTTTCCTCCATAGTTTTAAACTAAATATAAGATTTAAATGTTTTATTCTCACGATTCACCATCTCCTCCAAAGGAAAACACCACAACCTAGAAGTACATGGGTAAGGCTATAACTCCCACAAAATACCTTTCTTGCCTTCACTTGGTGGATCTGCCCAGCTTGAGATGTAAAGCCAGGAGAAAAGCAATATGGCCAGGAGTAGGGGCTAGGACTCAGCTCCTCTATTAGTTACCATATAGGGTTTAACCTAAAATATAAGTCTAATTCCATTAAGAAAGCATAAATTAAACTCTTTTGGTAGACACAATAAGAAAAAAGTATTTTTTTACTAACCCAGTCGTGCAGCCTTACTGTAATGCAGAGATGAGTTCAAGAAGGACAACGGGACAAGAGGCCAAATCCACAGAAACCAGAATGCCTTAAACTGGAAACTAAGAAATTTAGGTTCCCTCCAGGCACCGTTACCTAGGGAAAGTCTCAGTTGTACCATCTGTAAAATGGGGAGTTATCCTACAGTCCTTCACAAAGATGCAAAAATGAAGAAGTATCTCTAAAAGTACTAAAAAATAAATAGTATTTTTACCTACTCTACACCACTGGGCCCAGGGCACACAGCTGGGATTTAAAAGTGGAAAGGAGGGACGCCTGGGTGGCTCAGCTGGTTAAGCGGCTGCCTTCGGCTCAGGTCATGATCCCAGCGTCCTGGGATCGAGTCCCACATCGGGCTCCTTGCTCGGCGGGGAGCCTGCTTCTCCCTCTGCCTCTGCCTATCACTCTGTCTGCTTGTGCTCGCTCTCACTCCGCTCTCTCTCTGACAAATAAATAAAATCTTTAAAAATAAATAAAATAAAAGTGGAAAGGACATTAAGAAGGTGATTCTAGAGGGAAAAGAGTTCGCAAATTCATGGCAACCCTGAGAGGAATGCAGATGACGTGATCAGTTCCACCAGGGGGGAGCACTGTGTCACTGACCGGAGTTACAGAGGGGACATTCTCCTTAGAGAACTCAGAGCAGATGGGCAGGTGTGTGGCCGTCTCGTTCTTGCTGCGTGTAGGCTCAGCTTTCTAACTGGCATGGTTTGCCAGCGTAAGAGCATCCTTGTGTGCACGGTGGTCTCATCCTCCGGACACAGGAGAGGAGCAACTCAACCTTTAGGGGAGCCCATCCGTGCACGATCCTGCTAACTGGTCTGCAGAAGCCTCCCGAGTTGACAGCATCCTGCCTCTTCCTGTGCCTGGCTTAGACTGCCTGTCAGCATTACTCGGCGCAAGAGATGATGATTCCCTGTCATTGTTTTTGAGTAATGAATGGGCAATTACCAAACTCTTCTGGAAACTCCGGTCTCCTCAGAGCCCTAACGGAGCATTTGATTCCCAGGATTGGGAAGGCAAATAGCAGTGAGGGTGCCCACATATTTCAAAGGCTCTAGAAATTATGTTGCACAACATAAACCACCGGAAGTTAAATGGCCCTCTGAAAGGATACTGCTGGGATATTTTTCATCACTTTTACAATATTTTTTTCCTTGCTGCCATTTAAAATAGATCCTCGGAAACTTGAAACTTAAATCTGTTTCCCTACCAAAAGTTTTCCTTTCAGTACGAGCACGCGCGCGTACACACACACACACACACACACACACGCTTTGTTATTTTAGGATCACTCATGGACTGGTGGCACTGATTTTTTTTTAATCAGAAAAACACATAAAAGCTTTCTCCACATATTTTCCCCACACACGCTGTGTCTCACAATGGTAAATTAAAGCCACGTAGACAAAAGAGAGACATCGTCCCTCTACAGACTACAGAGTGACGGGCACTGTCATTTTCTCCACCTCATTATTTCATGGAGGGGGCATTTCTTTAACGATTTATTTTTTAAAACCAAACATATCAAAAATAATTGTATTAGGTGCAAGGTTTATGTAATCCTTAAAATCAGAGCTCCGAGCAAAAACAACCTTCACGCTCTTTCTGTTAGAAGGCCGGCGAGTAAATCTGATTTTCATAATCGCTTGGATTCACATACATTGTTGGTGAAAGTCTACGAAAATATGCTTTGTATTAGCTCTGCTAACTTTATATTCAGTTTTGCTTTTAAAAATTTAATTGCATTTCCCATTGTTTCTATTGCATTCTTATAACACAATTTGTGTTCCCTTTGGTAGCTAAAATTACACCTGTAACTGTCCAAAACTATTAGTAAAGTCAGCTTAGCCTGTGGGATAAAGTATCTGTCTTGTATTTCAGACAGATTGTGTTCCAACACCATTGTGGTCAGATTTTTATTAAAAATTCTTCATATTTCTTTTCTCTTGGTGCCAAACAGATCGCTGCATTTTCAACACTTAATCATCCTCATCATCTAAAAATATTTCCACATTAAACGAAAATATTTAAACTTCTTTTTGATGCAGCAAAAGTTAGAACACTGTACGAAGTCTGGTTTTCATAAAGTTTTGTAAAAGCTTAGTGTGCATATAGAAGTGAGTCTCTTGTAAAGAACTGTCAAGGTTAAGTCTAGAAGAAAAGCAATGGCAGGAGCCGCGTGGTTCTTTCTCTGAGATTTCAGATGGGCTACTTCAGCAGGGAAGTTTGTTCCCTTTTTCTGAGCAATCTCTTTGGAAAGCTAGCACTGCTGATGTAAAGTTAAGGCTTCCCTCAGTGGAGACACTTTCCTCAACGTTTCAGACTTATTCGTGGGAGGTGGGGGACTGCTCCTATTCCCAAAAGGCTCCAGGCAAAATCCATAAGTACTTGCTGCGGTAACAGTAAGGGTCCAATCCGTAAAATAGAAACCTCTCTGAGCATTTGAAAATAAGAATTTTAATACAGTGGATTGGTTCCACTCCTGTTGCAACATGGGAAAGTTAGGAAACCCGAGAGTAACAAGAGGGGCGCAGGGGGGAGGGGCACGGACGCTCCTAGATTGGAGGGCTAGGGGAGGACGTGAAGACTGAGCCAGGCAGGCCATGGCTGAGGCACCACATGAGGCAGAGAGGCAGTGGACAGCAGGGCTCCTAGACCAGGGCTAGAAGGCTTGCCCTTGAGCGTTTCAGAGCCTGTGTGGTCTCCTCCAATGATGAGCTCCCCACCCTCACCGTGGATGGAAGAGAGCTAGGGCTACGGGGAGGTAAAGGCGAAGCCAAGGGCAACTATTTGAGATAAAGGGGATGGAGCTTGGAAACAGGGACAGGGGCAGGGACATCTACATGTGTGCGTGGAAGGTCACGACAAGTGAGGGGCAGGCCAGGGCCTAGGCCAAAGCGCGGGCCAGGGATTGCGCAAGAGGATGGAGACCAGGGAGAGTTCTACTGGTGCCGCCATCGCCCGGGAGGCCAAGAATTCTCCGATGAACCTTCGAAGCCAACATGTAGGTATAACTGATGAGGTAGGAAGATAGAGTGTGTTTTATTTATCAATGTGTTAGCTCGCTTCGTAACTCAATTATTGAGGCGTAGGGACGTATGGTACAGGAACCTCCATTTGACCTTTTCTCTTTGGCTCTGTGGATGGGAGAGAGAGACCCGCAGAGGGAAGAAACACCTTTCCTCTCACCCTGCCATCTCCCACCAGTGCCTGTCACAGCCAAACGGGATGACACAGGCTTCCTAAAATCCCAGCAAAGTGGAGGACAAATGGGCTCAGGGCTGGGACACCCTCCCACCGCAGGCTCAGGGCTTCAACTGAGCTCCCCAGGCCAAAACCGTATGTCCCTTGTATGCTAGGTTATAAATCTATTCTTTAAAGCAAGTCTTAAATGGATGTCCCATTCAGGTTTTTTTTTTGCCTTACCCAGCTTTTTCTCTTCCTTCCTTCCTTCCAAACTCCATTAAAATGCAAAAAACTCCTGCGATGGCAGATTAAACCTCTAGCACTTTAGTGTAAATGTTTCTGTTAAATATTTTTCTGGGTCTGGAAAGCTTGGGGGAAACAGGCTGTCTAGGAAGAGATAGGAGGGAATAGAATGGCCATCTGGCGACTTTCTGCAAAAGTCCTATTGTAAACTCTGCAAATTATAAGATACAAATAATCAATGACAATAGCAGCCCTGGGGAGGAAATGGTAGCTACGATTAAAATCCAAACCCTTGATGATCCCCATGTGCACAGCCTCACAAACCTACGAAGACGCTACTTGACGTGGTAAAGGGAACTGTGCAGCTGTGACCAAGTTCAGGTTCTTGAGATGGGGAGGTTACCCTGGATGATTTACCCAGGTAGGTTCGAAGTAATCACTGTGACCTTGTGAGAGGAACAGGAAGGGTCAGCGTTAGTAGCAGCAGATGTGACAGCAGAAGACAGAGGTCACAGTAAAGCGAGGAAGGAGCCACAGGCCAAAGAATGCAGAGTTTCTAGAAGTTGAAGAGGGCTGGAAAACTGATTCTCCCCTGAAGCCTCGAAAGGAATGGAGCCTCCCTGACACCATGATTTTAGACTCCGGCCACCAGACTGCAAGAGAGTACATTTGTGTTGTTGTAAGTCACTAAGTGTGTAGTAATTTATCACAGCGCAGCAGCATACTAGTAGTACTAATAGACATGATTATCTAAGATGATCTGGACATAGTTGCATAAAGGACTTAGAAGTGCATTTGGGAAGAGAGAAAAGTCAGCTGATTTTATCTTAAACTTGAAATCCAGAACAAATTAAGGAGGGCAGAGAGAGAAACTTAGGCAGTACAAGACCCAGTATGGCAAGGAATTTTCCTATCCACAGGTGTTCAAGAACTTAGATACTCTCTGATAACATTACTCAGGTGTAGGGGATTTAGGGTAAAATCCAGCTTTCTTTTCTCAGTGGTTAATTTTTGGTATGGACAACTTCTACTTGTCTGTGGGTGCCCGCTATGGAGGTACAAAGGAGCACTGAGAAGCAGGAGTTTGGTAGCTGGTGGGGCGGTCTCAGAAGGCCGCTAGCCCACACTGGCTGAAAATATTTCACAAATTTTGTGGTGGTATGCAGAAACATTTTACAGACTTTATTTTTCCCCCTTATTTTATTCTTCTTTGGAACTTAAAGCTTCTTAGCCTTAATTCAATAGCCATCTAGCAATCTTGTATTAAACACCCACTCTGAGCCACATGCTGGGCAAAATACAAGGGAGACAGAGATGAATGACAAGGAGAACTTTCGCAGGAGAAAGCTTATGGTCCAAGGTATGAGGCAGATGAGTCACGAGTATTACAATAAAATGTGATATGAAGTACAGTATATAAATGAACAGAGAGCTCTCATAGCTAATTCAAGAAGTCAAGAGATAATTCTGAATGGAAACACTTTATCCAGGGTTTAAGGGATGAATGGAAATTGACCAAATGGAAAGTGCTAGACAGAGTAACAAGGTCTCAAAGGGCATGATGCGTTCAAGGAAGAGTTAGAATTAAAGATGGAGCAGAGAGAGAGGGAAAATAAAAATGGGGAACTAGGAGAGATCAGACTATGAAAGGTCTCATGTGTCCCAGCATGGAGGCTAGATAGTATAAGGCAGAAACAGAAGAGGCTGAGAAGCAGACAGATTTATGTGTGACTTCTGGGTCTGATTCTGCTACCTATTAGCTGTGGGACATTGGGGAAATTATTTCACCTCGGTTTCTTCATTTCTAAAAGAAAAATGGTTAATGAAATAGGAAAATGGAAACATCTAGATTTTTAAATCACTCCTCTGTGTTCCCTACCCTTTCCCCCAGTTACTGCACTCTCATGGTTTCCTTCCATCCACCCACACCTCTGAAATAGCTCCTTTGAAGAGAAACTCTCCTTCACCTACCCTGGTCTAAGCAAGCCACCCCTTTCCTGGACACTGAGTGAAGCAGTCCACAAAGTATGTGACCACGTGGTGGGTTCTCAGCGCATCTAGGTCTCTTGCCTCCTTCCCCTAGTGACCTTGGGCTGCATTTTGAATGTTCCTGGGAACTCCTGAGTTTCTTCATGCAAGAGAATGGCTTGATTTAGTTTGCTGTTTGGAAAGATGAATGAAGACCAAAGGGACCTCCAGATGGGAGAAAGAGAAGGCGGAGTGACCTCATCATTGGGCCCCGGGCTGAAGACCTTCTTGGGGGAGACTCTGAGGCTGTGACAGGCGACTAGTCACAGTGTGTAGGAAGAAGAGTGTCTCCTGGTTCTGTGGCTTGGAAGAATGATAGACAACTTCACTCTTGGTTAAAAAGGGGAATCAAAAAGAGGAGGAGAAAGTAAGAAACACACAGGCAGAAAATCTGAAGGATCAGGTAAGGGAGAACTTCCTTCTCTCACCTTCTGTTTGTGAGTAGAGGAAAATGAGGGGAGGAAGTGGGAAGAAAACAAGTAGACAATAGCAAACTCAAAAGAATCGCTGTGAGGGCGTGCGGAGGGCCCTGAGAGGTGTGGCCTTGTCCTTGCTTGTGAATGTCTCCCCCTATTTCTCTGTACTAAGGAGAGTTAAACTGTACAGCCAGCCCAGCTTCTCTCCTGAGATTCAGCCACATACTAAACACTTCCCCCCAGATGCCTCAAAGGAACTCCGAACTCCAAATGTTCCACCTGAACCCACCATGTATCCTCCAAACCCATCCATCTTCTGTGTTCCTGTTCCCGGCATGGTCAACAGTAGGAAGGTCCAACTGGCTGTCCAGGTCAGAAACATGGGGACTCTCTCTGACACGCCACGCCACCATCCATCCCCACCTGTCAATGTCTACGTTACCTTGGTTGTGTCTCCTCTTCTCACTCCTGTCCACCCCTCCTTCCATATCTTAGTCCTGGTCTCCAGAGTCTCTTCATGGGACTCTTCCCTCTTCCCATAACCTCAACCACTGTCTCCACTTTGCCCCTTCTGAGTCCCTTCTCCACATCGCTGTCAGAACGATCCATCCATTTCATTCCCTTGTTGGAACTCTTCAATGACTTCCTGTGCCTGTTGTCCTGGTCTAAAGACCAGACTCTTAGTGCCAACAAAAGTTGGCCTCCTAACATAATGAAAGTGGAGGCTCTACTGCCAAATTGCTGGGTTCGTATCCTGGCTCCTTGCTCTCTACACTTGTGACCTCATGGCCTTGATTTCCTTATCTCTAAAATGGGGATACATAAAGGTAACTCCTTGGTCAGGTTGCTGTGAGGTGCTCGGCATACCTTATACGCTCAGCGAGGTTAGCTGTTAAGGATCTAGCATCATTTCTCACCTTTTTCCCGTTTCTTCCTTCGGCGGGAATCACACCAAACGCTTTTCTGCTTTCTCAACTGACCCTTTGTGCTTCCAGTGCCCTCCACGTTACACACCCACTGCTTCCCCCTACACTTTTGTTCTTCATGAAGGACTTGGCACATCTTTCCTACCTGCTTCCAGACTCAAAGTTCTGCTAGAAGCTCCCCCCGCTTTCCTCCCTAGTATACACTCGGCCCTTATTAAATAATTAATGGTGAAATGAATGAATAGTATTTATCACACTTTATGAAAATTGCTTTTTTCAATTTTTTCAAATTTTTTCAAATTTCCTCACAATGGGTATGAAAGTTATCTTGCTCACCATTGAACACCCTGGTATCTGGTAGCAAGAATGGCTACCAGATTTTTGTAGGTATGCAAAAATTGTTAAAAACAAGCTATCAGTCCAACTACTTTATAGTTTCAAGTAAACAAAAATATCTCAATAGCTCCCTGGCCTTCCATCATTTTCTTTTTTAAGATTAGCAAAACTGCTTTCCAACCAAAGGCCACTTTCACTTTTCAGACAGCATATCTTTTATTGAATTATATTAAAACATCAAATAACTGTAATCCACACATTCCAGTAACTAGGGTTTACCTTTTGCTTTATGCTTGAAAGAGTCAAAAGACAAAGAAAATGGCAGTTTTTTCTGCCATTCAACATTTGCAGCATACATTTGGGGGGCCAAATGCATATTAACGCAATAAAATAAGCAAGATTTAAAAAAATTATTTTTAGAAATCATGATTAAGCAATACACCAAGTCACCTAAGGTTCGATTCTTTTCTTCCATTCTATTTGACATGGAGAAGAATGGAATCATTCATTCGGATGTTTCACTAAGAACTGAAACAAAAAGCATTGTGGTTTGATCCTTGGTGAAACAGAAAACTCGATTTTACTTGACCTCCACATATCTTGGTGAATCGTGCGCTTCTGTTTTTACTCTTATTTTTAGTGACATCTTAATAAACAAATGCTTTTGATGGAGTCTAAGATACCTCTTACTGAAGAAGCACTCATTAAAGCACACACAGAATCAATAAATTGACAAAGAGTATATATCAAGCTAGATCTGACTCCTTCAGTAAGACACTTATTTGACTCTGTCCCCTTCTGTAAATTTCATAAACGAGAGGGAAATAGGTGACACTAAACCAAGATGTTTGGGAGACGGATGGAGAGGGAAATAACTCAAAATCCTGAAAATAAAGCTGTTAAATATTACAAGCACAGCCATGCCTTGCTAAACTCATATTTCAGGACAGAAAAGCAGATTGTGGAATTATTCACGCCAAAGTAATCCTTGCCTAATTTAATCATCGAACTAGGTTTCCTAATATGGATATTTTCTTAGACTTCAATTTGTTACATAGCTAACTTATTTTCTAATAGACTATGTTGGTAATAAGAAAATGAATTACACGCTCTTGGCAGAGAGATGACAAGTTAGATCTGAATTTATCCCACACAAACTTGGTACCCCCTTTTAAATTCAATAAGCTTGGGATACCTCTGTAATATCTCAGATCTGGATGCCAATTATAAACAGATGGGAAGCCTCCGAACCCACGCACTGCATCGAGGACAGGCCCCACCACATTTTTATCAGGAACTGTCCACGGGCATGCATAGTCCAGTGTATTTTGCAGAAAGACCACTCAGCTTCCTCTTTTAGACCTTCTAAATGCATCACTCCAGTTGGCTTAGCACAAAGAGGACCTAACACCCCAGTAAATTTAACACTCCACTCTGGAGAGGACAATGACCCTCATGAGAGCCAACACATCCCCCACTGGCTCTGAATGATGAAATGGGGAAACAATGAAATGGGGTGTCTGATTCCGAAAGACCACAGGCCTTTCATTATCCACTGTCTCCAAACATGAACCAGAAGAAATATGGATGCAAAAGAGAGAGAGAGAGAGAGAGAAAGCAACAGTTACTATTTCATCAACTCTCCATTCACAGCAGGGACATATTCAAAAATAATAATGCCTTGCTATGACAGGAACCTAATTATGAAGGGCATTAAACACTAAGAGATTGCCACCCTTCACACTGGCTGCAGATCGTTGGTCTCACTTGTCAAACATAAGTTCATTTTTGACACTGATTTCTTAAATTTCTGCTGACTTGGCAATCCGCAGCCACTTCTCACGAGCTCTGTAATATCTTAAAGACTTCACAGCTAAGCAGTTAGAAAGGATTTGGGGTTTAATTCAGCTCACTGACCTGTTTAAGAGAATAACGGAAATAAAACAATTTTCAGCTAAAGGCCTGAGAAGGCTCTCTCCTTCTGAAAGACTCTTTGTATCCATGCCATGAATCAAACGGTTTGTCTAAGTGGTTATTCTCCGCCACCAGTGAGGGCCCAGCAACGCGGCAGTGAATCACATTTAATAACTTGCGGTCGGCTGTCATGAACACTTAATTTGATGTTGAACACGAACCCTGCAGGGGCCGAGGGGGCTGGTGCTGGGCAGGAAAGCTGGGTCGGGGGTGGGGGGCAGAGAGAGTTAGGACCCACTTGAGATTCGGCGGTGGCTCCCGTCTCCCCTTGACCCTGGCAGAGAGGGCCGAGATCGGGGTGCGGGGTCTGGGTGCGGGATCGGGGTGCGGGGTCTGGGTGCGGGATCGGGGTGCAGGATCGGGGTGCGGGGGTCTGGGTGCGGGGATCGGGGTGCGGGGTCTGGGTGCGGGATCGGGTGCGGGGTCTGGGTGCGGGATCGGGGTGCGGGATCGGGGTGCGGGTCTGGGTGCGGGGTGGGGGTGGGGCGCTGCCCCCCGCAGGAGAGCGCACGCGCCAGCCGGCCGCGGTCCCCGCGCTGTCTTCCTGGGGTCCCGTCACCCCGCGGGGAGGCCCGCGCAGGGCTCCGGGAACAGGGCAAACCCCTCTGAGTGCCATGCGAGGGCTGTCAGGCCGGCGGGAAGAATTCAAAGCGCTCAGGGAAGCCACAAAAGAGTTCTCGCGGCCCGTTCGCCGCCCGGCCCGGCAGCACAAACCGGCTTGCGTCCGCGGCCGAACACTGCTGTCCCTGTGTCCCCGGCGGCGCGCGTCAAAACTCGGCAGTGCCACGGCCTCACATGGTGGCCATGTGTGCTGGCGGCAGCGGGCTCCAGCCGCTTCAGACGTTTTAATTTGTCACTCAGGAAAGCAGATGTGTCAGGCAGTTGGAGGACGTGGGAGGTGACCACAGCGAACTCCCCGAGGGCCTCACCCGGGCCCGGACTCGGCCGAGCCCCTCCCCTCCCGAGCCAGCGGGGCGCGGAGCAGGGGGGCCGAGGGCGGGGACGGCCCCGCTCGTCTCCCCCACCCCCGCACCGCCCGGGGCTCGGCGACACCGCCCCGCCCCGGCCACCGCCGCGGGGAGCGGAGCGCAGCCACCGTGCTCGCGGCCCCGGGTCGCGCGGGCGGTCGGCCAGCAGCCCCTCACACGAGCTCGGGGATCCTCCTCCTCGAGCGACGAGCGACAGCTCCGAGGGCGGGCGACACGACCACTTCTCTCGGATTTCCCTGACCCCGGGGTGCACCTCGCTCACGGGCCTGGCAAACTGGACTTTGCAGGGACAGGAAGGCAGGAATAAATCTTGATAATTGCAGGGCGGGCCAGGCTCAAGACACCTGCTTCTGGGGAAGCCGGAATTCGACATTACCAAAAAATAAAATAAAATAAGATAGTAAGATAAATAAAAAGTAAATCGGTAGCCCTGGTTTCAAAGTGTGAAGGAGCACTAAGTATGTTTTCGGGTGGTGTGGACTGATTTTACAGCAAAGCAAGCTTTAACACATTTAAATAAACACTAATTAAGTTGTAACACCTCTGAAAGCTTTAAGCACACCCTTGGGATGCCAAGAACTGCCAATAATTCCAGACCTTATCTTATTTCCAGAGCACCTCACCTCCATCTTCCTACCCTGCCCCTCCCCCGCCACAGCACCCCTCACCCACCAGGACACCCTGTGCCTTGCCTGGCTCAGTGTAATTGCGAAATAAATGCGTTGGACCAAATTCCTACAAACTCAGCTGACAAGATGAACACGAAAAATATAGATCTCTATTTTGCATATCTTTATTTTAATTTATTTGTAGCAAAAACGGGAAAAAAATGTTTACATTAAAAAATAACCCAAATGCATGGAATAAAAGTAGCAAGCCTATAGCTACTCCATAAAGCACACCTAAAAAAAGAGAGTCATTATCCGTGAAATAAACACACACACACACACACACACACACTTGAAGCTTCTGTATTCTAAAAATGTAGCAGGTACATCCAAATCAGAGCTATGGCACCACGTTTCTTGGAACAAACCAGTCTCCACAATAAAATTAGAAAAACAAAATCCAAGAAAACTGAACAAGAAAACTAAAACACTAAATGGTGATCACTTTAGAAAGACACTGAAGTAATAATAAAATGAAAAGATTTTAAAACAGGAAAAGTCTGTAAGGTTTGCTTCATTTAAATTAATGTTTCATTTCAATGAAAATGAGTTTCATCTAATTTATTTTTTTTAAGATTTTATTTATTTATTTGACAGAGAGAGAGAGATCACAAGTCGACAGAGAGGCAGGCGGCGGCGGCGGGGGTTGGGGGGCAGACTCCCCGCTGAGCAGAGAGCCCTATGCGGGACTTGATTCCAGGAACCTGAGATCATGACCTAAACCCAAGGCAGAGGCTTAACCCACCGAGCCACCAGGTGCCCCAAGTTTCATCTAATTTAAATCTTTGAAAGCTGTTTTAATTACGAGGAGACTCAGCCACAAGGGTTTAGCGACTTGCACGGAGCCCCAGAGCCCGCCGGTTAGTTCTAGGCCAGAGACGAAAACTTCACTGCACATCCATCAATTCTGACCTCGCTGCCTTTCTCCAGCAACATCGATAGGAATGGCAATCATTTATGACAGCTTTAAAGGGCAGATACTGAGGCAAACACAGATAAAAATCACTGAGCAAACTGATGGCGGAGAAGAGTCATAAAAGTCCGAATGGCTAACTACTCCACAATAAACAGTATTTCTTACTTTACGAAGTGATTTTCTTAAACCATTTAAATTCTCAGAACATTACGGGTAGACCGAAAATATGCAGATAAACACATTAAAATTTTTTAAAACTATTTCCTTCTTTACTTACTTTCCAAGACCTGAACTTGGATTTATGCTTCTCTTGAAAGAATTCCCAAGCTTTCTTTTCCAAGCAGCAGCACTAGGCCTCCACCGGGGCCCTGTGGTTGCGAGCTGAAGGCAAGAGGGAACACAGGAATCCTGGATCTGAGCGAACTCGGGCCCTCTTGATGTTCAGCTCCGCATCTTCAAGATTTGGCTTCGGCAAGAAGGAAGAAAGTCCTGATTCTTTCAGGACCATACTTTCTCCCCGAACACATCGAGTTTATTAGTTTCGGAGCTGTTAATTTGACACTTGCCTTTTTAGCGTTTGCCTAAAAATAGAGTGTGGGGGAGGGGCAGGAAGGCAAAATCAAAAACGAAAATGTAAAGGATTCTGACAAGGATGGCAAAAATCATGTCATTTATAACATTTCAGTCAACAGGCTCACTGCATGCCACATCTTCATAGAAATCCTATTATCAAAGCCACCAGACACTATATTTGCTTCCTAATTATAGACCCTGAGCTAACAGTTACTTTTTCTTCCCTATAATAACAACAACACTTTGTATTTATCTAGCGCCTTTCTTCCAACAAGCTCAAAATGCTTTGCAGACATTAACTCCTGAATCCCAGGCCTCCGGCGAGCGGCATCGGTGATGTCTCTTAGTCTCTACGACCTGTTGTTAGAGAAAATAAGGCACGGAGTAGCCAAGGACACAGAGAGGGACCAGCTGAAGACATCGAACCCTTGGGCCTTGGTGCCTCCTTCACTGTTGGCTTCCACTTGGTCAAGTCCTACCGGACACCCGGAGCAAACCAGGAGAATTCCTGGGTCCCACGAAGCTTCCGTTTTGGGCATTTTCCTTTCTCCCTTTGCTTCCTGACCATGACTTGCAAAAATCTTTCGCAGAGCTGTTCATTAATTCTGATCTCGAGCTGAGCCCTAAGGATCTCAATCACATCTCTCATTCTCTACCACCACGAGCAACCCCCTGGGGTGCTTAGGGCCCCCAGAAGTGAGAAACGAAACACAGGCCTTCACCAGGGAGGCTGGAATTGCCTTTTAGACAAATTTAGCTGGCGGCCTGGGATTTTTACCTTACACTATTACTGAAAGTTTCCAAATGGATTTCCTCAGTGGGCTCCTTTAAAACTTAACTAAAAATAAAACACAGGATTGTAGAATCTTGGAGTTGGAAAAAAACTTGGAGGCCTTCTAGAATTCCCTCTCTAATATTGCTGACAAACCATCATTCAACTGTTGCCTGAACATTTCCAGTTTTCAGGGAACTCAGACAACAGCCCATTTATTTTTATAATAACTCTCATTGATAGGAACGTCTTCACAGGCCTGAAGCCTCTGGTCTTACAATTTTGTCTCATTCGAGCTAGTTTTGACCTCAGAGAACCCAGCTTATAAGCAGTCACTCTACCACGTTATCAGCTCTGTAAAAATTCAAGGATATAATAATTTTCCTTTTAAGTCTTCTCTGCTGAGAAGACTTAAAAGGAATAATTTTCTTATTCCTTATTCGTATAAAATTATTATTTCTTAATAATTTTCTTATTTTCCTTAAAAGGAAAATTACTCCTTTTAAGTCTCCTCAGTTAAGTCTTCCTCACAGGACATGTTTTCTGGACCCTTTGCCTCTATTATTGCCATATTCTCCCTGAGCCTCGCCTCTTAGGAGTGTCCCTGAGACCGGCTTGTGTCCTATCCAGCATAGATCACTACAGAACTGTATCCTCTATTCTAGGGTCCCCTCTGCTTCTGGTACTGTAACTTGGGATTTCATCAAATTTTGCTAGCCATAACACTCTCCTGGCCACTGGTCATTTGGAAGTCAACTCAGCCCCTGGGTCTTTTTCATCTTAAATAAGAGTTAAAAAAAAAAGAGTCAAGCAGGCCTTCTTTTTTTTTTTTTTTTTTAAAGATTTTATTTATTCATTTGACAGAGAGAGATCACAAGTAGGCAGAGAGGCAGGCAGAGAGAGAGGAAGGGAAGCAGGCCCCCTGCTGAGCAGAGAGCCCGATGCGGGACTCAATCCCAGGACCCTGAGATCATGACCTGAGCCAAAGGCAGCGGCCTAACCCACTGAGCCACCCAGGCGCCCCAAGCAGGCCTTCCTTATTCTGTCCTTGCAGAGGTGGATTTTTGAAACACTGGTGTCCGTTAAAACAAATTTGGTTAGATTCAGATCCAGCATATTGAAATCCTTCTGGTTTTTCATTTGCCGTGTTGGAAATATTCTCTCCATATTCGAATCCAAAACTCATTTGATAAGTCTTTTTCAACGCTTTAGGCTATTACTAATGTACAAAGTTCACCTTGTAGCTGGTGTTATGTTAGGTAAGAGAAATACAAACAGATTTAGATAAGGTACTTGTCCTCAAAGCACTGACCATCTAGAAGGATGCAGAGATGGGGAACATGAGCCATGAAGGGGGAGAGATAGTCTGGGGTCTGCTTGTGAGGCCATCACATGTCCCATTACAGAGCCTGCACTTGACTGTCTACGGCCCCAGGGGATTTTCAAGCAAGCCGAGTCACCTGGCCACATGTCTGTGTTAGGAGAACATCTCTGTCACATCAAGGATGATGGCTTGAAGGAAAGAATGCTGCCAGGCCCTAGGAAGCTGTGGCAAGATTCAGTCAGGTAAGAGTTAATAAGGACTGCAGTACAGCAAGGGCAATGTTACAGAGGAGAAGGGGACAGAATTGAGATTTTTTTGGAGGTGGAATCAACAAGATTAGGGGACTAATTACATACGAAGAGTAGGAAAGAAAGGTCGGGAGCACTTCCCTCAGGATTTCAGTTTCAGTAACTGGTGTGATTCCCAAGGTTTAGAAAGCTTAAAAGAGACAGAAACTGCTCTAAGGATTGGTGGTTGGAATTGAAAGCCATGGTTTGCAATTTTCTCCAATATTTTTCAGCGCCCTGGGATCATAATGAAAGAAATAGGGAGGCTGAATTATTCCAAAAGCAGGATATTGGTAGGTTAGAAATAAAGAAGACAAGTCTGATGCTGTAGTGCAGGTGGATGTCACCCGAGGCCTGAGGCCCAGGAGGAGGAGGAAGTTGATACCTGGTATAGGGAAGGAACAAGGCATGGGAAATATGAAAGCAGGTTTGGTGGAAACTCAAGAATGGAAAAGGCCAAAGCTCAGGAAGTTGTGCTAGGCTCCTAGATCACTGACAACAATGACGTTCTCAGTAGGACATTCCCAAAAACCTGTTCTCGGGGCTGACTTCTGCCCATTTATCAATACCAGCTCTAACTACAGTTCACAACCATGATGGTGACATTTCCTCACCTCTACGAGGCAGTCGTGTGTGACTTTATCAAAGCCTTGCTGATAACACTCATCATGTAGAGAATACTTCACTAATAACCCAATAAAAAATGAAAAGTCCTTCGTTGTAAAGGTTCTTAGAGACCCTGTGTTACCGCCTAGTAATCACTGCATTCTTTTCTAAGTATTTATCTCTTTGATTACCCATTCTTGTATCTTGGAAATAATTAATAATCAAATTTACCATATTTTTATCTATATTTTCTCCATGTCTGAAAATCAAGAACACATTTTTCTAGCTCTATTCTTTAAGCAATTCCCCCCTTCATCATGATTTCTCAAAAACCCACAGGTGTTTATGAGATCACACCATGAAATGTTATTTAAAGTTCTTTCTGGCTGTGACTCGCTGGGGTCTTGAGATATAAAACGGGTGGGTTTTGCTCTAGGACACAACACCTTCTCTATTTTCTTGACCAAACCTCCACTCCTCTTTCCAGTTGGAGGAAAATCATTTTCCTTTAATAAACCAAATGGAGTCAACGCAGGGGTTGAGCTTCCTATATATCACCTTTTACATTACAAAATTTCCTAGCTTTTCCTTGTTTCTTCCTCTTTGGAAACATAGCTCGAATAGGTTTTGTTTTTTATTTTTTATTTTTTTTAAGATTTTACTTATTTATTTATTTGACAGACAGAGATCCCAAGTAGGCAGGGGGCAGGGGGGAAGCAGGCTCCCTACCGAGCAGAGAGCCCGATGTAGGGCTCGATCCCAGGACCCCGGGATCATGACCTGAACCGAAGGCAGAGGCTTTAACCCACTGAGCCACCCAGGCGCCCCGCTCGAATAGTTTTTGTTTGTGTTTTTTTGTTTTGTTTGTTTGGGCTTTTTTTCTGTCTCCACAAGTCTCAATTCCTTAAATACTTCAGCTCTCCCAAATTGATTATTCTAATTCCCATTATTCTAATATGTATCTGTCATTGGGAAGTGTCTCTGGACAGGTTTTGTCAGAATGGGACCCTGACACAGGATTTATTAATAAGGTAAACTCGGGAAAATCGAGAGAGAGAATGGAGGATATAAGACATCACAGGGAAGAAAGCCAAGCAAGAATGTAATTCAAGCAGAGGCTTCGTCTCAGCCTGATCCTGCCGTGTTTGTCCCCAGCCAGACCAGGGGAACTGCATTTTCATGACCTTGCCCCGGTCAGTCATTGACTAGGTATACAGGGGGTGAGGGGGTGGATGGTGAGTGTGTGGGGGGGCTGCCAACTACCAGGTCACTCCATCTCTCTGCTTGGGTGTGTGTGTACATGCACGTATGCGCGCACACATGCACTAGTTCCTGGGCAATCTTGAGTAGTTCATGACTAAGCTCAGTAGTTCAAGGGCAAACTTTCGAAGATAGACAGTTACAGGAGCTAACTGGCACAGCAAAGGCACACAAAAACTGTAAAGGGAACCGGAGGGGATCTGTACGGAGGTTGCCAGGGTCATACATTGCCAATGCATGACGATACTCATATTTTCATATTCAATGTGTCAAATAGTCTATTTTTAGTTTTTTCAGACTTTGACATCTGAGGTCATCAAAGGCTTCTTTGTGCAATCCAGTTGGTTTGCAAAGTGTCTCTGTCTTTCCTGTGACAGGATTGTTGGTGTCTTTATTGTCGGAATCCCACTTTTGGAACGCACGGGTTTTCAGGCTGCCTTTTCCTTGATGGCCTTGGGTAAGCCACTCTGGGTCCCAAAGTTGCTCCCACCAGAAACCTGGTGTTGCTCCTGAGCCCTTTCCTCTGACCTGGAGCCCTCTCCCGCACTCACACTCACTTGGAGAGTCACCCATTCCTGTCTTCTACCTCCAAAACCCGCCTCAAATCCAACTACTTTTCCCCCATTCCTACTGCCTAGTGTGAGTCATCATCTCCTCTTGCTCATAGTCTCATAAAAGCTTTCTAACTGTTCTCTGGATGTTCACTTTTGTGCCCCCTAACCCATTCTCTACACAGTAACTGGAAAGATCTTCCTACAACTTCAGGCAGCCCGTGTCAGTCCATCCCAAAGCCGTCCAAGGCACTTACAGGAAAGTCCACTCTTCCCTGTGCCGTACAAAGCTGCTGCCGGCGACCTGAGCCTTGCCACGGGCCCCTCACCCCCGTTCACTGCGCTTCTGCCACAACTTCCTACATTTCCCTCCCTCTTCTTGACCTCAGTGACTTCCTCCATAGTGTTCCTGTGTCTGGAATGTTCTCCCTTCTGCTCCATCATCCCTCAGTACTTCCACCTGATCGTTCAGATCTCGGCTTCTTTCCCTGCCCTGAACAAAGCTGGGTCCCCAACCTGTTATTCTCCACCATGATATGCACAACACAATGGAAAGGAAAGTATGGCAAGGCTCATTTCCTAGATAGTATTTATCATAGCTTGTAATTAAATATTCACGTATGTCTCCTCCCTGACTTGTGCTTTAAGACCCATAGAGGAAAGGAATGCATCTATCTTATTCTTTGATGTATAGCCAGTAGGCGTTGTTGAATAATAAGTAAGTTCTTATTTTCCTAAACTGTTTTGAAATCTGTCATCCTATGTTGAGGGCACAGGCTTGAATTGCAAAACAGCAGCTCCCACTTACAAAACAGCCGTTTTACAACCAGTGTGAAAAAAAGTCATGCTAAGGACCTCATGAAGGGATCTAGGTTTTCTCATTTGTGGAGACTCCTAGTGCTACAAAGAAGTTCTTAGGACTGAAAAGCCTCCCAAAGAGCAATAGCATAGAACAGGGGTATCATGGCCCGAGTCGTTGAGCCCACATGTTGAAGTCCTAGCTTCAGGGACTCAGAGTATGACCACATTTGAAGGTAGGGTCTTCACAGAGCTAAGGAGGTAAAGATGAGATCGTTAGGGTGGGCTCTAATGCAATGTGGTGTCCTTATAAGAAAAGGAAGGGGGGCCCTTGGGTGGCTCAGTAGGTTAAGCCTCTGCCTTCAGCTCAGATCATGATCTCAGGGTCCTGGGATCGAGCCCCAAGTCAGGCTCTCTGCTCAGCGGGGAGCCTGCTTCCTCCCTTCTCTCTCTCTGCCTGCCTCTCTGCCTCCTTGTGATCTCTCTCTGTCAAATAAACAAATAAAATTAAAAAAAAAAAAGAAAGAAAGAAAGAAAGAGAGTAGGACATAGGCCCACCTAGAGGAAAAACCATGTGAAGGCACAGGGAGAAGACAGCCATGGAAAGCCAAGAAGAGTGGCCTCTGAAGAAACTAGCCCTGCGGACATCAGGCCTTAGACTTCAGCCTCCAAAACTGTGACTATAAATTTCTGTTGTTTAAGCCACCCAGTCAGTGGTACTTCTTATTGAAGCCCAAATTGATTAAGGCACCTGAAGGAATAACATCTAAGGTGAAAAGAGCATTTTTCTTTTCCTTTTTTTTCAAAGATTTTATTTATTTGTTTGTTTGTTTGTTTACTTAGCAAGAGCAGGGGGAGGGGCAGACGGAGAGGGAGAAAGAATCCAAGCAGACTCTCTACTAAGCATGGAGCCCAACATGGGGCTTGATATCAGCACCCCAAGATCAGGACCTGAGCCAAAACCAAGAGTTCAACACAACAAACTGAGCCACCCAGGCGCCCCCAAAGAGCATTTCTCTTGACGTAGCTGAGGGCCCCACATTATGGGCTCAGTCTACACCAGAGCAGACCAAAAGTTTCAGGATTTTCTCCACACCTGGAGGTTGAGCTGGAGCCACGGTCCAAAGGATTCCCTCTTACTGCACCACTGGAAAAGCGGGTTTAGAGCTGACATCCTCACTGCGGGTCCACTGAGAAGCAGCTATGGCCACAGTGACTGAGGCAATGGGTAATTATATTCAGAGTCCTACTTTGGGTGGTAAAAAGTGTGTTTCCCCTTTACACTCACACTTCAGCCTCTTCTCACTGTGCCCACTGAACTAATCACTGTAGGCAGAAGTCTCTGCTTCACAAGAAAATGTATCAGTTTTTGCATGTCTGAGTATATCTGCAGTCAACAAAGGAGTGGAAAAGTCCACAAAACTGGCCCCAAAGATTCTTCAGATCTGGGATCCTCAGAGTCCCCATTAATTAATTTATTTTTTAATTTTTAATTTTTAAAAAGATTTTATTTATTCATTTGAGAGAGAGCGTGAGAGAGAGAATGAGAGCTGAGAAGGTCAGAAGGAGAAGTGGACTCCCCATGGAGCTGGAAGCCCAACATGGGACCGGGTCCTGGGACTCCAAGATCATGGCCTGAGCCGAAGGCAGTCGCCCAGCCAACTGAGCCACCCAGTCACCTGAGACCCCATTAATTTAAATTCTGATTTATTTTGTCTATTACTTCACCGTATTACTCTTTAAGATGCATTGTTTTGAGTTAACACGTCTTCAGCCTTATGAATGCTAAAAGTCCTGGCGGGAGAGTATGTGTGTGTTTGTGTGTGTGTTTGTGTGTGTGTGTGTGTGTGTGTGTGTGCATGCTGGTGCACATGTGTGTATTTGGTCAAACTTCTTGTGACATTTAGTTTGTTGTTTACGTTAAAGATATTCTTCCAATCTTTCAACATATATATGAGTAAGTGAGCTTGATATATCATAAATTTTAACTCAAGTTAAAAAAAAACCTTTGTTAGGATGCCTGGGTGGCTCAGTTGGTTGGACAACTGCCTTCGGCTCAGGTCAAGATCCCGGAGTCCTGGGATCGAGTCCCGCATCGGGCTCCCAGCTCCACGGGGAGTCTGCTTCTCCCTCTGACCTTCTCCTCGCTCATGCTCTCTCTCGCTGTGTCTCTCTCAAATAAATAAATAAATAAATAAATATTTTTTAAAAAAACCCAAAAAACAAAAAACCTTTGTTAGTATTTCTTTAGCACATACCTTGGCTTTAGCCCAGCATAGTCTAATCATTCATTAAACGAGTAGCAAAGTTTTACTGGAAAGCCAATTGGGCATAAAAAGGAGGAGTAGGATGAAATCAAGCAAAGGCAAACACAAGGTAAAAATCTGCTTGAAAGGGAAAGCTGGGTCATAGTGAACATTGAGCGAGGTGGTACATGAGAAATCCCTCATTTATTCAAAGAAGACAGGGATGAAAATGAGTTGTTTACACTTTTTGCACATTTTAGAAAACATATATATTCTTAAATGCCTAGAGAATTTTGGACAACCATGAAAACATATTTTATATATTTAATCCCAGTACTTTAAACCTAGGTGTCTATAATAAAGCCAATTTTGCACTTATAAATTATTAAAAGTTTTGTGTAAAAACCTGGTCCCTGTGCATACAGAGCAGCACCTGCCAGTGACCCCGGCCCAGACAACTGCATTTGTAGAATAGGAATAGGAAGTCTCTATTTTGTGTGCTTCCAAGCACACCGCTCTGCACGATTCTGCACATCAATTTTCTCCAGTGTATTTTGAAATAAAAATGCTACCATTATAGATGAATCCATATTAGAAGAGTGATACTTTTGGGGGACAAATACATAAATGTTCATGTTATCATTAACACTGTAGAGTTCATTTAATCTCCCAGAAATCTTTATCCATCCAGCAAGCTGATTCACACTGAGGCTGAGCGATGTGGATGATCAGGGCAGTTTGCCTCCCATGGAGGCTGGGGACAGGTGGCAAGGGCCGGGAGCTGTGCGCTCTGCTGGGAGGGCCACACAGGGTTGACCTCTGTGTGTCCAGCAAGTCAGTGCCTGCCCACAAGTGGGGCGTGAGCATCAGCAATGTGACAGAGGGAAGGGCAGCCACCTGCAGGGTGGGAGTGGGGCACTGACAGGGAGAACAGAACAGGAGGAGAAAGAACAGCAAAGGCACTGAGTTAGAGCTAGCCACAGTGGAGTCTTGTCTCTGCTCCATGACCTAGGCAATTCTAGAACCTTCTGAGGCCCTGGTTTTCCACCTCTCCAACATGGGGGAATGGGGGAAATAACAGTAACCGTCTGCCTTGGAGTGGGTTCCCACGGAGACAGACTCTGAGATTCCTGTGTGGGTGGGGATGGTCCCGAGCAGCAAAGAGCCCAAGGCGGGCAGGATTGGGCATGGGGAAGAGCTAACTGTGATGGTGTGTCAACAGCACTTTCAGCTGGTCCTACAGGGATCTCCTGACCAGTGAATAAAGCTCTCCAGAGTTGTCTTGTGATTGAGAAGAGGGGGCGAGTGTTTGAACCCCCACACCAGCCAGTCACCTGATGTAGACAGCCACCCTCCCACATCCTATGTGGGACTTGACCCTGGAAGATACGTCCTGGGAGGGACGCAGCCAAAGCTCCGAGCAGGCACGGAGGCTGACAGTTGGAAAGGGCCTGAGCAGCACAGAGCAGGCACCGTCTGCATCGCTGAGCCCCTCGTGGATGAGTACAGCCCATCTGCGAAGAGCTCCTCCAGATTCTGGATTGTTTCTCTTCCTGGGAAAACTGACATCGGGCGGGTTAGTGGACGAACTGCGGCCCCCATCACTGCAGCTGGTCCCAAGGCTGCACCTGATACTGGTCTCCCGACTCTGCTACATGTTCCAGATGACCTTTACCTTTAGCATCTCTGCTGGTCTGAGTGGCTCACATGATGCAATGACCCAGATGCTCACTCCCAAGTGGTCTGAGCCCTGGTCTCCAGGTCCTTCTGGCTATGGTTGTTGCACATGACATTTACAGTCAAACCTGGGGACCTGAGTGCCAAGAGATGACCCAGTGGGTCACCTGGTGCCATATGAACTCTTCCCTCAGTGTAGCAGCTTCCCTACTTCTTCTGATGACTAGATTTTATCTGTCCTACAGTGACTCCCCTTGCCTGCCTCTGGCACATACAGACAAAGCAACCAGGTTGCAGCCGTAGCTTAAAGTTGAGAGGAATCCTTGCTGCATGCCTCGCTGGAGACATTTCCCCCCGAACCAGGACCACTAGATCCTCAGAGCCCAGAACTGCAGAGCTGGGCAGCACAGATGTTGGTACATTCATGGGTCCTGCAGCTCCTTCAATGTCTCGGTTCTTTCCACCCTCAGCGGACCCTGTAGTATATCCCTGGTCGGGTGGTGTCGAGGTATGGCCCTAATTAGTGATCAGCAGCCAAGAGGGGAGCTGAGGGTAAATCCTAAAGCAGGGACAGTGTATTTTCTTACGAGATGGAGGACTTTGGTTCATCTGCAGACAAGGGGAGTACTGGCCTGGAGCAGGAGAGCAGGCTACTTTTGCAGGGGCCCAGGGTCCAAGAACACCTGGGATTCCAAGGTTTTTTTAATGCATCCACCCAGGTGTCCTCATTCCAGGTCACAGGGTCCCACTCCTTCCCAGTCGGGACTCTGACCTGGTCATAGCTGACTTGCCAGAGAGCACACCATTCAAACTTGTCTTGTTCTCAGCTTGCTGATAATTAAGTCCTGAGACGGACACTCCCACATTTTCTTCCCTCTCTCTGCAGGTGATGGGATAGTCCTTCCCTAGCTTCTGAGAAGGGCCTCTGGGCTTACACTTTGCTTCAAATTGGTGGTTATTCACCCTCACTTTTTAATTGTCTTTGTTCAGTGCATTGACTGAACTCAGCAAGAGTAACCTAATTCCATTGTCTTTATAATTACTTCTTTTCCTGAACCTTCCAAACAACTGAGATGTTGCACTTCCCAGGTTTCTATCCTTGGTACCTTCTCCCAGTTCACTGCCAGTGAAAAATTTAACAACTGCACTGCTACAACATGCCAGGGACTGTCCATATTCCATCCATTACCAGGAATGGGGACCCCATTGCCAATCAGCTGGCAGATGACCTAGTTCCAAAATTCCATTTTAGAGATTACTTTCCAGGACTATTTCTAGCGACAAGGTCTTAAATTGGGTTCTCAGGCAGGCCAACTGAGATGGGGATTTGCATACAGAAATTCCATTGGATGTACTCCTGCCAACAGTATGTATGGGGAGAGGGCACAGAGAATAGGATTGAGCAGAGGGAAAAGTTGAGCTGCAGTGAAAGGGCAGCAGAAGCCCCAGCCAAACTTCTGGGGCATCTCTGGGGCTGAGACGGCCTTTCAGAGTTGTTTGAATTGAAGTGAGGGGGCTGGGCCCGTGATGCTCCCTTACTGACCAGAAAACCTCATTGGGTATGAGCTGCCCTTGGGCCAGGAACACAGAATTGCTGAGGCTGCTTCCTCTGGCCAAGGGCAGTTCCTAGGGGAGGGTCTCCCTAGGCACCACCAGCAGGCAATCATCCCAGAGATGGGGTGAGTAACCTCAGTCCTGAAGGAGGGGGCGGGGAGAGAAATCGTCGTTACATCTACCAATGCTGTTCTGAAAATTTCATGAGATCATGAATGTAAAAGACCTTTAAATCTGTTCAACAATTTATAAATCCGTTATTTTTATTCACAGTTTTGACTTGGATTGGCCCAGGGAGGGAACTGCTGTAGGAACAGTCTCTTTAACAATAAGTCAAGACTGCCCCATGTTTCAAGTCATTGGCCTTCAAATAGTCCATCATCTTATTCGAAGACTCCAAGTTGCTGGTAGGTTTTAGAAAAATCTCTGAGTATCATGTGAAAATGAAAATGAAAATAACCACATTTGACTTCTCTTTTCCAGTCTAAGATTTTTCCTTCAGCGAGCAGTTTCAGGACATCTGAAGGGTTAAAGGCTAGTATCATTGCAAAGTTGAAACAGAACCATAGGTTTAATAATATTTTAAAGTCAAAACGATTTAACATGACACCAAGCCTGAGTTAACATTCTACATGGTTGTGGAGATATTAGGGCTTAAACAGATGTCAGCAATTTTTTTACAAAACGGAAATTGAGTTCTACAGATGGTGAAGACGACGGAGGAGCTCAAAGTGTTGTATAAAAAAATGTACATTCAAGTGAAAAGTAATCATCTTTATATTTCAAGTTTGAAGATGCCCTTTTGGTGATGAGGATAATTTTCAAGAAGATCAGACAGAAATCTATTTACCTTTCACTTCCATATCATACTTTTTTCCCTCTGCTACGTTTTCTAATTATAGAAAGTATTTGAGGAGTAAACACTTTATCTTTTCCCAATTTCCACCCTTATTCTACCCAATTTTTCTATTAGCACAATATTGTTCAACCGGCCTCATCTTCACATCTTCC
Source organism: Neogale vison (assembly GCF_020171115.1). Taxonomy (NCBI): domain Eukaryota; kingdom Metazoa; phylum Chordata; class Mammalia; order Carnivora; family Mustelidae; genus Neogale; species Neogale vison. The sequence continues at coordinate 11,713,062 of NC_058093.1, forward strand.
ATAACAACAGTCCACGGTGTAGTAAAAATCATCGTCTCCTAGGTTTTTTTTTTTTTTAATTTTCTATATATAGTTGATCTTCTTTTAGAAAGTTGTAACTTTCGTGCATTTATTTAATGGAGATGTTCTTGCCATTTAAGGAAAGGTTTTCAAGGATGTAAGAAAATACTCAGGTATGTCAGCTTCACTCATTATCACCAGTTCTTTTAGTATAAAAGTATACTAAAAGTATAAAATTTTCCATAAATGATGAAACAAAATCCACATTTTTAAATGAGGGAATGTAAAACTACATCACCTACAAAATTATCACTTCCCATTTTCTCCTAAACACTCAGGTGGGGTTTTTTGGTTTTGTTTTTTGTTTTTTTTTCCAAATGTATAATCAGTCTTGTGTACTCAAGACCCTGACTGCTGGAGAAGTTAAAAAAAAATGCACCCCATGATTTTGTTTGAACAGGGAGATTTGTGAGACAGAAAAGAGGATGAAGGCTCTGCCCTCCACTGTGGACAACACGCGGGTGCTTCCATTTATATGTATGCTGATGTCTAGTCTTGGTGCCTAAGACCTTGGGAAAAGTGTGTTTTAACGACAAAGTTAGAACAAAGTACCAGCCCTGCTGGAGAATATCTGTTCTATTTCCAGCCTGGGGAAGATCCACACGTGCATACTGCCACTGACTCCCAAACCATCCTATCCTCGGGGCCTATAATTCTCATTCACAATTGCCCACCCCCATACCCAGCACCCTCCTTCCAGTAAATTCTGGAAGGAAAGCCAGACCTGTGAAGGAGTTGAAGTCACCTTAGATGAATGTCTCTTCCAGCAACTCACAAGGGAACCATAAACCCAGCTCACTCTACCAGTCTCTATCTAGAGAGTTCTACCATTCTGGGTCTTTCTCTCTCTGGCTTGGCACTACCTTACTGTCTTTAGAGAACATCATTAGCTGCTTACTTCCTGGCATCGTCCCTCAGCTATGGGAAGCATGTTGCCTTGTTTCCCTACTTCCATCTTCTTTTGAAAATCACCCTAAGTGAATCCTACCTTTTAAGACGCGAGGGCTAGAGTCTGTATCACTCTCTTTTCTTCTTTCCCATCACCATCTCGACAAGGACACCAGCTACCTTTCATTTACGTCACTCAATTAGCTCCATTCCTTATGATGACACTATAAGATTGAGCTTTACCTCAACTTTTTGATGAGAAAACTGAGACTCAGAAAGATAAGTAACTTGCTCAATGCCACAAAACTGATAAAGGGCAGCACTTACATTAGACTCAATCTGATATCTCTTCCAGCATTACCCTCTTCCCATGACAGCATATCGCCTTCTGAGATGGGAAGAGAATTCTTACCCATTACAGAGAAGGTTGTCATGGAAGGCTGTGGCTAAGGTGGCTGGCGCCCATTCCCACCACAGTTCCTACACACTCTAACGTAGCAAATCAGAGTCGATAGAAAAGGACGACAGATGACTGCAGACCAGTAAAATCAGGTAGTTCTGAGTAGCTGTGGGGAGAGTAGAGTTTTTCAAATAATATTACTGGTACTGATGACTCCCCAGCTAGGGCTGTGATTTACCAAACCAGTATGTAGGTTTACTCAAGAAGAGACCAGAGTTCCCTTAGACAACCCGGACAAGTCCCTTCACGGACTGTCAGTCACTTCAGCTTGAAAAGTGGAAGGGGATTCAACCTCTCACTGTTCCAGCACTATCGATCCTAATGTCAATAGGATTGCAAACATACTGGATCGTCATGCCTCACTTAAGATCTCTAGACTTCTCACACGGACACCATTAGGTCAGAATTAGCTATTAGGATCCATTATTTCTTTCGATCCTATTGTTAATAGGATCAGCATTGCCTGAACATTGAGAGATCCTGGAACCTCGCTCCACTCAGCTCACTGGGCGGCAGATATCTGTTTTATATATGAATATCTTATTGCCATTTTTTTGCCTTTACATTAAACCTATTTTAAAAGCATAGCCCAAAGCCATCTCTGCCATTGGCTTCTTTCTCTTTGCTCTTTTCTTTGAGCTAGAAACTGAGCACATCAAGAGCTGCTCTGAAGACTTTGATGCTTCTTTGGCAATGACTTCAGTCCTCTGCCTTTACCACAGGGCTGCAGCGACTGTCTTATGTGGAGAGGCGTATTTGTGGTTGATAAAATGCTAGTTCAATAGGGGGAAAAAGTGAATTGATTATATTGAGCATTTTTCTAACTGTCACTTTTCTAAAAGACAAAAGAGAATAGTTTTGGTTCCTTCATCTACTCCATATATACACTGATTTTTTAATTACAATCAAACATTATTAAAGGAAATCCAAGTGAAACCAGGGGGAAAATTATAACGAGAGTTTAGTACATAGGACTCCACTGGGTCTGGGAGTGGGGGGAGTCTGGCAGGCGCTTTCAAGCACTTAGATTTGTGCCATATTTGATTACGTATACAATTACTCTAAAAGTATTGTGCGCGGTATAATTACATGGAGAGTAATCCCCAGTATGGAAGGTATTGCAACCGTCCTTTGCAGTCTGACTTCTGAGAAATGAGGATCCTACTGCCCTCTGCCTAAAAGCATACTTTAAATCGACCATATCCTACTTTCTTATCCCAAAGATTTTTTTTAGCTGAACAGCTTTGCCTTTGTAAACTCACCCTCTGTCTTCCAAGAGAGGTGGTGAGATGGTGGTTGTGTGCAGGGACCCAGAAACTTGTTTGGAATCAAGGCGGTAGACTTATTCGCCTCTGTGGCTGGTGATTTAATCCATCTCAGCTTCCTCATCTGTAAAGTGGGTCTAAAACACTATCTGCATCATAAGATTATTGGGAGTATCAACCGCAAGGCTGACCACCACGTTATTGGCACATAGCAAGCGATAAGAGTGAGCTGTCATTGTTACCAGAGTGATGACAGTCCAATAGTGGAACTGTGGGGACAGACCGTATGTGTTTTAGAAGGTTCACTTGCCACAAGAGAAGCAGTTTAATGGAGGTTAGAAAAGTCCCTAGAGATGTGGATTCTGTTTCTGGAAAGGGTTTCTAGAAATGGCCGCTGCTTCTTCCGAATGACCAAGATGGTTCCAGGTCCTGGCAGGACAAACTGAGGCCGTGTTTCTTTGACTGACTATGCAAATGAATTCAAAACTGGAGTCAAGCTTTGGTTTTGACATTATTATTCTTTCTTTTAAGACTATTTACCCTTCTTGGGACTCCTAAACTATGGTGATAATGACAGCTGGCTCTCCAGAAATACTTTCCAAATATGGAAAAATTATGTGGGATGAGGGGTTTGGGGAAGACGGGGAGCCCTGCTTGAAACTAGGATTTGCGGTCACCTCGGAGCTCTGCTGATGGTTCTCTATTAATGAGCTTGTAATTTGATTATTTCATCAGCATTTCTCAATGGGTGGTCCCTCTGAATCACAGGGTGGTGGGGAGGGTATTTGTTAAAAGTACAGATCTCGGGGCACCTCGGTGGCTCAGTCAGTTAAGCAACTGACCCTTGATTTCAGCTCAGGCCATGATGTCAGAGTCTTGGGATCGAGTCCCACACTGGGCTTCATGCTCCGGGGAGAGTCTGCTTCAGGATTCTCTCTCCCTCTGCCCTGTCCCTTGCTTGTTCACTCTCTCTCTCTCTAAAATAAATAAGTCTTAAAAAACAAAGCAAAACAAAACAAAAACGGATGCCTGGGTCCTACCCCAGACTGCCAGGACCAGAATCTCTGGGGATGGAGAGGGCAGTTGGCCGCTTAAACAGATCCCTGGATGGTCCTCAAGCACATGCAAGTGCAAGAAGTTCTAATAGCAAACACAGTCCAACACGTTAATGTGTCTACTGACATGACTGCCGCTTCGAGCACCATTCACTTTGTTTTGAGAAGGAAAAAGAGATGATTAATACCTAAAATAAGGTATTCATTCATGGCCACAGGCCTCACACTTTCACTTTTCTGTAAATGGAAGTTATGAGAGCTCCTGAACCCTCTTGAATGTAAGAAATAATACATGTTTAGCGTTTGGGGCTCGCTGCTTAGAGACAGTATAAATACGCCAAGCATTATTATAGGAGAAATATGTAGGGGGGGGTTGACATATGTGTGCCCCAAATCCCCATTTGCTGTAATTTAAGAAAATAGATACCGAGGTGGTGCCAGTGAATCTTATAGCAAAGCTACTGTTTCGGCTCCATAGAGGCAGGGCCTGCCGAACCCAGGAGAGCTATAAAACATCAGCTGAGCATTGATGGAGTTGGGAGTCAAATAGAAACCTGTTCTCCTGTGAAAACATGCACATATGTGGAATTGCATTGCTATAATCAGGACACAACCAAATTCGCAGATGTGCCCAATTTTCTGTTTCCTCTATATTTTACCAGTTTCACGGCACAGTGACAAATGAGGAAAGTACTAAACTGATTTTGCATAGCATCTCATGGAAGCTGCTCGCAAATCTCACTGTTGGGAATGAACCTCACAAATGTTAACAGTTAAGTGCTACATCTGCCTAACCCATCTCCGGGACACACTAAGCTCTCTGTTACTTTGCATACAGCAAATTGAAGGAATCCCATTCTTCTAAGTCAAGTTTCCAAAAAAAATTTTTTTCCTTAAAAAAAAAATTCCACCTCTCCCCAGTGATTTTCTTTCTTCTATTTTCACATTTTCAAGTGCGTATGATTGATAATTATAAAATGGAATCAAAACAGAATATCTGACTGAGAAAATCAGAACGGGGGAAAGACAAACCCCTAAGTCTTGTCACTCCCACTATATGTATTCCTCACTCCTTTTTAGCTCCTAAAATTCCAGGAGGTTCTTAAAACTTCTCTACCAACACCCAGAAAAGGAAGGCAGGCTTTTCAGAGTTTGGAAAAAGAGAAAAAAATATTGTAATGGACAATTATTTTTTCTTACCATCAGGGTCTACCTCCACTCCCACTCTTTTTCAAAAATTTTCCTTCCCTCCATCTATCTATCCATCCATCCATCCCCATTTTTTCTTTTTTTTCCCTTTTTTTTTTTTTTTTTTTTGCTTATCAGAATCCAGTTTCCTTTGCTGGCCATCACCTGACTCCATTAAGTGCAGTCTTGAGGGTCTGTCAATTAAGACCATAAGAGAAGAGTGTTTGTCTTCTCTCCCCTTCCCAGTGATTGAGTGCCTGACTCAAGCTGGGCCCATCAGACATGCTTTCCTGAGCTTTGGGTCTTCAGCACAGGATAATAAGGACAGCTGAGTGTCCACTCCCAGTGACAGTGCCTCACCAATCCTGTCCACTATTTCTTGTCATGCAGAAACCCAGAGCTACCCTGAGTCCTGAACTTTTCCTAGTATGAAACTTCACTCAGCTTTGCTCCTTTAGTCCTCCACATCTTTCCCACAAATTCCTCTTTTCCAGAATGTAGCCAAAGTTCTTTCTTGTTGCTTCTAATCAGAGATGTGAATCAAAATCTCTTTACCAACTTTCCCAGTGGGAGAAGGCAGTGACCAAATGGAACATGCTCTGCACCAAAGAGAATGGATGTTGGTCAGGGTGCTTGCCAGTGGGCTACTCACAAACAAAGAGCTTTTACTGCAGTTATTAGATCTCACTGTTCTGTCATTTTAGGAACAGTGGTACTTAACCTGAGTCACCCAGCTCTACCTGTAGTTATGTGATAGAAATAATAGATGGTTATATTAAAAAGACAGGGGAAAAAGATATTTACCAAGCAAGGATGGGTAGAGGGATTGGTGATGAACACAACATTGTGTAGCATGAGTGAAAGGTTGCACAGTGTGGAGGTCTACATGAGTAGCTCTCAGATATACAGAATCCTAGAGATTCTTCCATGTTCCTATAAGGCTTAAGAAATACAGTCCTTTGGTAGTGAAAGCACTAAGCACACACAACTGGAGAAAGGTTTCCTTTACTGAGTTAAATGGTATTGATAAATCCCCCACTGACTTTTGCACATGCCACAGGAAATTAGAATAAAGCCATAACTTCCCCAATTAGCATAATGCTTAAGTAAATCTGTGAAAGACAGCATCTGGTTTACCTGGAAGAGAAGGCAGTTCTAGCACATGAAGGTACGATGTTGGAGGTTAAAACTGGACCCAGCTAGAGAATATGATCGAGTCTGTACCCACCTTTGTGGTCTCCTTCCCATGGTACCACCTCAGCCAGGAACCCTCCAATCCAAAGACACAGAACTAGCTACAGTTTCACCAGTGCACCATGCTGGTCCATGTCCTGCACAAGCACTCCTTCCACTTGGAACACCCTTCTCCCACCTTGTCTGTTGGGGATGTCTACTCTTCCACAGCCCTCAGTTCATGTGGTATCTCTGTGTACACTAGAAAGTAGCACCCCTGGCTCATTTCTGCATGGTTGATCTATATCAGTTTTGTTAAAGCAATACATTTATCAAAAGTTTTAGGAAAATTATTATTTAAAATACAGAAATCTATAATAAATAATGACCCTCACGTTCAACAGCACACAACCTGCACACTCATCTGGATGGCTCTGGATGACAAAACACCCAGAGATGTTCACAAAGAAAAAGCTCAAAGCTTACAAACTCCATTCCTTGTGTGTGTTCCCACTCTGTCTAGAATGCCGGCTCCCTTGTGTACCTAACAGTGGTTTTGAATGTGTTTGTTTACATACTGATCACTCCCACAAAAAGGGAAAACAATTGAGAAGACAGACTGTTTCTTACTTGCCTCTGTACTCCAGTGACCAACAAAGTATTGGTAAGTGATAGATAGGAAGTAGATGTTCGTTGAAGAAATGAATGAAGAACTGTTAATACACAGTACCCAATGTAGGGCCTTGCACATAAATAGCATTTACTCACTTAAACTCTTGGAAACAAAAATTGGTGGAATTGGTACTTTTTTACCCACGCACCCCCAGTTTGGATATGGGGGGAGGGCACAAGCACACACGTGCACACATTACATGTTTATGTGTGTGTTGAGATCTTAATGATGAAACATGAAATTCTAAGTGAGGGTATTTTCATCATTTAATACTGTCATGCTAGTCGTGCTAGTACATAACACAGTATATATGCTCAATAAACATTTGCTAAATGAATAAATGAGTGATCATGAATGAGTCAGTGAGTGAATCAGAACAAAGAAAGTGTCACCATCACTCTTATTTATAGGGAGAAATATTGAGACTTGTTTTCTTAATGAAGTGTGGAGCTCAGAGCAGTTTAAAAGTCTATCAGCATCATGACAAATGTTTGAGAAAGTATGTTTTCCCTTAATATAAAAGGAATGTATCTCTCCTAGTCAGATGTTAGTAGTAATGGGGGAGGCAAGATGGCGGAGGAGTACCAGACTAAAATGACATCAGGTCACAAAAGTTCTGCTAGATAGTTATCAAACCATTCTGAATCAAAGAGAAGATCAAAGACAAGAAGAGCTGCAATTCTAGGAACAGAAAATTGACCATTTTCTGAAAGGTAGGATGTGCAGAGAAATGAATCCAAAGCTACAGGAAGATAGACTGCAGGGGGAGGGGCCAGCTCCCGGCAAGTGGTGGAGCAGCAGAGCACAAAATCCAAACTTTTAGAAGTCTGCTCCACTGAGGGACATGGCTGTAGAGGATAAGTGGGGTAGGGGGTAGAGCCCTTGTGGGGACAGTGTGGTCTCAGGACCCACAGGGTCACAGAAATATGGGGGTGTCTGAGTGTGGCAGAACTCACAGGTATCAGAGCGGGGAAGCTGACTACAGAGACAGAGCCGAAGAGTGAGCTTCCAGGTCGGGGTTACCTTAAACCGTGATACAAGGCACAGCCAGGCCACTGCTCTTCAAGCAAGGACCCCACAAGTGCAGATCTGGGGAGACTCACCTTCCTTCTCTGGAGGCAGGAATCTGCTGGGTTTGGAGACTTCAAACAGGGCTGTGTGCCAGAGACAGAAATGCTCGGTCACAGGCCGGGTGAGCACAGAGGGTGGCCAGAGACCAGGGAGATGGGAGGGATTGACTGCTTTTCTTCAAGGGTACACTGAGGAGAGGGGCCCCGAGTTCTCAGGTCCTCCAGGCTGGAGATTGAGAGGCCACCATTTTCATTCCCGTCCTCCAGAGCTCTACGGAAAGCATTCAGGGAACAAAAGTTCTGAGAGCGAACCCGAGCAGATCTCTTAGCCTGGTCCCTGGCAAGGGTGGTGCAAGCTGCCTCGGGCAAAGACATTTGAGACTAACTACAACAGGCCCCTCCTTCAGAAGATCAGCAAGACCATCTAGCCAAGACCAAGCTTACCAATCAAGGAGAACAGCAGAACTCCAGAGCTAGGGGAAAGCAATGCATGGAATTCATGGCTTTTTCCCCATGATCCTTTAGTCTTGAAAAGTTAAATTAATTTTTTTTAATTTTATTTTTTTCTTACTCTATTTTTTAACATTTCCTCTCTTCTCTTTTAACCTTTTTAAACTAGTTTATCTTAACAATACCTTTCTTTAAAAAATCTTTTTAAACCTTCATAATAGTCATATTTTATCCTTCATTGTATTTAACCTTATTTTTTGTATATATATATAAGTTTTCTTTTTCTAAAAAATTTTGGGATACAATTTCTTCTACTAGATTAAAATATACCCTAAATCTAGCACATGGCTTTGTTCTAGTCTCTAGCCTGAGCACATTTCTCCTCTTTTTTTTTTTCCTTTCTTTTCCCAACAAACTCCTCTTATCAATTCCTTTTTTAGAATATTCTTTAAATTTTCATCTTTACAGTCATATTCCATCCCTTCATTGTGTTTACCCTTATTTTTGTATATATATGTTTTTCTTTCCTTAAAATTTGGGGAGGTAGTTTCTTCTAAGAGACCAAAATACACCCAAAATTAAGTGGGTGGCCCTGTTCTATTCACCAGTTATCTCTCGCTCTCTCTTTCCATATATATATGTATGTACATATATATATATACACACACCATCTATCTATCTATATACATATATATATATGCACACACACACATATACTTTTTAAAATTTCTTTTTACCCCCTTTTTTCTCCCTCTGGTTTGGGGTCTCTTCTGATTTGGTTAGTGTACATTTTTCTGGGGTCTTTGCCACCCCTTTAGTATTTTATTCTCTTGTTCATATGGTCTTATCTGGATAAAATGACAAGGTGGAAAAACTCACCATAACAAAAAGAACAAGAGGAGGACCAATGGCTAGGGACCTAATCAACACAGACATTGGTAATATGTCACAACTAGAGTTCAGAATGATGATTCTCAAGATGCTAGCTGGGCTCGAAAAAGGCATGGAAGGTATTAGAGAAACCCTGTCTGGAGAAATAAAATCCCTTTCTCGAGAAATAAAGGAACTAAAATCTAACCAAGTTGAAATCAAAAAAGCTATTAATGAGTTGCCATAAAAAATGGAGGCTCTTACTGCTGGGATACATTAGACAGAAGAGAGAATTAGTGATAGAGAAGACCAAATGACAGAGAATAGAGAAGCTGAGCAAGAGAGAGACAAATAACTACTGAACCACGAGAGAATTTGAAAGATAAGTGATACCATAAGATGAAACAATATTAGAATAATTAGGATTCCAGAAGAAGATGAAAGAGAGAGAGGGGAAGAAGGTATATTGGAGTGAATCATAGTAGAGAATTTCCCTAATATGGCAAGGGAACAAGCATCAAGATCCAGGAGGCAAAGAGAACTCCCCTCAAAAACAACAAAAATAGGTCCACACCCCGTCATCTAATAGTAAAGCTTATAAGCCTCGTGACAAAGCGAAAATCCTGAAAGCAGCCCAGGACAAGAAGTCTGTAACATATAATGGTAGAAATACTAGATTGGCAGGACACTTATCCACAGAGACCTGTCAGGCCAGAAAGAATTGGTATAATATATTCAGAGCACTAAATGAGAAAAAAATGCAGCCAAGAATACTATGTCCAGCTAGGCTATCATTGGAAATAGACGGAGAGATAAAAAGCTTCCAGGACAAACAAAAATGAAAAGGATTTGCAAACACCAAACCAGCCCTACAGGCAATATTGAAAGGGGTCCTCTAAGCAAAGAGAGAGTAAAGTAGTACACTAGAAAGGAACAGAGACTATATACAGTAACAGTCACCTTACAGGCAATACAATGGCACTAAATTAATATCTTTCTGTAGTTCCCTGAATGTAAATGGGCTAAGTGCCCCAATCAAAAGACACGGGGTATCAGAATGGATTAAAAAACAAAACTCACCAATATGCTGTCTGCAAGAAACCCATTTTAGACCTAAAGACACCTCCAGATTTAAAGTGAGGGGTGAAAAACAATTTACCATGCTCATGGACATTAAAAAAAAAAAAAAAGCTGGGGTGGCAATCCTTGTATCAGATAAATTAGATTTTAAGCCAAAGACTGTAATAAGAGATGATGAAGGACATTTTATCATACAAAAAGTGTCTGTCCAATGAGAAGATTAACAATTTTAAATACCTGTGGTCCTAACATGGGAGCAGTCAACTATATAAACCAATTAATAACAAAATCAAAGAAACACATCGACAATAATACAATAATAGTAGGGAAATTTAACACCCCCCTCACTGAAACGGACACATCATCTAAGCAAAAGATCAACAAGTAAATAAAGGGCTTAAGTGATACATTGGACCTGATGGACATCACAGATATATTCAGAACATTCCATCCCAAAACAATAGATTACACATTCTTCTTTAGCGCACATAGAACATTCTCCAGAGTAGATCACATCCTGGGTCACAAATCTGGCCTCAACTGGTACCAAAATATTAGGATCATTTCCTGCATATTTTCAGACCACACAATGCTCTGAAACTAGAACTCAATCATAAGAGGAAAGTTAGAAAGAACTGAACTACTTGGAGAGTAAAGAGCACCCTACTAAAGAATGAATGGGTCAAATAGGAAACTGAAGAGGAATTTAAAAAATTCATGGAAACAAATTATAATGAAAACACAACTGTTCAAAATCTGTGGGACACAGCAAAAGCAGTCCTGAGAGGAAATCATATAGCAATACAAGCCTTTCTCAAGAAACAAGAAAGGTCTCAAGTACACAACCTAACCCTACATCTAAAGGAGCTGGAGAAAGAACAGCAAAGAAAGCCTAAACCCAGCAAGAGAAGAGAAATAACAAAGATCAGAGCAAAAATCAATGAAATAGAAACAAAAAGAACAGTAGAACAAATCAATGAAACTAGGAGCTGGTTCTTTGAAAGAATTAATAAGATTGATAAGCTCCTGGCCAGACTTATCAAAAAGAAAAGAGAAAGGTCCCAAATAATAAAATCATAAATGAAAGAGGAAAGATCACAACCAACACCAAAGAAATACAAACAATTTTAAGAACATGTTATGCCCAACTATATGCCAGTAAATTTGACAATGCGAAAGAAATGGATGCATTCCTAGAGACATATAAACTACCAAAACTGAACCAGGAAGAAATAGAAAACCTGAACAGACCCATAACTAGTAAGGAGATGGAAGTAGTCCTCAAAAATCTCCCAAAAAACAAGAGCCCAGGGTCAGACGGCTTCTCAGGGGAATTCTACCAAAGATTTAAAGAATTAACACCTATTCTCCTGAAAGTGTTCCAAAAAATAGAAATGGAAGGAAAACTTCCAAACTCATTTTATGAAGCCAGCATGACCTTGATCCCAAAACCAGACAAAGACCTCATTAAAAAAGAGAATTAGACCAATATTCTTGATGAACACAAATGCAAAAATCCTCACCAAAATACTAGCCAATAGGATAGTATATTAAAAAGTATAACAGTATACAACAATATAATATAATATATTATAATATACAATATAATATACATATAATATATAACAATATAATATACAACAATACAATATAATATACAACAGTATATTAAAAAGATTATTCACCACAACCAAGTGGGATTTACACCAACAACAAGACAGAAGAAAGAGAAATTAAGGAGTCAATCCCATTTACAATTGTACCCAAAACCATAAGATACCTAGGAATAAACCTAACCAAAAAGGCAAAGAATCTGTACTCAGAAAACTATAAAGTACTCATGAAAGAAATTGAGGAACACATAAAGAAATGGAAAAATGTTCCATGATCATGGATTGGAAGAACAAATATTGTGAAAATGTCTATGCTACCTAAAGCAATCTACACATTTAATGCAATCTCTATCAAAATGCCATCCATTTTTTCACAGAAATGGAACAAATAATCCTAAAAATTATATGGAACCAGAAAATACCCTGAATAGCCAGAGGAATGTTTTTCCAGAGGAATGTTGAAACAGAAAGCCAAATTTGGTGGCATCACAATTCCAGACTTCAAGTTCTATTACAAAGCTGTAATCATCAAGACAGTATGGTCCTGGCACAAAAACAGACACATAGATCAATGGAACAGAATAGAGAGCCTAGAAATAGACCCTCAACTCTATGGTCAACTAATCTTTGACAAAGCAGGAAAGAATGTCCATTGGAAAAAAGACAGTCTCTTCAACAAATGTTGTTGGGAAAATTGGACAGCCACATGCAGAAAAATGAAACTGGACCATTTCCTTACACCACACACAAAAATAGACTCCAAATGGATGAAAGACCTCAATGTGAGACAGGAATCCATCAAAATCCTTCAGGAGCACACAGGCAGCAACCTCTTTGACCTCAGCCACAGCAACTTCTTCCTAGAAACATCGCCACAGGCAAGGGAAGCAAAGGCAAATATGAACTATTGGGACTTCATCAAGATCAAAAGCTTTTGCAGAGCAAATGAAACATTCAACAAAACCAAAAGACAACTGATAGAATGGGAGAAGATATTCACAAATGGCATATCAGATAAAGGGCTAGTATCCAAAAATCTATAAAGAACTTATGAAACTGAACACCAAAAGAACAAATAATCTAATCAAGAAATGGGTAGAGGACATGAACAAATATTTCTGCAAAGAGGACATCCAGATGGCCAACAGACACATGAGAAAGTATTCAACATCACTTGGCATCAGGGAAATACAAATCAAAACCACAATGAGATACCACCTCACACCAGTGAATGGCTAAAATTAACAAGCCAGGAAACGGCAGTTGTGGGTGAGGATGTGGAGAAAGGGGAGCCCTCCTACACTGTTGGTGGGAATGCAAGCTAGTGCCACCACTCTGGAAAACAGCATGGAACTTCCTCAAAAAGTTGAAAATAGAGCTACCCTACAACCTAGCAATCACAATACTGGGTATTTACCTTAAAGATACAAATGTAGTGATCTGAAGGGGCACGTGCACCCGAATGTTTATAGTAGCAATGTCCATAATAGCCCAACTATGAAAAGAACCTAGATGTCCATCAACAGATGAATGGATAAAGAAAATGTGGTATATATGTACAACGGAATACTATTCAGCCATCAAAAGAAATGAAATCTTGCTGTTTGCAATGACGTGGATGAAACTAGAGGGTATTATGCTGAGTGAAATAAGTCAATCTGAGAAAGACAATTATCATATGATCTCCCTGATATGAGGAATTTGAGAGGCAACGTGGGGGGCTGGGGGGGCAGGAAAGGAATACATGAAACAAGATGGGATCGGGAGGGAGACAAACCATAAGAGACTCTTAATCTCACAAAAGAAACTGAGGGTTGCTGGGGGGAGGAAGGGTATGGAGAGGGTGGTTGGCTTATGGACACTGGGAAGGGTATGTGCTATGGTGAGTGCTGTGACGTGTGTAAGTCTAATGATTCACCGACTGTACCCCTGGGACAAATAATACATTATATGTTAATAAAAATAACTAATAAAATATAAACTATAACACAAAACAATATGGCAAAACCAAAAAAAATAAAAAGATGTTAGCAGTAGTGATATAAAGATGGGTAAAAGCCCACAATATTAGGTGCAGAATAAAATGATGCTCAAAAAATTAAAGGATTTTCTCCAATTTTTTGAGAAAGATGTTCTAGAAAAGACAACTTATAAACTATTACACTGATTAAATGTTTCACTGGCCTTTATACTGAAATGCTCGTAAACTCACTGATCAGCGGAGGTGCCCCTATGCGGCCGTTGCAATCCACTTTCACAGAGCCAAGGCTACAGAAATAGTTGAAAGCAGGAATTGGTGGTTTTTTTTTTTTTTCATTTTGTTTTTTTTGTTTTGTTTTTAAAGAAAATCAATGTCCAAGAACTATTGCTTGGTCACCCAAAATTTAAACACTATCTGAGCCCATTCAGTTAAAATTGACATTGCTGGTAGATAATTCTTGAATTCATGAAAGATCTAATTTTGTTGTATAGATGCTATTTTCCTGAGCTGGAGAATGAGCTAAGTCAAGGAGAATGAAAGGAAACATACTTTCTAGTTAACCCTGAGACAGCTCCAACTTCCTTTAATCAGAAGACTTCGCCATTCTGGTTACTCCAGGTTTCACTGGCTTCGAATGGGTATAAGCTCAGCAAACTCTATGATAGTCAGTAGAATCAGGGAAGTAGTATTTTGTCAGTAGAATCAGGGAAGACTTTTAGTGACAAGAACTTTTTAAAACATTGACATGAAGTCTAATGGGGAAGACCTCGTGTTCTACTTACAGTGCACCGAACAAGTAAGGAATGGATGTCTACGCTCACTGAGGCCAGCAGACATTGTCAGATTATTTTCCATGCTGAGAATTAAAGGCACAGTATCTGGCACCTCTGAGATTTCCAAGGACCTTAAAAAGAGTTTAAAGGATGAAATTTTTAAAATTATTCAAAAATGCAAAAAAGGGCAAAATGAAATTAATAAATGCTTGATTAAATGTCTCCAAAATGTAATACGATGTCAGATTCATTTAGTGTTAAATTTAGAATTCGTGAAATTTCTATTAAAAAGTCATTTGTCGGCTAGATTTTATCATTTTGCCAAGTGATCACGAAGTCAGTCAGCTGTGAATTAAGTATGTTATTCATAGCCAAATAATTTTTAGCATGAGAATATCAGCATCAATTTTGTAAAATGTATAAAAATTATAATGTGGGTACATTTCCATATATTTGGTATCACGCGCGTTGAGAGATTGCCTGGGGTCTCCCGAGGTGGCTCGAAGCCGTAGTGATGCTAATCACTTGCAGTGAGAAAGAACCCAGGACCTGACTTATCTTTCCTTCTCACTCTTCTCTTCTGGGGTCAACTCACACGGCAGGAGGCAATTGTGCAGGGTGAAAGAGCACTGGATTGGAGTCAGAGAGCCAGGTTCAAGTTCTAAGTGGGCTACCTCCTTTGTTATATGACCTCGGGGGCTGAGGCTCAGCACAACTAATGGGCTCTGTCCACAGAAAGCGATAAAATGGGGCCATACATTAGGCTGTCCTGGATGAAATATCGATTTGTAGGACAAAACAGACGACCACCGGCATTCTCCTGTGCCTCCACCTAATATTTGAAAGTATTTTGTAAAGTGTAAGTAATTACAGGGATTACAAAGCAGAGGGACTTAGAAAGTAAAGCAGAGGAAGGGTGACTGCCTAAACAGACTGGGAACAGCAGTGGGAAGGTTCCAGAACCACAGCACCAAGGCTTCTAAGTCTCCCACAGCCAGAGGCAACTCTTTGATCCCTGGTCTGGCACCTTCTGTGTTAACAGTTCTAGCCTCCTTGCCAACATTCCCGCCAACTGTTGTGACTCAGAGGTCCGTGAAGGACCTTTGTGGATCCTCAAAGCAGAAAGAGATATTGCATTGACTTTTGTCTCCCCTCCCTGCGACCCCTCCCCTTCAGAGCACCTGGAGAGAGCAAGGTGGGTATGGTGGGGGCCACAATACGCTCTCTCAGGAAGTTCCAGTCCTAGAAGCTTGCACGTACTTTGTGGGGCTAACAGATTCAGAATTTGTAATAAACTCTAACATGTTTCCACACCCATCTCTGTTGAAAACTCCACAACTACTGGCGAATGATGACTATATTTTCTCGAGGGATGTTGCCTTGGGAAGTCTTTCTTTGGTCTGGGTTTGCAGCTTATAGAAGCTCTGTCTTCTTAGCTTGGCTTTATTCATGGAGGAGAAGAGACTTAACCTGGGGGCTGACAGAACCCTGAAGGGGAAGAGGTTCCCTCACTCACAGTAACTCAAAATAATGATTACAGCTCAAAGGCCAGAGGGTATCACAGGAAGCTCTTCAACTGGCTCTCTTGCTGGAAAGGAAGCTTTGAGGGTAAATATCCTCCCCACCACACTTTTTCCCTCATTCTCAAAGCTTCTTTCCACTTACAGGTCTGACAGGGGTTAGACGGTATCAGAGAAGCTTTCAGAAGGTTCTCTAGAACCCCCTGAGTCCACCATGCTTGCTGGGTTATGGGAGAGGGAAAAAAGATCTGAAAAGAAAAAATAGGGGGAAAGCAAAGGGGAACCAGCTCTCTGGTCTCCTAACACCCACTTGGTTGTGGCTCCTGGCTGCCAAGGGTCACCTTTAAATGGTTCCTGAAGCAAGGACTGTGACCACCCCGCTATAGATTAATTCTTTCCTCTTACAAAGTTGGGCTTGAGTGTACTTAATGAGGGAGAGATAGGATGTGATTTTCTTCTTTCAGAATTACTCCAGTATGATCCGCAGAATGATTAGCGTGGCTCAGCCTCAGTTGGGATATTATGGCTTAAATTATTCCTATTAGTTTCCAGCTGACCTTGGAACACAAACATTACATCTGATTTCAATGAAACTTTAGACTTTGTTGTTCTCAGTCAACTAATGAAACAGTTGAACCTTCCCATGACTTGCGGTAATTGTAATAAAGGGTAAGTATTATCACGAATAATGCAAACTGATTTACAAGATGGCAAAGTGATATTCTGGAAGTTGTGCACAAAGACATTAAAAATGTGAACCAAACACAGAAAAGGATTGTAGTGCCTTCTAAAAGGTTGATCCATGATTGTTGAAATACAGCCCCACCTGGCAGCGTAGCTTTTTACAGTGAGTTTTGGCACAACTGACTGGTTACAAGAAACATTATGTTAACAGGAAAAGCCACTTTAAAAGTCCGTTTGATGCTTCAAGCTCTCAAGTACACCCTAAACGTTTAAACCAATACTCCAAACTGATTAAAGCATTTATGGAAAATAAAAGTGTTTTGCCATGGGGGGAAGAGATGAGGGATCTCGGCTGTTGATGCTTGTTTGTTTGGTTTTACTGAGGTGTAGAACAGAAACCCCAAATTTGACAGATTTCCCAGTTCTAATTTACTTTTAAAAGTTTAAGAGTTTATGCCACCCCAAACAATTTATCCAAACTCAATGAATTTTCAAATCAGATGTAATGACCCTCCTGCCCGAGGAGTCGATGGTGCCCTCTTCGTGGTTATATTCTTACAACTGGATATAGTACTCGGCACACAGTAGATGCTTAATAAATGAATAATGAAAACTAATTGCCCGAAAAGTGAGGACTCAGCCTCAGAACTCAGTGGCAACATACTAGCATCACATATTCAAATGGACACTTCACAGACATGTCATATATGCTCTTTTCTGGCACGAGAGAATCACATCTCAGCTTTTTCTGTCCCCGACTATCCATATGCCCAGTGAACTCCT
Source organism: Neogale vison (assembly GCF_020171115.1). Classification (NCBI taxonomy): domain Eukaryota; kingdom Metazoa; phylum Chordata; class Mammalia; order Carnivora; family Mustelidae; genus Neogale; species Neogale vison. The sequence continues at coordinate 11,730,648 of NC_058093.1, forward strand.
CTTCATCCTTCAGGTCCCTTTTTTCAGAAGAGTCCCAGACCTGTGATGCCCAAGCCTCTTGAGTGAGACAGTCTGGGTTCAATTTCTGGCTCTCCATTTTCAACTTTCAACTTGACTGTTTGTGCCTCGGTTTCTCCATATGTAAAGTGGGTTTTTGTAAGAATTGCTTAGGTTAATGTGTATCATCTGAAGGTCACTCGACAAATGTCAACTCTTAGTGCCCTGGATTACTTGTCACACGGCACCACAATTATTTGTTTACGTATCTTCCCTGTGTTCAATTACAACTCATCCAGTGGAGGCCTTCTGTCTTTTTATGAACTGTACTCGCCAAGTTTACAAAGCACAGACTCCAAACTTTGTAAACAATAGATGTCTGATGATTTGAATAAACAAAAAAAACAACTCATTCCCGAGTCGGGTGTGAGGCTAATTTCTCTCTTATTGTTTAGAGAAGTCCTCCAGATGTAGAAGATCATTGGGTTAGAAACTGGTAAATTCCACTTCCTGTAATTCACCTTGCTGGGAATGAATTAAAGAATTGTGAAATAGCTAGGGTTTCCCTTTGGCCAAGCTTTCTTTTAGGGACCATACAAGTTGACTTGCAGGATGATTTTGCCTTTAAGAAATGACTGTCTTTCCTTGTTATTACTTTGAACAAAATCACAAAATCACATCATTCTTTTTTTTTTTTTTTAAAGATTTTATTTATTTATTTGACAGAGAGAGATCACAAGTAGGCAGAGAGGCAGGCAGAGAGAGGAGAGGAGGAAGCAGGCTTCCTGCTGAGCAGAGAGCCTGACATGGGGCTCGATCCCAGGACCCTGAGATCATGACCCGAGCTGAAGGCAGCGGCTTAACCCACTGAGCCACCCAGGCGCCCAATTCACATCATTCTTAATGCATTCCGTTTTCTGAATGAAAGTCACCTCCCTCCCAGCCAGCCAGGGTTGGGGAAGAGGAGAGGTTTAGGGTACACTGCTTTCTTCCAAAACTATCACTGATTGGAAGAATCTGTTTTTTCCCCAACTTTTAACCACATTTTAAAAAAACTTGTACAAAGCGTTTCCCTAGTTTCTGTTCTGACTGATGTCATTCCCCAAGAACCTAAGTATTCAAAGAAAAATCATAGTAAAAAAATGCACTTTTAGGCCACAAAACACAGGATAAAACTGAGGCTATTTTGTTGCTTCTAGAAAAAGAATTGCTTCTAAGCTGAACACTTGGTGTTAAACTCTGGCATTAGGTTAAAAAAAATGGGGACATATTTATAGGAAAATATAAAAAAAAATAAAAATAAAGCTATTACTTGCATAGGACAAAAGCTGTGACTGTGGCAGATGAATGACTAAGGCTTGAGAAACCCTGGGTCAGAGAATGTTCCTGAAGTTACTCAACTATTCTATGAGGAACAGAGGAGCAGTTACATCCTGGAGCTAGGATTTCCCCACCCGTCTCCTCCTCTGTGCTCCTTCCGGCACCTACTTAGGGAAACAGGATGGTCATGCCACTAACTTTCCTTGGAGGCCTGGAGGCCGAGCCACTACTGAGGTGGTCATTATAAAAGCAAGTGGGAAATGAGTCCCCTAGCACAGTCTTGCCGTTCTCTGGGCTGTAGCCGAAAAACTTCAATTTCTTATGATCTTTATGCAATAGTCTCTTCTTTCAGCTGAGAGGATTCAGGTCCCAGTTGATGGCTGGTTATTTTTCTTTCCTATTATGGAAATGAACCGCTGAGTTGTCTTCATTGAAAGCAGTTTGTCATTTAACCAAAGGGGAATTACAGACAAAGAAGAGGTCTTAGGTCATCAGGTCCACGGCCTGCCAGCCTGGGCCCTCCCACCCACCAAGGCTTATTTCCGGTTCTTCGTCCACTCCACTTTCCGTGTCCTGCCTACTTCCTCTGACCACGGCTGTGTCACCTGACAACGTCTCTTGTAGGCGTGTAGTCCTTCTTGACTGTCCCTGTCATCTCTCTCCTAGGCGGTGATTCATCTTGATCCCCCAGGATAAAGTATGGCTTTTGGGCTTCCCTCACTTCACACAAAGAATCCCTGAGGGCCTACTTGGCACGATCCCCTGAGGCCAGGCCAGGAAAGATGAAGGTCAGGAAGACCCAGTTCCTGAGTGCCCAGGCCTCTACACAGTGACTTATTTTCACTTTTTTCTTCTCTTGCCAACCTCTTGCTGTTCTGAATTATTCTCAGGACCAGCCCCAGGCCTCGTTGGGAAATAGGGCCCAAAGGTGTTCAGGGAATTTGCTTCCCCTGCCAGCTCCTCCTCAGGCATCCTTTGCCCTCACATAGGTTCCCCGCAGGCAACCACACAGGAGGTCCACCTCCATCCCAGCCCACCTCCATCCCCCTCTTCAGACAGCTGACAGCAATCAATGCCTGGTGTCAAGACATTTATTTTGCATTCAAATCTTCCCTCCGCTTGTGAATAGAAAATTTTTTTCTATTAAAGAAATGAGACCTTCTCAAGAGTCTAAAATCATATGCCACATTTTACCCACAAAGAAGGCCAGTCCGAGGGGGCAGAGTGGACAAATTGATTATGGTCGGACTTATCTTAAGGCCCAAGTTTGTCACTAACTCCTTGGATGACCCTAGGTAAATTGCTTAATTTTTGTGAGGCTTAAATGGCTCATCTTTTGAAGTGGAATGGCCATTCCTTGGCCAACCTGCTTGAAAGCGTAACATTTAAGCTTCCAATGGATGACGTTCAGGAACATGCCCACAATGGCCAAGTACCGTGCAAATGCCAGCAATTTGATTGCACGGCGACACTTTACTTTGTGTAGAATCCCACTCTGCTTGTATCTACTGTGTGTCCCTTTGTCCTTCGCATTCCCGCACTCTCATGCGGAGGCCCTACGGAACCTCTGTAACGTCCGGGTGAAAGCAGAGTGTGTTCTCCTCACCCCAAGTCAAAAGCGCAGACTTGCTTGTCCCATGTATGTGTCCATTCTGGTGATTTTGGCTGCAGGCGTCAGCATCATGAGGACCTAAAGTGCTCTATGGCAGGGACACAGAACCCAGGCCTGTGGTTCCGGGGCTTCATGTGTGGGCTTTAGGGACTTGATACATCTGTTGAAGTGGTTTGCAAAGTTGTATGCCCACGTGTGTTTCCTCTTTTGTTCGTTTTGAGAAAGTATCCAAAACTTTCACCAGATTTTCAGAAGGGCGCTTGGCCCAAAAGTTTAAAAAATTCACTGTGCTAAGATAGCTTTTTAAAATTATTACATTGATATGGATTGGGTTGCTTCATAGCCAGATAGGAAAAACTTGGATAGAACAAAAGTCTTATTATATATCATTTTTAGTTGGTAAGTTGCCACTTTATGAAAAAGATTTTCAGAGTCTCCATTTTTTTGGAGTCCCATTTAGCGATTCCAAAGAAACATCAATGAATCCATTCTGTGAACTGGGAAGTGATCTACAAATGAAGTTTTATCACACTTTCCCTGCCTTTGACATTATATTTTTTCTTCTGTCTGTATCCTCCATTTCCCCATCACTTACATTCTTTCTTATAATTATAAAATATTTCATACTTGTATGTGAAGTGATTAGAAAAATTAAAAAATCAATATATGACATATAAACATTATGTATATGATTATACATATAATTTTCAATACATACATACATATATTACACATAAATATTCTTTTATAATTTTTGTAGCTTTATTTTTCCTGTTTATTGATTCCCATTTCTATTGTTTCTATTAATATTTTGAATTACTAGAATTTATTCTCTAGTACCTTAGATCCTGAATAAGGCAAGAATTTTGTTTTTGTACAAAACAATCCTTTAGAGGAAAGGGAGTCATCGAATACTTGAGCCCAAATTCTTTCATATTTCAGGACTCTTTTCTTATACCTTTTGCTGAAGAACATTGCAGTTTAAGCACCTGACCTACTCCAATGTAAATGGTACCTGTAGCTTAGAGATTCCTTGTATTCAAGCATAAAAGAAATTTTTTCAGAACTAGTTAATGGGCAGTATGTTTTTGGAATTCCTGCATGTCCTCACATTTAATTAGAGTTCAGTTGTGGGAACAGAATGTGAAACATTCATTTCTTTTTTTATAATTTGAAGACATTGCTTCAGTGTTGTCTAGCACAAAGTGTTGATGATGAAAATTGTGTTGATCATCTGATCCTTATTTCTTTCAGGTGGTAGAGTAATCATGAGTCCTGCCCACAAAGTATTTAGGGTGCTTTTCCCTTCTCAGCACTTCTTGGACACCTGAGCTTGGATGGGGTCATGTGACTAATTCTGGCCAATGAGCTGTGAGTGGAGGGATATGTGTCCCTCCCAGACCAGAGGGTTGGTTCTGAGAACGTCCAGAACTCTCCCCTTTCCCACCACCATGGCAAAGGAAAGGGTTCCATGCAGTGGAGTCATCAGCCTAGGTCCCAGAGTGAAATGGTGAGGACCCAGTAACACACCCTCTTCATATCTATTGTATATTCTCACGATACTCAACTTACCCTGTGACTCTTTCTCAGCTACCCCCCAAGCCCTCACTACAAAGCTCTGGGTATAAATCACACACTTCCTTTGGAGTATAATATTCTGGCTTTATCCTAAGGGCAAAAGTTTCTACTGCCAGACACTATGGTGCGAATGGGACAGAGATGCTCTTTCAGAGAATTAACCTGGTAACTGACCTACCTTACTATTTGCATTTAGTGACTTCAAACATGGGGACTTTCTGGAGCTCCTAGAGATGTCCCTTACTTATTTCTGATATTTTGGGTTACGGTTTCTTCAGCTCTTTCTTTCTATTCTGATCACATATGTTTTTTGTATTCTAGGAATTCTTCAACATTTTTGACCAACAGATGGTTTCCAACATGGTTCTGCTTTTATTTAAAAACAAAACAAAACAAAAAACCCCAAAAAACAAAACAAAAACAAAAAAAATTACTGTCATTTCAAAGGAAACTTTGGAGGGTAAAAAGATAGTTTTCCATTCTCAGTCCACCATTTTTAATTGGAAGTTAAATGTTCAATTTTAATTGAGTTTTCAAACCAGTGGAAAGAAAAAAATCATATTGATTCTTAGTGGTCTGAGTAAAGGGCAATATATGAGAGCTTTAAGAATACAAACCATCTCTTTCTCCTGAAGTCTTTAATAAGCAATTGTATGAGCCTTTAATAAACAACTGTACTTCAGTTTTAGAAGCACAACTTAGAAGGGTATGGCAAGGTTAAAGAGGCCTAAAAGGATATAATAAAGATTATTTGAGGGTTGGGTAATAGGGTATCCGAGGAGAAGTCAGTGGAATTAGTTCTATTTATTTCAGCCAAATAAAATTTCAGAGTGTCCTAATATAGTAATGCATAAAGTGCTAATGTGCAGATCAAATTTTCTGTATCTCTGCTAAGGCCAAAATAAGTTGAAACTGACTTAGCTACACAAAAAAAGCTCTAGGTGAAAAATACAAAAAGAACTTTCTGAATGTTAGGGTTTTTAACATAGGCAGTGGAATACCTAAGGAAGGTACAGAAACCAGTTCTCCAATTCTTACCCAGAAACTCAAACAACAACAAAAAACCAAAAACTGGGAGAGCTGGTTTAGTATATAGGTCGGTCTGGATATAGGAGCCTCCATTAGACTCTGTCCCTATGGACAGCTGAGAATGAAGCTGTGGTAAGTATTTGGCAGAATGGAAGTAGACCATGAACTGCCTACAAAACTGTAAGCAAGCATGTCCTCCACCATCCTTGGAACACGAGAAGCCTGAAATAGGAATGTGTTGTGTTGGAGTATTTTTGCAGACTATTAAAAAGCTCTTATTTAACTTCTCAATTATGAACTTGAGCATTTTTTTGGGAGTTGTCTTCTTCCCATTAAAGTCTTCCCAGATAATATTTTCCTAGCAACATTTGAACAGACAGCCTAACACATACCCTGTTAGTTACAAACCCTAAGTGCTTATTGTTCTCTATTCAATTATCTCTAGTGCTACATTTTTTTTCTCCCTATTTATCGTTCTGATAAAATTGCCAACATGGAAAACCAGAAGAGAAAATAGTTTCTAGTAAGGACTATTTATTTCAGCCAAGTAAAATTTCAGATTGTCCTAATATAATAAGCTTTCAAGTGCATAAAGTGCTAACGTGCAGATCAGGTTTAAGGCCAAAATAAGTAGAAATTGAATTTGCTGGGAAAAAAAGATTTCGGTAAACCAAACAAACAAACTTTTGAACGTTAGGATTTTTAACTTTGGCAATGAGATGCCTAAGAAAGGCATCTTAACAGCCTTTTCTTCTCCAGGATGAAATGCACTCATTCCTACATCACTCAGCAAATATTCATCAAGTTCTGGTACATTTCAGGTCCTGTGATAGGTCCTGGGTGAACGAGAGTGGATGTGAACGGCACAGTCCTTGCTCTCAAAAAGGAGCCTACATTTTAGGAGCAAAAACAGACATTAAAGAAGCAGACAGCGAGGCAGTGAGATTCAGCAATTCCCATTATCTCCATTTTTCAGATGAAGAAACGCATCCCAAGCCATGTAACTTTTGTGAGGCAGATTGGACAGATAGTACATTGTACAAGAGCATACCATTTTATGAAAGAGAAAAGACTGGCTGAAAATGATCCAGTGATAAAGTTACTGATTAAGTAAGAAACAGATGATGAAGCGTTAATATGAAGAACACAGAAAATAATACCCTGGAAATTCAAAGAAAGGGCATAAGCTCATAGGTACAAGCTGCTATGCTGATGCTCCCAGCTCAGACCACACTAACGCAGTGGTTTTCCAGTGTTGGTGTTTCTTTCTCTCTTCCTTTCTTTCAAGATATTATTTATTTATTTCTCAGAGAGAGAGAACACAAGCACGGGGTGGGGGGAGGGCAGGCAGAGGGAGAAGCAGGCTCCCCACTGACCAAGGAGCCTTATGCGGAGCTTGATCCTGGGACCCTGGGATCATGACCTGAGCCAAAGGCAGACGCTTAACAAAGTGAGCCACCCAGGCGTCCCAAGCAGTGGTTTTCAAACAGCGTGCAGGAAATGATGTGGCCCCCCACCCAGGGGACATATGGCAGTGTCTGCAGGTGTTTGGGGTTGTTATAACTGGGTGCCAGTACTAGCGTCTGGTCAGTAGAGGCTGGGGAGGGATGGAGCCGAACATCTGGCCAGATTTATCTGGCCCCGATTGCCAGCAGGTGCTAAAACTGAGAATGAGAAATCTTGCTCGAAAGCTCAACCTTGGCTGCCCAGGCTATACGCCAGATCAGCTGAGTCAGAATCTGAAATATTGAGGAACTGGGACTTGAGTGACGATAGTTTTTAAAGTTCTCCAGGTGAAGCCAAATGTCCCCGAGGTCTGTGAGAACTCTTCTAAAGGATGGAAAACATAGAAACAGTTGAAAACAGTGTTGGTTAATACATTTGTTTCCAGTTTCCTGTTTAGGTGTCCAGGAAGCTGTCCAGGAACCATAGGACTCAGGCTCCCTTGCCCTCTGGCTGCTGGGTAGACTCAGCCATAGAAGACGTACCACATAGACATCGGCGGTGGGAAAGCAGAGCTAGTAGGTTACTTTCCCAACCCCCTCAGTGTATTGCCACAATTCTGACAGCGGTTCTGTTCCTCTGTGGCCACCACTGCTTTGGGGTGGCTGCTTTTCCATGGCTTTAGCTCTAACCTAGTTTCTGCCCCTTATCCTCCCTTGCCCCTTCAGGCATGGGGGAGCAAAAGTTTGCTACTTTTTCCAGTTGATGCCTGTGTATTTCAATATTCATTTTTGGGTCCCTCGACTGCACACACATCTCTGTGAATGATCCCTCAATTAAAAAGTTACTTCAAGGGCACCTGGGTGGCTCAGTGGGTTAAGCCGCTGCCTTCGGCTCAGGTCATGATCTCAGGGTCCTGGGATCGAGTCCCACATCGGGCTCCCTGCCGAGCAGAGAGCCTGCTTCCCTCTCTCGCTTTCTCTCTGCCTGCCCCTCTCCGTCTACTTGTGATCTCTCTCTGTCAAATAAATAAATAAAATCTTTAAAAAAAAAAAAAAGTTACTTCAAAATTCCAGGTGGCCATGCTGTCTGTTCCCTTCCACACAAGGCCAGTTTCATGAGCATGCAACCTGTGCAATGATATTGAGCCCCACGCTCTAGAAAGGTCCACCCTTGGTTTACTCTTCTGCTGTATTCTGTCTTAGGATTCATAATACTGTTGAACAAGAGGCTCTGCATTTTCTTTTTTTCACTGGGCCCTACCAATTACTTGCTGACCCTGCTGCTAGAATTCTGGCTGATATAAAGTTACTCTTTTTTTTGTTTGTTTGTTTTTTTTAAGAAAAATTTTTTGGAAGATTTTATTTTATTTATTTGACAAACAGAGATCACAAGTAGGCAGAGAAAGAGAGAGAGAGGAGGAAGCAGGCTCCCCGCTGAGCAGGGAGCCTGATGCGGGGCTCCATGCCAGGACCCTGGGATCATGACCTGAGCCGAAGGCAGAGGCTTAACCCTCTGAGCCACCCAGGCGCCCCTAAAGTTATTCTCGATAGGAAGGAAACGACAACATGAGCAAGACTTGGAGTAAAAATGCACTCGGTGTATCTGGTGGATGGTAAAGCGCGGCCATTTCCAACCTCGCTGGAAGGGTGATGCGTCATCACAGGGGGCAGCGATCTCGTGGCGATCTGGAAAAAGCTGGATAGGGTCTGCTGCAAGACAGCACGGCCCGGCTGCAAAGGATGCCCAGTGGGTCCTGGCTTAGGTCAGGTGAGGTCGGTTTGAGAGTAACTGGTTTTCCACATTTCAGCTCTTGATGTCATACCCCTATTCTGAAAGTCTCTGCCTAGATATGATGAGTAACAGTACACAGGTAATGTGTACACATTCCAAGAAAAAATATGTTAACATGCATCAAGCTCATTTTATTCTTATAATATGCAATATAGCAGTAGTGAGGCTAGAGTGACATGATGTGTGATAAACACTTTTATTGAAATATAGCATAGAGAGAAGAACTCAAATCATAAAGCATATATAGTTCAATTAATTTTCAAGTAAATACATCTGGTACTCTGATAAAGAAAGAGTATTATAAGCTCTCCTGAAAGCCCCCTTGTGCCAACCCTCTCTCTAAAATTGATTACTGACGGCACAGGGAAGTATTACCTACTTCATGGAAAAAGAATCATACAGTATAAGTTATTTTGTCTCTTGCTTATTTTACTCAGTATTATGGTTGTGAGATTTATGTCGTTTGTACTTTTTTAAGATTTTATTTTTAAGTAATCGCCACCCAACATGGGGCTTGAACTCACAACCCCAAGATCAAGAGTCATGTGCTCTACTGACTGAACTGGCCAGGCCCTGCTTATGCTGTATGCATGGATGATTTGTTCATTCTCTTTGCTGTATAGTGATCCATTGTAAAAGTATTTCACACTGTATTTACTCATTCTAGTATTTATTTATAGGCTTTTGGTTTTCAGGTTTTCATTATTATGAGTAATGCTGTCATAAACATTCTTGCCATGTCTTTTGGTGCACATGTGTGCATTTCTTTGGAATATATATTTAAGAATGCTGTACTGATAGGAAAGTTGTCAGCTTTAGTAGACATTGCCAAAAAAGATATTCCAAAGTGGTTGCATCATTTTATACTGCTACCACTGATGGAGGAATGTTTCAGTTGTTTCAGATCTTTAACAATACTTAGTGTTGTCTTTTCTTTTTTCATTGTAATCATTCGGCTAGGTTCACAGCAATTTCTCATTGTGCCTTTAATTTGCAATCATTCCCCTGATGACTAATGCAGTCAAGCTCCTTTTCATATATTATTGTCCATTTGGATATCTTCTTTGCACAGTGCCTGTTGACGTTTATGCCCATTTTCTATTAGATGGTAACTTCTTTTTTTTTTTTAATTCATAGTTTTTTGTTTAAGTCCTTTGTTGTTTATATATATGCAAACACCTAACCCCACTCATGATTTGTCTTACTCCTTTTTTGGTATCTTTTGACAAAAGGAATTCTTAATTTTAATGTAGTTCCATTTAGGATCTTTTCCTTTATGATCAGTACTTCTTGTGTCCTATTTCAGAAATCTTTGTCTCAAATTCATGAAGATATCTTCTATTCTCTTATATTGCCTTCTAGAAGATTTATTGCTTTACTTTTCACATTTAGATGAGTAATCAAAATACTAAATTGTGAGAGGTATCAGGGTTCATTTATTTCCACATAAACAAATGAACTATGATCATTTATTTAAAAGACCATCCTTTTCCTATTGTTCTCTAGTGCTACTTTTGTTATAAATCAAGTATTCAAATAAGACTGGTGTTAGTATTGTGGTAATGCTGGGCTTATAGATTAGTTTACAGAATTAGCATTAGTTATTTCCTAAATGTTTGGTAGAATTCACTACTACTATTGGAGAGAATGTTCTATATATGTCTATGAGGTTCATTTGGTCTACAGTGTTCACATCTGCTCCTTCCTTCTTGATTCTCTGTCTGAATGATCTATCCATTGTTGGGAGTGGGTTATTAAAGTCCTCAGTGATTATTATATTGCGGTTTACTACTCATTTTAGTTGTTAGCATTTGCTTTATTGCATTTGTTAGTATTTAAGTGCTCTGATGTTGAATGCATAAATATTTATAGTTGTTATATCTTTTTGATGAATTGACTGCTTTCACATTATATAATAACATTCTTTGTCTCTTTGACCATTTTTAGCTTTATGTCTCATTTGTCTGATATAAGTAGAGTTATTCTGCTTTCTTTTGACCACATTTTGCTTAAAATACTTTTTTTAATCCCTTCACTCTAAAGTCTGTCTGTCCTTAAAATTAAAGTGAGTCTCTGGTATGCTGCATTTTGTTAGGCCTTGTGTTTTTTTATCCATTCAGCCATTCTATGCCTTTTGATAGGAAAATTTAACCCATTTGTATTTAAAGTAATTATTGGTAGGTAAGGACTTACTGTTGCCATTTTGTTGTTTTTGACTGTTTTGTAGCTCCTTTGTCACTTGCTGCCTCTCTTGTTGTCTCCCTTTGTGATTTGATGACTTTTTATGGCAACATGCTATGACTCCTTTATCATAGTCTTTTGTGTACTTACTGCAGATACTCCTTTATGTTTACCATGAGGTTTACATTTATAACATCTTATGTTAACCTGATGATAACCAGCTCCTCATAACCACAATTCTGCTTTCTGTTTCTATGACTGTGACTACTCCAGGTCCTTCACTTTAGTGGAATCATACAATATTTGTCCTTCTGTGTCCAGTTTATCCACCTAGCATAATATGTTTAAGGTTTATCCATGTTGCTACATGTATAAGAATTCTGCTCCTCTTAAAGGCTGAAAAATATCTCATTACATGTATATATTGTTATATTTTGTTTAAGCATTCATCTGCCCATAGACATCTGGGTTGTTTCCACCATTTTAGCATTGTGAATAATGTTACTACACACAATGGCGTAAAATATCTGTTCAAGACCGTGCTTTTAATCCTTTTGCGTGTATACCTTTCACATTGCTTGAAAATGTTGAATCATATGGTAATTCTATATTGAATTTTGTGAAGAATCAACATATTGTTTTCTATCAAAGATGTACCATTTCATATTCTCACAAGCAATGCACAAGGGTTCCAATTGCTCCACATCCTAGACAAAACCTATAGGTTTTTGGTTGGCTGGTTCGTTGGTTCTTTTTTTTTTTTTTTTTTAAAGATTTTATTTATTTATTTGTCAGAGAGAGAGCAAGCGAGAGCGAGCACAGGCAGACAGAATGGAAGGCAGAGTCAGAGGGAGAAGCAGGCTCCCCGCGGAGCAAGGAGCCCGATGTGGGACTCGATCCCAGGACGCTGGGATCATGACCTGAGCCGAAGGCAGCTGCTTAACCAACTGAGCCACCCAGGTGTCCCTGGTTCGTTGGTTCTTGATTATAATAGCTGTTCTAATGGGTGTGAAGTAGTATCTCACTTTGGTTTTCATTTGTATTTCCCTAATGATTAAGCATGTTAAGCATCTTTTCACATGCTAATTGGTCATTTATGTTTCTTCTTCCAGGAAATACTTATTCAAGTCTTCAGCCTGTTTTTGAACTGGGTTGTTTGCTGTTTTTGTTGTTGAAGAAAAATATTTTAAATAAGATAAACTAATATAGTATTGCCAGGATATGGTATTCCCTAATACGATGTTGCCAAAAAAGTTTTTGAAATAATTAGCAGTGCATGTCTCACAAAGGACTTTTATTCAGGGTATGTAAAGAACGCCTATAATTCATGAAGACAAACAACCCAATTTGGAGAGGATGAAAGATTTAAACAGACACCTCATAAAAGAAAATCTACAGGGGCGCCTGGGTGGATCAGTGGGTTAAGCCTCTGCTTTCGGCTCAGGTCATGATCCCAGGGTCCTGGAATCAAGCCCCACATCGGGCTCTCTGCTCAGCAGGGAGCCTGCTTCCCCCTCTCTCTCTGCCTGCCTCTCTGCCTACTTGTGATCTCTGTCTGTTAAATAAATAAATAAAATCTTAGGAAAAAAGAAAATATACAAATGGCCAGTAAACACATGAAAAGACACTCAACATCATTAGTCATCCAGAAAATGCAAATTTAAATCTCAATGAGATACCATTACACACCTATAAGAGCAGCTAATATTAAAAATAAAAATATTACTAAACATTAGGATGTGACAGAACTTATACACACTTTTATGGGAGTATAAAATGGTTCAACCAATTTGGAAAAACATTTTGGCAGTTTCTTAAGAAGTAAAACACATTTATCATACAACTCATCAATTTTACTCCTAGATGGTTACCCAAGAGAAATAAAACATGTCAATACAAAAACTTGTACATAAATGTTCACAGCAGCTTTACTCTTAGTGGCCAAAAGGTGGGCACAACTTAAATGTATATGGACAAACAGATCGTGATATGCCATAAAATGGAAACTACTCAGCAATAAAAAGGAATAAACTATGGATACTGCAACATGGATGGCTCTCAAAAATATGATGCTGTGTAAAAGAACAGAGACACCAAAAAATACATACTATATAAATGAATTGATATCAAATTTTAAAACAAGAAAAAGTAGTCTATTATGGTATAAAGTAAAGAAGGGCTTGCCAGGGCCTCCAAGGGAGGAAATGGGCTGAAAAGGAAAACAAAGGCAATTCCGGGGATGATGTAAATATCCCACAACTTGATTGTAGTGATGGTGGATCCACAGATGTACACATCTCTCAAATCTCATCTAAGCGTACACTTACAGTAGGCGCGTTTCATTGTACGTAAATGATACCTCAAGAAAGTCAAATTCTGAAAAAGTAATTTCTTTTAGTAACCAAGGAACTATGATGATACTTGAAGTTTGCCGACTATGAGGATATACTTAGGTCTGACCTAAGTATGACAAATCAACACCTTACATTGAGGAAGGCATTTAAGTACCTGCCTTCCTTTATTCATAAACTGAAATAATTGTCCATAATCCCCTTAGTCAAATAATTACCATTTCTCTTTCTTTTTTAGATTCTCTGAATTGACCACTACATTTTGAACAAATAAGCTAAAGAATAGAATAATATATATTTAAAATGTTTGGGTTACCAGAGAGCAAAAATCATTATTTATAACATTCGCCAAGTAAATGGAACAAAGCATTTCAAAATTACTTCTTTTATATTTCAAACATACTCTGTTGTGTTGACTGGCCCTTTAAACATAAACCAAGAACATGGGGAGTTCCAAGGGTGTCACCTAGGTCTTCAGTTCTGTTACTGAACTGTTAGGTAAAATTGCCTACATTTTTTACTTCAGAGCTCATGAAACTGTACAAGATCTATTTGCAATTTTGTGTGGATAAAATATATAAGCCCAGCGAGGAAAGTTTCTATTTAAGTCATAAGGAATTCTTTGAAAAATAATTATCAAAAATAACATACAGCATTTTGATACTATGAATAAAAAGGACAACCCAACAATAAAAATATACTCCTCCGTTCTACAGATTAACCTCAAAGGATAAAATATTGTTACTAACCTGCGAAAATAAATCTAATTCTTGCCGTGGACATAGCCTGAGTAGAACGCTGTATTTGATGGACTCGTCTCCTAGGGTTTGAGATTTTAACACTAAGAAAATATTCTTGCTTTCTTACATTTTCATGACAAAATAGCATTCTTATTAAAAGGGTTAGACAACCATGAGAGACTATGGACTCTGAAAAACAGTCTGAGGGGTTTGAAGTGGCGGGGGGGTGGGAGGTTGGGGTACCAGGTGGTGGGTATTATAGAGGGCACGGCTTGCATGGAGCACTGGGTGTGGTGAAAAAAATAATGAATAATGTTTTTCTGAAAATAAATAAATTGGAATAAATAAATAAATTTAGATACTGAAAAAAAAATAAAAAATAAAAGGGTTAGACAAGAAAAAAGGGAGAGAGAAGCAGGGAGAAGGGAGAAAAATCTCACCTAGAATGTCAGATTTCAGGAAGATGTCCTAATGACCCGAGTCTGTATATTTTTCTGGGGAGGTGTGACTTCCACAGTGTGGCTGCAGTTAGCTGTGGAATAATTACACAAATTGCACTGAGTCATTTTACTCAGGTAAATTTGTCCCTTAAAACTAGGGAGTGTTGCCAACTAGACCAGAAATGTGTGATTTTAAAGAGTTTTGAGAAAATAATTTTCTCTTCTTCAATTTGTACCATCGGATCCATGAACAAAGCCAACTCTTCTGTCCATGAGAAGAATGTTATCTCTGTGCGTTCTGATTTTCTGGTTTTGATTCCTACATAATCATGAAATTCGGGACTTGTATTCCCTCAAAGCTTTTCCACTGCGATAGCATGATTTACTAGAAAGTTACTTACCGTATAACACAGCTTCAAAGACTAAATCCCCTTTATTTGCTCCTTAGAATTTTTCATTACGGCAATATGAATTAATGCCAGTCGTGACACCAGGAGATATCAAACTGAATCTTCCACAGAAGTCAAGTTAACAGGAAGCCCACAGGGGGTGACAGAAACGGTGATACGCTCTTCAGTGGCTAATGGACTCTGCTCTCTGTTTATGGGGGGAAAAAAAAGGTAGCAGAATTGAACAAGCCCCCAGGGCATAAAACAAACTGCAAAAATAAATACAAGGAGAGTGATTCACAATTTAAAAATACATAATCAATAAGGATGGGTGAATATGGCAGCATTTTGAGATAGAACTGCATTTTCAACTATTTTTAAAATGTTTCCCATTTGGCAGAACCCCAAATGGGCTTTGCCAAGCACTTTTTCTTCTTAATTTTTAAGTGCGTATGTATTTCAAGGAAAATTTAATCCATATGTTCCTCTCTCATTTACACAATTTATCAAAATGTTGCTTTGAATGAGCCATTTAATGTCTAAGAAAACTGAAATACTTCTCCCCCCCATAGTAGTTTTTAGCTTTTTTTCCTCGTGAATTAAATATGTGTTTGGTACTACATATGAAGCTAATTGAAAAATATTCAATTCTGTTTTAATATTCAGAATCAAATAAAGTCCGATAAAATTAAAAATAACAGAAGATACATTCCCCTATACTACTATATTTTCAAGTTTCTAAAAGACTTCTTTCATTCACATGGTTCCTATAAATCAGAGAATGCTAGAAGGAAAAGATACCTCAGAAATGTTGAAGTTTTTTTCTCTCACTTTAAAAACTAGGAAACTGAGTCCCAGAGAAAAGAAAGAATCTGCCAAAATCGCAAAACTAATTAGTGGCAGAGCCAAGACATATATCTTCCCATTACAGTGACTTCTTCGGTTTTTCTGATTTTAATTAGGATTTTATCTGTATCTAAATACATAGAAGTATCAGTATAATACTAGATCCTAAAAAGGCAGTGGAGCTCACTTCTGCATGGAATGTACCTGCCTGCTTCCAAAAGATCAACACTGGACAACAGATAGGCTGGACATGAGAACTTCAACATCTGCTGCTGCCATTGGGAATTTCAATGGCTCAAGGTACCATGTGATCCTAATTGCATCTACCCATTACCATCTCCACAAGGGTAGGTGATAAATCCAAAAAAGAAAAATTAAGTCCCATTATACTCTCAACCCTTACCAGTAAGATGCTACAGAAAAACAAGCTGATTAGGCTTTAAGGTTAAGGACATTTCTTCCTCCCCTTTTTGTCCCCCCTCCTCTTCTTCTTCTTCCACTAAAGGGGATCATTGTGTGTGACCCAAAAATCTGGTGATGGGCATTCCATGATGTCTGGGGGGGGGGTTCAGTGAAGACATGAGTCCATGGGATAGGACCGAGGTACACCTTTGGTTCATCCTCTATTACCAGTGTCTTCAGGCAAGAAAAAAAAGGCACAGATGAGTAACAAACTGCTATTCCCAGGGAAAGAAAAGAAAAGAACAGAAGACCACTGGGGCTTCCATTTGTTATGTTAGCAGGCAGTCATAAACTACAGACCACAAATCACAATCAAAAGAATTTTGTAAAATTCTGTAACCTTGTAACTTACCAGTGTTTATATTGTGCTACTCTATGTTTTGTAGCAGCAATTCCCAGCAAAATCTTATTTTTTTAAAAATATGATGGGAGGGGGCATATAATATGTGTATGTCTTTTGGGACAAAGGAGAGAATTGGAGGACCTTTTTCTGGAGGGAGAAACCAAAATCATACAATGCAGAGCATCTTAACCACTTACTAACTGTTTAACCTTGAGTCTGTTACTTAACAACCTCTCTCTGTCTCAGTTTCCTATGTATAAAATGGAAATAATAAGAGGACCTACTTCATAAAGATTAGTGAAATAATACATGTAAAGTACTTAGGACAGTGTTTGCATATAGTAAGACTTCAGTAAAAAGAGCTGGTTGCACTATCATTTTTTTTTTTTTACACTAAAATAGGAAAATAGGCTGAATTCCCAGGACTTGTGGCAAACAGAAAAAGAAAATACAGGGAGATCATTTAGGACTGATAAAGAGCTCTGAGTCTTAGCAATTGTAAAGCTATTCTAAGTTTACTGAACTGGGATTTTAAACCAACTACATACTCAAATGCCAAACAAGGACTCAACTAGCGCTACCGCAACGAGAGCCTGTATCATTAGTACCTGTGGCATTTGTGACGTTGCAACCCTACCTTCTTCTAGCTTGATCTCCAGCTATTAAAAAAATAGTGTATTCAAAGACTGGACAGTCATTTGTACCCAATGCAAAACACTCAGGAGTCTTCTTAGAATTCCTGGTTTTGGCAATGATGACCTTAGACATGATAGCTTTGTGGCGGGAGTGAGATGATTTCTGAGTTGTTTCCTTGGTGAAGTTTTCTCTCTTTTGATTGTAATTTGATTAGTTTTACCAGATGATACATGGATTGGAGAGCACCGTGGCTTGAGAAGTGGGAGGTCCTCGATGGCAGCCTTGGCCTTAGGTACCAATCTGAAGACAACGTTCTTTTTCTAGGGGGTTCTTGGTTATGTAAAGAGGATGTGAGATTTGATGGTCATAAATGTACCCACCACTCTAATATGTGTAGACCTATAATAGTATACTTAGAAAACAGTGCGATTAGTTTTCCTGGCCCTCATTCCTTTATCACCAGAACAGATTTATATACCACCTTTCTTTGAAAGTTCCATGCATTTTATACACAACTGAGAAAAGAGAGAGAAATGTGGTGAATACAATATACTTTTGCACTAGATCTGAATTTAAATCCAAAGTCTCCCACTTTATCAATGGCTCAGTATTGAGCAAATTAGTTAATTTCTCTAAGTCTAAATTTGCTCAATCATTAAATATGGTTCATGTTACCTCTTTCATAGGGTTGTTCAATAATTACTGAGAGAACATAGCTCATGGGCTTACCTCCTAATAGGTGCTCCAATAGAAGAGAGTGATCATTCTTGGTGTAGGAAAAGCAACAAAACCAAGCCTGGAAGAAGGTCTTGCATTGAAGGGAGTGTCAGACTGCATTATGCACATGAATAATGCTCCCCAAATCTAAGACTGTTGCCATTTTCTGTCATGTGCTAAAATATTATCAGTAGAGACCCTGGAGGAAGAAACGTGACGGTGCTCATTGAATGAATGAATAAAGTTGCTCCCTTCAGCCAGGACTCTTGGGCATTGCTGAATACTTTCACAATGTGTTAGAGTCAGATTATATCATGCAATTGACTACTCTATCCATTGTACCAGACATTTTGAGCTTAATGGACACAAACATATAACGATGAGTAAGTGAAGTGTTTCCTATTTTGATGATTTTTTTAAAAATTAAGTTTGTCCCTGATAGGTCTGAAATGGCTCAAACAATTAATTTTTCATAAATGGGAAGAGTTACATGGGAATGCACCCAAAGAGGACAATTTTAAGCCATGCATAGCAATAGTGAACAAGCATCCTCTAATCAAAAGGGCTCTACAGACGAACAGTTCCTTCTTGATATAAGGAGACAATAGTGATACAACCTATTTTCAAGCTTGACCCAGGGGTATCTTGAAAGGAAGGATACCCATGAACTTCAGTAGGGGGGGTCTGGTTGCTGAGATCAGGCAGGACCACTGCATTTGAGCTCTCCATTGACAGAGGAGGTCTGGAGCCAAGAGACTAGGGATTACTCTGTCCTCTCTGCAACCTCCCTTGGGTTATTATTTTTGTTGCCTGGGTCAGTTTCCTACGATGACTATCAATAAAAGCTCTAAGGTCATTAAAAAAAAATAATGTGTATTGTGGAATAGTGGTGGAAAACTGTTCCACACTCTGCAGCCAGACTTGAATGTGGGGAGGAAAATCACAAAGGATGGAGGAAGCAGGCTGGGTCCCAGAGGCCTCCGTGAGGAGGAACGGAGAGGAGCAGGGCCAGAGAAGGGATTCTGAGAATCCAGATACAGTAGGATCAACCAGGGAAACTGCTTTCTCTTAGTATCTAGCAAAAAGGTTTGGGGGGTTATTTTCTCCAGATTTGCAATCTATTTAATCTATCTGTACTCTAGTACATAATAATTCATTCTTACAACTTTTTTACAGTGCCTTCTGAAACAGTTTATTTTCTGGGTTTGGGAAATGCTGAGAAGTCCAGCTCACTAGGAAATAAATTCAACCTGATTACTTAACCAAACTTCCTGAATGGCTAAAATATAAATTTATCTCCAACTCAAAAATGAGCCGAGCATTGTCTTACCAAATATCATCATTTCCTGCCTTTGAGAAGAGACTAGAAAGACTTGTGCTGAACCATTTAGAACATTTTAAGGTATGTCTTCAGCTGAAATCTGAAAATCAAAGTGAAAGAGAAGAAAAATGAATATATAAAAACAAAATTTGTGAGCTTTGGGAAACAACTGGTTTTGGGAAAAAGCTAATTTTCAAAGGTCTCCATCTGCCCCATGGCCACTCCCTTCTCTTCTAGGGCCTTTCCGCCTCTCTTCATTTCAATTTTGAGTTAGAAATACTGGAACTGATCACTTTTCAGTCTCAATAAGTCCTTGCTAATTATTTTAACATTTCAGGTTCAGGAAACCCAAACCCAGTGTTTGTTAAGTGCTCTTTGCCTTGATTTGTATGCCCTCTTATATTTCAAGGGAAGTTGGGTCCATGTGTTTCTGATTCATTTTTTACTTAACTCATCAAGACATTGTTTCATGAAGGCCATTTGATGTCCACAGATTCTGCTGAACCTTTTGTTCATTAAGCCATATAGCCAGTGAAGCAATATGTAGTTTATAACAAAAGAACAGGATTAGAAGAGCCAGGAACCAACTATCCTACCTCTGTCTCTCATGTGCTTTCATACCATGATGAATCACTTTTCTAGATATCTTTGTTATCTGGGGAGAAACAACAATGTTTTATGAAAGCTTTAGAGAATTTTAATGATAAAATATAATTTTAGAAAGTCTTTGTTGTATGAGTATGTCTTGTTATAAACTAATACCAAGTTGAAAGAATGAGTTTTTGCCTGCTCTTGAGGCTGTCTTACTAGTTTTCCTGGCCAAGTACCACAACTTGAATTTAAAATTTCCAACGGCGATTACACAAAACACAATGTCTCACCTGAAAGCATAATTCTTATATGGCTTTATATACTGGGAAAGTTCTATATTTCCTACTTGTTTCCTTTTTGAGCTAACAATTACACCACCAATCTGTTTAACAATTTGGAAAAAATTAAGAGGTAGATATTTGCCATAGAAAGACATTCCTATTTTTGACTCAAAGACAGAAATTCTCCTAATTGTTTTATCTTGGAGTATGGAATACTGAAGCCAAAGTTCGTTTAAATGGAATGGCAACAAATTTACAGGTATCAACAAAAAAATAATTTATTGTTATGCATTCATTCCAGTCTTCCACTGGGTTCATTATACTACACTTAACTTGCTGGTCTCTGGGTTCTCAGGCGGCACTCCAATAGTTCACCAGCCTCCAGAGCAAAAAACAGGATTCAAGAATCAGATTTGAGTGGGGTCAAAGCAGAAGTCAAGGGAGTACTCAATCAAAATAACAAGGAAGTTGCAGGAAACGTGTTCAGGTAAACTAATAGGATTTGCCTCTTTGGCTTTTTGCTTCAGGAAGGCATCTAAAAAAGAAGAGAGTGATCACAGCATTGATGAAGATGTTAGAAAATTACACTTTTTATCCCACATGCTTGTTTCTCAAGCTCAGAAACATTGTATCTATCTATCTATCTATCCATTTTTTCCTCTGGATCACTTGATTTCCAAGCAGTGGCCTGCTATTAGGCAGAAGGTCCAGTCAAACATGGCATAATCACCACCCAGAACAGACTGAGACACATAGGCTGGGGCTGTAGACATGTATGTAGATCCCTTTTCTCAAGCTTCCCAGGAAGAGGAGTGGTGGACTGACCATGGCCAGATATACCATGTGTATGCCGCAGGAGAGACATCTAGCCCCTCTCCTGGTCTTTTTGTAGAGTTCTCATGAAAGCATATAAGGGGAGTAAAACAATGTAGGTTTTGTTACTAGTTGATTAGGGGAAATACATACCAGTGCTGAGTATACCAGTTGTCCAGCACCAATATCCCTTGGAGAACTTGTGCCAAGTTGAAACAGGCTATTGACCCTCCTGCTGAGGTGACAGGTATTAACTAATCCCAGCTGACTCCTGCCAGCCATACTAGAAAGATTCACTGAACAAGCCTCTTTGTATCTCCACAATTCTTAAGCTACTGAAACCTATTTGGAGAGTACCTACTACTTGCCCAGGGACTGAGAATCTTCCACTCTTGAGGAAATCAAGAGAGACAATAACATCCATATTTGATCCATGGCAGGGAGAGCTGGAACAACTAAAGGCTAGCCTTCCAGGAGTTCACAGTCTAGTGAATGATGTCAGAACAAATACTGACCACACAACATGGAAAATGATCTCACAGAGGTGTAAGCTACAGATGACGTGATGATACTACAAAAGACGTGGTGATCAACTCTGGTGGCAGGAAGAAGGGTTCTTAGAAGCCTTCCTAAGAAGTATATGCTCATGGGGAGGCAGGCTATAGGTAAGGGCTGAAGGAAGAGCATTCCAGGCAGAGGGAACCACATGTAGACAGGAACCCTACTTACAGCCAGGCCAAACGAAGTTTGAAGGAACACTCCCCCACACAGTATTATATATTTTGGAGGAGTCAAATCATAAGAAGTTAAAGTTCAACAGTGTAAAGGACCAAAAATTTCATAAATTTCATTAAGGAATGCCAGGTCCATTTCAAAGTCAAGATTCTTTTAGAAGCCTCTAGAGTATTGAATTGTTCCTCAAATGTCTTCTGTCCCCTCCTCCTACCTGAGTGGCCTGGTTGATATCCTCTTCCAGTAGGTCATGGAGCTGGGGCAATATTGGCTAAACTGACCTTGCTAATTGGCTTTCTTATCTTTTGGTCTAGGTGTTATTTTTGTCCCACCTAGAGTACCCAACAACCCAAGTACCTAACAGAAGCACAGAACTCCCCCTGCTCAGGTCAAAGGATATAGTTCCACTAAAAAAACTCAAAGTCCTGAAAATAAGAGAATCCTTCTTTTTAAGGTTGACTGTATCTGTTTATAATTCTTCCTGCTTCAGAAGTTGAGAGGTTTCACACTAGGGGAGTCACAGTGTCATCGGCCATGATCTGCATCACTGTAAAGTCGATATACTAAACCCTTTAGAGGCTTATATGTCTTTGCCCTAAAAAAATGACATTCTGTTTGTATCAGGGATGCCGCTGCGCTCCAATCACCTGCTAATGACTTCCACAGTCCCTTGGTAGCCCCTGTCCCTCTCCAACTCCCTTCCTCCTCAGCCAGGCAGTGGATGAAGTGACATTCTCGGTAGCTCAGGGAAGGCTTCAGGGAGTTGTGAATTTTCATATTCATACCTCTCAAGCTGGCACAAGAGTCTTGGCTTTTGCTATTCAATAGGAGAAATGGGAATAAAATTTAGAAGCGCATAAATAGATTTCTTACTTGTAAATCTTAACATGTTTTGAAAAGCGTGATGCATTTAAGTGGGTGAATCTGGCTGATGTTAATTTAGTGAGAGGGTGTATTTGTTATCAATTGCTGGATGGCAAATCCCCCCAAAATTTAGCAGCATAAAATAATAATAATAATCACTTACCTCTCGTGCTTCTGTGATTCAAGGACTTGGGAGTGGCTCAGCTGGGTGGTTTGGGGTCTCATGAGGTTACCAGCGAATGGTGTCTGGGCCTGGGGTCATTTTGAAGGCTTTTTCACACACAAGCCTGCTGCCCCAGCTAGGAAGGTTCCAAAGCCAATGGCTCAAACAAGTGGGCTCCTCGAGGATTTCTCTTTACTTGTTTTCTGTATCATGGCAGCTTTAGGGTATCTGAACATCTCACATGGCAGCTTGGGCCCCCAGGGACATATCTCCTAAGAGTATAGAGTAGGAAGCGTAAGGTGAAGGCCGTGTCACTGCCCCTAGTCCACCTGCAGAAATGTCAGAGGATTGCTTCCCCTCATTCTGTTTGGTAGAACTGACTCACTAAGTTTGGCCCATGTTTATGGGAAGGGTAATTAGATTCCACCTTTGTATTACAAAAGTGTCAAAGAATTTGCAGATTTGTTTTAAAACAATCACAAAGGAAGTCAGGAAGAGGGGAGTATCCACTGAAAATGACAAAAATTGAAAAACATAAAGCTAATTGTCATAATATCCACTGACATTTCTTTGAAATTTGTCATGAATCAAATTCAGACTTCTAAAAATATCTTAGTATCCCCTTTACCTTTTAGCTAGTTTCTAGTTTTTTGTTACATAATTCTATTTTTTCTTAATGACATCAGTTTTCTTTTTGATTCAGTTGATTAGATTTTGTTTTGCACCTACTGTATGCTAACCATGTGCTGATTCAGATACACATGCAAATTTGTACAGTCCATGCTTTCAAGGAGTTCATAGTCAAAATTACAATTCCTTGTGACAACTGCAACATCAGAAGCATAAACAAGGCATAGTGATGAAATAGATGTGGGAAAGAAAAATCACCTGATAAAATCGTACCACGTATTTTCATTCTACTTCACAGCTTTGCAAAATGAGACCTTCAATTGCACCTGTTGTAAATGGGCCATAAGCCCTGTTGTTGTGAAGGAGCCATAAACCCTGCTGTTAATATTAATTGAAGTAGTCCTGAAGGTTGTCTTTAATGCTAAAGCCAGACAAAGATTTTCTGAGGTTAAAACACAAAGGCTTAAGCACAGGATTCTCATCTAGGTATAAATTCTGAGATATCACTTGATCAAGTCCCATGTATCCAAGCAGATCTCAACCCAGCCCAAATCTATAGAAATCTATCCTACTGTTTTCAGGATAGTGCTACTAGGAATAGCTCTTGAATCTCATATGGTGAAAGATAATCTGCTCCACGGCAGGAGACCCTGATGTACCAGGCCCTAAGAGGAAGCCCAGGCAGAAAAAGGAGGGGACAGTACAGCACCTCAAGAAGGCTCTACTCAGAGGCTGGAAGAAGGAAGAAGGTCACTGAGGAGACAAGATACCGGCAATCGGAATTAGGAAAGGAGAGAGGAAAAGAACCAAGACAGTCCAACGTCAGTGACAGCCCAAGAGGGGAGACTTTTCATAAAGAGAGGGGCAACAACCCTGTGAATGAACCATGTAGGTGAACACGGATAAAGGCTAAGATCAGTGCTTCTCAAATCACAAAGCAGTTCAAGGACGTCACGGGTGACCTTCACATCATAGCTTCAATCGAGTGCCAGAAAGAAAAACTGCTGAAATTGCCCCAGATCACTCAGCACACAATTACCAGACAAGGGGCCCTGTAGTTTACTGGGATTGCAGCAAATTCCCCAATGCAATTCAACAACTATGCATTTGGGCATCTACTGAGTTTCTAGCCACTTTTTAAGTGACTCCACACTCCCCACCAGAGAGATTAGATTCCTTAGCCCAGTACTCATTGCTTCCCAATGTCATTAAGTCTCATTATCAACTACTATGTCCTCACATGCACACTTTACTTTGTCCTAATGTGATTATGCTTTAAAAAAAAAAGAAAAAAGAAAAAAGAAACACACACAAAAAACCCTCATGTTTAAGTTTTTATTTCTCTCTTGCTGCCAGAGAAGAAGTCCAAGGAGCTAATTCAGAGATTCACCATGGTAGGGATGGGTTATAGGAAATGAGAATGTTCAGATAAAAAATTTAGGCAGAATTCAGGAAAAAAAGTCATCTGGTTAAAGAATATCGGCCGAGGGGACAGGAGCCGACTTCCCAGAAGAGCCCTTAATTGCATTAAAGTTTATCAGAAAATGGCTTAAGCATTTATCAGGAATGCTAATTTCTTTCCAGAAGAATGTTGGTTGTGAACTGTCTCACACACAAAATATTTTATTCCAGACCAGTGTGGGACAAGTTTCTCTCCCATCTGTTTACACTTCCCTATGAACACGTCACAATTTCTCCGCATCAGAACACACTCGGTACCCACGCGAGCAACCCCCCTCTCTGGTCCCTGTCGCTTCTTGCTGCTTCTCACTGAAACAAATATTCTCTTCTCTGTATCATGGACTATTTTAAACTAGAGGGTTTCTTTTTTTTTTTTCTCTGTTCTAAACTACAGCTCTTTTATTACCATTCTTAATTTTCATTGTTGTTGACTGCATTTATATTTCTTATTTTAATTATACAAGAAATTTTATCTTTTCCTCTGTATGTACTTATCCATGTTAAGTAAAGGTAGACTAGTAAGTGTCTCATCCATGGTATAGAAGATGTTTTATAATGCAGTCTTCAACATGTTGTACTTGATGGAAATGTATCCTAACCTAATTACTTTATCATTAGTCAGATTAGACTCAGTATGAACCCTCAGTATGTGCCTTCTTCCTCAGGATATAAGATGGAAGCTTCACCTTTAGCCATTGCATCCTTACTCTCGCCGGCAGGAAGGGGGAAGGGGAGAAAGGCATGCTCCTTCTTTGTAAGGACATATTTCAGAAGTAGCGCACAATATTGTCAGAATCATTAACGCACCGAACACCAAAGCACATTCAATGACATCCTATTAGTTATGAGTTAGTTACATTACAACACCAATAGTAAGGGAAACTGAGGAATGGGCACAATTTAAATATTATAGGTTCTACTACTTAGGAGGAAAAAAGAAGAAATGTTGAGGAAGAGCTAAAAGTGTTTCCTTACATAGCCAGCTAATTCTAGTATTTACAAAACCGTATTTGTCAGGATCCTTGTTTTAATTTAACTTGTTTTTCCATGATCCTGGTATATTTATTCCTCTTGGGGTCTCAGTAAATACTAAGAGACTCTATTTTTTAATGTAGCGGAATATCGGTTTCAAGCTCTGGGAGTATATACATATTATATACATAACAAAAAAATGTTGGGAACCACTTTTATGGAAAACATCATGGTTCCCAACTTTTTCTGACCATGAACCACAATCAATAAATATTAAGCCCCACAATATATTTACATTCACCTAATATATTTACAAATGTACTACTATATTATATAAATTATAAAACATGCACAAAAAATTATAATTGGAAAGATAAGGTATAACTACAAATAAAAGTTCTAATATTTCCTTCCTTCACACCAATGGACTTTCTGAGGCAAACACCAATCTAACAGATGGTAAGTATCTTGACTTATGCTCTTCAGCTATCCCGCTCGTCATCATTTCAACTGAGAATTCAACCAAAGCCTAACAGCGGAGGCTAGGACAAAATGCTAACAATATACATTGTTATATTGTTACGTCCCACATGGAAAAGAAATAACAATTGTTGAAACTCCCACATTTTGGGTCTGACAAACAAATTAAGTGTCTCGACAAAATGTCTGCAT
Source organism: Neogale vison (assembly GCF_020171115.1). Taxonomy (NCBI): domain Eukaryota; kingdom Metazoa; phylum Chordata; class Mammalia; order Carnivora; family Mustelidae; genus Neogale; species Neogale vison. The sequence goes on from NC_058093.1 coordinate 11,757,026, forward strand.
CGAAAAACCCATTTGGGCTTTTTCACAACATAGTTGACTTTGTTAAAGAGTTCAATGTCTTCTTGTTTATGAAGTTTTAATTTTACTACTATTGAGTTACTCAGATGGAATAAACAAGGAACACTGCTGCTCTGCTCATTGTGGTCATGAATTACAGGGCCCTGGAGAAGCATGTTGAGGTACTTTGGAGTCTCGATTTCAGTGCGCTCCATGTATACCCAGTATGCTTCTATACAACGTGAATGGAGACTTTAAAAAGTCTTTCAAATGAAGCTGTAGTTGAATTTGCTGGACCCGTCATGTAGCATTTCCCTGAGGGCAAACTCCAAGATTGACAGCTCTCCCTTTGTGGTACAGAATAAAACTGAGCGATCAGGACCGAGCAGACCCCTGCCACATAGCTACTCACTGATATCAATTACTTAGCCTAATTATCTTGACAAAGTATACTATTCATTTAAATCTTTCATTTTTGGGAACCACAAAAGCAACAGACTACAGGGTAAATGATCACACCATCTTGGGACTGTTAATATCTAATATGTAGACTTTTGATCAAAGTCAAACATGAATCAAATGCCTTTAGAATAAAAAAAATTAAAAAGCAATTTAGAGAAAGTTCAAATATGGCTTTAGAAAGAGAGGTTTTGAAGGAGAACATGGCTTAATAGAGATGGGGGCTCTAAAAATGAAATTTTGACACATTATAATAAATAAATGCAGAGATAAAGACGTCCATAAGACCACTCAGGAACTCTCTGATGAGTTTAGATTTTGGAAGAATACATATAAAAATGCAAGGAAAGTCATATAACCAAGGACACAAATTGTGAAATGTATAAGAAGATTGTCAGAATCGTTAATGTGCTGATAAGCCAAAGCTTACAAAAGTGACAGAGGCAATAAAACCGATCATTTCCACTCTGTTTACATCACAGACGTGAACAAGAAGTAAAATGTACAGTGCCGGAGATGACAGTATAATGCTGGTAGATGAGAGAAGCATTTCAATCAAGGAAAATTATCTTCAAGACTTAGGAAGTCCAACATGGGTTAAAAGGGTACATGAATTTTGAGAAAAAATGTGCTGCTTAAATGAATGCTATACTCCATCTCCAGAGGACTCGCACCCCAGGATTCTAAGTGAACTTCCAGGCATGATTGCGAGTTGACTTAGGGTTATCATTGAATCAAGGAGACCCTGAGATGTGTCAGGAGACTGGAACAGAACAGATTCACTTCGGCTTCTTCAGAAGGTGGGCCATACAGCGTTTGGGAGCAGAGTCTACAAACTAAATCAGTAGACTTGATGTGGTTATTTGAAAAATCCCAGAGACAACTATTAAACAGGTGGGCTGTTGACCTTACAAAACAAAATGCTGATCAGAAGGCTCTGGTGTATATTCAGTGAAAATCCACTCCAAATGGCTTCATTCCCTTTTTAGTAAATAAAGTAAAAGCTGGACAAGTAATGAACACATACTACAATCACGGCACAAAGGAACTCTTATTAGACTCTTTCAATACCAACATGAGAGGCAACCCTTAAGCCACCTTTAGCCACAAAGGGCTTTTTCTTTTAGAAAAATTATTTCTTTTCTAAATATATAAGCAATATATACATATATTTATTTTAGATTTTATTTATTTATTTGACAGACAGAGATCACAAGTAGGCAGAGAGGCAGGCAGAGAGAGAGGGGGAAGCAGGCTCCCCGCTGAGCAGAGAGCTCCTCAAGAAGCTCCACGAGAGGCTCGAGAGGCTCGATCCCAGGACCCTGGGATCATGACCTGAGCCGAAGGCAGAGGCTTTAACCCACTGAGCCACCCGGGTGCCCCAGCAATATTTTTTAAAGCATGTAGACATGCAGTTCTTTCTTGACTCTAAGAAGCAATTCATTTTGAGATAATGCATCAATATAAAAACAGCTTTTGGGGTTGAGAAAGGAAATATATTAAATGTATAATTCATCCTAATTTACGAAGCACTAAAATATGAAAAACACACCTGAGCATTCAAGAAACACACACACACACACACACATTTTTTTTACAATGGAAACCATACATTTTATTCACTTGGCATCTGATTATAATCTTTGACTCCATGTCATTTAAAATTCTATTAACTTAATTTCTAGTGAATTGGTAACACATTATAATTTATTCAGTTATTACTCTATTACTCTGAATTTTTTATATAAATAATTTTGCAATTTATTATTCAGAAATATTTATCTTCATTTCTGATTATTTTTAGATTATTTCTGATACATTTCTAGAAGTGAAATTAGTGAGTAAAAAGATGTTTTAAAGATTCCTGATACACAGTACCAAACTAATTCTCTGAAAGCTTGCACCAATTTACATTATCACCAGCAGTGGTTTGAGAAAAAAACCATTTTCCCACAATTCAAAATGATCTTTACTTTTCAAATTCTTTGTTGATTTGGTAGGCAATAACATCATTTGACCAAGCAAATGATTTAATTTGGTTTGGATTTTATTGACTAGAGTGACACGGGAGTATTTTTCCATACAAATATTATTATTTGTGTTTCTTGTGTGAATTGTCTGTTACTGGCTTTTACTCATTTTTCTAATGGAAATTTATTATTTTCCTTCTCAATATTTATGTGCCCTTTGCATGTCAAACATATAAACCGTCTTCTCTACGATTTGTTGTAATTTTTTATGTTTTTCTAGTAAACATTTGTATCATTTTGTTTTAAATCTTCCTGTTCTCTATTTTAAACTCATCCTAAAGGATATATGCTTTTTCATTGGAAAGCTTACAAAGCTTGCTTCAATTGTTATATCTGGTATTTGACTTTACCTCTAGTATTTTGTTTATTCCTTTTGTTTCCGAGTAATGTCTTGCTGTTTATTTTGTGTGTGACTGTGTTTTGGTCTATGATTGGTGTTTTGATTGCTTTTATCTTCCACAGCGATTTGGAACACAGTCATCTTATTTTTTTAATTTTACTTGTGATTGCTTCTAAGTTTTTCAAATCATATGTGAACTATATTTCACAAAATACCAAATTCAAACAAAACCTCTGATTCTCATTATGTGATATTAGGAATTTGGTATGTTTATATTCTCCTTATCCCTTACCTCCTTCACTTTCTGGCCTTTATGATATAATCTGGGATTAGAGCTAGAGCATTACTACTAAATTATTAATTTTCCATTTTATAACTTTTAAAATATTTTTATATTTCCTTTCAAATGAATTACTTTATTTTTGCATTCAATTTTTTACAAATGTAATACTGATTGTTTTTATTTAAATGTACGTTTATTTGGTTTCATTGCTCACACTCAGCAGCATTTTATATTAGAACTTTAATGTTCTGGGAACACCTGGGTGGCTCAGTTGGTTAAGCAGCTGCCTTTGGCTCAGGTCATGATCCCAGCGTCCTGGGATCAAGTCCCACATCGGGCTCCTTGCTGGGCGGGGAGCCTGCTTCTCCCTCTGCCTCTGCCTGCCTCTCTGTCTGCTTGTGCTCGCTCTCTCTCCCTCTCTCTCTGACAAATAAATAAATAAAATCTTAAAAAAAAAAAAAAAAAGAACTTTAATGTTCTGGGTCCTGGATATTTTATGTAATTATCGGACAGCTAGATTTTGAAAGACCAAAATAGACTGACCAGATAAAATTTAACAATGGAGATGGAAAAGTAAGGAAGGAATGGTCCTTGACTGGCAATAATTATAATGAAAAAGACCAGGAGAGTTGAGTTGTTATAATCTCAATAGGACCAAACCGTGTAAATGGTGGCTTAAAAAGCAAACGCAAATACAACTGTCATGCTAATGAGCATAAGTCATAGGACAAAATGGTAGTAACTCCACTTCACTAGTTACAAGCCAGACAGTTTTTTGGCTGCTGTACTCAGGTCAGTTCTGATCCATATTAACATTTCAATCTATCAGGTGCCCAGAAGGCCAATTAAAAGAGAGACGGGTCCGGAAATCATGTCATCTAAAGACTGATTGAGAGAACTTGGGGCTTTAAACAGGGAAAAATGGGATTTAGGAGCCGGTAGTACTCATGTATTTAAAGGGCCATGATAGGTTTCAAAGACTCATTGATCCTGGAGGCAGATGTAAAAGAATGAGTCAAGTTTCAGAGAAGATTTTGACACAATAGGAGGAAATTTCCCAACAGTACGAGCTGTTCAAAATTGGCATGCGCGGCCTTACACACTAGCATGCTTCCCATGCCGTTACAGAAGGGAGGGCACCTGTTAAAGATGGCATATAACTTTTTTGATAATGGCAAAGAAATGATTGAAGGACGATAAATGGTAAAGTCCTTTCTTGCTACTCAGATGTCCCAGGAAATGTTCTTGGGACAAATCTCTGACTGTGTGTGATCTCCCAGCTCTCGCCTCCCTGCTACACAGCCTTCCCCCTCCCCCACTCCCAATCTTGCTTTCACCTGCTCCTTCTGTGCTTCCCCCCACCCCAAGCAGGAAAGAATTCTACCAGCAGACAACCTTCAGACTTGAAGGGCAACTTCAGCTCTTCTCTAGTCTCCAGGCCCTCAGGCCACCCTGCAGATTTTGGACTTGCCAGCCTCCATAATTATGACAGCCAATTCTTTAAATATTTTTTCTCTACACACACACACACACACACACCTTATTTGTCCTATTTCTGTGGAGAACCTTGGCTAATAGAGGTATGCTATACATTGTGGCTACAAAAAGACACTGCATGGGAAAGATCAGATTACATGAACCTACAACTCTGGTTCCACTCTGAAATCTGATTTACTTTCTTCTTCTTCTTCTTCTTCTTTTTTAAGGTTTTTGTTTATGTGACACACAGAGAGAGCGAGAGTGAGAGCATGACCAGGGGAGTTGCAAGCAGAGGGAGAAGTTAGGCTCCCTGCAGAGCCAGGAGCCTGATTTTGGGGTGGGGAGAGGACTCAATCCTAGGACCCCGAGATCATGACCTGAGCCAAAGGCAGATGTTTAACAACTAAGCCACCAAGGCACCCCTGAGATTTGACTTTCTAACAGATTCCAGATTCCATATAAAATTATACTACATTATTTACCAGACACAGCATTTGTATGCACAGGGCTATAGCTCACCAAAACTTTGAATATATCCTAATCTATTTACAGATAGATTAGGCAAAAATATTCAGGAAAGCATTGTTTAATTGAGCAATGGTAATCAAGGCATATATACATTACATATATTGGCCAAAAATGTGACCAAATTCTTGGGCTAAAACAAAACTGGCAGCATAGAATAGATTTCTCAGTGTCCTGTGCAGATCTACCTAAAATGGACTACTTATCATCAAATGCTACAGTGAGAATTCTTCTATAGAAGTATATTGTAGGTTCTTTTCAGAACATAGAGAAGATAATCTGTCCTCCAGGAATTCAAGACAGATTATTCAATCAATGACATCATTTGGGTGTCCCATTCTGCAACTGTAAGGAAGGGACACATTTTGTTCAAAGACTGAAGACCCTTTCATCTCTCCTCCCACTATACAACTCCATTTAGGTCTGAAGTTTTGCATCCAAAACTACATGAGCTTTTAAGACTTAGATATGATTCATCACAATCCTTTCCAAGAAGACTTATCTTTCAGTTCCTTCCAAATTAAAACAGCAATAGAATACCATTCCATAAAAAGCACAATGATATTACATAAATTGGGAATAATGCATTAAAATAGAGTTTGTAATTGGAGAAGTTACTAAAATAAGGAGCAGAGCAGAACAAATGACTGTGACAAGTCATAATGCAAATGAAAGGCCTTGGCTTACGCTTATTCAAGCTAGAAGGATGATAAATGGTAGAGTCCTTTCTTGCTACTCAAATATTCATATTTCCAATTAAATTGAAGTTCAAATCCAGTGTATCACTCAGAGGTATATTAAATTTAAATTTGCTACAGCTTTAATAGGCTTGTTTGAACACCCCCAGTGACAATCCCATGTGACTGAGACTTCCATATAAGTAGGAAGTTGGCTAAGCACCCTGAAAGATCCTACTGGAATCTGATACTCGGGCTTTCTCCTGAGAGTCTGTTATTGGCTGGTGGAAGGATGCAGTGCCCATTCACATGCTTGACAGTGTTTCCCTTCAATCCCGAATGCATTTCTGTATGCACAGACCCTTTGGGTAAAACCTAATTAAGGCATTTAGACTTCCAATTTCCTGCGGAAATCATAATCCTTTGTCTTTTGTCTTAGGGATCACACTGTCTACAGCAGTTTGCCCAGGGATATATGACAGCCAGCAAAGTCATATGTCTGAAAAGCAAGAGGACTGAGAAGTGTTCAGTTTGTGCATCTGATGATTGGGTATCTGTTTTCCCTTGTAGGTGTCCAGAGGGCAAAATCTGTGTCTGCTTTAATTGTTAGTATAATCCATAGTCTAGAGGCAGTGCCTATGGACTCTTCACAAACACAATCAGGTAAAGGGATGATGGGTAACTGTTGCTGATGTTGTTAGCAGTTGCCAAAGAATGAAATGACATTTATACTTTCAGTAATTATACTTTCAGTGTGCCAAACTCTTCTCAGATGGACCCAAACATTGCCACATTAGGCTGGATTCACATGATAGCAGTGATTACTTAATTATTCTACTGTGGGCAGAGGCCAGCTTGCAAAGGAAGCAACTTTCACAACTCATTAGACAAACCTTTGGCTGGCAGAGGGCAAGATCATCATCACTCAGTTGAGAATGAGGTGGGAGGGGGTGCAGTAATTTTTGCTGAAGACAGATGGCGCTATGAACTGCCCTGCCTTCCAGAGCTATGACGCCTTAAGTCCCACATCTTCTGGATAAAGCAGTTATCTTGCTAACCACCTCCAGTATGTAACCTTAAATAAGATCTACACAAACATGCACCACACAGGTGACATTTTTTACTGAATTCGGTGCAACTTCATAGAAAGACTCTGAACGTATGGATGGGATAATGCATATACTGCCACAGACTTCAGGGACACCCAGCAGGCCACAGCCCCACCCTCCTCTTCTCAGTTAATACTGGCAATTTCCAAATTCTCTGGACTAATTATCCACAATGTTGATTAAGAACACTTTTATTGAGTCTCAGGTTAGGTGTCAATTTAGCTGACAGGGGAAGGAGGGCTTAAGGGAAGGGCAGATTTTGGAGAGTATCAGTCACTTAATAATGTTTAAGGAATATTTCACTCATAAGCATGGAGATGCACATAATTTCTTTCTAAAAATTATTAATCCGGTAAAGAACAACTTTTGAGAAAATGCATATACATTCTAAAAATGTGGCAATAAGACAGGTGGCATATCTAGGAATAGCTTTAAACTCTAAGTGATGGTTATACTTAAGCTTCTCCACAAACAGACAAACGTTTCTGTGGTTTTCTTTTTTCCACTGAGTCTGTAATCTTTTATGATGATCACTTCATTAAAATTTACCACATGCTGACTTGTATTTCCTCAGTGGAGTTGGTGCTTCCTCCATGTTGATGCTGCTTTCCCTTTCTCTAGACTGCTCTTGATTTGACTAACATAATGTGCAGTTGAAATAATGTGCAGTCAAAATAATAACCTAAAAATGGGAAACCTTTTATTCCAAAAGGTGATATAATCAGCTTCAGTAATCTATAATGGAAACATTATAGAGCTAGAGCATTACTACTAATTACTATTACTACATTATAACCTAGAGGCCTATAAGCACAGAAAATATTCAGCCAACAGTGACCATCATTTTTGTGCCTTGGGCAAGAATATGACTCGGGTGACAGGATTTTGAAAAAGATCCTTAAACTGGATAATAATATCTTTGTCCCCGATACTGTGCTACCTCAAGACCCCCCTAGGACACCCTCCTCCCCAATGCACAGGTACATCAGCTTTCTATCTTTATTTCAGGCCACCTATCCATTCTATTTTATATTCATTTGACTGCACAGATTTTTCTGAGCCTAAAGTCTCCCAGAATTTATAGGCAGCTCCATTCTTACTGTGTGGCTGATCAGGGTTTGATTCTTCCTACAACTCCAATGAACTTATGCATGCATATATAAAGGAGAAAATTAAAGCAAATCCAGTTAGGTTCCAATCAATTTCTATAATTTGGTCAGAAAGTGTTTGTAAAATACTATATTCCTAATCCAATGTTGCAGGAATACTGAACCCAATTTCTGTACCCAAGAGCTTTTAATATTAGCCAGGTGCAGAATGCAACTTCACAAACACAAAAGTGACAATAAAACAACTTATATTAAAATATAGTGTAGTAGAAGTTCAGAGAAAGAATGGCTGATCCATGAAAGACAAACCAAGCAATCGAAGGCTCTCCTTGACCTGGTGCGTTCACGGAAAGCCCTGCGCTCCTGTTTACTTCGTATGTGAGAAAGAGCTGACTGAAGTCTTAGTTTGCAGCATGAATAGCTATGAAACATAAATTCTACATTTTACTTAGTAGACCATTGGGAAAATTTCAGTTAAAAACTGAAAACTAATGTAGGGCATGCCAGAATAGCTGGGGAAGTATCCCAAACTCACTGCGAACCCCAGAAGGAAGCCAGTGGGCTATCTCCACCATTCATCATGAGTGTGGACAGAGATATGATTACGTTAGTAAAAACAAACTGGTTTTCTAGAAGGAAACCTCTGGTAGTCAAATTTAGTTTTCTTTCTCATGAACTATGAATAAAATGATACTCATATCACCACATGGTTCAAATCATTTCCTGGAGTGCCAATGAGCTTGGAAACCCAGTGATCCCAATTTTAAAGTAATTCTTGGGGGTAATGGGCAAAAGGAATTGGCACAGCACAGTGAATCATTCATCACCTAAGCTCCCTTACCTCCCACCCCTAAAAAACAAAAAAAGAAAGAAAGAAAATTTCTTTATATTTTAGGTAGAAAAATTCTATTACTTTAGCCTGAGATTGAGTTTCATCATTGCATAGGTTCAGCTGACACACTCCAAATGAAAGAATACAGACAGACATTTGATAAGCTGTCTACCATGCATTGAGTTCATGGCAGCTGATTAGAAGAATATATTCTGAAATAACTGACGCTTCTTTGACAATACTCATCTATTACCTGCCAAGCTGCAAGGTAAGCTTTTGATATACCCAAATGAGGTAACACTGGAATAAAACTAACTCTAAGTTAAAACCTGAGTCACACTATTCCAAATAGATCCCAGATGACTATGAGAAAGTTATTTGACTGGAGAATAATAATTAGATAAGTAATACACGTTATTACATAGATGACAAACTTCAATGCGCTATACCATGTAAGTGCTCTTATCCTATTAAAATAAGAAATAACCTTGAACCCAAGAACTCAAATGGAATACAAATTTGGAATTATAAATTTGGAAGGCAATAGAAGGCAAAAGTTTGGAAAGTACTGTTAAAGATATGACTTACTTCCTATCAAGTCAGTGGGTTTACCTCTGAGTTTCAGACCCATGCATTAGACGAAATGTGTTATAATTGGTTCACTTTGGGTTAAATGGCTGATATTTTCAACATATGAAACCTGTTATTTTCTAGCTGAGGTTTATCCAGCTTTCCTATAGCTCCACAAACTTTCCATTTTAAATTACAGAACTTCCACGCTAATTATAAACTTTTATCTTTAAAAGTGCTGCTGCCTTTTAATCATTTGCTGCAGTTGAACCTTATAGAAGATGGTACTGTTCTTCGTTTTGACCTAGAAAGATTTTACTTGTCTAGCAGAAGCTCGACATCTTATTAATATTCTAGGAAGTCTTGGTCAAAGGCAGAATTTAATGCAAAGCAAAATGCCTAAACACAAGAAGGTAGACTTAGGGCGTACAAGAGTTTGTCTATGTTAGCAAAGGAAATAAAAGTTCTTATTTTTTTAACCTGTGGAATATATCAAGTGCTGTTTCTCCCTATATCAAAATTGGTCACAGCTGGGTTGGCTCAGGTAATGACTCAAGCTGTAGTCAGCGTGTGGTGAGCCCGCTGGCGTGGCTCTCTTCCCTGCGGTCTCCAGCTGTGCTCTACGCTAGAAAATCTGTGACCCTGGAGGTGGAGGGTAGAGTGGTAAGTGCAGACCCATCTCCAGAGGGGCCCAGACTGCTAAATAAATACGGCCCAGGGATAGTTGTTCAGTGGACTGAACCTTAAGTGATAAAGAGAAAAGGAGTGGACGGCCTTGGAAGATTACATTCATGCTTGTCTTTAAACACCAGACAGTGCAAACAGCAGTGACAATAATGACTCTGACTTATTTTGCGCTGCTCAGGACCAGGCATTGTGCCCTCTGCATGGTTTGTTTTTGCCTACATTTTACAGAGGCTCAAAGAGTTCCTATAATTTATGCGGTAATAGGGATGGACCTATGGTTTGGAGCAGGTATGCCTCATCCCAAAGCACATGCATACAATCCAGAGGCTTTCAAACCCTGATCTGTAGACCAAGAAGAACAGAGTCACCTAAGAAGTTTCTGATAAGCACATTACCAGGCCGTAAAGAGCCAAAGAATTTGATTCTGGGAACCTAGGGGCAGGCTGGGAGTTTGGTGTCTCTTTCTCTCTCTTTTTTTAAAACTATTCTCTAAGGGTTCCTGACCCCGATCCACACTAAAAAAACCACTGCTCTAACCAGTGCCTCCCAATCGTGTTCACACCAGGTCACATGAATAACAATGCTACCTGTATGGATTATACGGAGTAGTGGACGACACTGGTCTCCGACAGAAGTGATGGGTGTGGATGTAGCCAGAGCTGATCCTACGCAGGCCCGAGGGGCCAAAATTCCAGAATACAGGTGAGCCAGTCCCAGAACGCTGCTGGCTTGGTGGTGCCTCAGTTAGGATTCCCTGATCTAAAACCCAAAGCCAAGCTGTGAGATTCTTACACTGCTCCGTGGTTTGGTACCATACGCAGAGAAACACTTGTACGAAAAACCAAAAGAACCAAACTCCTGAGATGGTTTGACAGTTTCCAAGTCTCAGACCTACTCCCCAGGGAAGCTGCTGTGCTGAGAGGTTTATTACTCATCGGTCCCAGTTTTGATTGAGAAATGAATTACCTTTTGGGCAAAACGTAAGGAACTCAGGCTTAGAAGTGGGAAGTTGGAGAAGAGAAGGGGAAGAATTTTTCTTCACTTGTTCCAGGAAGGTGATTTTTCTAATTTGATAATAAAAATAATTAGCCCATAAGCTAGCAAATACTCAATAGATGAATGGGATTATTTAACTTCTCTCTAATGTTTAGGCAGGATGGCTCAAGGGTCTCCCTGAAGGCACTGTCATGCAACACTACTCAGAGATTTTAAATCTGGGTTTGCAATCTGACCCTGTCACTCACCAGCTTTAAAACCTTGAGCAAAAGATGAAAACTCTCTAACCTAATCACATGCACCTCCTGTGAGGACTAAATGAGATAGTAAGCGGCTCAGTAAGCATCCTTTAAATACTGATTATCCCGACCCCATTCATTGTGAATGTGTGGTAGCCCGCATAGCGACACGGGCTTGAAGGATCCCCCCTCCTCTCTGTATTGCTAGGATCGTGCTGGGAGCACTTAGCTGTGGCTGGTTTCTTCTGTTCTGAATAATGAGGGGCCACCCTGGTGGGAGCCATACCACCATACCACCCCCCATGGAGTGCGCAAGCTGGAAATCTGGGGGTCACCATGATTCCTCCTGCCTAGACGTGCTGAAGTCTTTCAGTGACACTATTGCAGCATCACGTACAATAGCCAAGCTGTGGAGGCAACCTAAAAGCCCAGTGGCTGATGAATGGATAAAGCAGATACTAAACACACACACACACACACACTTATACATACAATGGATGGTGGGTGAAATAAAGAGGTTTAAGAGGTATAAACTTATTTATTAAAAAATAAGTCACAGGGATTAAAAAAATACAGCATAAGGAATGTCATCAATACTACTGTAATAACATTGTGTGGTGACGACACTTATCCTGGTGAACATTTCATAACACATGGAACTGTCATATCACTACGCTATATACCTGAAACTAATATTACATTGTATGTCAACTATACTTCTATAAAAACAGAGGGGGAAAAAACCACTAATGTTTCTTTGTTATCTCTCTCCATGTTCCTTCAACCCAGAGCACTTGATTTTCTAATTCCTTCTACTCCCAAAGAGGCCAATTCCTTTGTAAAGACTTCTCTGGGTGCACCTGGGTGGCTCAGTGGTTAAAGCCTCTGCCTCTGCTCAGGTCATGATCCCAGGGTCCTGGGATAGAGCCCCACATCTGGCTCTCTGCTCCTCAGGGAGCCTGCTTCCTCCTCTCTCTCATTGCCTGCCTGCGATCTCTCTCTGTCAAATAAATGAATAAAACCTTAAAAAAAAAAAAAAAAAGACTTCTCTGATACTGGTGTGTGCCTCAGGTGTCTTCTTGTGGCTTTCACGAAAACCCTGTATTTCCAGTATCTTAAAACCCAGAGCTCCGCATCATAACCACTTGCTTCCCAGCCTAGATGAAGCAGCTGGTCCTGTCTGTGCTGGGAAGCAAGGACCTTGTCTTGATGTTTGTTATCTCCCCAGCACAGAACACAGTGGCTGCTGTGTAGCAGTGACTGGGAAATATTTGTTGAGTGAGAGATTTAACTATGGAAACTTGCCCTGCTCGAAAAAAGAAATGTCATAAGTAATTAGAACGCCCTTTGTATTTAACTAAGACCTAGGCAAGTGCTCTCAAGTCGAGCCTTTGAGTTCACCTTAAGAAAGAGTTGTTGCCTTTAAACCGCTAGCTCCAGGCTCAGGACCGCACAGGATGGGAGAGGCAGCAATGGGGAAGAAAAGGATGTGGGATGAGAATCGCAACGTCCAAGTTCTGTTCGCCAGTTGCACTCTGAAAACTTCATTTTAGGCATTCAAGCTCAGTTTTTCATCTACAAAAGGAGAAAGCTTAGACAAAAAGACTTTTCCTAGCTCCAAAATTCTGTATCAGAAAAAGCACATGCCAGGCTTGGAAGCAACATCAGTGCAGTTCTGCCTTTGGTTGATCCTGAGTTCCTTCTTTCAGGGCCATGGGAGATGAAGTGCCTGCCCCAGGCGGGTGCAAGTACACATCCTCACGTTTTTCTGTCCTCCTCTTCCTGCCCTCTCTATAAGCACCACATAAAGAAATGGCTCAGTAGGGGCGCCTGGGTGGCTCAGTGGGTTAAGCCGCTGCCTTCGGCTCAGGTCATGATCTCAGGGTCCTGGGATCGAGTCCCGCATCGGGCTCTCTGCTCAGCAGGGAGCCTGCTTCCTCCTCTCTCTCTCTGCCTGCCTCTCTGTCTCCTTGTGATCTCTCTCTGTCAAATAAATAAATAAACCTTTAAAAAAAAAAAAAGAAATGGCTCAGTAAATGCTCACTTGAATAAAGTGGGGGCCAGGGGCGCCTGGGTGGCTCAGTGGGTTGAGCCGCTGCCTTCGGCTCAGGTCATGATCTCAGAGTCCTGGAATCGAGTCCCGCATCGGGCTCTCTGCTCGGCAGGGAGCCTGCTTCCCTCTCTCTCTCTCTCTCTCTCTCTCTGCGCCTCTCTGTCTGCTTGTGATTTCTCTCTGTCAAATAAATAAATAAAATCTTAAAAAAAAATAAAAATAAAAATAAAAAAAATAAAGTGGGGGCCATTAACTAATAGAGAATAAAACAAAAGGATTTTTGATAAAAGAGAATTTTTCTAATGGTTTGAGTCTCAGCATTTGGATCAAAAGAAGTCAAAAAGTTGGTGATATAAGGAATAATGAATAAGGCAGAATATTCATTCCTAAGAAAACTTGGAGCACACAATATAGGACTTTAAAGGAATCAAGTTATTCTTCCTGCACAGTCTTTTTCATTTGGGCATTTCCATGTTTCCTGCCATCTAAGATAGGAAGCTGGAGGACATCCCAGATGTCTTCCTTCTTCCTTGTTTTTTTTAAATCAGCCATATATCAAATATTTATTTAGCACATATCATGTGCCAGGTAGTATGTTTGGACTACAGGAAAAAAAAAGAACAAAGACATAGCTTCTGACTTCAAGGCTGTCTCAGTCAGTTTGGGTTGACAGAAAAATCAAGATAATTACAAGATCTTTTGCAGATGCCTTCCTTTTTTGATCTATCACATTCAATAAGTCACTGATCATTCTTACATCATTACCAACAATAATCTCCTAATACGTCACTTGGCCTATAACCCCACTCCTCTCCAGGACAATTCTCTCTCTCTCTCTCTCTCTCTCTCTTTGGAAGATTTGTTTATTTATGAGCGAGAAAGCACAAGGTGGCCGCAGAGGGAGAAGGACCGAGAATCTCAAGCAAACTCATGGAGTCTGAGCAAGGAGCCGGACATGGGGTTCGATCTCATGATTATGAGATCACCACCTGATCCGAAACCTGGAGTCAGACACTAACCGACTGGACCACCCAGGCACCCCACCTCCAGGACAATTTTCATGTTTTCTGGAGGACAATCTGGCAATATGTATTGAAGTCATTGTAATTGTTCCTAATCCTTCAATCAGCAATTACTTTTAGGAATACATCATAAGAACTTTAATCAGATATGGGCACAAAACCACATATATACAATGATGTTTCGTGGGCTGTTGTTTACGATAGGCAAAATACATGGAAATAATACAAATATCCAATAATTATTTCTCAGTTGGAATACTTCGACATGATGGAATGCTATGCACTTGTTAAAAATCATTTTGCAGAAGAAAAGTGATGGGGAAATGTTCAAAATACACTCACTGTTATGTGAAAAGGCAGGCTATTAAACAGAAAGTACAGTATGAGGCCATTTAATACATACATATGCATGTGCATATGTGTGTATGTGCACAGACAGAGACATACTATGTTACACACATCTGTAGAAGACGGATCAGAAAAATCAATACAAAGATGTTAACAACAGTTATCTCTGAGTTGTTGGAGTATTCGTATTTTGGGGTTTCTATTACATTTAATGTGTTTTATTTATATAAAAGAAAAAATATTATTAAAATGCAACCACACAAATCCAATTATGTCAACTCTTCAAGGGATCCATCACCTCAAAAAGCAAAGTCCTAACATGGCGCCCGAGAGTCCTCCCACCCTAACTCCTGAGCAACCTCTACATCTCTGGGTCCTCATGCTCCCATCCGTCCACCTCACTCTCCAGTGCCATCAGACATGTTTCCTCTTTCACCCACTGCGACTTTGCACAGTGGGCCCTCTCCCTAAATACCTTTTGCCTTTCTGTGACTGGCCAACACCAACTGACTCTGCTGAGATCACTTCAGAGAGCCTCCCCTCAGACACGCTTCCCATGCCTCTCCTGCCACAGGCCTCTGTGGAAGTCACCACTTCCTTTGGGCTACCTCCAAGGATCTCCATGGTTTGCAGGCTCTCCCCTCCCCTACGGTTACATGTTAACTTGTCTGTTTTCCCTACAACACTGTGAGCTCTGTGAGAGTAGGGATCGGGTCTTGGTCTCACTGGAGTCAAGCACTGAGGCGGGAACATCACAGAGATTCAAAAAATACATGTTAGATTGAAACAAGTGACAGAGACTGAAGGAAGAATTTCTGCTTCTTATGCATTTTTGGTAGTTAAGCTTCAAGTTCACAGCCCACTTCCTCTACGTTAATTTACTCCAGGTTCTGAACTTTTGGACCCAATGAAATTTGCATGCTCTAGACTGCACAAGCTTAAGCATCTTCCAAAATACCTAATTTCTATCAGATAAGCTCATTAAAATAGTAAAATGACCCACATGTACAAATACAGCTCTAAAGTCAATAAATAAAAAATGAAGAACAGTTCCATTGCTATGATTAAAATGGTTTTGAGGTCTAAGTAAAAGAAGAAAAGTGTGATGGTTGTTATGATGCATTGGTTTTGGTTAAATGTTTTGGTGAGAATAAATATGGCCAATTTTTTATCAACACAAAATAATTACAGCTGACATAATAGTCACACTTTTGAGGATTATATTTTTCTATGTAAATATTTTCCTCCCCCCAAAAACCCCCAAATTACTTTAGTCATGCCAATGTTACAAAATGGTGAAGTATAAGTCCCATAATATCATAAAACTGGAAATAAAAATTATTTTTAGTTTGGTCCCTTTACCAAAATTTCTCAACTTTGGGAGTAAAACATCATTAGCATTTTAAAAACTGTTCTATACTGTTCTTTTGTCGTATCATCATAATATGGATGATTCTGCCTTGAATGCAAATTGTATTGAAGAGCACTCATGATTCATTTTAGCAAGTGTTACAGCTTTGTGTATTCTCAAGTCTCTCCTGCCCTATCCCACACATGTACATAACTTTATGAGTTTGGTATTTAATGTACAATCATCCTCTAACTTTAAAAGAACGAATTATTAACCAGTCAGAGCAGGACAAGAGACACAAAAGCTTTTACTAATAGGATTCACAGAAATGACCTAGGCTGACTCAAAAATTTCTCCAGCTCTGCATCTGTATTTTTGGAAATTCCTTCTATTAAAATATAACAACACTCATAAGGTACATTCTATGTTATTAATTCGAAATTTAGAGCTAACTAGTAGAGGCAGCAGAAGAAAATGTGTAAGACCAAGAATGGCAAAAAGTGACATTATCCAGATTTTTTTGTTTTTCTCCTAACAGAGATCAGACTAGCTTCATTCTTCTAAAGCCTCAATAATACTGTACCAGGCATTAATTTTAAAGCCTCAAGCCACCTTGAGTCACTCAACAGAAACAAAAATCTAAGCAGGGGGCAGAGAAGACCAGCAATTTTTTTTTTTTTAAAGAAATGCAACTAGAGAAAATAAGACGTGTTTTGTTCCACTAGAAATATGACTCTTCACTTTCCCAATCTAACCAGGGCTTATTCTTGTAATATGAATAATATAGCTGTAACTCATCAGAATTGTCTACATTCTAATTTGAAAAATAGTTCCTATGTTAATCTTTAATAGCCTGTCTTCTGGACCAACAGAAAGAGTCACAAAAGAAGTCATTTACAGGGGCTTAATTAAGGCCTACGAGAAGCCTATTTAGTAATGTGGTGCTGTTTTCCTTTTCATCCAATGGCCTCGCCGGTGTACGGCTCCGCCATTTCATCAGTGCATCTGGCCCCAGGGGCTTCATGGTCTGCAAGCCACAACCTACTAATAAGCACCCTCCAGCTTGTTTGCTAAACAGATCTGTCCTGGCAGGCACCCAAAAACTCCAGTCCTTGAAACTTGGAGCTCTTTAACTTGCGGGGCCTATTGTGTGGCGAGCAAGAGAATAAACTGTGTACCTCATAAATGCAGTGATCACCGATCAGGCAGGAACGCGGCTGTGGCTCCACGGACTGCTTTCCTAAACCAAATCGAGGCCCAATTTATTTTTGTATTGTCTTTGTTAAAAACCAAACAAACAGCTCCACAGAGCTTATATACACAGTCAAGAAAATGGCTGCATTTTCCTTATAAACAAGATGGCAACTGCTGGCTCAAAAAAATCGTCGCCGCTAGCTGAGGGTTTTCACTAGGAACTGAGCCACGGCTGGGTTGTAGCGTTATCACGTTGCTGAAGGAGACATGTCGAATGTTTTATCTGATGGAAATTCAGTGTGTTGGAGGCTGGGGGACTCTACGGTGTTATTTCTGGTTATGGCAACCAGGTAAGGTACCATCAACTTCAATCACAAGGATATAGAAGAAAGTGACCTTCACTTACAAAGAAATGGTAATGGAAATCCTCAGCATACTCAGTAATATTTCCCAAATGCTTAACTCAGTTTTTGGCAAATGAGTATTATTAGCAAGTCATCCCCGACACGGATTCTGTAATGTTCCCAAATCAGTCCTTATTCCACACGACTCTTTTTCTGATGGTCCCTCAGAGGTCAACTGAGCCATGCGTCCAGCAGAATATAGCTCTGATTGCAAAGAACCTTTTATGCGCAGTGTGAACCAAATGCCAAAAGGTTAGGAACTAAGGAATTCTAAAACCAAGGTAAGAGTTGCTATGTCAGTTGTATCTCTTCAACACATTCCTCAAAAGAGAAAGAAAAGTGGTAACAAAGAAAACTGCATAAAAACAAGCCCTCAGTGTGACTAAAACTCAGAATGTCCAAACTTCAAATTACTGCAGGCAAAAAAGTCTCTACCAACTCCCAGCCGGCCTCCTCATGCTCCAGTTGCCCCAGGCCTCTGAGAGAGAAGAGGGCAAAGACCCTAGACTGATCTAAAACCACAGAAAGAGAAAGTCCATCTTACATGTGAAAATGCAGGGAAGGAGTCCTAGTCCTCCAGGGCAGAACCAGGGAAGAGATTAAGTGTGTGCAGGACAAGAGGCGGCATCTTGGAAAAGCAACTTTTCCAGAAAAGGGGAAGGGGGAAGCAGTCAGTGTGAAAGGAGAGGTAAGGTCCTTACAAAACTGCAGGGTGATGGGGGGAAAAGCAAGAGTGGGAAAGTTGGGATCCCAAACATCCAAGAATGAACAACTCTTCCTCCCATCAATGTCCTCAACACACACACACACACACACACACACACTCACACACTCACCAAGGCAACCAATAAAAAAGCCAATCAACCAACCAAACAACAAAAACCCTGCATCCATACTTTGCTCCACTGACAGCTGAGGGAACTCTTGAACTAGCGATCTGCAAACCATCCCACGTCACTACCTCATCTACAGAAAGGCAGAGATGTATGGAATCTTTATTTAAGAAGAAAATAGCATAAAATGAAGATTAAAACAATTCTACTGATGAAAATTACTACTCCCCTCCTACACACACACACACACACACACACACAGCCCCTCACCCCGCAGCAAGTCAGAAAACTGAGGTTCCTTGGAGGCCTCCACTCAGGAGGCAGGATTGTTCTGCTAGGACACTCACTCAGATAAATATTTGCCTGTGAGGTCACGGCCCCTGAAACCGCAAATGAAAGCCCAAAGGCCAGTCAGGAGATCCTGAAGGGGAGACAATGTTGGAATGCTCTAGGAAAGGTGGTGAAAGTAAGTAGGATTCAAGATGTATTTTAAAAGTAACACCACTGGTGTTGATGGACTGGTGAGATGTAGGCAGCAAAAGTAAAGAATATATCCTAGGCTTTGGTCTGGACAGCTGACAGAATGTAGGAACTGTGTGCTGAGATAGCACTGAGGGAAGTGAGTGAGAATCAAGAATTCGGGCATCTTAACTTTCAAGTGGCTTCTAATACACATTTACGAATTTCATGGTTTTTAATGTTATTAAAATTTATATTACTCTTTTAATTTCAATTTCTATTTTTAGTTCCAGAATATGAAATCATACCTCATTTTTATACAATGGTCTTATGTCCTTGCTAAACTCACTTATTAGTTCTACTTAGTTTTTTATAGATCCCTTGTTTTTTCAATATAGATGATCTTGTCATCTATAAGTAAAAGTAGTTTTATTTTGTCTAAACTGGCAAGCGTGCTTTTTATTCCTTTTTCTTGCCTTATTGCTCTGAGTTAGGGCCTCCAGCACAATGTTGACTTGGAATACTGGGAGTGTACGTATTTGCCCTGTACTCTATTTTAGAGGGAAAGCACTCAGTGTGATGTTGTACAGTCTCTGTAGATGCCCTTCATCAGTTGGTCAGTTTCCATTCTGTGTCATTTGGTTCCTCAAAGAAGTAGATGCCAAGATGGAATCAGATGTGCAAGAGATTTGGGGGGGGGGGAAATGCCTGTGAAGCATAAAGGGGGAAGAAGTGAAGTAGTCAGGAGAGACTTGGTATCTGCTGTGGGTCTGACACCTGTGAAAGGAGAGTAGGACGTACTGGAGGCGAACCAAGGGGTACGAACTAAACCAAACCGTCACACTTGACAGGTCTGAGCTCTTGGTAATGCTACCGTTCTCAGGTGGGGATCGCTGTGCGTGTCCATTCCCAGGTACAGGGTAAAGGAGTAGCCAGGGGTGCCTACGGGGACCACCGGGTTCCACACGTATATGGCAGCTGAATATTTGAGTCTGACTCTGGAGCTCAGAGGAGAAGTGCAGTCTGGAGCGGGAAATCTGGGAGCCACGGGATATAAATGTTTCCCCAGAACTGATTATACTGCACAGAGACGGTGCTCCTTCCAACCCTCAAGGCAGCTGGGAGAGAACTGTGGGCTGGACCCAGATGGTAGCTCCAACAGGAAGAAATTTTAAATATATATTCTTTCTACCTATGGTATTAGAGAGCCATATGAAGGACAGAGCAAAAGGTTAAGCCCTGGACATTCTAATAGTTAGAGATTGGGAGAAAAGGGGAAAATCCCTCAAGGGAACTAAGAAGCAGCACTCGTGCGGCAGGAGTAAACCAGGAGCGCGTGGTCTAGTGAAGGCCAAGCGAGGAAGGCGTTTCAAGAAGGCCACAGGGATAAAATGGTGTCAGAGTTTACGCAACACGAAGGGTGAGAACTGACCCCTGGATTAGGCATAGTCCAGCAAGAGCATCTTCGGTGAAACAGTAAGAGACGGGAGGGAAGGAAGCAGACAGGTCGTCACGAACAGGAGCAGAGAAGGCACCTAGAAAAGAGGGGAGGTGGGTGACAGGAGGGGTGACACAGGAGAGGTGATTCAGGAGTGCCCTGTGGTGGCGCGCGCCCGTGATGAGGGAACTGCTGACTTACTCTACTGCACACCCCAAACTAATATAACACTTTATGGTAACTAACTGGAATTAAAAAAATAAAACTTAAAAAAAATAAAGGATTTAGGATGAATTTTTTAAAAAGACAAGGGTTCTTTTGCGGCTGTTCACAGACCCGAGCGGAATGGTGGACATTCTGAGCAGCCCAGCGCGTACATTGCTAATGGCGGCGAACAAGGGGACACGCTGCTTCTTGCTTCAGCTCTGGTGCCCTCAGTGTCCTGTCACAGCCTACGGAGTGCCACGGTGCTCACCTGTCTGTGCTCTTTGTTGGTGATTTCACTGTTTAAAATGTCCCTCGAGTGCAGTGCTGAAGCGCGATCTACTGTTCCTGAGAGAAAGAATGCTGTGAAGCACCTTACGCGGGGTGGGGGGTGTTAGGTAAGCCTCATCCAGGCCTGAGCTATAGCTCTGTTGACCACGAGTTCAGAGTTAGTTGAACCAACAATGTAGTTCATAGAAAATGTCCTTAAGGAGGAACACACCATGTGTGTTGACAATGTTGTGACCAGAGACTCCCAGGACCCTAACCCTTCATTCTCTCTTAACACAGTGATTTGGGGGTTGCTAACTAGAAATGACACCGTAGAACATCACTGCTGCACATTAGTGAGGACTGACTGTATTTCTTTAAAATAAAGTACGGTAGAGTACAAAAGGCACTAGCCCAAGAATTCTGACACTGGTTCTAGTTCTAATTCTTCCAATAACTAGAGAGTCTTCAGCGAACACTCCAGCCTCCCTGGGTTTCTTCCTCTATGAACGGAACTCTTCAAAGTAAATTTTGCTAAGGCCCCTGAAGCCCTAGCGTTCTATGATTTTGACTCATCAGGAAGGGAAATTCCCGATGGTAGTCACTTCCCAAGAAAGTCTCTTCTGCTTTAGATCAAACCTCCTCACTCTGTAAGAGGGGTGAGAGAGGGAATAATGTTCTTATAATAAGACAAATGAGCACCATGTTCTAGAGAGTGCCATAGAGATAAAATAAAATCACTGATTTTAAAAAACTGGGAAGTTTTCCCAGGAAAAGAGTTGCTTATGTCTTTGGAAGTCATATCAAAATAACCCCCACATGTTAACAGTACATGTCACATTAAGAAATAGATATTAATGAGGGATTTTAAAAGAAGACAGTCACAGTAGGTTTAAATAGGGTGCAGCCTTCTGATGACAGCTTTGAATGCACAGTGCCAAAATGCAGCCAGACTGAGTGAGGTATGGGCACATTACTAAAAATACAAGGACTACAAAGAGTACGGTAAGGTGGCAACCTGAATTCACACACAGGGTTTTTAATATCAGAAGCAAGAAAGTCATTTGCAACTCTTTGCTAAAGGATGAGGTTCTGCTAAGTGTTAAGAATACAGGCCCATATGTGTAATGACAGAAGGTGAATATCGTACAGGGGGTGGAGGGGGCAGGGAGGGGACTGAAAAATGAAACAAATTCTCTGCATAATTTGCTTTTTTTCTTTATTAGAAAAACATTTATAACAGTAACTTGAAAATCAGGAATAGAATTTTTT
Organism: Neogale vison; assembly: GCF_020171115.1. Lineage (NCBI taxonomy): Eukaryota > Metazoa > Chordata > Mammalia > Carnivora > Mustelidae > Neogale > Neogale vison. Next base: position 11,779,206 of record NC_058093.1, read on the forward strand.
TCCCTGGGTAGCCTTGGGTGCTTCGTGTGGACTTTGATACATTGTAGGGAATCTCTGCCCCATCGGGGATTATACAGGATTCGTTGTACAGGACTATGCCATTTTGCAGCACCTGAAGTGAGGTTTACCAGCCGGTCTGTGTGGGTCAGAATACTAGCAAGAAATTGATGGCAAAAATGAAACTGGGATCGTCTCTGGATGGCTTTTAAAGGGACCATTTTAAAAATGGTGTGGTGAAGCCACAAAGAATAGGACCGTCCCCCCTAGGACTAGTAACAATGAAGCTGTTGCCACTTGTCTCCAGAAAGGACCAGGGGAAAGATGGGCTTCCAGATCCTGGGTTTCCAGACATTGAAATTAAAGAGTCATGATGAGAAGGTCCCCTTGGGAGGAGCAGTGACAACTGGTCAATCATCAGTCAGCCCCAGACAAGTCGACAGGAAGGGAACTAAAGAATATACATCTCAGTGGTACGTGCCTCCCACCTCCTGATGGCTTCAGAGAGTGAGAGGTCCTCATGATGTGGCCCAGCCAGAAGGATCCAGAAAAATTCCAGGCAGAGCTAGCCGATTACTCTCAAGGTAGAGGAAGTTCGAATACACATTTTGGCCAAAAACCAAATCAAAACAAAACAAAACAACAAAAACCAAACAAACCAAGATTGAAAATCTATTTCTAACCAAAGCTAAAAATCATCCACCCTGAATGAACCTAAGAGATGCAAAAGTAAATCTGAAGTTTTTTCAAAATTGTTTAATTTTCAAAAAATTTTTAGTGAAATTTTAATAGGGCAAGAGAAACGATTATTCAGAACTGGCAGCTACTAACTTGCTCCTGCTGTCACTGCAGCATTTGGGATATTAAATTGCCATTCACTTCAACGGGCGCTTTTAATAATGTCACTAATTTTTTATATGAAAAAACCTAGAGTTCAGAAGAACATTTTGAGTAGTGTGTTTTCTAGGAGAAACCTGGTGCTTACACTGTCATCCTTCATCCTCAAAAGCTTAACAATGGTTAGCGAACTACAGACATCATTTCGGTAACTTTTAAAACAATTTACAATCTCTGTATTTGGTTTCCAGGGCTGCCACAGCAAAGTTTCGCTGACTAGGTGGCTTAAAACAACACTGATTTCTTGTCTTACACTTCTGGAGACTCCAAGTTGGAAATCAAGGTGCTGAGTCTCTGGGGAGATTCTTTCCTTGCTTCTTCCTTGCTTCCGATGGTGGCAGTCAACTTGGTCTTGGTGTTCCTGGCTTTCAGGTTCATGCCTCCAATCTCTGCCCCTGTTGTCAGATGGCCTTCTTCCCTCTTATGACTGGGTTTCCATGTGGTCTTCTCATAAGGACACCAGTCCTACCAGATGAAGGGCCCACCCTACTACAGTATAACATTGCCTTAACTAATTACATCTGCGACGATTCAACTTCCAAACCAAGTCACATTCTGAGGCACTAGGGGTTAGGATTTCAAAATATCTTTTTTTTTTTTTTTTTTTAAACTGGACGTTTGCACCTTTTACTCTCTTCCACCCATTTCACCCATCCCCCCATGCCCTCCCTTCTGGCCACCATCAATGTGTCCTCTGTATTCATGAATGTGTTTCTGGTTTTGTTTGTTCATTTGTTTCATTTTTTAAACTCAATATGTAAGTGAAATCACATGATGTTTGTCTTTCTCTGACTTATTTCACTTAATATAATACTCTCTTGGTCCACCCAAGTTGCAAATGGCAGTATTTCTTTCTCAAAATATCTTTTTGGGAGACACAGTTCAGCCTATAATAGTGCCATCAGCTCAAAATAATAGGGAATAGCAATTCCCTAAAGACTCACAGAAGTCTTTAATGAAGTTTTGCAGCACAACAGAACAAATGTGTTTAGAGTTCCCCATTTTTCACTCATTTCTTTTTGTCATATCTTAAAAATTCTTTATTGTGTCTGGATATTGAATTTAAATTATCATGGGCACTATTCTACTTTATTTAGATTTTTCTTCACGTAAAAATTTAAGTTTATAGTACTTTTATGTCTAGTCAAAATGGAATACAGGGACTATATTTATCCTTCTGCTTGAAACACTTCAAAATACTGGGTATCAGGCAACAAAGGACAATGATCCTTAATATATGGGAAACGCGCACAAGGAGCCCTACAACTGACCCAGCTTACAGCTTACATAGCACAGGGAAAGAAAACCCAGGCAGTGCCCAGAGATCTGCCAGAGGAGAGGAGACAGGGCTGGAAGTTCTCTACCACACACCCTCTTCTAATGGTACTATTAACTCTCAATCTCTTTGCCTCGTGTTTAAATGTTTGAAAGTCCTTTGTAATCATTTTTAACGTTTTAACATTTATTCTTACTATCAGTACTAATCATTAGTGTGACATTTTAGCCTTGTAGTAATCATTGCACATTTATAATCTGATAGAATTTCAAAATACAAAATGTTTTTCTTACTAAAAGTTATACCTAAAAAAAAAAAAAACACCACCCCACAAACTTATATCCAAAATGCTTACCTGTATTTGAAAGGACTGCGATATTAGCAATAATCTGAATGACATGCCTTGCTTGCAATATCATTATTAGCTGATTAAAGAGACTTACCCAAACACATGATTATTGATCACACAAAGTTCAGGGATGCCAGAAATGACATTGAAATCTCATTTATTTTGACTTTCAGTGGCTGAAACCAAAACCTCACAGTGGAGTTGGGCCAAATACCAGGACTAAACCAAAGTATGGTATAACCTAACCAAGGAATGAGAATCATATTGACTTTGGATATCAAAATAATTGAATGCTAGAAGTCAATGGAACCATATTTTAAGAAGTCTGAAGGAAAACTATTTTTGAATTTAGAATTCTATAAAACCCAGACTAATAATTTTAAGAAAAATGAAGACAACAAAGACATTATATATAAATGAATATATGTTTGCTGTAATGCTACTTGACATTTAAGTTTTAATTAACAGGCTTTCTAATATTAACCAACATTAATTAACAATGTAACATGCTTAAACTTGGAACATAATAACAATGCTAGTAGATTAGGTATATTCATCAGTAGACTTCATGCCCATTAAAAAAAAAAAAAAAAGAAAAGTGAAGACATGTTCATGTATGCAATGGTTTAAATGGCTTACCGCTCATGGTCACTTCCTGTAAACATTAAGGATACACTCCAGCAATCTAAAGAAAAAAATCCAAAAAAGAGAAAGCCACTGGAGTCAAGAAACAATAAAACAACTCAAGGGTTCAAGGAAAAATAATCCTAAAATGGCTGTTTATATGGCTCCAAAAACAGTATTTCCAAAATTAATCATCAATGGTGTTTGTCTTCTGTTAACACCAGACATGAATAAAATATTAAATACAACTATGATAATAAAGTATAAATGTTACCAATTATGGCAGGGAAAAGTAATGGTATAACTAAGAGAAGTTGGAGGAAGAAAGTGGAAGGGACAGAGGAGAGATGAAGGCAAGTGGGGAAGACTAATTTCTTAAGAAAATTATAACAAATTCAAATTTGATAGATTAAGAAAGAGGCTTGAGTATTTTATTAAAAATGGTAAGGTAAATAATAGAATTTACTCTCCTTCCCAGACGTCACATTTCCTAGATATAAATGGAAACAACATCCTCTAAACATGCACATGTCACCAAGTAGATTGCAGAAAGATTTTAAGTCACCTGCATCTCATTTGTAGTGCCCCTTATTTTAACTTCAAACTTTGCAAATATTTGATGCTAAATCTCCAAAATAGAAATTATTTGTAAAAATGCACAAGTAAACACAGCTAAGGAGTTCCACTGTCATTGCAGGCGGTCTTTATGTCATGGTATTGAAGGGGACAGGAAAGATCTGCTCTTCCCAAAACACATCCACAATTGATTCCCAGATCTCACAGTGGGAGCAAAGCTCTTATGAACTCTGCAGTTAACATGCAAATCCAATAAGCCTATCAATCAACCACACCTAAGTGTAAATTAAGTTCTCACTCTTTCCAAATAGACAATTTAAGGTTGATAGTTGGGGTGGGGAGCCTTGGTGGTTCATTTGGTTAAGCTCCCAACTCTTGCTTTCTGCTCCGGTCAGGATCTCGTGATCCTGGGATGGAGCCTCCCAACGGCTCTGCACTCAGCAAGGAGGTGGCTTCAGATTCTCTCTCCCTCTTCCTCTCTCTCTCTCTCTCTCAAATAAATAAATACATAAAATCTTTTTTAAAAAAATAAAATAAAGTTGCTAGTGGGAAGAAAGTCTCCAGGTGAGAGAAGTGTGGGCGGAGGAGTGCTGGGAAGCCTGAGGGGCCGGGAAGGCTGGAGAGCCATGGAGCATATGACCCCAACCCCAGAAGGCAGGAAGGGCCACAGATATGGGAACGGGTAGGCTTGTCTTGCACTGGAGAGTGGAACAGAAACATGGATGCCCAAGTCCCCCTGAAGATGTCACACCTGCCCTGGATACCTACCTTCAACCTTCTTTTTTTTTTTAAGATTTTATTTATTTGACAGAGAGAGAGATCACAAGTAGGCAGAGAGGCAGGCAGAGAGAGAGGGGGAAGCAGGCTCCCCGCTGAGCAGAGAGCCCAATGTGGGGCTCGATCCCATGACCTAAGCCGAAGGCAGAGGCTTTAACCCACTGAGCCACCCAGGTCCCCCAACCTTCTTTTTACCTAAGTGCGAAATGTATCTCTACCTTGTTTGAGCCACTGTTATTTTGTGTTGTATCACAGGCAGCCAAGCCTAATCCTTTCTGACACAGAGGAAATGATCTCATTCAATCACCCTATCCGTGCGAGGAGGAATGCATTCTCAGTGCCTTCACGTTACAGATCAGCACACTGAGGCACAGAGAGGTTAAGTTACTTGTCTAAGGAACAGAGATAATAAGAGGTATTGCCAAAAGGGACAGGATAGTGGAGGAGAGTAGAAAAGGCTGACAGGTGTGGCTATCAGACTAAAGCCACAGGAATGGGTCCCTAACCCAGCAGATTCATCCACACCCAAAACGTGTCATCTCTACTGCACATTTGGTCCATGGGAACATGAGTCTTGAATTACCTGAAGTCCTGTGGTCATGAGAAACTTAATGCTACAGGTAAAATGGGATCCTCAACTACATAGCCCAGCGAAAAGAAAAAAGCAAGAAACACACCGAACAGACTGCGGAACGGAGAGAAGCAGCAGCCTTAGCTCTGGGTAATTGAAGGTTCCCTTCTGGTTCAAGATTGAGCCCAAAACACTACCTTCACTCTCCTTTCAAAACCTTATCAATTAGTTTTCTGCTTTACTAAGTATAATGAGGATAGTGGAACTTTTATTTGACAAATGATGATCTAGAAATTGCTCCTAGCTATTACACTAGATAAAATTACATTGGGAGGGGCGCCTGGGTGGCTCGGTGGGTTAAAGCCTCTGCCTTCGGCTCCAGTCGTGATCCCAGGGTCCTGGGATTGAGCCCCGCATCGGGCTCTCTGCTCGGCGGGGGGCCTGCTCCCCCCCGCCTCACCGCCTGCCTCTCTGCTTGTGATCTCTGTCAAATAAATAAATAAAACCTTTAAAAAAAAATTACACTGGGAATTCAGAGGCCTGTATTCCCAGCCCACGTTGACCACTGATGTACTCCTGATTTTAGACACTGCAATGCCCATCCTGAATCTCTGTTTCCTCATTTGTTAAGTAAGACGGTTGAACAGGATCATATTTTCTAAGGCCTTTTCTAGTCCTAATTGTCAATGATTCTGAATGTGATTATATCATGTATAAGTGAAGAAAAAGTAGAGGGCGTATTCCAGAAGGTTTTTGTTCTTTGTAATTCCCTGTGATGAAGCCATTTAATAGACCCTGTTACCACGCTCTCCGTACCCTGAAACAGCAGAGTGCAGTAAAAACACTTGAGATTAATGGAGGCTGCTGATTATTTAGGAGCTGCTTGAATAGGACTTTATTATACTACTATTTACCATGAGGCCTGAGAAAATTGGTGGGATTAGAGTTACAGCCCTAATAATTTGCCTTTATAGATTTAACCTGAAATAACAGGCTGAAAGGACAAATAAAATTAGCAGTTTCCTGAATAATTCCTGGATAAATTTAAGTATAAAATCCTGTTGGAAAAAAAAAAAGCAACAAGTTGGTAGCTTTGGTTCAAAAAAGGCAGAAAGGGAAATGGATAGGATTACTTGGACCTAATTAAGGGCTTGGCCAAGCTCTGGCTCCCCTAGTTTGCTTTACCTCGAAACTGTTCTGCTCCTTTTCTTTCAGTGTTAGGTGTCAGAGTGACAAATGTGTTTCTTCTTGGGCAATCTCCCTTAGGGGGAACTTTGCCAGGTAACCAGTAATAAGCAAATGTGGAGGAGGGGGTGACCCTCTAGGAGTCCAACAGAGAATATGAATTTAGCTTGTGACCTTAACACAATCTCATTCATTCATTCATCCATCCATCCATTCATTCATTCAAATGCCTTCCTTTTGCTAACATCTGTCTAAGGGCTGTGAAACACAGAGAGATTTAGAAGCTATAGGGATGTCAGGTGGCTCAGTCGGTTGAGCGTCTGCCTTCAGCTCAGGTCATGATCTCAGAATCCCAGAATCGAATCCCACATCAGGCTTCCTGCTCAGTGAGGAGCCTGCTTCTCCCTGTCTCTGCTCTCTCTCTGACAAATAAATAAGTAAAATCTTTTAAAAAACAAACTCACTTTAAAAAGAAAATGATTTAGAAGCTATAGAAGATACTGCTCTCTCAGTCATCAAGGAAATGACTGTCTGTATCAGTGATATTTCAGCTTCCCATCGACAGAGCGTTTTTTAGAAAATGGGTTTTTTGTTGTTGCTGTTGTTTTTACCAAAAAAGCAAAAGGTTTATTGGAGAGAGAAAACCTCTTCCGTTGTACCGAGTCTTAAGGTGGCAGGTTCCAAAATTCAGACTGTGGCAGTGATATGTAATTAATGCCAAACTATTTGCTCCTGGCTAGGCAGGATGCAATGATGGACAAAACAAACAAACAAAGAGACAAAATCATTCTGTACAAAACACTGAGCAGTGACCACCACACACACATAAAGAGTAGTACCAGAAGGGAGAGACGGAGAGACAGAGAGACAGAGAGAGAGACAGAGAGACAGAGAGTCGTTCCTTCTCCTGGGGGCTGGCACGGGGAGGGCTGCTCAGATGTCTCCTCTGCCTTTGATCTCCTGAAGGACCCGTTTTTTGTATGAAAGTATACACAGCCGCCACGGCAATTGGCCATCTACCCTCTTTCTGTCCTCTTTCCCGTCAAAGGCACACTGCCGCTTTCACGGTTCACACAAATGCGGTGGTCCATCCTTCTTCGCATTTGTGCACACCAGCATTTGTTGCCGATGAACGCTGCAATTACGCTGCTGTCCTGACAAGGTTGGGGGTTCCACAGAACAGCACTGTGAGCACGCGTCTTGCATGTTGTATTGGTTTTACCCTCCTGCTAGTACTCAGCTCTCCAGTAGGTACACACCCCAACAGGGTCCTACTGGCTTAGGACTTATTTTGACAATTTCAACATTGGCCCCTATCCTTTACCCTCGCTTCCCAAACCTCCATCTTTGTGTTTCTTTCTTTCTTTCTTTTTTCCCCCCAGCTTTCTCCAATATTTCTTTAGAATTGCTCAGAAGGGAGAGACTCTCACAGCAGCAAATGGCCACATTTTGCTTCCTCAGGCATGGCAAAGCCCATTTTTATTTCACAGAAGAATATTACAACCAACAAACTCTGTTTCCCAGGCTCTGTGAAAGCACCTTTCTACTAAGAGTAATTTAGTGGTGATGCAGACGTAACTGACGAGCACTCGCTCATTCCTCGGAGATAACGAAGGCAAGGCGGGCAAGGCTTGACTCAGAGCTCTAGGAAGAGGAATCTTCACTTCCAGGATGGAACGAATTAAACCTGCTTTATCACTTCCAGCACTTGTCGACAGGGCCTGCGCACCCTCGCCAGTTTTCGAGGAACTAGATCCTGATTACAAATGCAGCCAGAAGATCGACAACTGACTCTCTAACGTGTTCCTCTGCCAACCATGGGAAATAGGCCAGTGGCAAAGGCTGTAGTAACACCATCATCCCAGGATTCATTGCTCAAAACAGTCTCTTAATTCTCCTGCAAAAAATGGCCTAACAAGGGTGCTTGGGAGGCTGAGTCAGTTGAGCCCCTGACTCTTGGTTTCAGCTTAGGTCTTGATCTCAGGGTCATGAGACTGAGCATCTCGTGGGGCTCCCTGCTCAGCAGGGAGTCTGCTTCCCCCTCTCTCCCTCAGCTCCTCCCTCCTGCTCATATACTCTCTCCCCCTTTCTCTCTCTCTCAAATAAATAAATAAATATATATTTTTTTAAGGGCCTAACAAAATGTTTCCAAAGAACTTTTGAATTGTATGATGCCAATGAAGCTGCCCTTGAGTTCCTAATTACCTGCAGTAAAAATTGGGCAAGACTGATGAATATAAAAGAATTTTATAGCAAAATATGAAATTGGATTTGGCCAGTAAGTTACTATGCACTTTAGTTTTCTAGGGCATCCATAACAAATTATCACAAACTAGTAATAAGTAGCTTTAAACAGCAGAGATTTATTCTCTCACTGTTCTGAAGGGCTCAAGTCCAAAACCAAGGTGTTGGCAGGGCTTCGATCCCTCCAGCCTCTAGAGGAGAATCCTGCCCTGCCTCTTTCAGCTTCTAGGGGCTCCAGGTGTTCATCGACTTGTGTGGTACATGTGCAGTCTCTGCTTCTGTCTCCACAGAGTCTCCTTCCCTGGGCCTTTGCCCCTTCTCTTCTCATATGAGGATATTTGTCATTGCATTTAAAATCCAACCTCAACTAGGACGATTTCCTCATGAGATTCCCTAACCTAATGATATCTGCTAGGATCTTTCTTCCAAATAAGGAAATATTCATAGGTTCCAGGTAGACATGTCTTTTGGGGGCCACCACTCAATTCACTATACTACGTGATTCTTTCAACTGGATCTTATCCTCTTCAGAAAGCTTTTTTGTTTTTAAAGATTTTATTTATTTATTTGACAGACAGAGTTCACAAGTAGGCAGAGAGGCAGGCAGAGAGAAAAGAAGGGAAGCAGGCTCCCTGCTGAGCAGAGAGCCCAATGTGGGGCTCAATCCCAGGACCCTGGGATCATGACCTGAGCGGAGGACAGAGGCTTAACCCACTGAGCCACCCAGGCGCCCCTTAAGTAAACCTTTTAAAGAATGCAGGTCTGGGGCGCCTGGGTGGCTCAGTGGGTTAAAGCCTCTGCCTTCGGCTCAGGTCATGATCCCAGGGTCCTGGGATCGAGCCCCGCACGGGCTCTCTGCTCAACGGGGAGCCTGCTTCCCTTCCTCTCTCTCCACCTGCCTCTCTGCCTGCTTGTGATCTCTGTCTGTCAAAATAAATAAATAAAATTAAAAAAAAAAAAAAAAAAAGAATGCAGGTCCGGGGGCACCTGGGAGGCTCAGTTGGTTAAGTGTCTGCCTTCGGCTTAGGTCATGATCCCAGGGTCCTGGGATCAAGCCCTGCATCAGGCTCCCCTTTCCCTCTGCGCCACCCCCCACCCCCATACTCTCTTTCTCTCTTAAATAAATAAAATCTTCAAAAAAAAAAGAAAGAAAGAAAGAAAGAACGGAAAAAAGAACAAACAAGACTATATATTTTTAGGATCTGGCTGATTTCAAAGTCCATCCATTACTGAGGTCATGACCCACTGATGCTGTTGGAACTGTAGACTAAAAGAAGATGAAGCAATGAAGTGACATATTTCAACAATCTATCAGAAAGAATTTTATTTCCAGAGAACTGTAGTTAAAAGATGAATAAAAAGAAGTTAGGAACAATGCAATTAAATAAATGATTTGGACTCTCACATTTCACCCATATGTTAAAATAAAAATAGTGCCCCCTAGGAATTTTGAGTTTTGCTGAACCAATTACAGTAGCACAAGATAAGGCCTAAAGAGAATTACAAGTTAGTAAGTTCTCCACCGGGAAACAGGAAAGATCCCTGGAAAGACTTTTGTTTTGGCTCCTTGTTGTTAGATAAGAGCACTGTTAACACCCTTCTTAAGAGAGGAGAAATAAATTTGCTCTTAAGGCTCAGGAAAGGGATCCATGGTTATCCTGGATATAACAATTCTCATGCTAACTCATCACGTTCACAATTCTCACTTTCTGCTTTGTCTCTGTAGACAGACAACAGTGATCTTCACAGTTAGAATATGATGTTCACTCTCAGCCCATTGTCATCTTTTTTCCTAGCCCTTATTTTTGACTTCTCTAATCTTTTCAGCCTCCTTGAATCCCTCCTTTATGTTCTCTACACTTCATCCTAACTGTGAATACCAAATATGAGTTGTCCTCCAGGAAATTTCCTTAGGCCACCACAAGTGGTTAACACTCCTCATCTCCTAAACAAAAAGTTAAAAAGTCAAAGGAATTTGGGAAATTCTTGGCTTAGTCCATTCCACAAACATTTATCAAGTACTCATATGTTCAAGGCACTGTGCTAGGTTCTAGATAAGGAGCAACAGATATTTGTAATAACACAAAAGTCGAAACAATCTTCTATGGAATGGTGAAGTGACCTCTGCTGCATCCATTCTTGGAATGCAAGGTGTCGGTTACAAAGTGAGGCAGATTTATGACTATTGACATGATCGTGTTTCCAGGACAGACTGCGGAATGACATGGATGAGTTGCAGAACGAAAGTAATAGCGGCTAACACTTACATAGGTCTTGGCATAGGCGCACAAAACAATACTACTTCAATAGTCACATATGTAAATACATAAAAAGGGAAAAGTTCTCAAAACGTGTCTCCCAAACAACTAAGCGCATGATTATGGTTACCCAGGAGACTGAGATTAGAAGTGATCAAGGAAAAATTACCTTCCTCTGTACTGCTTGGTTATTTTTTATAGCCAAGGGAATTTATGTATTTACCCAGTGATTAATAGCTTTTATTTAAAGGATTAGTAAAAGTCATGGCCCTTCACTTCAAATTGCCCATAACTGAGCTGGGGTAGGGGTGAGGAAGCGCAGAGGGGAGCTATTCAATCTAATCCACAAAGCTGTGCTGGGCGGAATAGTATCTGGGTCAGGTGAGGGGTACAGTTTGTTACACAGAAGGACAGGGCACATCCCCAACAATGGCTTCTCTGCAAAGATGTCGTTTGACATAAGTTTGAAAGATGAGGAGGAGGCAAATGTCAGGATGCTGGGGCTGGGGAGGGGGCACATTTTAAGCTGCAGATAGCATATGAAGAAGCTAACGGGCAGTAAAGAGAAAGGCAGGCAGTGCTGAATTTGACCGACAATGGAGAACCTTAGAAGATCTGTAAGGAGTTGATCTAATTAGGGATTCCAACGGGAGAATGGACTCTGACTGGACAGAGGCTGGGATGGCCCGAGCAAGAGCAGGTAGTGACAGGAAGAGAGAGAAGAGAGATGCCTGAGAAGTACAAGTTATGGGATCTCGGTAAGGGAAATGGCAGAATCTAAGATGATGCCAAGGCATGAAGCCCAAAAGAGCATCACAGAACATTTAAATGTGAAATATTCAGAAATATGTCTCATAAATGGAGCTACTACATCTAGGAAAGCAGAGAGAGAGAGAGCAGTCGAAAACCACGCATGACACAAGTTAGAAACCATCACCGTCAGGAGCTGAGAGCAGAACATCTGTAGGACAGGAAGTCGTCGCTTCTTCCTACTGTCTGCCAAAGCGCAGCTACTCAAAGTGTGGTCCGCCGACCAGTGCAGGTCCGCGAGCTGTTTGTCAGCCTTATGTGAGGATATAGGAACTAAAATTAAGAGAAAGTATTCAGAAACTTACATACGACGTTAAAAGAGTAACTTTACGTTTACTGGCTCCAATAACTCTTAAAATTGTACTTACATTTTTGTATGTCTTTCAAGTTTCATTTTTCTAGCAATTCATTTTTACTGTATTCGTCTTTTTTTTTTTTTAAAGATTTTATTTATTTGACAGGCAGAGATCACAAGTAGGCAGAGAGAGAGGAAAGGAAGCAGGGTCCCCGCCCAGCAGACAGCCTGATGCAGGGCTGGATCCCAGGACCCTGAGATCATGGCCTGAGCCGAAGGCAGAGGCTTTAACCCACTGAGCTACCCAGATGTCCCATATTCTATAAAAGTTCCAACCCACAATAGATTAGCGGGGGGTGGGGGGAACTCTTTTTCACCAAAAATAGTTTGAGAAGTACTAACATAGATACGCTTCACACTGAAAGATTTTATAGTTTTTATTTGTTATTTCATCTTATCCTGAAAATATCTTCAAATAAGTACTGGAAACCTGGGGGCACCTGGGTAGCTCAGCCGTTAAGCATCTGCTTTCGGCTCAGGTCGTGATCCCAGGGTCCTGGGGCTCCACACTCAGCTTCCTGCTAGGCAGGAAGAATTCCTAGTATTCCAGGTTCCAGAATCCATTATGGTATAGGCCAAAATTGTTTTTTAGAAGACACATGAATCATTTTGCTTCATAAAACATCAACCTGTACTGCAGGGTTCTCAGACGCAAACTCAAGATACCACTGGATAGAGGCAAAAAGCTTCCAGAGCTTTTTACTTTCTTTAACTCAAGGATTTCAAATGAATCTCAAATAGCCAAGGCTGGCATCAACCAATATTTCAATGAATTACTAATGATTAGATAGGGTGGGATATCTGGAGATGATCGAGCGTCCCCAAATATCCCATTTTCAGAAAATCTTTTAGAGTTGATATTTTAATTAAAAGCTATCTTTAAATCAAATTATTTTTCTTATTTTTGCTCTGGGCCCAACAAATTTGGATGACACACCATCATCAAAGTCTGTGAACGTGTTGGTATTTCACACGGCACCAGAATGACTGGTTCCTGAAAATACAGAATTATAAAGTTCAAATTTTGTTTATTCTCAGAAACTGTGAGAAAAAGAATAGTCTGCTGGAAGATTCACCAAGCTCCTAGACAATGAAAGAATTCCAGCTAAATAACACTCTGATGAACTAAGTGTAAATGAACTAGGGCTACGTAGATTAAATTTCTTTCTTTTCTTTCTTTTTTAGATTAAATTTCTTTTGAAACACACACGGTTTTTAAAAATTACAGAAAGTTGCTTGGCAAATGTGCTAAAGGGATATGCCAACCCCCAAATGTGTGACAGACAGTTGGAGAAATGAGGCCAATACAAAAGCTCTGCTTGGTCATTCATTCCCCCCAGGTATTAACCACAAAGATGTCTTAGACCTCCGTCAAGGCTTCGGGAGTCTAGAATATTCTTCAGCTACTTTACTAGTCAAATAAACCCCAACAACTTTTACAAAATTGATCATTTCTGAGGGAAATGGGTCCTAAATTTGAGACACAGAAAACTCTAAGAAAGGCTTGATGTTTTAAAGGGCAATTGGCTGTAGGGCTGAATAACATAATCCTGGTTTCAACTATTCAATTTGTCAAATGCTGATCAGGGAGGAGGAAAACTACGGCCACATCATTCCTGCCGGGCTCCCTTGCAAGCACACCAACATTAGAGCCACAGACTAAACGTTCAGCTTTATGAGAATCAGTGAACATAAAAGGATTTTACAGAGTAAACGGTTGGTTTGATATACCCAATAGTGAATATTACTCTGCTTTTTTTTTTTTTGACATGTGTGTAACAAATTAAAGTTTACAACTTAAATTATTACCAGGTCCTATTCCATGCTTCCTTGGTTTTTCCCTAGACATATCTTTAGTGACAGGCAGGAGGCATTTGTATCTGCCCCTCGGGTGAGAGATTCTTCTACAGAAATGGGCAAAGAAAACAGAAGATTCACAAGTGGGAGAGTTCTCGTTTGTCCTTTCCTGTTTGGTAGTGCAAGCGTGTGCGTCCAGATACCGTATCCGCGGGGCCTTCTCTCACTGAAAACCGGATTTGAAGGCAGCGTTCTCACCTGCCCGCTCTCCGCTCCACCGTGATCCTTAGCATCGCTCTGGGCGGGAAGGCGGCACCTGACAGATACGGACACTGTCTTCCAACAGCCTCTCCTTTCATGGCTCTGGAGTCACTCAGAATGTTCCAAGATTTCCTGCCCAGAGAAGTCGCTGGAAGAGCCAGCGCCAGCCAAGAATAGCTTTGGGGCTATTGGGAAGTGAGTGGGACTGAGGACGTTTTTACCAGTCAAACAGCTCCAGCGGCAACTGCCTTTAAAAAGAGCTTTCTGATAAGTAAAGCTCCCCAAGCCCCGAGGCACTTCAACATCGATCTGTCAATATTTAACGGCGATAAAGAGACCTGCGGAGGTCAGTGGAATCCTCCTGCGCATCTTTACAGAGCGGAGACTGACCGCCTGACTCTTACAAACATTCCTCAGGTTTTGAGTCTGCTGGCTCGCCGCGCTTCCCCGAGACCATCCACCTGCCGCAGCCAACCTTGAACAAATACTGGTTTGTCCTCCGGCCTCCAACTTGTTCTTCCAGAGCCGTGGGGGATACTTGACTTGCTTACTGGCTTTAGAACTCCCAAATGTGGACGCTGACCTTGACCGTCTGGGTGGAAGAAGAGCTTCCCAAGCGTTAGCGGCAGCATCCTCCCTTAAAGGTGTGAAGTACGGTACGCCTCAGTCCTTCGTTTTGTCTTCAGCACCGTATTACGATTCAGTCCGTCACTGGATCCGTTCAACTGCCTTCACGGCAGAGTAGCAACATTCTAACTTGCTTAGATTTGTTTAGGGAAGAACCAAATGCCCTTTCCACAGAGTCACCACTGGTGATGCCAGTTCTTACAGCAAAAAACTGGACTAATGTCACTTAGCATCACAGTGGTGGCATCGCCGCATTCGAAGGCCGTGTCTACACTGCCCCCAAAGACGCAGATGCCCACTCCCTCAGCTCAGACAACCAATCAACCAAGTCAAATAAACAGGGAAAACTGGTGACTTGACTAGGCTGAATGCTTATAACTGAACTGATTAATTCAGTTCCAAGCAGTCATCTGGGGGCCCCTCGGTGCCCACACTACCTCCCGATGGAATGAAGGCCGACCATGGACACAGAGAAATATGGCACTGCCCGGCAGAAGGTGATCAAGGCCAGACTGCTTGACCAGAGTAGGTCATGGAATGAACCTCCAAACCAGCAACTCCCCGCTGTGTCCTCCACCCTCTCCAAGGGCTGTGATGTCCCCGGGGAAGGGTAGGGATTCTGGAAACGAGACTGCCTGCGGTGAAATCTCAGCTCTGTCACTTAGCACCTTCGTGACCTGGAGGCACCTAACTGCCCTCTGCCCCCAGTCTGTAATTTGAACATAACATGACTTCTCTTAAGGGTCCGGGTGTTGGATGGGTCAATGAGATGACACAAAGCACTTGGTTAAGTGCTCAAAAAATTGTTTGCCATTATTTTTGTCGTTATTATTTAACAGAAAGAAACTTCAAATTGGACAGAGACTTCATAGTATATGACCAGAATTTCCCAGTGCCTCGCAATTTAATTAAATTTGAAATAAAATTTGAAATAATATAACTCCCAGCAAAGACACTTTCATTTGCCCATAAATATTTTATTTTTCCAGACTTCTCTAGGTACTCAAAGTTTATGCTGGATATAATATCAACAGTAGGTTATCTGGAATTATCCTAAGGAAAACATTCACATTGGCTCCAAATGACCAGAAATCCTCTTGTGCTAACTGGAACGTATCATCTTTTAGGAAGGTGAAATAGGTGGGAAAAATACATTTTGAGGGGCGGGCCTGGGCGCCCTGGGTCTCCGAGGTGCACGGGTGATTTCACCAGGGTGCGGTCTGTGTGGTTTCATGGCGCCCCAAGGTCAGAAGGCCCTTAACTTGGCTTAAGGCGCCACCAGTGTCAGGTTGAAATTCTTAGTAACTTTTGAACCAAGGACCCTGCGAATGAGCAGCCTGGGTGTGACCTCTCAGTGGTAGCTGAGATTCCAGAGTAATTCATGCACGTCCACAGATCCGAGGCTTTCTGTTAGAAGATTTTAAGACAATGTCCATTAGCTCAGCTGCTATGATACTTGTAACTGAGATCCGAGTTTTCTTGTGGTTATCAGTGAAGGAGCTGCTTCAGATGCCCACGACTGGCTCACAATACGGGCTCGCAAGACAGCCACAGAGGGTCTCCGTCAAGCCCTTCACTGGGTTCTCAGACAGGAGAGGCTGACAAGCAGGAATGACCTGGAGTCATTTCCCTCGTGTGTGATTCCACTCATGTCAGCTCATTATTCAAAAATGTGTTTTGAATAATCTCAAGAGCCTGGAAGTATCTCATACCAAACACTGGCATAAAGATTTGGAGTCTCTGTCCTTCGGGCAGCCTTCCTTAATTCACAACTCCTTCTTAAACTCTTGACATGATCTCCGAATTGTTTTTCTACGGCATGAGATAAAAACCACTGTTTTAGCTGTTTGATTTTTACTGTGTGATTAGTCTAGGCATGACAGAGAGAAAAGCACGTAAAGCATTATTTTATTTGAAAGCCAGAAGCACATAATGTTTATTAATAAAGAGCCTGGTTTACATAGATTTTATTATTATTGAGCATAAAATGGTTTATATTACAAGCAAGGGTGAAATTACTCACTAATTAGCCTGTGAAGATCATGTTTAATGGAATATATAAATCTAGGGTGTTGCTTTTTTTGCAAACCTTAAGGGTCTGATTCATTAAACATGTACATATGCGGCCTTTATGCTGAAACAGGGGACTGCGATATACAAGCCAAGGTCAAATGATTCAGCTTGGATTTCCCAAAGTCCAAAACCTAGGGCTTTAAATTCCTGAATTCTGATGGTAGTCAGTTTCAATACACAGTTGCCTTAGTGTGAACACTGAATTCAACTACGGATGACGGCAATTGAAAAAAGCAAAAGTCAAGAACATAGGGGCTAAATTCTCACTCTCTTGCTCTCTCCCTCTTTGGGTACTACAGCTTAAGACCTACTTAACCCTTCCAAAGGAACTTTGTTTCTATTAACTTAGAGAGTTGCACAATCTTTGTAAACACATCATTCTCATATATTTCAGTTAAATTTTGTAATAGCACCATAAAATGTGTCAGGCATTGCCATGAACTATCAGTCAGAGGAAGCGCCAATTGTATGGGAAAATTACTAGAAAACGTGTCTTAGAAGGAAGGGAAAAAAAGCAAAATTCTTAAGAACTTGGAAAAATAATCCTCAATATTTTCTTACAACGTGTGTTTCTCATTTTAATAAAAATAAAGACCGTGTGTCTGAAGACAGATTGTGGGGTTTGAAGCAGTGTGGTTCCTTTAATCCCCTGACGAATGCTGGTTCCTCGTGGCCACTGGGGAGCAGATAACCTTGCCCCTTTCCCTACCCTCTGCTGCTCTGGAGTGGGGGTGTCCGTATCCACAAGGGGCTAATGCTGTGCAGATGCACGCAAGTGTAGGCTGCCATCTCCTTACTTTTAGAAGAGGTTCATTGGGGAAAATTCAGAGAATATTGGGTCTATCCTACATTACAGAGTTGGTTAAAAACGGACTTGCTACATAACCTGAATCTAGTCCTTCCATTCAAAATCCAAGTCAGCACAGGGGAACAACTCACTTCTGTTCTGGGAGGCTAGAATGTGCTCGTCTGAAAGACCCAGGGAGCCTCAGCAGACTGAATGGTACCAAGTCAGCTCTCATCTGTCTCTTGCTTGTTTAAACAGCCTTAGGGAGACGACAATAAGCAAAATCAAACCCAAACCGAAAACCCAGTTTAGCTGCTATGATAATACTGGAGTGATTTTGGGTTACCCTGTGACCACCCCAACAACCCCAAAGGATTAAAACATTCACAGCGATGATAAGACTGCACACTGCCGTGAAGCCTCCGATGTTCCGTTTTATGCAAGTGCTTTGTTTTAATGTCAGAGCTAAGGGCAAATCTAGACTTACCAAGCCATAGATTTGTATTCAGGAAATCTGTGTTTAGGAAGAACCTCGAATGTTTGCTCTGGAGGGCCTGGGATTCTTGGCGTTTGCAGGCTCTGAGTCCGGCCAGCCAGGTTCATATCATTTAAAGATGAACACTGCCCCCTGCTGGGCAGAGGCCACATTACGTCCCAAAGAACTACGCTTAAGGGTGAAAAAGCGCACTAGGTAACTGCGGGAATTAATTCTGATTTTTTCATCTCTTTTTCAGTTATTCACTTGACAGCTAAATTCAGAAGAATTGTAACTTCAGAGAACCATTATTGCATTTCAAGACGATTTGCTTTACCTTATTCTTGTTTCTCAGGTCATTGTTATGAACTACCAGCCCTGGCAGAGATCCACCCAAATGAAAGGAGAAAAACAAAGGCAGCCACTGTGGTAAGTGGGGGTCTTCTGAGGTAGAACAGGGCATGGAAAAAAGAAAACTCTGCAAAAGTTTTTGGTGGTTGATAGTTCGCGTACTGTTAGACCATCGAAAGCTAGAGAGAGAACACGCTAATTTACAGTACTCAAAGAGCTCGCAAACATCTGAATCGCCTTATTTTCTGCCCCTTTTCCCCTAAACTGAGCACCACGAAGAGCTTCCCTGAAGAAAGTGTGGGGTGCAGCAGGGGAGACCTAGCCCTAAGGAGGGTTTAGAACACTACAAGGACTTGCCATGCCATGCCCTCACTCCGTCTCCCCTCCTGCTTCCTGGGGGTAAACTAAAGTGGGGGTGCACTACTCCAAGAACTGCCAGGGGGAAAGCCCTGCAAACAGAGAGCTGCCTGTTCACCTCACCACCTCAAAGGTAGTGCATGTCATAGAACCTCCGGAAGTCCTCTCTGGGGAGGAAAATGTGCCTGGAAGGGCTGAGATTCATCGGACGGTGAGCCGACAGTCTGGGGAGAGGCAGCAAGTGACTACCCATGACTTTGAAAGCCCAGTTGTGCAGACTGAGCGAACGCTACGTATTGAACGAGGACTCATTCGGGCAGCTCTACAGAGTTCACAAAGTACTCGAACACCATTCTATCGACCCACAGCTCCTGGAAGGAGGAATGAATTCCCCTACACGAGAGAATAAATTTGGAACTAAAAAGAGTAATGGTCATGGTCATGAGTTAGTAGGTGGCACAGACCTTGTGCTCGTCCTGCCTTACACATCCCTCGTGCTGACATAGCTCTGCTTCTCAAGTCACCCGATCAACCTCTGTAAAGATAAATGGAGAGTACAGTGTGCTGCACTGAATAATCAAATAACTCTATAAATGTTCACCCAATTTGTTGGTAAATTCCCTGTAAGTAGCGCTGGCCTTGAACACACCAGCATGCTTTGTAAATAAGAACTAATTCAATATTTTATTTTTTAATTAGCAATTCCTTTGGATTACATAACATTTTTATGGCTGAATTTCAGAATAAATACTATACCTATAGAACAAATAATTATATTCCCGAAAACATCCTTCCCTCAGGAGCACCTGGGAGGCTCAGTCGGTTAAGTGTCCAGCTCTTGTTTTCTGCTCAGGTCATGATCTCAAGGTCCTGGGATCAAGCCCCGCACCCACAGGGCTCCCCGCTCAGCGGGGATTGTGCTTCTCCTCCCCCTCTGCCCTTCCCCCTGCTCATGCTCTCTCTCCTTCTCAAATAAATAAATAAAATATTTTTTAAAATAGAAAAATTAAGTTTTAAAAAAGATTCTCTCTCCCTCTACCCCTCCCCCATCCCATCTCTTCCTCTCTCTTAAAAAAAAAAAGTCTTTCCTTCATAGATGCTAACCCTAAATAAAATATGATAATGTGTCACTCCCCTCCTCGAAATTATTCATTATTCTCAGAAATGAATGTTAATAGATGCTCATTTAAGGACTTTTTAAAGATCACATTAGTTTAGAGAAAGATTCATTTTATAACCCCCTTTTGCTACACTAACAGCTCTAGAAAATCCTATGGTAAGAAAAACTGTTTAATTCCGTTATACCAAACATTTCTCAAACTTAGTGGGCCACAGAATTTTATTAACAGAAAATCTACTAAATATATCAAGGAACCTGGGAAATGCAGCTCAGGGAATACTGACTTTCATGAGAAAATCTAGACTCTTCAGTTTGGCACATAAGCCTTTCATAAACCAATTCCTGCCCACCATTTCTAGCTTCATTTCCTACCAGTCCCCTCCATGCGCCCTACCACGGACCCAACTATTTGCTCGTTCCTGAATTTATCTTGTTCCTTCATGTCTGCTTGTCTGAGAAGTGCCGGCCCTTCAGCCTGGAGCATCTTCGGACTTCCTTTTCCATCTGGCCGCCTCCTAGCTATTCTTTCAAGCCTCAAAACAACTCTTCTCCTCTCTGAAGATCCCTACTTTCCTAACATCCCCTGGGAAGATTTACACACGGCTCCTTCCATATCTGCAGCTTTTTGGGGACCCCCTCCACTTACTGCATCAGTATGTATTTTTTTCCTCTGTTTCTCCATTAGCTCTTCTGGGTACCCAAAGTATTTCTATTCCCCAGGACTTATCAAAAAGCCTTGAACCCTCATGGAGCCATGCCTGGCAATTTTTTTCTGGAATTTCCTTCTTTATTTAATGTCCTTTCTTTATTAGAGTATTTTTTTTTTCCTTCACGAAATTACACAAAGTAATTTCATCCCCTCTTAAAAGTCTTGATGACACTAATAATGATAATAATAACTACTATTTATTGAGTGCTTACTATATGCCAAGCTCTACACTAATTATTCTTACTGGAGTAGCTTGTTCAATCATCACAGACATATTATATGAATACATGAGTCTCTCCATTTTACAAATCAGGGAATCAAGGCACATGGAAGTCAAATAATTTACTCAAGGTCACACAACAGATGAACACAGAGGTAGAATTCGTACCCAAAGATTCTTTTAGCTCCTGCATTATAGTATACTCATATGTCTATTCAAACATTGAGAAAGTTCATTACAATAGAAGTAGAAAAACAAGGTATGAGGTTTCCTCCAGTTCATGAGGGAGGAGAGGCAAGAATTAGGTATCTATGATGCAATGTAGGAGGGTCACAGAAGCCCCACCAACGGGTCTCTCACAAAAAGCCACGCGTTGGCTTGTGGGGGGAGAAAAGGCAGCCCTGTAAAAAAGATTAGAAATGTTATTTTTTCCTTAAAAATGAAGCAGCCTCCAGGGGTTGTCTCCAGCGCCAGCTGGAAGCTCACCTCTGATTCAGCTTTCTGCTGTTCTATGACTGGAGATGATGGGAAAGTCAATGGTGGCTGTATTAAGTAGTGGGGACCACAGTCATGGGGCAATAATAACCACGACAACCACCCCAACAGCTCAGATGCGTCTGTCCTCACCCCTGCATTTTCCCCTTCACAGGGCGAAACGGAGGCTCAGTGAACCCAGTCACGGCTCAAGATCATCCAGTCAGTAGCACAGTTGAGCTCAAGTCTAGGTCTGACCCGAAAGCCCTTGGAAAGACCCCAAGAAAACCATGCAGTCTTTAAAAGCCCCCTAGGACTTTAGCTACTTCTGTGATACTATAGTTTGTTCTGGTGTTTGTTCTTGAATTTCAGCCTGGTCCTCCAAAACCAGACCGACATCTCTTGACAGAATATAAAGCTTATCTCTACTGTTGTTCGCATAACGCACAAACTCATTGAACACTTGTCCACTGTTCGATTAGATGAGGCCCAGGAACAGCTGTGTATTGTCGAGTGGCTGGAAGCCGTCGGTGACTCTCAGGCAGCGGGCAGAGTTAGCCGGGGAGAGGACTCGAGGCATTTACAAGACCCCGTTGGAACCCAGGCGCTTCTCCTGCCCCTGCCTCCGCTGGCTGCAAATATTCATGAAGTCTCTTCTCTGGGTCTCCAGCGCCTTATGAGCAAAATGAGGATATAGATTTCTCTGAGGGTCCTTCCAGCTCTCAATTTCTAGAGTGAGATTTTCAACGTTGAAGGGAATAGGAATTTCCCCAAGGATGGTGACATTACTGGTAAACAATTTGCATTTTCGGTAGTTTACATAAGAATTTGAAAGCCTAAGTACCAGGTTTCCAGTATGTAACTTGGCTTTTAAAATAAATGAATAAAGAAATGGATGGGCTCTCTTCCTAATTAGCATGCTTTTTTGCCTAGGCTTTCCAACCATAAAGCTGGCCTCAGGCTTTCTATCTTGTGGCGTAACCGCCGGCCACAATTCAATACTAATAACACTGCTTTAAGTGGGAGCCAGAGGTCATAGACTCACAGACATACACTGCCACCACCTCAACACACAAGAAAATCCTTAAGTTTCAATGCTTCTGCTTTAGGAAAACTCTCCTTGGTTGGGCCTCAGGGATGTCCCCGGCTGCTGACTTCTTCACTTCCATGTGAGAGTGGACTGTTGTAACCCCTGTCACAGGCTCAGGAGTGCCCTCTGGATTGTATGCTGAAACCCTAACTTCCAACGCGACTGTATTTGAAATAGGGCCCTTAGAGAACTAATTAGTGTTAAACGACGTCAATATGGACGGAGCCCTAATCCTACAGAACCTGTGTTCTTCTAGGTGGAAGGAACGCCAGAGACCTTTCTCTGGACACGGCAAGAAGGTGACCAGGAGAGGCCTCAGGAGAAACCTGGCGGGCCAGGAAGGGAGGCCTCAGGAGAAACCAAGCCCGCCAGCACTGGTTTTGGCCTCCAGAACCGCGAGGAAATAAATTCCTATTGTTTCGACTGGTCAGCCTGGGGCACTTAGCGCAGAGTCCCCTAGCAGAGTAAGCCTTCCCCTGAAAACCAACTGCGTGATCCCCTTAAAATAACTTCCATTTTTACTCAGGGTGACTTGTTTTTGTTATTCCAGAGTTTAAGGGCTGAAGCAAAATTTCTCAATTCTCCTACCGTGCCCTCATTTCTTTCTTCTATCACCACAGCCATTTTGGGAGTCAAAGGTTTGATCGTCCTAGAAGCACACTCCCGCACTGTGGTATCACAGTGCCAGAGACTTGGCCACAGGCTCGGCGATGAAAACGCCCTGTCTTCACAGAGGCGTGAAGACCTGCATCCTTAGAGAACGGTGACTTGCCTCTCGGCTAGCAGCATCCCCAGACAGATCACGCAAGCATGGCCACCAGGGGAACCAGGACCCAGAATTCCCTACAACTTTATGGGCACCGACTTATCCGCCATGTTCCCCCATGCCAATCTATTGCTTTGCCTGAGGACAAAATAAGAAGAGAGGCCGCCTCTCCCCTGCCACGCCTCGGTGTACTGATGCTCTTCCCCATCCCGTCATTCAGCAAATATTCAAGGAATGCTTTCAGTGTGAGGGACACTGTTTCAGGGACTTGGAAGAGTCCGGTGAACAACAGAAGCGAGAATCCCATCTTCATGGAGTTTACCTCCTTTCTGATGAAATAACTTTTAATGGAGCAAAAACGCTTTTATTTGATCTCATTTTAACACTGCTCTTTATTTCTCCCAAGGTATCTTTTCCCGTTCTATGGCGGGTTTCTGCCTTTAACCGCTTTCTTGATCTGCTCTCCCATTTCCTTAAGAGAGTGAATAGCATTACCATCAGTCCGTTTACCAACAGGGATGCTGAAGGACAAAAGGTAATTGAATCTACTTTTCCCAAAGCACTCACACATCTCATATCAGTGCAAGGTTTGGAAACTAGGATTTCTAAAGTCTGGAGTACAAATTAAGCATCAGAAAGCAAAGCAGAAGAGCTTCATATTCTCAGTTTCCACTTAAGTCCTGTACTGGCAGTAAAAATACAAACAAAATTCCCCATAACTCCTCCATGGGGACCTTTCTTGGCCGATTTCTTGTAACTCCACTGCCCTGGTTCAGACAAAATGAACCAAGGTCATGGCAGTGAAATGCGTGTTGCACGCTGATTGGAGAACCTGGATGGGAGTTACAAGCGTGAACTCAAAGCCAGAACACTGAATTTACTCTGTAATTATTTTATTTTCAACTAGAGCAAGTCTCAATCAAAGTGCTATCCTGGGCTCAAAGCACTGTTTTCTAAAAACATCTAAAAGCCAACTTATACTTATGTGTAAAATGTACATATTAAGTATAAATGATTCAGCACATGGATCCGATTCTACATGGTGCCAAAAAAAAAAAATCTCTTCTTTAAAGTTAACCAACCAAGAAACCAAGAAATTACCTTTTTTATATTTATGAATGTATTTGAAGAAAAAGTCTATTTTTTTTCCTTTACCAAAATTCGTTGACAACTGTCAGTATCCCAAGGTTTTATGTTAAAATGGAAGAGTTTCTCTAGGCTGTCGTCACCACTGGGTACCTCCTGTTCTTTCTTAATTCTTCCAATTCTCCATCACATTGCAAGGTCTCCCCCTCCAAAACTAAGACAGTGACAGCAATGCCAGTGAAGGGTGTTTGGGGATCAAAAGGCTGATGGAGTTTAATTCCAAAGAAACTTCTCTTAGAGAAGTTACCTAGACTTGGCCTTCTTCCATGGACAGACAAGTAAGCATGAGTTCTTGGACTGGGTGTACAGAGTCAAGCCAGCTCGATCACTCTGGCAGAGCGTAATGTCCATGCCACAAGGGCCAGATCACCAGAGAAATGCAAGTCCTTACCCTTGCACTCCTAGGAGGTTAGCATCTAATGGAGAGATGAAGCCAGACTGGCAGGCATGAAAACAACAGGCGCTGTTCAAAACCACTAGTGTTTGGCCACCATACTTCAAGCTGGTTTTCAAAATTAGTTATAATCTTCCTGCCAAAGGTTACCAGAGTCTCTCGAAGACAAGCAGAAGCCCTGAAGCCTCGTGTGAGACAACGGAAAACAACCTCCCCTGAGAATCCCAAGTAGATAGCGAAGGCCTCCCGCAAGCAAGGTGTCCTTCGTGTTTATTTTTCTTCAGGAAATCAAATGAAAAGACTGCATTCCCAGCACGCCAGTTAAGGAAGAGAGAATGTTCCTCGTGTCCTGCCAATTCAGTGTCCTTTGAAATCCTCTTCCCTCCCTCATTTCCCACTACCTGAAACCTGTCGGGCTGCCAAGGTCAAATTCAGATTGATGTTCTTCTGCCTTCTGCTGGGCCAGTGTTGGCATGAGGAGCGTCGTGTTTCCAATAAAAAGCTTTATTCAAAAAAAATAAAATCTTCATAAAGTTCCTTGGACATCAGATGGCTCTTACAAAACAACAATTTGATGAATTAAGTGTAAATGAATCAGAAACATGTGTATTAAATTTCCCTCAGAATACGCATGGGCTTAAGTACTCAGAGGAAAGTGCTTGGGAAAACATATTCCGAATTTTCCTGAACCCAAAATGTTTGAAAAATAATCTCAAACTTATGTGACGACTTCCCGACCCCAGGTCAGGTTGAGTGATGAATCTATGTATATAGGTGTAGCGCAGGGTCCCAGCGACCCTCACGGCTCTGCTGCCCGGAATAGTAACTATGGTATATGGAGTGTGCCGTGAAGACAGGCTGTGAGGCCTCGGGCTTGTCTGTGTTCCCACTCATACAGGGTTTGTTTTTGTTTGGTTTTTCATATGAGAGAAGAACGTTGTAAAGATTTCCACGACCACCCACCCACCCCCTCCCAATGATTTTATTCCCATCGCTGAAACCCTCGGGGAGAATCTACTGTGTGTGACAAAGAAATATGTCTTTTCTCTGTGTTACAGACCTTGGATTGCATCCAGGGCCCCCTTTTCCCTGGAGGCCAGCTCTCATGGTTTATGATTTGCATTTCATTGCCATGCACTGAGCCCAGCGAGAAGTAGTCTGAACCAGCAGAATGACGCGAGCTCAAAGTAGCAAGCAAGAACTCTCCATTTTCCAGCTCATTCTGCAGAGTCTGCACTGCCAGAAATCTAAAGCCAAATTTGATTTAAAATTTATACAAGCAAAGAATATCAACACGAGTACACTCAGTATCTCTTCTCTTCCCCTTTCCCAAGACCCTTCTTGGCCTGGGAACTTCTATTTTATGCTTAATTTCATTTTGGATTGCCAATTATTATCTTTTTCTCTCTCCCCCTACTCACATTTAATCTCGTCATTTACCTTCACAAAGTCCTTACTTTCTTGAGCTCTCTTTACCCATGAATATTTCACTTGCAAAACTGAACAGTCAACTTCTGGAATGTGAACAATGAATTTGAAAGAGGAAGGAGTAGACTCAAGAAGAGTCTAGTCCAATATTTGGAGGTAAAAATGCAATCCAGACGGTATTAAAATACATACAATATTGTCTATATAGGGAAGGAAAATCTATTCGTCCTGTCCTGTACATCATCCTTCTTATAGATGGTAATGAAAGACTTACAAAAAGAAGTCACCTTTGCTAGCACTACAAAACAAAACCTCTAATTTGAAAACTGAATTCTCTACTATACACTTATTTTCTGAACAGATATCAAAATGTCTCTATGCAGGAGTCTTACCAGCATCTCCAAATAAAGAGCAATCTGCTGCTTCTCCTATATGCCTATCTTTGTTAAAGGGAACCTCCTTTCCCTACACCCCATGTCCCAGAGGTCATAAAGAGTGATAGTTGTCTACATGCTTCCTTATTTAGCTCACCCTTGAACCCCTCTGTCCCTAGTCTATATGTCGGTCCATCATCTACACCGCAACCCTAGTGACAGTTCTGAGCGCACTGAGTGCCCCGCTAAAATCCTCCTGTGTCTTCCATTGCAGGGCAAGGTGGTTCTCAAGGGTCAAGGGGAGGACGGAAAAGTATTGACCCCAATCTTCCCAGGAATCTTTTATACTCTGCACCATTTCTGCAATAACGACCCTTCCTCCCTCTTGACTGGGATACACTGCGAGAGTTTGAAAGGGACCTGGGGAGGTTTCTAGTTCATCTGGAGGTACTCTCTTCTCCCCTTTCTGCCCACGTCCCCATTTCCCCTACCACCAAACCCTCTGGCCTAAAGGATAAAGTCCAAACTCCCCAGGGCACAGGAGGCCTTGTAGGAGCTGGGGCCTGGCAGCCATTCCCTGCCGCTCTGCCCTGCACATTTCCCCCCATCGGCCATCCCACGCTCCTTGCAAACCCAGACCCCCCATGGTTCCATACCAGTAGTGCCTGCTTTTCTCCCCAACGGAGATGCTCTCCTTCCTGGCTATTTCCCTCTTCTCTACCGAGCCTCACTTACTTCTGTTGGAAGGGGCTCCTTCGTCCCCTGGGCCACACTGGCTCTTCTCACAAGTGTGTTGCCTCTCTTTTTCTGGGACTTTCTGAGACCCGATCTTATGAGTCTGTGTCCCCCCACAGTAGATGCTGGACGTTTTTTGAATGACTAGGTGCCCTCGTGTGCAAATACACAGGTGAAGGAAATCATGGTTGTTGGGACTGCAGGAGTGGATTCATGTATGTCTTGTGAACAGTTTGTACTAATATCATATTCTTATATAATCAATTCAATGTGGCCACTGAACTACCAGCAAGAACCAGACTATCATACAACTGAACTCGTCATTTTGGTTATCTTAACAAGTGAATGAGATTTAGCCATTTGTGACTGAATCACGTTTGAAATAAACTCTCTCCCTCAAACAGAGTAAGGACCAACTACGATGGATATGAAGATGCTAACATTTATTTATCGACTGCTGACTGTGCACTGGGCCGTGTCGTAAGTGTCTCAGGTGCATCGATCTGTTCAGTCACACCAAAACACTAAAAGGCACATGCTTTCATGGTGCCCACTTTACAGACGAGAAGGTTGCCCACAGGTACCCGGCAGGCCCCACAGGCCCTGCGTCGCCCGTGTTCTCACCCACTAGGTTATACCGTTTCTCAGGACACAAATGGGTATTGTGTGGTTTCTACTAGAAACAGCAAATGATATTTTCCAAAGGAGAACCATAATTAAACTATCTTTAGCTTCCAACTTATATTCAGATCAAAAAAACACCACAGATCCCAGCTGTTCTGTAGCCAGATCAAGTCGCTTCCACCGGTCAGTTTATTCGTAACATAGAAAACACCGAAAGTCCCGCAGGGAAAAGTTTCCAACTTGACCAAACTGATCCCCCCCATTCCCCTGTAGAAATTGCTTCTGAGGTGACCCTAACTTAGTCATTATCTGGAGAGCCAAAAACAGGGGTGCTGTGTAGCGTCAAGGACACTGGGTGCCAGAAATAAGCAAAGAAATGTACTGAGGGGCAGCACAGAACCCCACGCGAACAGAAGAGCCAGGGAGGGGGCCCAGGGACTCCGAAATGGACTGAGTTCCAGAGGCTGACTGTCCGCGCACCCTGCTCTCCCCTCAGATGTGAACTTTGGAATAAAAGCCACTACCTTACTTGCCTGTCCGTCTTCTGCTTCTCCAAGACAGGAAACGGGACTGAAAAATTTACTTGCAGTTACGCCATCTTTTGCTATTTCCTTTCGTAACCATGTATTACGTTATAGTAACAATGCAAATTAAACCAATACTAGTTTCTCTTTCCTAAGTGACGGGAAGGAAGCTTTGACTTCCACCCCACCTTCGTGGGTCCTACCTGCTTCTGGGCGAATAAGACAGAAAGACAGACCCCAGCCCCACCCTACCCTCAACTGAGCCTCCTGAGCTACCAGGAAACCCTATATCCTTGGGGACCTGAGACTAAATTCTCTGGGCGGCTCCTCAGTGGAAAGTGGACCCTTTGTCCTCCCTCTACCTCTATCTCTCCAGCTACAAAGATCCGAAATTACACAGACCACCTGCTTCCCTCACAGGAGAGGTGAGAATCAATGACATTAGGTTAACGTGGTCAGCTTTCTGAAGGGCTCAGGGAATTTGGAACAAGGGACTCTGCGTGGACATCAAATATGGTTTCCTAATCAAAGGACTTGGTCTGTCCATATATCTTCAGAAACAGGGGCACTAGAACACCAGCTTTTCCATTTGTTTTTTGAAATGGTGCCCAAAAGAGAAGAGGACAAGACATGACTGAAGGATATGATCATGGCCACCCTTCTGGTGACTGTCCATTCAACATCTGTCCGACGGGAGGTGATTACGGGCCCTCAGATTGTCGAGTCCATTATCATTAGCGCATTATTTGGTGCTGAACGCGTTGAAAGGACAGGTCAGGCCACAGATGTCTTTGCTAAATGCAGAGTAACCCCCACTGTCCACCGACCGTCCCGTTCCAGGCCACGGTAGTGAACCATGGGGCATTTCCCCGCTTCTGCCTACCCTGCCTCCGCTAACACCCACTCCTAGCCCCTACCCCTCATTTCAGAGTTCACAAACTGTTCCTGCCAGTTTAAGCAAAAAATGTTCTGAGAGGTAACAGGGCCACGGTAATTAATTTTGTTCCTTGACTGGAAGGTGAAAAGCTTTTTATTATGTAAATTATAAATGTCCTGAAGGGAAACTTTATCTCCCTCTCACCAATGAGCCCATCAGGCTGCCTGAATCAGGATTTTTTTTTTTATGTTTATTAGTCTAGGGGGGGCAGTTAGGACGTTTCATAGCTTCTAAGTGCTGACATTTATCTATTGCTTCCAAATAAGCCCAGTGGCAGGGAGCCACGGGCAGATCAGTAAATATGGGGGCGGCGGGGGTGAGGGGGTGGGGGGGCATTCTGTGCACCGACTGCCAGAGAGCAAAGGAGCAGCCTCGGAGCCTGCGGGCAGGGTGGGAGCCTGCCCTTCGCCCCACGAGGAGGGCTTCCGTCTCTTTCTCCTCCCCTGCCCACCCCCACCCACCCTGCCCAATGGTCCTCCCCCAGATCCCTGCTACGGGTCTCCCCTGTGCCTCCTCCCTGACACCCTGCAGCTCCGAGCACCCCTGGCCAGGGCTCACCAGGCCCTGCGCCTCCCTCTGTACACCAGCAGCACGCCCGGCAATACTACTTCAGCTCTTTGGGGGCCGTTCGTGCTCTCAAAGGAACACGGGAACCTTCTCCCTGAGAGGAACGAGTCTGTACACGAGTCTGTTCCACGGTATGCCTCACCTTGGCTAGGCCCTGGCGCCCAGATCTGTTTCTCTTTCTGTGAGGCTGTTTTGGGATGAGATTAACATTTAAATCAGTGGGGTTTTGAGTAAAGTAGTTTGCCCTCTGTAGTATCAGTGACCTCATTCAATTAACTGAGGGCCCAAGGAGAACCGAAGACTACCTCCCCTGAGCAAAAAGGAACTCTGCAGCAGATGGCCCGGGGACCGGACCTAAGTCAGGCTCTTCCCTAGCCCTCCAGGCCGCTGGTCACCCTGCAGACCAGGGACTTGCAGCTCCACAATCACATGCCGGTTCCTTAAAAATCTCTCTCTTTATGTATCGATAGAGTTAGGGGATCTGGACAGAGGAGACAGAGAGATAGAGAAAGGTCCTACCGGCTCCGTTTCTGGAGCACATTGATGAATACACAGGCCAACGAGAGCAGAGACCACGAGCTCACCCCACTCCACGAAAGAGCGGTATCAGTCCCTACCAGTCCCTGAGAAAGGATAAGCTTTGGCTTTCCTACATTCAGTAACGTCTCTTGATCCATAGGTGGGCTACTGGGAACCACATCTGCGGCTACAGAGTAGAGCAGAAAGCAGATGGAAAAGAAGCTAGAAGAGGTGAGGTGAGCATTTCCTAGCCAGCACCGATCTGAGGGCAGGCTCGGCATCCTTAGCTTACAAAATAGAAAGTCTATCTCACTGACAGAGCGATGTCGCAAGTTCATAAACGCTCATGGGGAGTTCATCCTCTAACAGCACACCGGTCTCGGTACGTGGTGGAGGGTGAAACAGCACCTTGCTTTCCTGGAGCGTCAAGCTGAGTGAAGAATTCAGGTAGTAAACAAATAAAGTCACATACATGTACGCCATGAAATCTGCTGGATCCCATGAGAGCAAACAAACCTGTTGTATTGTGAGTGACAAGTCAGGAAAGTCGCCCTGCGGAGACCTTTTAGAGGAACCAAAAACCAAATGGGAGTTGTGCACACTGGGGAGAGCACTTCAGGCCAGACAGCAGCAGCTGGGGAGCTTTGGGGCAGGAGGGAGCTACCTGAGGAGCAGAAGGGGAGACCGGCTGAAGCGCAGGGGCCTGGGACTGAGCTGTGGTGGGCCAGGCCACACAACACAGGCGCCTGTCTGCCCTGCAGAGGGAATCGTGTTTTCTCCGAGTTCAACCAGAAGCCTGTGAAGTATTTTAAGCACAGGAGTGACATTATCCTAATTTATATTTGTAGAAATTATTTTGGCTACCTCTGTGTGGAAAATGGATTGTGGAGTAACATGGCAAGACCAACATGATGGCATTCTTTTTTCTTTTTAAAGAAACAAAAGCAAAAACAACAAACAAAAAGCATGGGCCTCTCGACCGTGAGATTAAGATGTGATGAGCCCTGGGTCTTACAGGCAACTAATGAATCTTTGAACACTGCACCAAAAACTATTGATGTACTATTGGCTAATTGAATTAAAAAAAAAAAGACATAGGCAGAGATCAAAAGTCAGACATTTAACTAAGTGAGCCACCCAGGCGCCCTGATGGCGTTCTCTTTTCACTGTCTTCTCCAACTGGATAAGGGAAAACCTGTATTTGCCTTCTCCCCCTTGGCTTGTTGCCTTTCTAGCTGAGAGATTTTTGCTTATAGGAGACAAATTTATCTGAAATATATAATTTTTTTAAAAGTGGGGGGGGTGCCTAGGTGGCTCAGATGGTTAAGTGACTGCCTTTGGCTCAGGTCATGATTCTGGAACCCCAGGACTGAGTCCCACATCAGGCTCTCTCTCAGTCTCATTCTCTCTCTCTCTCAAATAAATAAATAAAATATTTTAAAAAATAAAAATAAAAAAGGAGCAATGGGAGAGAGAAAAAAGCCAGTAGGGGCTAAATATTGAAAAAAATTTCTAGGGCAGGGAAAAGGTTTGCTAGTAACTAAGATGCTACCTTGGGGCTTTTTTCTTTTTTTAAGAGAAGCTCTCCAGGATAGAGAACCAGGGAGAAGGGAAAAAGGGATTTAAAACTATTACTGTGAATTGTGATGGGATCTTTCTGTATTTATTAAGAAAAGTAAGTTAAGGATTTGTGTTACTTATTAATTACTGTTGGTTGTTGGACACTGCTTCCTTGGATCTACCATTCCTGTAGGACTAGACTATGTTGGGTTGTAACTTTACAAAGGGATGCTTAAACACCCAACAGGCAAGAGCTTAGACTTGGCAGTGACAGAGTAAGGCCTGGGGACCTTCTTGTGATGGTGGAGATACAAAGCAGAAGAGGAAACAGAGCTGACAGTGTCCCCAAACAGAGGTTCTCCCTTTCTTCCATGGTAATAGCACTTCTCTCTCTCAGCATTTGGGTACCCAGAATACAGACTTTAATTCCCAGCTTCTTCTGGAATCAAGTGTGACCGCATGGCCAAATTATGGCTAATAGGAGGGTGGAGGGAATAAATGCAACTTCCGGAACATGCCCAAAAGGGAAGAGGTGTATCTTCTCCTGGACCCTTTTCTCCATTTCCGTGGACTGCCCTGTGGGTATAGTGGTAAGCCGTCTGGAATGACAGGATATAGGCAGCACTCTAGGGGTGGTGGGGCTGAAAAGCCTAGGTATTTGACACCATGGTTCCATACCCCACCAGGCCAAGATGGCCAATGCTTGGACTTGTATGTAAGAAATAATTAACTTCTGAATTAGGCCACGATTTTAAGCCATATCCTTACTAATACAAGTTGTACTCTAGGGAGCCTCCAATGCCTTAAAATTTTCCCATACCCTCCCATCCTAGAGGTATGGGGGTTAAAGAACAAGGGGAGAATCTTCCCACAACCCTGTTCACAGATTGGAGGGTTTAGGAGATCCATGAGTGTGCCCTGAAGCTTAGACAAGCAGTGATTTACAAAATGGGGTCCATCCCGTCTAATCACTTCCTTAGCTTCAATTAATTAAAAATTACAACGTATACACACAACTTAAAAAAAAAAAATTCCCAGCGTCTCCTTTTTAAAAACAGTTTAAACGCTTTTGGTGTTAGAAATTCCACTCGGGCTTTGGAAATCTCTGCAAAAGACATTCTCAGATGGTCAAAACTGTGAAACCCATCATATAGAACATGATACCTGAGGAAAAGGACCTTAGTTTTACTAGCAGCCCCATAAGTGCCATCAGAGTTCAGCAGCTAGAGCACTTTAATGCTCTGTCCTTCTATTTCACATTTCGAAAAGAGAGGAACAATAGCAACTTTCCTAAAGAAATATTGTGAGGATTACAGCATCATAGAGACAGGGTAAAAGCAGACCTCGCCAGGCGCCTGGTCCAAACGCCATCCACTGCCTGTTTCCCCTCCATCACTTCCTTGATGGGAAGGTTGCCATCTGCTCAGAGGCTGTTTCCAGGTGATGGATCTCACTATTATTCTACTTAGCGCACTTGATACATAAAGCAGTAAAAATGTGCCGGAAGCCATGCCTTTCCTCTGTCACACTGTTTTTCTGTAAAGAGGACATAAGAAAGAGAAGCAGCATGGCAAAATGAAGGGAGGAAAGACTTGGAAGCCAGAAAGATCTGGCCTGGAATGTCAGGTTCGCCACTTACGTGACCTTGGGTGAGTCACTCAACGTCTTTAAGCTTCTACTTCCTAAGCTATTGCAATGCATGTTTTAGGGATCACAAATCAACAGAAAGGGATACATACTACCTGCATGTGGCCATTACGGAATGGCTACATGGCTGCTGTTGCTGCTACTGCCCTTTTATCCTTATCAGCATTATGGTCATTGTAGGGGCAGGACAGCTGGACTGCGAGGTACAAATCCCAGCTCTGTCTGTCACTCTGTGACCCTGGGTAAGTCACTTAACTTTTGTGTGCCTCCATTTCCTCAACCATAGATTGAAGAGAGGTAACAATACACCACATCACATATTTGCTGCGAGGCCTAGGTCTACACAGAGATATATAGCACTCTGAGCAGAGCTTTAGTAATAGTAAGCATTAGAGCTGTGCCTGGGTGGCTCAGTCGGTTAAGCGTCCGACTCTTGATTTCGGCCCAGGTTATGATCTCAGGGCTGTGAGATCGAGCCCTGAGTTGGGCTCCATGCTCAGTGGACAGTCTGCTTGAGGAATCTCTCTCTCCCTCTCCCTCGGACCCCCCCCCCAAAAATATAATAAAAAATAATAATTAAAAAACAGTAAGCATCATATACATATCAACTTCTGTTATTATTAAGGAGTGACAAGGTACAAAATAAGAACACCTATTATCCAGGAAGTGAGTAGACCCTTCACGTTTGAAAATAAAAATGAGACAAGACTGATTTAGAAGAACAGTCGCACAGAGTCAACTCCCAACTGTATGGGAAAGGGAGAAGATCGTGAATGTGGATATTCTGGAGCAGCGCCTAAAAGAAAAACCTCTTCTCCTTATCCTTTAGACTACATTTGCTTCTCTAAATATGCATTTCATTTTAGTGATATTAAGTGTCTTCAACATGAAGCAGTAGTAGAGGGAAAAGGAACAATCCCAGGTTTCAAGTGGGCAGATGGAAGTTGAATGTGTGAGGTTTCTGGAAATATTTTAAATAAAATGACAGAAAATTTTTATTTAAGAAACTTCCCTTATCGTTTTCTCATTGCTAACTGAGCTAAAAAGCCCAGGAGAAGCCTTGGTGACAGACCACGGGAGTGGGCGCCTGGCTTCCTGGTCTGGGCCGCGTTCTTCCGCCAACCAGCTGGCCCGATTAAAGTGTGTCATTTAACATCTCTGAGCCTGTTTCCTTATGTGCAAAATGAGGGCTTAATGAGAACTCGGAGCTCCCTGCAACTTCTCACATTCTAAGATCCTCCACCAACCTGGCCAGATACACATTAGCAGCCACGCAGCCCCGCCTGGTTTTAGGGATAACTTTCCTAGATTTCTTATTCCGTGTCCCACCAAGTAATCGCAACATGTCAAGAGTACTTTATCGTAGAGATCCACAACTGAGAGGATATCGTGTTGGTCACAGTTGGCTCAGCTGTGCTGCAGTAAAAATCCCAAGTATCTCAGTGGCTTTCAACAACTCCGTTTTGTTTTCTCTAACACTACGTGTCCATCAAGGCACAGCTGCTGAGCTCCTCCAAGTCTCCCTTCCAGGACCTAGGCTGGTGGAGCAGTCTCTCTCTGGGCACTGCTCTCTTCTGGCAGAAGGAGAAGAAACACTTCAAACAAGCTGGCTCTTAAAACTACTGTAAGAGAGTCACACACATCGCTTCTGCCCACGTTTTATTGGCCAAAGCAAGTCACATGGTTTCTCCTGAGTTCAACCAAGAGGGAATGAATAATCAATCCGCTCGTGGAGAAAAGCATGACATGGGAAGAAAACAGAAAGTGACAAACACAAGTACAATCTTCCACAGATGTCAATGGACAATTTATCTCCTGAGTTGGAAAGTGATCTGCTCCTAAATGGAAGGAAGAAGAACCACCTCTTTGCCGAGGGGAAACACGATGCAAGAGTACTTGGAACCCAAATGCACGGATACGACAACACATCTAGGAAAACACTAGCAGAGGAAGCAGTTTCTTCTTGCTGTTTTGGGAGGAACTGAATGCCAAACAAATAGGGGGAAAAAAAACAAGGAAAGGGGCGCTGTTAGGGATGGGGGGAGAGATTAGGAGCTGGGGAAACCCAGTCTTGGAGAGACGACACCATTTTCTGCAGCTCCAGGCGGTTCCAGCTAATGACTGTGTGCAAGCAAAATGTGAACGCAAAGGATGCCAGCAAGTACATAAAAGGCAGAGAAAGAAGGATCAACATGTTTTGCTGCCATTTCCAGGAAAGAAATGGTGTCCCCAGCAGCCTCCCACAGTAGATGACCAGAAAAAAAAAGCAAACACAAATAACACTCATTGAAAATCCGAGTCGTGACTACTGTGTTTCACAGCACATCCTCCCTCCGATCCTGGCTGCGAACCAGCCCAGCCACTTGAAGCGGCGCTGGCAGCTTTGCTCTCTCTTGGCACCGGCTGTGCACGGCAGCTGGATGGCTTGTAGTCAGTGGAGTTTTGCAGCTGGTGGTGGTAGCAATTGGCAAAAACTAACTGTCCAGATGGGCATTAAATTTTCTTTAATGTTTATAATATGTCAAAAGAGAATAATTCTATGTCAAAGTGGCTAAGAACTTTTACTCAGGAGCTTACAGAAATTCCTTTTTGACAACATGGAGACTGCTTTATTTCGACTACCTATGTGGGTTTTATTCCCTTCAATTAGGCCGAGGGCTCCCTCACCATGGAGTCTCCGTTGGCTCAGCAGGCTGGGGGAACGGCCAACTGCTCCCTTCCTCAGGTTCTCCACGATCGGTTGGTCAGCCCACGTACAGCAGTACGGCCACAGGATTTGAACTGAGGCTCCAACAGGAAAATACTGTTTTCTTCTGGAATTTTTATAATCCTCAGAGGGGCCAGTACCATTCAGGTAACAATATAAAATTAGGAATGAAGTAATAACTGCATTGTATAGAAGAAAGAGCACTGGGCAAAACATTTTCAGACATAGAAAACAAGCTGGGAAGTAATATCTGAAATATATATGTTTAAATTGCTATAAATAAATGAGAAAAAAACAACCAACAACCTGTTTTTAAAATGTGCTTATGGCATAACTTGCAATTCACAGAAGAAGAGCTTCAGATGGCCTGTGTGTTATAAAATGATCGACCTCACTAGCGACCAGGGAAAAGCGAGATACCACGCTCCCCCGAACACACGGGGGACAGACCTAAGACTGTAAGTCTGGAGAGTGGGAAGCATGTGAGCAAAGGAGCACTCGCCTCCTTCATACGCAGCTGCGGGGTATAACCAGCAGACAGAGCAGTATAGCTGCTTCAGAGGATAATTTCTGAGTAGCTAGAAGTTAAAAATATGCAAATCTATGACCAGAGCCCTCATGGATGTACAGAGGAAGCCTATGCACTAATATACATCACAGTATAGGGACTCAAAGTAGGGTTGGTGGGCGTCCACCACACCCTGAGGAAATGATGGAAATGAGGCGGAGAGCCCATCCCAGAACTACTGAGTATGTCGGGGTGGGACTCCTTGAAGGTCCTGGGCCACCGCTGCACTTTGAGAAGTGCTGTGTCACAACAATGCCCTTAAAGCAGCACAAACGATGTGACTGTCCACCACATGCCATCGCTTCTGTATATTTCAGAAAATCATCCAGCAGTTTAAAAGAATGGGGTAGATACGTGCTGATCAGAAAATATCTAAGATAGACCTACTGCAGAACCACATGTAAAGTCTCGTGTTAGCCATGTTTTTCAAAAACCACAGAACAATATCATATATTCCTACATGGACATTTCCACCATACGAGTGTACATATATGCATTTGAGTAAACATTCAGCAGAATATACACCAGCTGATAATGGCGGTTGTTCTGGCAGGGATAATGGGATTGGGAGGGCAGTTGAGGAAGACTGTAATTCTTCTACCTTCTGTTTCTTTGCAAGAAAAACTTCTGGAGTAGTATTTGTGGCCCTGTATTTTTAGCTGGAGATCTAGGCTCTAGACGCGGTCTGGGCAGAAACCAGCTGTGCCGTCTGAAGCAAGTGCCAGCCCACCCGACTTCAGCTTCTTAACCCGCCAAACCAGAAACTGGGCACGTGAACCCCAGAGCCCTTTTGCTCAGCTTCCTCATGCTATGATTCTTGCGCGAGTTGTCTGAGTGTGAAAATCAGGTTGCTTAAGAAACCTGACCCCCAAAATAAATACATAAACAAAGAGATGCGTGCATATCTGCGTCCCTAGAGAAACTAGGTAATAATCATTTCCACATGTCATCTTAGGACACAGGACTTCCATGAGCTTGCCTGTGTTGAAATATCATTGTGGCTATGGGAAGCTCTTCATTTTTAAAGTAGAAGTTTAGAGACCTGATAAACTGCACCCCCAAATTTTCCAAAGGCTTGGATTCTAAGTCAGTTTTCAGGACTCTGGTTCCACTAGGATGAGTGTGTAAAAATCAATAACATGCCTGTCCTACAGGACGGACTGGCTCAGACCCTAATCGCACGTGTGGTGAGCATGTGGGGAGCCATGGGCCCGGCCCACAGATGACGTCAGACCCAAGAGCTCCAGCAACAGCCAGGATCGCGCTTCCAGTCTCACAGAAAAACTAGATTAGGGTCACTCGCTTTGCATTTCTCAATTTTGTATGTCTTTTTATTTATTTTTTTTTTATTAAGAAAGAGAAGTCCCTTCTATCATGTGTGACTCTGGATTGGTTTTGACCAAGATACAGAGAACTCTAAATAAACCAGAATTCCCACGGGGTCACACCTATCTGTCTATGTATAGATACAGATATAGATAAAACAAGAATTTAAAAAAATACTATAAAGCAAGGAATAAGGCAAAACTCATTCCAAAACTCAATCAACTTTGCCCCGTAAGAGAAAGTCCTGCTTCCTTGATCAAAAGCAGTATTCGGACATAGCAGTGAACCAGAAAGAGCTTTAGAGACCATTAACAACCCTGTCATTTTATAACCAGTTAATGATAAATTGGGGACTAGAATCCAGTTTTCCTGTCTCTTAAGCCAGAGAGCCTTCCTGAGTGTAAACAGCACACGCGAAGGTCTTCAGCTCCTGTACACAACGGAGGAGTCAAACGAATTTCACGAGGCAGCCATTTCTGAAAAAGAGTTAAATGCCTTTCGCTGTATACCTTTAAAGTTAATTTTAAAAGAATATTTTGGGGGGGAAACTTCCTTTTATAAATGTAAATATAGTATACCTATTATTGGAATTTAGTAATTTTAGATATGGAGTGATTTTCCACTAATCTTTAAAAATAAGTAAATAAAATGGCACAAGGTGCTGGTTATTTCCCATGTACCATCCGAGACCTACTCTCCATCTTTCTCTGCTCTGATGTGGTTCCTGG
This sequence comes from Neogale vison, assembly GCF_020171115.1. NCBI lineage: Eukaryota > Metazoa > Chordata > Mammalia > Carnivora > Mustelidae > Neogale > Neogale vison. The sequence goes on from NC_058093.1 coordinate 11,818,016, forward strand.
AAGCTGACTTCCACGACAAGCTCCCTCGCCTACAGGCTTCTGCTGGGTCTGTCCAGTGGGGAGAAGACAGGAGAGACTAGTATTTGAAGGAGAAAGCAAAGTGGGGGCCTTAGCCCTCTGCACCCCAGCCCCCGTTCCTGCCCCCACTCCTCACTGTCCTGCTGGCAGTGGCCACCTGGAAGTCCCTCTTTCAAGGCTCTAAGCTCTCTCCAGATTTGGTAACAATGGTCTCTGAGTCCCTTACCATCCTTAGCGGTGTCCTTACTGTCCAGCCCATATCCCAGTAACTAGTCCCTTCACAAAACCCTTTTCATTAATTCCCTTAGCGCACCATCAGTTTCCTGCCAGGACCCTCACTGTGCACTGCTCAGAGTAATAAGAAGCCTGTAGGTATCTATGAACACTGGGATAGAGCCAGCAACTGGCAAATGACGTCTCATGTCCTCCCTGAATAAGTCTTGGCCAGGGACACATTAGGTCACGTGCAAGTGCTTTCCCCTGTGTTGGGAGAGGCCACCTGCCAGGGACGTGAGCATCTGAGAAGTCCTTGCTGGGTGTCCAGAGAATGCAAAGGGCCTGTCCACTCTGGACCTGGGTCAGCTGCATTGAGGTAATGTCTCTCTCTGGGACAAAGAGCAATCTTACTTCCCACTGGTTAAAAACAAAGCAGAGGGTTCCTGAGCTCAGTGTCCCTTGTCTGGACAAAAACCTACTCAGAACTCAGCATCCACCTGGCCCGTCTGTGTCACGTGCATGGGATTCGGGGAACAAAAGGAACTGTTGGTGCTGCTTGCTGAGCTGAGTCTGGCCCAGAAGTCTTGTGTCTTCGTCAGCCTCCACGAAAATAGGAACAGGCTGATCTATGAGCTTGTAAGTACGGTGAAATCTCAAACGCTGACATCCTCATGCCTCCACTTGGCCATACTGGCTTCTTCCCTTCTGAGGCAAGAGCTAAGTCCTATCTGTAGGGTTTTGTGCCTTCTGTTCCCTTCTTGTGGACTGCTCAGTCCCGAGGGCTTCACAGGACCAGTTCAGACTTTTCTCAAGCCTCAGACCACCTGCCATCTTCTCGAAGAGGCCTTCCTTACCATGTAATAAAGACTCACTGGCTACCTCACCCATTTCATTTTCTTCTTAACATCTTTCACACTCTCACACTATCTTTCTGTTACGGGTTTATTTAATGTCTGTCTTTCCCCCACTAAAATGTAAGGAGAAATGGGGTCTTTTTTTGTCTTGTTTTCTATCTCCCCAGAAGATAGCACAGTTCCTGGCCCCAGGGAAGTAGCACAAACGGATATTTGATGAGTAAATGAGTAATTAAGTGAATAAATGAATAAATGGAGTAAGTGAACTTCTACAATGTTATACTTTAACATTTAATTTAAATTCTTTGACTTTCAGGTAGCTCATCTGTGCAATGGTAGTTAGAAAATAATATGCTTGTGCAGGTATGTTATATTGTATTATATGTATAATATAATTGTATATTTGTATATAGTAACAAATCTCATCTTACATGCTACATATAATAAATGAGATAATATAACAATATTCTGAAATCTGTGAAGTACAGTATCATTCCTATAAAATGCAAGGTTCAATTTTCATAGAAATGAATATATGTGGGGTCAATGTCAATATTTCCTGTTATATCATTTAGAGAGATACATAATAGTCACTAACAGTCACTAAATGCATGTTCAACTCAGAAAGGGGGTGCTGGAGAAATGAGGGGGTGAAGAGAGGCATTTCTCAACGCATCTAGTTCTAAGTCATAACACAGCAATGTCTTCCAACCAGAAAGCACTGCTAAGGGCCCATCCAGTTCTAAGTCACCGCAATTACAGAGACACCCTGCAGAGATGACAAGGCTCCAGTGACTTCCAGGGCTTTACCCTCACTAATGAGGTAGTTCCACCAGCCCTTCAGGAAAACCAGGCTCGCTGCCCACTGCTCCGTCTGGGGTTTGGAATGTTCGCACTCCCCTCTCCCCCAGCATGACTCGTTTATACTGTTTTCCAAAGCCTCTTGCCCCGTGGGTCACTTGCATCCCCATGCTATAAAACAAGTCCCTTCCAGTATCACAAGGTGGGAGAGGGCAGAAGGCTTCCTGCGTCAGCCCCGAACAACTGGAGATTCACTGGGGATCTTCACAGGAGAAACGACGGTGACCTCCTCGGCTTCCTTGCAGTCCCCCGCCCCTTTTCCCAACGCGCCACTTAGTCCCTTCTGGTCCGTGCCCACACTTGCCTGACCTCCCACCCATTTGGGGGGGTCCCGTCCAGGGATGCGGCATCCCAAAGATCTGAACATAGAGACCATTCCGTGGGGGGAAAGCCTCACGCACTGCTGAGGAGTAATTAGAAAAACCTCCAAATGTTGACACCAGTGACTTCATGAATACCAGGTTTTATGGCCGGATCGAAAAACCACTTTGAAGATCTGAAGTGCTCAGCATCCACCTGGCCCGTCTATGCCTAAGAGAACTTCCCTCATCCGTTAGGTGACAAAGTTGCGGTATTCATTTAACGAACAATGCCAGAGCACACGCTACGTGCCAGGCAATGTCCAATATGAGAGACGCGATTAAACATCACTAAATTATCAAACATTTTACTTTGCTTAATCCTCACAAAACCCCCTGGAGGCAAGCACTATTATTCCCCCATTCTACAGATGAAAAAAGTGAGACACAGAGAGGTCAAGTAACCTGCCCAAAGTCACACAGATGACAGAGAGGCAGACCTGGGTTCTGACCCCTGGCAGCCCGGTATTCAGGGGCCATCGGTCAGCCATGATGCCACATGGCCACTCTGATTATCAAAAATCTCGTATTGCGCTAACATTCATGATACGGCTCCCTCGGTGCCTTAGTTTCTGGCATGTTCTAACATGTCTAATATTCATAAAATAGATTATGTGGTCAGATTCCCTCTATCTTATATGCCTGCTTTCTGGATTAGTGTGGGAGACGGGAGAGGGATTCCACCATCATTTGGAATTCAGAGGTACTGAAAGCTACCCCTTTCCAGGACCCAGTGAAGTCAGCCTGCTCTTTATTTTATCAGAGAACTTTTTTTTTTTTTTAAATATTTTATTTATTTGACAGAGAGAGAGAGAGATCACAAGGAGGCAGAGAGGCAGGAAGAGGGAGAGGGAAGCAGGCTCCTTGAGGAGCAGAGAGCCCGATGTGGGGCTTGATTCCAGGACTCTGGGATCAGGACCTGAGCCAAAGGCAGAGGCTTAACCCACTGAGCCACCCAGGCGTCCCTATCAGAGAACTTCTTATGGGTTAAAGAAAATGTCCCCAGTGGACCCAGGCATGTGGATCCTGGGATCCAGATGTGCCTTCTATTGCGAAAGCTCTGACTACACGTGGGACCTCCAGAAGCCCCAGGCCACGCCCACCAGCTCTTCTCCGGCCCTGCTTTCCCCATGCCTCTCGCTAGCATTCCCTGCACTGGCACAGCCCCGAGACTTCCCTGACCTGGATACGCAGTACTGGGGAAGCTCTCCCGTGTCATCGCAGTATGACTCTGGGAGCGGTCCAAGGCCCGACAACATGCCTCCGTGTCTCTCCTGGTTAAACGGCCCACATCTAGAACCTGAATACATCTAGGCCTTCCTTCTCCTGTCCTAATACCCAGATCAGCAAGGTTCAGTCCAAAAATATTCAATAGCAAAAAGCATTAAATAATAGCATGAGGCGTGATGAATAGGAAATGCACAGAGGATTTTTTAGGGCCGTGAAACTACTCTGTATAATGCCGTCAGGGCGAACGCGTAACTCTGCACACGTGTCCAGATCACGGAGTGGACGACACCGAGAGCGAACCCTAGGGTGAGCTCTGGTCTCGGAGCCATGGTGAAGGGTCAGTGCGGCCTACCCAGTGGGAACGAAGGTAGCACTCCGGAGCCGGGCGCGGATAGCGGGGGAGGCTGCCGAGTGCGTCGGGCTTTCCCCTCCATCTTGCGGCAAACCTAAAGCTTCTCTAAAAACTGAAACCTATTGAAAAAATACCACCATGAGTTTCTATTTTAATCTCTTGAAGAAGAGGCAAGAAGAGAATCCCACCCTAAAACTACAACCACATGGCATCTCTTTTACGTCTATCCTGAGACCCCAGCCCGCTGTTGTTCTCCTGCCTGGCCTTCAGGTCCCTTTCTCATCCTCTGTCCCTCTCTGTTTCTCCGTCTACTTACAGATGCACACACACGCACGCACACACAGACACACACAGAGCAACACGTGAGTCACGTTGGCTTTTCTCACGTGAGCCCACTTAGCTTCTCTCTTCACAGCTTCCCTCGTGCCCCTTATCCCCGTCACTCAACAAAGTCCCGACAACCTGGACGGGGCCTATGTGAAACTCTCCTTCAAAGGTCTGGTGGGAAATGCTGTTAACGCAGTCAGGTAGCATTGTTAGTGCAAATTTAAATTTAAAATTGCACATATTACAAAAATGTGTGAGTTTTGAAACAACACAATTTCAACACTAAGAGCTTTGCTTTACACACAGATTTTGAAATAATGTGTGTCCCCCACAAATTAGCATTTATAAAGATGACCTTAAAACTGAAAAAAAATGAATAAACCATACACTGAATGTAGCCACTGCCAAGGCCTTAGCCACAGGACCCTATGAACGGAAACACCCACCATCCTCTGGCCTGACTTGCAACCTTGAACTATGGCAGATGAGAATTCCATGAGGGCAATGATGCAGCTTTTGATGAAAAGAGAAAGATGGTTGTTATACTTTAATAATTTGGTTCCTGCTACGTAACTTAGGTGTCATGGCTATGTAGAGAACCACAACATACTAAATTACAGCTTTCGTATGGAATTCAGTATTTCATCTTCTCCTGAAGGTGTTAAGTATTTTCCAAAGAAAGATAATGTATCCACGTACAAAACCGTGCCTTTTCAGCACATGTGGCCCTGAACTGAAGCAGTGACTTGCTGGTTTGCGACACGTCCGCTGAGTGTACAGACGGTAGAGAAGCACTTTCCATTGTTCGATAGCACGTCCTATTTAATTGCTCTCGTATTGAATAACACTCCCTGAAGAATTTTCACTTCCAGCAAAGGTTTCTGACTTTCTCCTGGTGTCTAGACAATAATGATTGACTGAAATGTGTGGGGGCAACGTAAGAAAAGTCCTCAGAAATATTTAATATTTATAGTTATTGGAGTGAGGGGGAGGGAAGTGAAAACAAAGCAACACTGTGGGTTGCTACAAAGTGTCCAGATCAAAACAATTTTGATATAAGTATGACTTAATGATCAAAAACTCCCATGTAAATGAGTTATATTTGATCAAGATGACAACGCCAGGGTCAGAGGTGGGAAGAACGAACATCAACCCTGCAAAATAGAGTGAATTGTCATTTGGTTCCTATATTTGCTTGCCAAAAAAAAAAAAAAATTCTTAATATAAAGTTCTTAAGCCACCATAAGAATACCATCCATCTGACCACAGATCATCACAGAATTAAAGGAGCAGCAGAGTAAAGAGGTCTTCTACATCGTTTTGTGTTCTCACACATGATTATACTCACTACTTTCCAGACAGACAAAAGTCATCTCAAAGCCTTTCTGCAGGAAGAAGCTACAACCCCACTTAGTTTTACTGGCCCAAGTAAAATCATGAAGGTAAACTTACCTTTGACATTTTTTTCATCTTCCCCTTTTGAGATCAGTTTTTCTCACTCGGAAATCAGAGAGAAGAGCATTTAAGGAAGGAGAGGGAGACCATTTAGAGAGTAATGGCAGGGAGTCTGGTGCTAAGAAGAGCCCAGAGAAGGCAGGCCCTCCACCGACCACAAGGTGTATCATGGGGCATGGAGGCCTGCCAGGACTAGTTCCGGGGGGAAAAGTGAGACGTCTACCCGCATCGTTATTTGTTGAGGCCCCAACATTCCTCATCTGCTTAGCACACACTTGGCTCCTGAGCTTGGGTAAGACGGAAGAGGGATGAGTGGTGTCAGAGCTTTGGCCCCTCCGAAAAGGGAAGGTCTGAGTGGTGGGGCTCGGTGAGCGCTCTCGCCACAGCCAGGAAACACCCAGACGTGTTCTCCAGGCTCTTTCACACGGGCCCAAACTCCCCGTACAATCTGCTGTGGTCCCGCAACCCAGGGACACTGCCCAGTGAACGGAGGGGCACAGTTCGCCTTCCTGGCCGTCCATACTCCCAACAGAGAGCTCTCCGCCCTTCCGCTGCTTTGCACTTGTGCATCTGCAAGTGCTCGCATGTCCCCGGCTTTGATGGAGACCTCGTCTGCTTTATCTACTTTTCACCCATTCCCAACTGCGCCCCGGAGTTTTTCTGTACCATTCCTTGCCACCCTGATACTAGTTTCAGTAACTCTGCGTCTTACTAACAAAAAATTCACCTCTTCATGCTTGGGCCCTACTAAGGGCATTCCTTCCTTTTCAAAGGCAGCATATATTGGTTCCCCTAGGGAAAGATGATTTTTCTTAAGCCCCCCAGAGCTATTACCTATTCATGTATTATTCCCGTACCTACCACTTCAAAAATTTACCAAAGGCTGGAGTCTATTCTTCCTTGCATATCTGGGAAGGAGAGAATAGAGCCCTTCAGCTCTTCACTTCAATAGTCACAGATAAACCCAAGCTAACACAAAGCCATTGTCTGCGGCTTCACTCACAGCTACATGCTGAACAGAAAAGGGATCAATGACCCCCACTTAAAACATTCAAAACGATACACTTGGAACCACAAGGAGGACCTGGCAGACAGCCAGAGAACACACAGGGCCGTGAGCCCTCATTCTGCCACGGAATCCAGCTTCTTTCAAGGTTGAAACGCTGGAGTTCTGAATATTCAGACCGAATGCAAACCCACACGGGGCAAGGACCCAGAGAAGGAGCCAGCCTCCTCTCGATGCCCTGACTGCTGCCTGCGGGGCGTCCTGGATATGCGATCGTGACTGTGCTCCCTACTCTGATGGAGAATGGGAGGCACGTGCGTGAGCAGCCCGAAGTTTGACCAGACACGAACGTCAAGATCAGCACTTAATGACACCGTTCAGTCTAGCCGCACAAGTCAAGGTCCCGACAGCAGAGAACATGGAAGTGACGGAGCTCTGTGGCCCGCGACGCGACCCAGAACATCGCAGCGTGGGTGTCAGACAATGAGTGTGCTGTCCCTTTCTGTATTAGATACATCATTTAGTGCCACACTTTTATTACATTAAAGGAGGTTCCACATAAAAATGTCAGCAGCATCCGTTTGACTCATGGAATTGAGAACTGTGCATTAGCTGCCGATTTAAATTAATTTTGCTTCTTGAACCATGAAAAATAGTTCTTTGAACAAGAATTCATGATAAATACACATGTGTAAAAGGCTTTTAATCATAATTATTTTAAATACATAAAACACTGTTTAAGGCTCTCAGCCTCATTAATTTCTTATGGTATAAAAGAACAAAAACAGTAAATGAGAGAAGTATAAGTCATAATTTAAATGTATTACACATGGTCACTTAGCTCATTAAATGAAAAGATTCTTTGTAAACTCTGGGCTATGGAATAATTCTGTATTAGCCAAAGACAGGGAGCAACATTACAATTTTCTTATTGAGCACCACTGTTTTATGTCATTTAGATCTTAAAAGAATACCACCTACAATTAAAACAGCAGAGTCAGAATAATGTAATCATTTTATAATACCTTGGACTTCCTCTTTCAGAGCACTTAACTCTGCAGAGTCCCAAAGAGCAAGGGGTCACATCTCAAGACAGGACACATAGTAAGGTCTTAGTAAATATCAGTGAGGAAATGGCCTTAGGTCCCTTTGGGAAAAGTACAGATGAACCACTGCCATATATATTTGCCATGGTGTTGTGGACCCTTCCTTCCAGGGACTTGGCTTCCCCTTTCAGGTCTAAGAACTAGCCTGACACGGGTAAGAGACTGTGACTAATCATGGGGGATGCTTGTCCTCAGCCTCTTGGATCTCTTTTCACCATATAGATTGACTCCTTTCCTGAGATTATCTGGCTGTGTTCAAGTCATCATTTCCATGGTTCTATTACTACCACCTTGCAACATACAAGGTGGGTCGGCCAGTTGAGGACCCAGAGAAAAGCTAATGCTGAGGTTCAAGTGTGAAGGTGGCCTGCTGGCAGAATTCCCTCTTCTTCAAGGAAGGTCAGTCATTTTCCATTAAAGCCTTCAACTGATTGGATGCAGCCCACAGACATTATAGAGGACACTCTGTTTTATTCAAAGTCTACCGATTTAACTGTTACTTTCATGTTTAAAACATCTTCACAGAAACATCTAGAATAATGCCTGACAAAACATCTGGATACTGTGGCCTAGCCAAGCTGACACAAGAAATTAAACATCACGCTTATATGATGAGCAATTCTGGGGGGAACAGGGTTCCAAAGCAGATCCAAAGCAGAGAGTCTAGAAAAGAGACTGGCTTGGGATCTTTCCCAAGTGGTGAGGGCCTGGGACCAGAGTAAGGATCCACAGTCAGGGGTTTGCTTGGTTTGATCCTCCCTCCGGCACCAAAGGAGGCAGCACCCAGACTTCCTTAATACGGATGTCTAGATGCGGAGTGCAAGGGCAAGAGAGAGGGGTGGAGATTAAACTATGTCAGCAATTACACATCAGGAAACGGACTCAGAGTATGTTACTGAAGGGAATGTAGATTGTACTCAATTCAATTTTAATAAAGTGAGTAAGTAGGAGGCAGCGAACCAAGAGGAAGAAATATTAACCAAAGTAGGTTTAAATCCTACAGGATGAAAACTGCAAACACCTGCCACCTAAGGAGGAAGTCCACTTGAAGCTCCAACTAGACACAGTGGAGACTAACCCAGGGTATCGGGGTGCCTGGGTGGGTCAGTCAGTAAAGCATCTGCCTTTGGCTCATGTCATGATCGCAGGGTCCTGGGATCAAGTCCCATGCAGGGCTCCCGCCTGCTTCTCCCTCTCCTCCCGACTTGTGTTCTCTCTTGGTATCTCTGTCCCTGTCTTTGTCTGTATCTCTCTCAAATAAGTAAAAAATAAAAATAAATAACCCAGGGTATCATAGCTGGTCCCCGGGATGCAGCCAGCCAGTACATTTCTAGTTCTAGAGAGGAGCTAGGCCAGATGCCCCGAACACGGTAATTCATGCTCTCTCCATATTGAGAGCATTTTGAAGGAGCATTTTGAACAACCTAAAAGCCAGTATGTTTCTAGGTGGGGAGGAATAAAAAAATTGGGAATGAATAGAGATGTACAAAAATGGAGAAAAACTCCTCCCAGGGATTACCCAAAAAATTTCCAGATAGTCTCTACCTTTGCAGAGAACGATTTTGTACTTGACATTACTTAAGGTAAAATATCAGTGCCCTCCATTCCAAGTGTCTAAGAGTACCTGAGAGCATTCAAGACCCCTTTAAGGCATTACAAGACTAATTCTGCCTTTGGGGAGCCAGGAGGGTAGTGAACTCAACAAGCCTATAAATTAAGTCATGAGTCTTTTCCCAGCAAAGCAAGTCCAGAATATACCATATAATTCTCCAGGCTTGACATGCGTCCATTAAAGGGGATGCCCACTGAGTGTGGGATTACAAAAAGAAATTAGAGATTTTCTAATAAATGCTTCAAACTGCCAAGAAAATCTGGTTCTCAGGGTGTTTTTTTCCTCTGCGGGTGAAAATAAACATGTTCATTGCTTTATAGTTTCCTGAAATGATGACATTCTAGTGTGACTGCAAATTCTTGTGACAGGCAAACAACTTCTACTGACTGTAATGACCTACGGAGTGCATGTATAATGGTTCAGGGTCGCCTTATCTAGACACCAGTACCAAGTAATCATCATCAGGACTTTTCTTGCTAAGAAACACTTGGTCATGTATTTTCCCATCAGATTATAACTAAAACCTTTGCTCATTCTTTTATTTTTCCAACGCTCAGTCTTAAACGGCACCTCTGCAAGTTCATGGGTACAAAGACTGACAGTAAAACATGACTTCACTGTTTTCCTCATTATTTACAAGAAAATCTAAGTGAAATACCACCACTATAGTCAAATCATAGTTACATGGAGAATGAGATTTGTTTTTTTTTATTTTGCAAGGTGACTAAGTCATCTGAGCCAAGGACTTCACTAATGTTCACACAAGTAAAATTTCAAGACTAGAACTAGAAAGTTGACGTGAAACATATTCTAGAAGTATTATTTGACATGCCAAGAAGTCCAAACTTCCCAAATTTACCGGCCATTATGCAAGCGCTCTTGCCGGTTACCAAGGATGGGCTCGATCACTTCAAAGCGAAGATCCTCCATCGCCCGCACTTGCACTCACAGCTCCCGTCCAGAGTCTCTCTTGGACCGAAGAGATGCTGGAGGCTTCGGCCTCTGCTGCCCCATAGCAGAACAACTCCCAGACGTGTGGGCTGGGTCCCGCAGAACCTTCAGGACACCACTCCCCTCCTCCTTCAGCAGGCCCAGCACTTTCCTAGCCAGGTTACATTGTAAATCACCAAGTTACTGGTCTGGCAGCTTGTGTGGGAAGGCAGGGTAAATATTCTATACATAGAGAGGTGCATATTGGGCTGCAAAAAAGACTTCATCATGTTCAAGTGAAAAGGGAATGCCAGCCCTGGACAGGAAGGGCTGGACCATTTCCACAGGCCTAAAGAGTCCAGATGAATATGGGGATTCCAGATTTTTAAGTGTATCACCCCATAGGTCTCTATTCTAAATCTCAGGGTCCCCATTCATTCTCAGCCAGAGCCTAACCTCAATGCATCCAAACTCTCAGGTTGATAAATGAATCTATGCGATGCTCCACGGCCCTTATTAGTTAAGTTCAGGTTCCGATCCTCAGCCTTTTCTGCCCTTTACCATAGGGGCTGAGTGTCCATCTATGCTAGCAAGTAGGCTCACTTGGTGAACAATTCTCCTCTAAACTGGTCTTGCTCCAATGTATCAATGGCTCCCAGGAATCTGAATCCAAAATTCTTCTAATTACTACTCTCAGATTCCAACAGTGCTGTCCAGTCCACACATATTCCTTCCCTGCTCACCACCAGGTAAAGTGTATGAACTGCTCCAAAACTATATGGTGGGGGCTACTGGTGCTCCATCTAGCACCGGCGATGGGGGTCCTCATGGTTGACCCATCATACATAATTCAGCCTCAATCTGTTGTAGATTGTGTTCCTTGGGGGGGAAAAAAAAAAAAAAAAACTCTGTGACTCTGGGACTTGCACACTAGGGGTTTACTGAGGAACACTGTCAGAAACACTACCTGTCCAGGCAAAGGCAGCAGGATTAGGCAGAGGGAGTTTAAATGTAATGCAGTAGTCATATAGCCCATCCCCCTGGGGGGTTGCGGGGGGAATCGGAGCCAGGAAGCCCCCTCAGAGTTGCCCCAGCTGAAGCCAGGAGGCCAGGGCTTTGTAGCACACATCAGCCAGCGGTTGTGTAGGCTCTTTCCGAAGAAGAAGCCTGACTTGGGCAAGGCAACTCTCTGTCTGGGGACAGTTCCTGGGGAGAAACTCATCTGTGAGCTGTCAGCAAGCAACTGTCCTAGCAGCTGGGAACTGAGGGTTCCGGAAAGGGAGATATCAGTGGGTCAGCACCTACTACACCACCGAAGAGGGCTTGGTAGCCAGAGAACAATTAGAACACACAGAACACATCCCTAGTTAGCTAGAATTGATGGGAAGCTTGGAACAAAAATGAGAACGGTACTTAAGGCTATTCATCTAAAGCTCAAAATTAGGATTTCCCAACTGTATAAGGACCTGGCAAGGTTGCTCATCCCTGTTTGTTCCTTCATGTTCCCCTGATCCCCTCTTCTCTGCTCTGCTTCATTCAGGGTTAGAGCAATATTCTTGTGTGTCTTCACTGATCTCAGGTGTGAGTGATGTATTATTATATATCATCAGACTCTTTTCTTTCTATAAGAGTCTCTGAATCCTTAAAGATTCTTAAGGTGTAGTGCTTTTCACTTATAACCTGTATATTATTTCAAATTACATTTTTTATAGGGTTTTAGCTACTACTGGCAGTAATTCACATGATGGCATTTAATCACCAACAAAACGATAATGTTGACTTAAACAATTTTCATGTTACACCTGTGATTGGGAAGTTGACCACAGACAGGAATAGTCTCAATTCTTGTCTAGGACAATAATAGGCTGCCTCCAGCCTTATTTATAATATATAATTGTGTGTGGGGGGGTATGGTGGCTCCAGAACTTTAAAAAAGGATGTCACTTAACCTACGTCTCAGTTGCCACATCACTTGATTAAAGTTTACATTTTTTTGGCTCTTAAGTATTTACATATATTCCCACTTAGACTTAGAGACCTTTGAACTTTTGGAATCCCAATTCCATATTTTTATTTGTGATATAGTTACTACTGATATTAAATGACATCTAACTAGATTCTGAGTATGACAAGATCATCTGAGTCCACAGTCACAATTTCTAAGAGGATCCTTCCTATGATACCTATTTAATATACATTTACCATATCACTTTTATTTAATTTTTATTTTATTTTTGTGTGTGAGAGAGACAGTGTGTGTGCATGAGTGGAAAGGGAGGAGCAGAGGGAGAAGCAGACTCTCCACTGAGCAGGGAGCTCTATGTGGGACTCGATCCCAGGACCCTAGGATCATGACCTGAGCCAGAGACAGACACTTAACCAACTGAGCCACCCAGCACTCTATACCTTTGCCATATTTCATCAATTTTAAGGTAAATAATTTTTTACCCTTTAATATCTCTAAAATCAGGGTATGTCATCGAATTGTTGTCAGCCAGCTGTCAGTCTTGAAATACTACCATTGCTTCAACACTGTATGAGTTTTCTCCTGCTGCTGTAACAAACTGTTATGGGCTTAGAGTCTGAAATGTGTCTCACTGGTTAAAATCAAGGTGTTGGCAGAACTGTATTCCTTATGAAGGCCCTGGAAAAATTTATTTCTTTGCCTTTGCCAGTTTCTAGAGGCTTCTCTCTTTGCTTGGCTCATGATCCTCTTCCTCCACCTTCAGAACAGGTCAAGTTCTTCTCACATTGCATCACTCTGACCTCCTATTTTGCTTCCCTCTTATGCATTT